>NC_053032.1:24410407-25035407 GCF_016746235.2 Drosophila teissieri | reverse complement strand
TTGAAGAGATTGGCATGGTTGGTGGGACTGTAGGGGAGCGAGCTGCTGGGAATGTTGACGGCGAAGCCACCTGAGTTAAAATCTGTGCAAATGGAATGGGTATTAGCTTTAGCAATTAGTTGGCACTCGTGGGCCGTTGATAACTTACCGTTAATTGAGTTATTTAGAGTCGTATTAGGAATGTTAATTGGCGCCGAGGAACGTGTTAATAAGCTAGTATTGGCCAGACTCGCCGACAATGAGTTCTCGCGCGGATCGTCCAGTGAGCAAGCTGCTTGCAAAGAGTGAAGACAAAAAATTATTGAGTTTCAGTTAGGCAAGTGGGCGAGGCAATTGCTATATTAGCGCTGACATTCATCGTCCACAACCAACGTAATTCTAGTGTATAACTTAGGCGTACGCATATCAGGACTCTTGGATACTCACAACGACTGTCCAGGGGTCGTGAGAAACTTAAAAATTTGCTGAAATTTGTTGTGTTTTCCAAAGCGTCTACCAACATTTTATTGGTGCTATTACCATCAATGTTCAACAACTAAGAGAACGTAACGAAAAGAAAAATCGAGGAGAGCAGGACACATGATTAAATGGCTTATTGACGGTGTTAAGCAGTTAGTTGATGATGGTTAGCTGGATTAGAGCGGCAAACGATGTGTGGTAGTATGTTTGGGTTTAGGCGATGCAAATCGATGGCGTTATTTTGGGTGAGTGTATTGGTTCGGTAATACGTACATTATCGCCCCTTTGAAACGCATCCTGGGCTTTTAAATCAGGATACGCATTGGAAATAAGCTCGCTTAGGGACACCGTGTGATCCCGCGCCTTCTCGTCAATTGAGCATGCTTTATTTGGATTGGGAGTAGTTACATGGACAAGCAACACCGAGCAAACATTGATTGATGCATATGGATTCAAGGATTCGATAGGTAGTTTGAAACAGATTTGCGGGTTGATTGATGAGGCGAGTAGAAGACAAACATAAAGTTAGAACGGGTAAATCGGAACTCGGCCCTAAAGAAATCCCTACAACTGGTTGTGGAGCACAGCGAATCCTCTATACTTACGTTCCACATGGGCAAAGGCGCAGAAGACGCTGCGCGGACAGTACCCGGCCTGTTGGACATCGTTGCACTTGGTCGACTTGTAGATCTCCGGATGGAACTGCTGCTCGGTGCGTGTGTGGCAGTACTGGCAGTTATCGCCGGCCTCGCAGTTACCCGGTTCTCCCCATTCCTCGCCGTGCTTGACATTGGGGCAAGGAGTGGACCTGAAGCAGTGGTACATCGTCGTTTAAAACTGACTTTAAGATGAATTCAAGGGTAAAGCTCACCTGTACTTGTATTTCCTGGGCGAGCGACGTTTGTCCTTGCTATTGTGGTACTGTGGACAAGCGTATCCTTGGCGGCACAGGCGCGGTGGGCGCTTGCAGGGCTCTGTCTTGTAGTTGGCCAGCACGTAGTTGGTGTCCTGCCACTTGGGATCCTCGTTCATCAAATTGCGCTCCTTGTCCAGGGCATTCAGAGCATTAGTGCTGTCCAGTGTGCTCTCTGCGTTCTGCAGGGTCTCCAGCTCTTTGATGTCATAAACCGGTGGGCGCTGGTCCTGCATGCCGTGGGCAAAGGCGCAGTGTAGTCCATTCTTGACGCAGTATCCACGGCTGTCGGTGTCGTGGACGCACATGCATGTCTTGTAGTAGCGCAGATGGTATCGCCTTTCGGTGTCTCCAGCAGTGCGGTGTAAGTAGGGGCATCTAAATTGGGAGAAAGGGAGTTTTAGTGACGTCAAAGCATGCGCTAAGGATAAGTGAACGGGCTATGTGATACCCATTAATTTGAAATAAAACTAAGATAAATAACATTTTATATCTTCAATCGAAAACCTTTAGTTATGTTTAAACATACCTAGATTATATAAATATATTTTTAATCTATAAGTACCCCAGTTTTTAATTGATTTTTATAGTTCAAATGAATAGTTTTAGCCTTAGTATTTTCACTTTCCAAACTAAAACCGCTTTCTTTCCATCTCCTACGCAGGTGTATACCCGTTTATACCCTGTAAGAAGACTACAACAATAATATATCGAACAGGGGTCGGGGTCAGAGGTCGGGCCTCGAGTCTGGGTCATAAACTCAGACTTTCTTGTTGTTTCTCGCAGAGCGTAATTGCGTTTTACTTTTAGCCCGTTCTTGCGCTTCGCCGAGCTTTTCTCCAAAGCTCGCCAGCCACAATAACTGTACATTTCGAAGCTGCCGGGGGAAAATCAAAATAAACGGAGAAGAAAACACGCAAAAGCGAAACGCAATAAAAACAATGACGCACACACTTGTAGCGATGCCGTTCGTCTGTGCGTCGCTGTGTTTGTGTGTGTGCGCGTCTGTGCATGTATACATACATGCGACAAGAGAGCAACAACCACCATAAAACGGATGCTGATAAGAATTTGCTAGCCCAATAGAGCTGGAATCACTTTCACTTTTGCACGGTGGTGACCTCGCCTACACACAGATACAGCCAAAACAACCACCACCCCAATCAGCACGCCCACATACGCACTTACATTTTCACTTTTAGCTTTACAGACAACGCCAAGCCCCCCTTGCCACCGCCCCCCTCAGCCCCTTGCACACACCCGCACCTTGGTTTTTGTTTGTAAACACGAAGACAAGAGATACACACACATCGCGAAGGAAGGAGAGCGCAAAGAGGAAACAAAAAAAAAATACTACGTCGTTCGCTATTGCTGTCTCATCCTCCTTCTCCTCCACTACTGACTACTGCTGCAATCGTTCAGCGATTTCACGGGGAATTGGAAGCCCAGGGATTTCACAATATTTTCTACTCACTCATCGCCCTCGGGACAAATGCCAGTGGTTTCGTCGTATTTGGTGCAATAGTTATCCGCACTGTAGTTGAATGTGCCATCGCGTTTTCGCACTGGACGACGCCGACGCTGGTTTTGAAAATGCCAATTGAAACAGACGAAGGGGCGATGCTGGTTGCACTTGTGCTGCAAAAACGACTGGCACTGCTCCACGCGGAACTCCTTCAGGTAGCTGAAACGGTACGCAGAGAGTTGGCACGTCACTTCAAACATCGTTTGCATTAGTTTTCATCTATTTACGTGTAGTGATTTGGCTTTTCCTGCTGCGAGGAAAGCAGCAGCTTGTTCGTTTCATTTGCCAACATCGTTGTTAGTGATGTGCAAAAAACATCACTGCGTCTGGCATCGATGGCCTTAAGTCGATTATTATCGATACATTTCGATGATGTCGTTGATATCGATTGGTTAGCAAATACACACACCTCTGGTGGCGGTTAGCTGGGACGCAAACCAATCGAAATCAATTTGGCGCCAATTTTCAAATGCACTACAACAAAATTGCAACAAGTGTTAACAGTTCAATGCTAAATAGTGATGCTTGTGTTTTATTTATAACACTTAGAAACCTGAACTTAAACTGTTTTATTTATAACACTTCAAAACCTGAACTTAAACTATCATTTAAGATTTAAAACCAAAAGGAACGGAAAACATTTCACAGCGAAGAAGGAACGGAAATAAGTTCTTAGTCCAAAGGTATGGGAATGTAGGCATAGATTCTGTCCGTCTGGCGCTGCGCAATGCACTCGCTGATCCAGACGATATTGCGGCACTCCAGCAGTTTGAGTTTGATGAACGAGTAGAAGATGCCGAAGTGGTACTGCTGCAGAAAGGTCTGCACATTCTTCTTGGCCTCCATCATGAGAAAGCGGTCCTCCAGCGTGATCATGCCGTCCGTGTCGCGCTCCAAGTTGTCGAACATTTTGCCATAGCCGTCGAACACATTGCACACATCCCTTATCTTTTCCGCGTCATTCAAAGAGGACATGGCGTCCAAGGCTATCTTGGGCAGGTAGCCGCAGGTGGGGAACATCTTAAGACGATCCTTTGGACTGAGTGTTATGATATGAGTGAAAGAATTTCAGAATTACATCAAGATACTTACTTGATATCACTGCCAATAGCGTTCACTGCTATTGTGATCGTCCTACGATCCGCCTCGAAGGACAACAGATTGGTCATCACGCCGGCGGTGTTGCCGCCCAGTTGGCTGCAATAGTCGTAGAAGCTCTCCAGATAAGAGCGGTACAGATGGGCTCGCACGATCTCCACGTCGAGGTAACGCAGTGATTCCATGGGCAGATCGGGTGGCACGAACCGAGCAATGGGCGTGTCAATCAGGACGGCATCGAAGAGCTCCGCGGAATTGGTGGCCACTTCGATGGCGCCCAGTTGATCGAACTCGCCCAGCGGATGGCACATTCTCAGCAGCCGCTTCATGGATCGGCGGTTGTTCAGGCCAGCGACCAACAGTGCCACGTTATCGATCATGAAAGGATAACGTATGAACTCCATGAAGGTGGTCAGCGGCTCCGTCGAATGGCTGCGTATGTAGGAGTACTGCTGCAGCAGGCGGTCCCTCAGGCACTGCTCGATCACCTCCACACATGGCTCTGACTTTTCGCCGCCAAAGATGAGGCCGTAGTCGGTGCCCTGGATGCTGATCATCACGTCCTCGAGGGACTCGCACTGGGTTAGATTTAGATAGTCCGAGTGCTTCAGCATGCCGTTCTTGAAGCCACGCGTTAGGGCCTCCAGGTAGCCCCACTCCGCATTGAACATCATCGACATTTTGGCTTATTGTTTTTCGATTACTATTAGGCTTACTATGAGAAATTCACACCAGGCAACTTGTGACTGAGCAGCTATGGATCGATTGAACATTTAGTGATACGAATTTCTCGGAAAAAGTGATTCAAATTACAGATATTGTTGAATATTGTTAAATATTTTATAGTTAAGCTGGCTACAAATATAAGTAACGATTATATTTGAATTTGCGGTGGCGACATCTGCCGGATTATGCGCTGCAGTTCGGCTCAAGCTCGCTAGGTGGCGCAACCGATGATGTGAGGCTGCCATTCGTTTATCCTTTTTTATCCCTTATGACAGCCCACTAACGGTTTTTCAATTTTAACTTTGAATTTGAAAGATTCTTATTTGTTTAGTTATTTGTTTTAAAGCGCTACCAATCAGATAGATATAAGTTAATTCACTTAGTTAAAGCTTGTTTTTAACTTAAAATAGCGATTTATCGGTCTTTTTTCCCGCAATTTCCGCACATGCGCCTGGCAAGATGCTGGACAGCATCGGACCTGTTGCTCTGAGCCATTTGTTTACTTGCTGCCAACTGTTTGTTTACTCAGTCCACTAGCTGCGCTCGGGCCAACAGCATTCTAACTGCAAGTTGTTACAATATACGCGGCCATTCATCTAGAACAAATAAATATGCGAATTTCTCGGCGGGCCTTTGTTTTCTTTCTTGATATTTCTGTGCCTTGTTAGTGTCGCCGCGTGTGCATCGCATAAATGTGGCAATAAAGCGACATTTGTTATGGCCGTCCAAGCACTTAATTGCCCATCACAGGGGTGTCAATGCGAGTAAAGACTCATCTTCACGTTGCATTAGGATCAAACTAAGCTAATTCCTGCTGGCAGATGGATAATGGAACTGTCACCACAGAAATTCTGCCCTATCAAGTCGTAAATCTACTGGAAGAAATGGTAAGAGTTGCTTCAATAGAAATAATACGCGTTACAATTTAACTCTCTCTTGGCCATTATTGCACCTAAACCACAAGATCCACCTGCAACTTTTCAATGTCGTCAAAGACTTTAAAAATATTTAGATATATTTATGGCAGCTGACAAAAATCTGCCGATATGGGCAATAAATAAGATCACGTTGTGCAGTTTAAAGTTGGCATTGGCCATGTCGCGTAAACTTTCCATGCGGAAAGTCTTAGGCTGCAGTCGTTCTTTGTCCACCAAGAAATCGCTGGACATGTGCCCGTCAAGAAGTCCAAATCGCGGGATGGACGAGTGACAGCTGAAATGCGTTTCCAACTCATATTGCTTTCAACCCAAACAGAAATCATCGCGTGGGTGGTGTTTTTGCATTGCCCAATACGATTTTCACGGAAATATGTCAGCCACATGATGAAAGCAGGAAGTGTTTGAGTTATATACACAACCATTGTGTGAGAAGAAAGTATTGGGATGTACATTTGCTATATTGAAGATGGTCAAAAGGTAGAGATACAATTTATTTACAGCGATATTTTGGTGCTCTTGACGGTGGCACTCTTTGCATAGATAGCGCGGTAAATGAAAAAGCCAACTGCTGCATGAACGGCGACTACGGTGCAAATGGCCGAGATAATATCGGCATCGATGTGGGCAAAGCTTTTGAGCACCACAAACTTCAGGGCAAAGAAGGTGGCTATGGGAAAGCCAATGATCAGGAAGCAGTAGGACATCAGCAGCAGGACAATGAACACTGGCCCATGCATCTGGGTGGGCGCTGGCAACTGCACCTCCCACTCGGCCCACACCTCCAGCTTCTCCATGCTCGAGAACTCCTGGATGAAGACCAGCCGCAGGATATAGCCCGTGACCAGCACATGCATCACTATCACCGTGGCCATGCCAGAACCAATCGTCACATTGTTATCCCTGATCCCGTACAGCGGCTCCATTACCAGGAACTTGAAGGCGGTGAAGATCACCACGGGGAAGAGGAGAAAGACGGTCAGGAAGAGCAGAAGCCGCTGCATTCGCTCGATGAGATATTCGGCTCGCATTTTCTGGGGGGGAATTAAGTGGACTTGGGATAAGGATTTCAATTAGCTAACCTTGACATTGGAGTCCTTTTCCGCACTGTTCAGGTCCTTGGAGCAGCACTGTTCGCTGGAAAGTCTAACCGCCTTTCCACTGGGATAAATCCTGCGCAGCTTGGCAATCATCTTGTCTCAATTATATTTTACTGGGGATTGTCAACTCTATGCCTACTTCAATAGGTTTATGATAAGAAAGCAACTGACATTGCTTTCCTAAATTACATTTTCTTTGATACCAATAGTCAGATAATAATAGCAAAAGTCTATCTTTAATCCCTTTTTTTAAATAATATGATTCCCATAAAACGTGACATACAAAAACAAGCCGTAAGCCGTGTCATTTGGGGCATTAAGTGATCAGCAAACATCCAATTTTAGCTGGACATAAAGATTGCAACCACGCGAGGCAGAAATATCTGGTCGCATGACTGGGGCGACATGGCTATATGACTGTATAGTAATAAGTCTAAAGCTAACCACATCAGTAGCTGGAAAAAGAACTCCGTGAGATTAGATATGTGTAATTAGCCAGACGGTGGAATTCGGGGAGAGCTATCTGACCGATAAAGTCCTCCAATCAACGTCGTGATTTTTATAGACACACTTGACTCAAAAACCGCGCCCTCGATTTATAGCCAAAGATTATTTGCGGGTCAGCTGACTTCAAGGGGATCGGGTGTTTCCTTACCAAAGTTATTTTGCCAGCAATTCATAAATTTAGAATACTACAAATCAATCGTTTGGGAAGTTTCATTGACATTCACGATTTGGTTGTCAATATTTCACAATTATATTGCGCATTTGGTCACCTATTTTAATTTAGAGGTCACAGAAAACTGCGGGGAAGTACCATTCCATCACTTAATCATAAGAAAAGCCTTTAGGACCCATAAAGATTTAACAAGTACTCAGATTACCATACAGCTTTGCCGTTACATTCGCTTTAAATTAATAATCTTATCTAACATTACTCATACGCAACGTTGGCCCACAGCAGACTTGCTACCTAAAAATAAAGCAATGAAAAGGGAATTTGTACACTTATCCAATATTTTGAACTGCTTTGCCTGTGAATCATGCAAATTTGAGACCAGCCTCTGTTATCAGTTAAAACCAGCTGGTCTATAAATAATTGCGAGCGATAAAGAAGACGCCATATTTGTGTTTTGGTCATTTGGTCACTTGGTCATTTGTATGGTTATTCGATCAGCTTGGCTAGATGCTGTTGCCAAGTGAAAATCGCGGCATCCCAAAATAGCCCGCTTTGGTCTTGTTCTAGCCAAAGTTTCTGGTCTGCCAGAGAACTGGCCCCCATCCAAGTGGCCAACAGCTGCGCGAACAGCGAGAAAGGCGTGAAAATAATGAACATAATGCGAATGATGAGAATTATGCCAAGTTCGGTTCGGAATCGGGTCAATATACCACAACCACTTCGACAGGTTGACATGTGCGTCTCGTCGCATACATAGCTCATTAGTGTGCGGATGCTGGTCATGCAAATTGCACGACAACTAATGGCGAAACTATTTGCAATTCAACTCCCAAGCCCAATCCCAATCCCAATCCTTTCGGTGCCATCGGAAGTGTGTCCTTGAAGCAAAGCTGCTGAACTTATGTATGCATGCATATCATCGGTTTGCAGCCAACTTGTACGCACATGTGTACGGCAATTATGGTAATTGCCTTGTCGGGGCATCCGCTTCCCATGGGCGACCGTTTTGTTTGCTTGGCTCCAAAGCCAGCCAACCTCACCCCAAGCCACCCAACCACCCAACCACCCATCCTGCCTGACCTTGACTGCAGTTTCCCCCACCATTGGCTCGTTCGAGGAGCAATAGGACTCGCTTTAACCTTGACAAACACGTTGATCGTCACTCGAGAGTTGACCAAGTTTTATTGGCTTTCTTTGAGTGCAGCTGCGGAAAGTTTTCCCCCTCGATTCACTTCCAGGAAAATGCTAGCGCACTCGAGGCTTTTGTGGCCATCGATTCCCAATTATAAGTCGCTGGCCAGGGGCACTTTTATTGGAAGTGCCCACGGCGAATCTCTTAAATGCCGTGCACACTGTTTATATTGTAATTCAGTGGTTAGTGTGCTGCCATTAGCCATTATCCATTATCCGATTTGCATACAAGGGAGTCGTTTGCATGGGCGATGTAAAGGGATTTAAGTGGATTTCAGTGGATTTAAGTGGATTTAAATTCACATCCATCAGCCAGGAGTGGCGGTCAAAGACACGAGGTGGGTTTAACGCACTCTCTGCCTCTCGAATCACGGGTATCCTTCGCTGTATCCTTCGCTGTATCCTTTGGTGTATCCTTCGGATGTTGCGGCAGGTCGGTTACATCAGTTTCGGGCAATCAACGCCGATTTATTTCCACTCCCTGGGAGCACTCAACTTTGAACCGAATCCAAATCCGACTCTAAACTATTGCTGACCTCTGCTCCTGACCCTGGAAAATCTCGCTATTTTGCCCTAGAAAATGCCGGTCACCAGACGAACTCGAAATAACTTTGGTGACATGTGATGGATTATTGCTCCTGTCCCCCACTTCGATTGCCATTGTTCTCCGTCCGGGGTCAAAGTGGGCCGTAAAACAACAGGATGGCCGCCCTAATGAGTGTGTGTTAATGAGCTGGAGAGGACAATAGATGGCAGGAATCGCTGCCGGGTTCAACTTCCTACGAGGGATGGCTGAGCACATCAAATAAAACAGCCATAAATAAGAGAAACTAACTTAATTAAAGATACCAACGGCTAACGAATGGCTAGCCATTAAGCCAGCAACGCTGTTATATTATCTTCAGTTTGTGGGCAGTCACTTTCATCTCTCTACTTATTTCTAAATTATTTAAATATTTTGATTAGGTTTTTATAGCAAATATGTGGTTGTGCTTCCCATGTCATGATCTAATATTGCCTTTTCCTGGCTAATAGAGCCCCATTTTAGATAAACTGTCGCAGTCTAATGTCTAGACCTGGCCAAACACATCCAGTTTACCCCCAGTCACAGCCAAGTTCACATGGATCCCACATAGTACATAGCTATAGTTCCAAATAACCCCCTTTTTGGAGGAGATAAGTCAATGTCAACTGTCGTAAATAATATTTGCGCACGAATCCGCCAGCGAAAGTCGCGCTGAGTCAACAGGAGTCATGCGCCAGCAAAGATCCAGATTCGAATACAGCTACAGAAACAGGTGAAGCTACAGATACGGATACAGCGACAGATACAGATACTGCTCCAGATACGGATACAAGATACTGATAGGAATGTGATAGCGTAAAACCCCCGGTGCGGTCGCGAGGCAGAATTTATGGACAGCTTTGTTGACCAGCGTGACATGGAAGCCATCAGATGTCTCCCTACTGGAGTTTACCATAAGCCAAAACACCGGCGATGTCATAACCGTTTAAACATTGCCCGAGGATAAACCCCCCGTTTCAGCTGATAATATTCATTCGTGAATGGAACTCTGGGTGAACTAGCTGCCTTCGCGCTACTAACATTTCAAAGTCAGCTATAGTAGATTCTCGGATCATACATTTCAAAGTCAGCTATAGTAGATTCGCAGATCATAAAAGTGCACTAAGATCTTAATGCCAGCACTTGAGTCAGCTATAGTAGATTCTCAGATCATAAAAGTGCACTGAGCTCTTAATGCCACCACTTGATGGCTCTTTAACATTAAAGTGACCGCTAAGTCACAAGGGGAAACAGCACACTCCAGATAAGTTTGGATTAGGGCGCTGGGGATTTGGCCGGTCTGGCGCCCATTGGCAGCTAATTAGGCACAGTTCGTCGACTTCCAGGGACTGGCCATTAACGTCACACAATATCAGGCACTATCAGCTGATAGCAGTCGAAAGGACTTGAGATTCGAAGCAACTGGGCTAATAAACGAAAGTACCTTCGCCGGAAGTGGCTAATCGGACACAATACTTTGTCTAAACTTTGTAGAGTAACCTAATAAACCTATAGTGATTAATTTCCCATTAGTGCACAGAGATTATCGTTTTATTATGGCCACCACCCTCAAGACCTGATTAACCGGGACCTGACATAAAACCTACTATATAGGAATCCTTTCCATTCTTTACCATAATAATTATGTCATTTCCTTAAATAGTTAAGGAAATAACTTAGATATCAAGAAAAATCGTTTAAGTAATACGGATTATATTAACTTGTCCAATAAGGGTAAAAGTACGCTATTCAAAAACTATTGCCTACTTCAAGGCGAACTCCTCTTTTTAAATGCATTGTAAGATTTCATAGATTGATGTATGATGTACGGATTCTTCACTTAATAAATAATAAATACAAAAACAGATTGATGCACTATGAGAACGCGGAGTTTAACCTAAGACACCATTTCTTCTGCGGAATTAATTGTGATGGCTTAGTCTTTTGTTTGGCCAATAAATCTTCGACTTTTCAGGTAATAGAACGTCTTTTAAAAGCTCACGCTATTTATATACCTTTACTTATTTCTGGACGAGGTGAGCCTTGTGTGGTTTCCTTGCAGCTGCGGCACGTACCGACTGCAGAAGGATATTCTTTGGGGCTCCAAACGCATCCTAGGTCACCGCTGGCCAGATTGGCATGCAAATGGCGGTTAGCCCACTTTTGTGCTTCTGTGTGTCATGCAACCTGCAGTTCATTGGCCGGCCAGAGGTCATCGAAGGACGTCAGCAGGTTGACCCCCGGCCCCAAAAACCACTTTTCCATGCTGGGCACGCAATGACATTGACATGCGTTGGGCTTCGCAGAACTTAACCCACCCAATGCCACCCAATGCCACCCAACCACCCCCTTCATCAAGCAGATCCGCTGTACGTGCCCGTAATTATTTATTGGCCAGCGGCAAATGCAGTTAGCCAAGGCCTGAATGCACCTGCAACTTGGCTAAAAATAACCGCCATTGGTCCTCGCAACTGGGTCGTCGTCCATTAAAAGGAAACTGCAGCAGAACAACACGAAATCGAGGGGAGCGTGTCGTGGGATTACTTCAAACTCGAAGGACCAAAGACAGGACTCCCAAGCGCACATCACTCACATTATCCCCAAGCACAGCCACGTGTGGCAGCCACGTGTGTCTGTCTCTGCTCATGCAAATAATTCAATTTGGCTGATGGTTTCGCTCAAGAGCGACTTACCAAAACAACAGCTCATGAATTTCTCCGCCCTTTAATCGTGACCTTGAGGAAGAAGATGATAGATCTGCTACATGTACACAGTAAAAATTAGTTGTTAAATTGGGTAATTAACTAAAATATGTTTAATAAGCTTAAAAACTTATATGTTCCTATGCCTGATTCCATTATTAAAGCATGCTATTCTTATAGCATTCTGCTAAATATGCCATTATGATGCAACATTCGAATATGCTTTCCTCTGACTTGTAAGTACTATTCAAAGCCCACTTCTACATTTACTTTTTATACAATTCCTTGCACAATGGAATTAAATGGCATTTAATGCCCAGTGTACACAAGTGCTGCTCAACTTTAGCACATGTCGCAGAGTCTCATATACTTGGAATACCTAGTTCTTGGGGGAGTCGAGACTTGAGTTGGAATACCTAATTGGCACACTTGAAACTGGTTCGTGTTCTTTGCCCTCCCACGCAAAGGCAAACAGAGGCACATGAAACACTGATTTTCCGGCTGTAAGTGTTCCCTTTCCTCGCAATTATACAACAAGATTTATATCCAAGGCAATTGAGCATTTGTTCACCGCAATGTGCCAGTTATTAGACAGGGCAGTTTCAGTGGCATTCCAAAAGAAATGTATATTTAATCTTGTGTGTGGGATTCGTTTCTATATACGCAAATGCAGAAGAAATTTGGGGTAAATATATCAAGGCATTGACGTCATCAGAGGTCAACTGTGCATTAGGATGCGTTTATGTTGAAAATGGATTTTCGTGGTTTAGTAACAGAATATTATGAAAGCCGCTTGCAAGGAATTATGACATGTGTAAGGGATAACAACAGAAAATGCACAGAGAAAAAAAATCTTTTACACAATCCCTTGACAACAGTAAGTTGTGTTATAATGGGTAAATATTATCTATAGTGTTGCGTTTTATTTGTTTCCATGGCACTCGCCGTAACAAAAAGTCATTATTCTGTTTAACTTCCCATTTGCTTTTCGAAAATTTCATTTTGTTTACAGCAAAACTTTAATGATCTCCGAGCCACGTGCTGTGCAAGCTAAAATTAGTTATAAATCAAATACTATGGGGCTAACAAGTACCATTTCATGATTCTATGGGACTCTAAATTGGGCACGGTCAACTTATTACATTATTCTCACCCGAAACCGAAACAGAAACAGAAATTGCAAACGTGATGCTGCGGACACCTATTCAATTACCCATTTATCGTAATGGCCGCTTTACATGTACAGTGAGCACTTTGAATAGATAGCCAAAGTGAATACACAATGATTCACTGGCTGGCTATTTCCATTTCTATTCATACCCATTGTGGGCATGTGACACCGTGCACTTTGCACTGATTGTGTTTGCATTCGCTCAGCTCGGAGCACAATTGCACAGGTGTAAAGTGTGTTCAGATACATTCACATCCATCTACAGATGCTCACTTGAGGAAAACAGAGAAAATGGGGGAAAACGCAAGCGTTTTTGCAAGAAAACGCAATATATAACAGTTACGGTGTTTCTAAATAGCAATATACAAAATTGAAGTACAAGTGTAATTATAAGTATTTAGATCTTAGATAGTGTTGATAGTGAAGATGATTCATTAAACTAGTTAAGTATCATACTATCTATTCCTCCTTAAAATAGCGATTGAGATGTTAAACCAGAGAAGAAGGTGCTGGCAGAAGTGATGGATTTATGATGCAAATTGTGGGCGACACCATCAGCTGACATTGTTTTATCACTGGGCCATATATCAGGGTGAACTTTTCCAGGGGGGATGTTAATATGGTCGCAACCATTGTTGTCAATTTACGATACTGCTACTGCTGCCATTTGATTGATTGGCAGCAGGCAGGGGCGCGCGAAAGGGGATTCAACTAGTTTACTTCTAGCAGTTTGAAATGGAAAATATTACAAATATAAACATACCTCATCTACGAACCCCTTTGAAGAAATCCTCACCACGTCTCTGGCGCAGATAGGAATCTCCTTTTGCGCACTGCCAGCAAACAGCAGACATCTGCAATGCCCTTAAACGTGCTTTAAAGGATTCCCCACCTGTTGCGCCCACCACTTCACCACCCGCCCCCCGCTTTTCCCGCTTTCTCTGTGGAACTTCTGCCGGCAATCACATGGCGCCAACATCTGTTCGCCAGCAGCGCAGCGGCAGCGCAGCCGGCGAACCTATGACAGATTTGGCAATGCTGTAAAGCAAAGCAAAAGCACGGCGGCAGCGCAAAAAGCAAAAGCAACAAGCAGGCAAGCGCCGCAGCAGCAGCGACGCCTCGTTTGGCCAACTCGATAAAACACAACAGCAGAAAAAAAACAGAATTGTGTGTGCTAGATGACGCTACCGGTTGCTCGTGCTTGCTGTAGTTGTAGTTGTAGTTGTTCCTGCTGCTGCTGCTGCTGCGTCGGCGGCTGCTGCTGCTGGTGGTGCTGCTGCTGCGGCGTCTGTTGTTGCTGCTCGCTTTTGGATAATAAAACGGGCAACGCGCACTCGAGCGCCAAGTCAATTTGCGAACGCCGCTCGCTCACAACGGTGGCGCAAAAAACAACAAAAGCAAAACATCTATAATAATTTAAATAAAAACAAACGGTAATAGCTCTTCTTCAGTTACCACCCCTTCCCCTCCCCCCCGCAAACACTCCGCCCACTACCCCCCAGCCGTCGGCCATCCCGCTCGCACTTTTGTTCCCACGTTGTGCGCGTGCGTGCGCGAGCAGAGCAGCAAACGAGACGAGTCCAAAATCAGAAATCCGACATCCAAATCCAAAACCAAAACCAAAATAAGTCGCCAGTCTCCAACGCGTCTCGTCCACAGCAGGTCCACTTCGAAAATCGCGCGTTTCGCGGTTGGCAGTTCGAAATTTCCAAAGTTTCGAACGAAAGTCGCGGGCGTTTCGTGGATGCTCAAGAATTCGCGTGAACTACGGAATAATTCCCAAAAATTGTGTGGCTTTAGTTTTGAAACAAAACAAAAAAAAAGAAAAGAAAAATAGAAAAGAAATCAAATTTTCTGGGGAAACTCTCGAGTGAAAACGGTTTGTGTTGTCATTGTTATTATTTTATGTGTTTCCCGTTTATGGTCGCTCGCACCAGAGAACCCCAAAATAAAATGTTGACTTCATATAATTTGCATAAAAAAAACGAAAAAAAAACAAAAAAATAAGCTTAGCGCTGAAATATGAAATTATGGAAATATTCCAACAAAAGCATACAACAAATTATCGCTCATACATTTTATGAGCATAAGCTCCGGTCGCCATCTCATTTGGCTGAAAATTTATAAACAATACGAGACAGTATATTTTGCAATTGTTTATTAAATTCCATATATTGCAAGCCAAAGTTGTTCTGAAAAATATTTGAGCGCAGTGGGAAAAACAGCGGGATAATCAGTGTGAAAAGAATATGAAATAAAAATATATAGAAACATAAAGGTATAAATTACTTGAAGTGAACCGAATGATTCAGAATTTGTGTTTAGAGATTAAACAAATATTTATGCTGATTATTTTTGAGTGTGTCATGAGCTCAAGCTGCTTGAACAAAACATTACCAAGTGCTTGAATATTATGTGGTATTTCTTTTGAATTTTATTGGAAGTTTTTCAAAAAAAACACATGAAATGTGACTTAATAACTAGTTAGCAGTAGTAATAATGCAATAAAATATATATTTTCTTCTAGACAGTTTCTGTTTACATAGTAAAATATGTGAATATTTTTATGTTGTTTCAAACTCATAAACTTATTATGACCGTCTGCGAAAAGTCCCGCCACCGAAAATATTCCGTTGAAAACTTGATTGATTGAGATAGCAAATTCCGTAGGGCCGTAGAACACCAGATCGCCAGTTGGTCCCGTTCGAGACGAGCACCCCAACACGATATGATAATAATGATAACGATAATGAACGAAAACCGCAGTTCGTACAATTCACGAATTGTCTAACCACAAATTGAAATAAACTTTAGGAGTTTGTTAAGTGTATTAAAGCCTTTAAAGCGGAAAGCGAGATGAAAACGCTGAAAAGTGTGAACTTTATAATAAGATGTGGGCGGTGTGACAATTCCCAGTATCCAGTATAGAGTCCAGATGTTTAAACCCCATATATGTGCACTGTAACTGAAGTCTAACCCGCATTCGCGTTCCATTTCGGTTGCAGAGAACAACGTGGCCGCCAGCAAAGAACCATCCATGATTGGCTCGCACTTTTCCAGACTGCAAAAGAAACGCGCCCTCAACAGCTATTCAAATTTTCCCTTATAACGAATAATTTCACCCATTTTCGAGTCGGCGACCAATCGAGATATATACCAAAGATATCGCAGTGCAGCCAGTTAGTTAGTCCGTAACTACATATTAGCCGTAACTAGTCAATGCCAAAAATGATAGTGGATAAATCGGAATTGGTGGGCGAGAATGCCTGGGCCAAGCTGCTGCCCGAGGAGAAGGAAATGGCGAAGGAGAAGGCCATCATAGTCAAGATGAACAGCAGCAGCAGCAGTAGCAATAACAACGACTCCAAGGAGACGACACCCCTCAACGTGGATCAACTGGTGGCCGCCACCAATCCTGCAGCTCCGGGCGAGCAGAGTGCCGTCTGCCTGGAGGACACCTACAAGCGCACCTCCACCTACGCCTCCAACATCAATTCCACCGGCGGCGAGTCCAGCGGCAGTGGCACCCAACTTTCCCGCAAGGAGTCCCTCCTGGGCAGCTTCCATCGGCAGATCCGGCGATCCATTAAAGCGGTTAGCGAGTCGCCCGGCCCACTTACGAGGTGAGTGCGATAAGACCATTGAAGTTGCGGCCCACTAGGCGTATGAGTAATATTTCATTACTCATACGCCCTGTTGAGAGCTGAGTTATAAAACAAGGGGTGTCTTTCATATGCTCTTGGTAACCAAAGCTACGCTAATTTTAGGTAAATATTAAGTAACAAACTTTATTAGCGAAAGAAATTTGCTATGTAGCAATTTATTTATTTATTTGCATCCCAAAATACTTTGGACTCAAGCTGGCTAACAATCAAATGGAATGTTTTTGGGAATCTCAGCGTGAGTTATTTGTAGTTATCCTTTGTGGCTTAAATGGCCAAATGCTCATTCCTCGGTGTAAATTGGTTGTGTAACTGATTGCAAGAGGCTCTTTGCGATGCAAGATCAAAGCAATGCTCTACATGAGTAGACTATTAGCAATATTTGGAATTTTACTGGAAATTTCCAAGAACTTGCAGTCATGCAATCACCACAACTACGAATATATCCACTTCATCGGTGCCCACACACACACCTCGATGGCAATGTGTTGTCGGTAAACAAACAGCATTTGCTGCACTTCCCCCTGACTGGATTTTGTGGCCTTTTTCTCAAGACTCTTGTTTTTCATATGTGATTTTGATATGCAAATGGAGGTGACGTCTGTTGGTCAGTTGAGAATGGAGACCTGAGAACTGAGAATCGAGAACCGAGAATCGAGTCACTAGAGCGAGATAAACCTTTTGACTTGATTGCCTGAAATGACAAAATTGAATTATTTTGATTTGAGCACCGACAGTGGGTGGACAATTAAATATTATTTCCGCCTGTTGATTCTGGCTCAGCGTGCGATTTAGATAGTACATGTGCTATACACATGTGTGCAGATACTGATTCAGATGCTGGCTGCCTTAATTGGGAATAGAGACAGATACCGAGGTATCTGTGTACTGTGTACCTCCCGTGCCGCAATGAACGCCCCTGACATTACGCATGTGTCTGTTTACCGAGCATTAATGCCGTGGCAAACTCCACGCTGTTTATGAGTTTATAAGAACGTTCTCCCAGCGAACCAGCCGTTGATAACCGAGTGTCCAACGATAACCGAGTCAACGACTTGCACCTGCCCCTGCCTTGACATAAATTTGCATAATGCGCCGCCGCGGAGCCTCGAATTCTCGCTGTCGATTTGGCAGTCCACTAATTCACTTGCCCATAAGTTAATTACAAACGTGTTAACTGCTCGACGGGCGGTTGCTAAGGTTTACACTCATTTTTTCGGAAAATTCTGGCCAAATGCCAGAAGCGAGAATCCGCGGGAATTTCCTATGTGGATGCCAAGAATTATGCTTGCCACTCACGGACACACCCTCTATTAATAGAAATTGAGTGCTTTCGATGCTGATATTAATGCCCTGCAGCACAATGCGACACACTTTCTTTTGAGGAGCGCAATCTTTGGTCTGCGGCACACGGTGCGTATGATTGATATTTGCCTCATTTCCGCCAACAATTGATTTGGCCAATACTGCGACAATAGTCGCCAATAGTCGCCGATCGTGCGCCACTCGAGCCTGTCCGCGCTCGAGTACAGCCGATTGCTCACGATTCAGGGAAATTAATTATTTTTATGATGATAGATCCATTCGATAAGGCGCCGCGGAATCACCGCTCAACGACCCGATGATTGTGACCAACCACTTGGCAGTGGGCAGTGGGCTGGGCAAGATTCGAACGGTCAATTATCGCCGATACTATACGCTGTAAATTGATCTGCGGAAAGAACTGGAATTATTTAATCGCTTTACAAGCGGTTCTAAGTACTTACACTTAACATTTAGGTGTTCGCAACCCACTGCAATTAGCAAAATAAGGGGTAACTTCAGCTATCATTTTTTCACCTAATACTTAGACTGTACCTAAACAATATTACTGCTATTTTAAGTTACCCTACAAAAGTTAACTTTTTCGTATGTTTTATAGCATTTAAGGATCCTATCTGACCAAAGATGCCTAGTACTATAATTTTATTTCTTAGATAAGTTTTGCTACCTTGTGGCACGTGCAATTTACTATAGTAGATTATTATTTCAACTTATTCTGATCAATCAATGTAAGACTAAAGTGTCGTACGAACTTAAAAATCATGTTGTTAATACCTTACAGCAGACTGTTTAAAATGTAAATGAACTGAAATGATGGGTTGACTGATGAATTGATCCGTATTCGACTTTTTCATCGTTTAGTGAGTTTTACGTGAAACTTCAAGAAGTAAGTGCTGTCTGAAGGGGAATGCTTTGCAATGACATCTGCTCAAAGGATTACCATTCACAATCAGCACTAGTTGATCCTTGAGCTTAATGGCAGAGAGCAGGAGTGTGTGCTTGATGGCTTGAGCCATCTGTTGACTTGGCCATGAGTCCAGCAGGTGATTGGAAAGACTACGAGTTGGTCGTGTGCAAAGTCGTAGCGCTGATATCAAATATCAGGGCAATCGAGAGCCGCCAATAAATTAGTCGCAATGCAAACGCAAACGTAACTTTTCAACGGGATGTTCGTCAGGAGTCACATGCATCGCATGCGGAATCTATTGAATCTATTTGTGGACACCAGAGATACGGAGTCTATTTTTTGGAGGGCCGCTAATCACCTAACGAATGGTGATTGAATAAGCAGGCGTGCTCGATTTGATTATCGCATATCGTGGCTAATATACACATATTTATACAGACGTGCAGATATTAGTATTTCGCTGTCTGTCTGATGGCGGATGGTATGCATAAATATAAATATTTACACACATGTCCACACATTGATGGCACTAATGAAACTGCAGTTATAAATTGAGTTTTATGCGCGCTAATTGGCGAAAATCTTTAAACTCGATTGTCACTCGTACACTCGACTTAGCTTGCCTGCCCGCCAGTTTCCGACTTATGAATATCTTTATTGTTTAAGTGTCTTTTGTCTCTGGCGATTTATGAAAACGATCGGCTGTCAGGCGATGTAACTGTTTATGGACACGCGGCGAATTCGGGACGTTAATTGCCTGATTTAAGGGCGAATTAAGTGCTACAGAGAGCGAAAAGTTTAATACTAGCTTTAAATAACTACAAAGTAGCACATATATAGTACTATCCAATGCAACAGCTGTAGTTGCAACTTAATGGTGAATGAAAGAATAGTTAATAGCTAGAGAGTTCTTGTTTCTCTCCGTGCACAAGGAGAGTTCTTCCTGTTGTGCGCTCCTCTCCTTCTTTCCTTCTCTCCCTCTCTCGCGCGCTCCTGCCGTTAATCTCTCGCAACAAAAGAAGTGAGCTGAATTTATCAGCTGTTGTATTTCATGCTTGAGAGTGCCTGCCAACCGGGCGTATGTGTGATTTTAGCAACACGCTGTTGTCACTCTGTGTGTGTTTGTTTGCTTTGCCTTTGCTTATGCCGCTGCTTTTGCCGCTGCTTTTGCTCTGCTGGGGCTGTGCTTGTGCTTGTGCTGCCGCATTGCTGTTTTGCTGCTATCGCGTCTTCCACTTTAAACTCAAAATAATAAAAAGCAACAAAGCTGTCAACCGAACGTTTCAGTTTGAGTTCAGCCGTCTTCGCAGAAAGTTATACACCTGCGCCGCGCTCTCGTCTCGCTCTTCCTCTTCCTCGCTCTCCTCTCGTCTCGCTAGCTCTCTCTCTCTCTCTCTCGCAAGATCCCCAAAAAGAGAGGCAGCAGGGAGCTACTTAAAACGCATTTCGTGCCACAATTGGCGCAGTGGTAGAAAAGACACCGTTAGAAACAGTTCTGTCATCGCTAGCCACGTTCACCGTTAGCCACAAAGTGTCACTTTTTTAACTCGAAACTAACTGTGCAACCGCTCTCTGCAGCGATTTGTTTCGAAAACGAATTATGCTCGCCTTTGTTTACTTCAAAATAAAAACCATATTCGCCTTTCCCACCACAAAAAGAACGCATTTGTGATAAAGAGCACCCTCTACAACCAAAAAAAATAAGAAAGGAGAGAAGTGCCTCATAAATATCGAAAATACATAAAACAAAAAAGTTCGCAAAAATAAAAACCCGCAACCGAAACCTGCCTCACACACGAGTTTATCCAACGATAACGTCATCCGCTTTGCCAACAGTATTAAAGTTAATCTGAACAGTGCTCGAATCTTTTGTTTTCAATCGTCATAATTGTAATAAACACAACAACCACAACTACAAAACCAAATTATAAATAATAACACCAACAACAGCAACAACAACAGCAATTGTTGCCAAGGCTGCCGCGCACAGTTTCGCTTCGTTGTTGTTTCTGCTTCTGGTGGTGGAGGAGCTGTCAACTGAACATCGCTGCCGACGTCGCTGTTGCCGTTACATTTCAGTTGCTGCCATCGCATAAAAACCAAACAGAGATCCCCGAGCCGCGACAGAAACAGCAAATTTACATAGCATTATACACGTTACACAACGCAGCAGCGCGTGCCAGTGCAAAAGCCCCAAAACCCAGAATCGGAATCCTCACGTCCAAACAACACCACGAAATTCCTTTTGGCCATAATGAAGCGTCTGATGACCTGGGAGCGCGATCTCGTGGATGCCATGTATGAGTAAGTTGGTAGTGCCACCTGTACACTCACCAAAAATACACCTAAGTACTAGAATAGCTAGAATTTTCTTACGAATTTTAGAATATTATTATAGTACGAGGGTCGTTTGATAAGTCCGTGACTTTTTGTATTTGCCGCGCACCTGCTCTAAATACAACACTGCTCCTGTCAGCAGTTATCGATTAACAGCTGACTGTAAAATTTTGAGAAAGCTGCGTTTTTTGGTTTGCGTTTTATAGGCATTGAAAGCAGACGATCTCGTGAATTTTTTGTTCCATCAGGACAATGCACGGGTGCACACGTGTGTAGTCAGCATGGCAAAATTTCATAAATTGGGCTACGAACTGCTACCCCATCCAGCATATTCTCCAGATTTAGCCCCCTGTGACTATTTTTTGTTTCCAAACATGAAGAAATGGCTCGGCGGTAAGAGATTCGGGTCAAATGAAGAGGTCATCACAGAAACAAACGACTATTTTGAGGGCCTTGAGAAAACCTATTATTTGGAAGGAATAAAAAAATTGGAAAAACGCTGGACTAAATGTATAGAGCTAAAAGGAGATTATGTTGAGAAATAAAACGCTTCTTTGACGAAAAAAATATATTTTATTCAAAAAGTCACGGACTTATCAAACGACCCTCGTAAATCTTAAATGGTGAGCAATTACCATAAATAGTTTTAGATGACTAAGCGATTAGTCACTGAACTGTTGCCACATATGTATCTTTTCGAAGTAAACAACACTCTGTTTTGGCTCCGTGTAAAAACCTGGCTTAAGTGCCCCCCAGCTAAACGATTTCGTTTATCACATGCGGCTATTGAGTTTATGGACGGGTTTCCAAATGCATTGTTTGAAAGCGAGAAGAAGCAGCACGTGCTGGCCGCCACAAGAGAAAAACATAACAAATGGCAGCGAAACTAGTTTGCTTGCATTGAACTCGCGAGCAAAGTGAACTTGTGACAGAGCAGAGAGCAAGGCGACGCATCGTGAGATGTATGTGGTATTTGGTATGTGGTATGTGTGGCATATAGGGTACAGTACGGCCAACAGAAACCAAAACAAAACAAAACAAAACAAGGCGTGTGTAATGAGCATGGCATGGCAACCGAACTCTTATAATGAACTGCTGCATCAGCTGCTGCTGTCTGCGTATAAGAGTGGCACATGTGTTTGGGATCCATCTCCCCCCCAACCACCAATCCCAAACCCCAAGGGAGCTCTCTCTCTCCGGCGCCCTCTGTCTCACTCTCACACAGGAAGCCGGGTGACGTGACCCTGTCTCCCTCACATCCATCTGCACAGAGAAAAAAGATACAAACTCAACTTGTTTCGCCATGTCGATAGCTAACTAGTAATCTTTTATATTATATATGTATTGTTAAAATGTATCATTACAGTTTCCTTTAAACTACCTGTTTATATATTCTGCACAGGATAGCTTAGCATTTAGATAGATCATCATATCAACTGTATTTTCTTCCTGTGCACGTGTTGCCTGTGGAATTTAAATGCCGGCACTTACCTTTATGAATAAAATGGAGGCCGGGTGAGAAATGCTTAACGTGCATTTACTTACCAATTTGGCGATATGCCACAAACAGACCCAAACCAAAAAAACAAAAAAAAAACACAATTGGGGCTTGCCAAAGGATTTCTACCTGTTTAAAGCCTTAAGATATTCGAGTTCGCTGCACGCTTCTTTGTTTGCACAATTTATAAAGCTTCAAGTGTATTTGTGTTGGCCGAAATTTATAACTATTAGGGCCTAACCGCCAAAGATAAACAACGTTAAAAAAAGATATCAGGAAATTGCTTATCTGGGGATTTTGGGGTGTTACCGCAAAGAAGGTCAAGACTTAGGGCGTTATGAAAATTCTATTTAAATAAATATTTGACTCTAGATTTCCTTTAATGAGCAAGAGCTGTGCCGACTAAGGCAATTAACTGTCACAAAGTTTTCAAGATACATACAAGGTACACCTTTTGAATAGACTGTACTTGAAAGATGCAAGTTAATACTGGTAAGCCATTCATATTGGAGTAAAAGTAAAAGTCGACAGCCTTGCGATTTAATTCCCTGCCATAAATTGGCAGTAAATGTTCCGCCAATTTCGGAACTTTCAACAATAAAAGCCACTTTCCAGTGCCATAACTGATGATCGCGTCGCACCTTTTGCGCAGACTGTACGTCGAGCATTTTTGGGATGCAGAAAGCGTGTAATCATTAGCTTAACAAGCGGCGCATGCTGATGGTTTCTAGCCATTTTTTCCTTTTTGTTTGTTTTTTTTTTTTTGGGATTTCTTGGGCAACTTTTTCGAAATAAACTGTTGACAAGAGCGGTCCGTTTGTCACATGGCCATAATATTTACCCAGTTTATTTCTTGTGTACTCTTCTTGGCATTATTTACAAGTGTGCCGCCACAGGCCACGATTGCGGCAGATAAACGAAACTGCGAATGATAAGGCCCCCCCCCCTTCTCCGAATGAACCACCAATTAGCACCTGGAATCGAGGTTGTATCTTCGAGTTGGGCTCGGAACTTTTACACAATTCGCGTTGTGCCAAATGACTCACTTGAGACACGCTTGCCGACCATGACAGAGACACAGCGGATACTTTTCCAGCTAATGATGAATATTTCACCGATAACTTCATATGCAAATATCCGTAGTTTTGCAGTTTCGCATTTTCTGGCTAATATTTACACCGAGACATCTGTTTGGTATTTACTGCGAGCGGAGGAGGAGAGAAAGGAGTGCTTAATTCCTTTATTTGCACACTAATTGAGATCGCAATTCAAGGTGGAAACTTACTAGACGCCATCGGCGGCAATATATCCTAACAAACTGCGGTTGATAAATAGACTTGCTAATTGGTTGCTCAATTTATTTGCTCTGGTTTACCAGAGACACACGATCCCGGCGTGACTACAAAGCTAATAATATCTCTCTGTGGGTGCTAAAATTAATGTTTTCCTTTAAGATTTAGCCGGGGAAATTCTGCAGATAATGAGGCTTATAAACGTTTAGCGATCCATTGCGAGCCACGAGTTTGCTATTGGTATTTCATATCAAAATGCGGCGTGACTGATCGCAAAACATTTTATCATATTAAAACGTAAAAAGATCTGCGACCAGACTTTGCATAGATTATGTTTATCTTGTCAGCTTAGTTTTCTAGTTTTAAGGCATCATAAACTCAAGAAAGCCTTTCGAGGCTAAGTCAGTGAACTTTCAAGCCCCACAAGGTTCTGCCTATCGCAACTCACAACTATGTCACTTGGCCTTTTATGATTTTTCCATAAGTTTATGGAATCTTCTGCTGACTACTTGCTGCCAAAAATAGCCGCACTTCCTTTGGACTGTCAAACGTTTAGTCATAGTTATGGTCGCCACTAAATAAGTCCGGCCATGTTTATAAGATTGTATATCTTTACACCAATATCAACACTTGACTACAAAGGTGGCGATTACCGGCCAGATGCGTCACAGCCTTGACGTCATTGGATACTGGTTGATAAGCGGTGGAAGTTGTTTTTGGGAAATCGCAGTTCACTGTAAGAAATTACTCATGGGTCTTATTGGCTCAGACGGCGGGTTCTTTCCATTTCGGTCAGCAATCTTTTACTTTTGCCTTGGACTATTTTTCGGCGGAGATAAGATACAGTGTAGATGACAGTGGGCACTCGAGTTGGCAGACCAACTTCAGCAAGAGAGCGAGCCGCTCCAACCCAAAATTGGTTCATTCAACTTGCGAGCGATCTCAATTGGTATTTCCCATGCGGGAAATTCTGGCTATTTTCGAACGAGCAAAGTGCGAGGCGTTGGCAGAACGAACCGGTTCATGGGGGATAAGTCGGAGCATATTCTATATGCCATATAGTACATACATGCATATATATCTGGCACTGGCGATCCTGGTCGTTTTCTGCGTTTCCAAATTAAATCGCCAACTAAGAAAAGCAAAATTTCCCATCATCGAATTGACGCACAATAGTAAAATCTTTCTATATTATATGTGCTATATGGGCATAATGCAAATATGTGATCAATTGGGTTCCATCAGGTGTGGCATGTGTCAATCGCGGGCAAACACGGTTAATGAGGCAAAACGATAGCCCACGTGCGGCTGTATGTGTGCGGGGTATCTGATAAATAGGAACTGGCATTCCAATTGTTTATAGCTACCAGACACACGAGTACGGGTACGAGTACATGCATGTGTAATTAGGTGAAATGAGTAAATGAGGCGGCCGTCCAACAACAAAACTGTACAATCCGCTGTCAGTGAGCGTAGAACATGTATATTGATGATTGGGAGGGGGGTGAGGGGATTGGCAAGGGGGTGAGGGGACTGGCAGCGGTACTAATATCAACACTGAATTTTGTTTGCAGCGCGACGAGGGCGAATTTCAATTTGCTCGTCGAGCAGTTGGCAAAAAGTTGTTCGATCGCACAGTTCACACAACCGATACAAAACGTTAACAAAAAACAGAAACAAAAAACAATAAACGAAAAGAAAAGAACTATTTAACAAATAGGACAAAAGGCGTGAAATTCTACGCGGCATACAAGTTAATTAACCGGCTGAAATGTGGCGCAAATTGAAAGTTTGACAAACGGAGATCTTTGCAACGCAACTCCCTCGAAATGCTGAGATCTCGCTTCTGTGATTTACTGACCTGTTCGGCACGTCGTCGCCTTCTGCTGAAACACTGCCTGTGCTTTATTTTTATAACAATGACAAACTAGAGCAAGAGAACACTCTTGATTGTGTTTTTTATAAATTCGCTTAAAACAAGCAAAGAACAGCAACCAATTGATCGCAACCAACAGTATTGCCTTGTTCGCTCAAACAAGTCTCGCAATCCCCGGACAATCCCATACATACCCGCACATCATCCATCAAAGGCCCCAAGATGTCTGAGCTGCGTCGCAGTTTGAGTCGCCTCTCGATGATCGTCTACAGAGCCACCCATTCCAGCGAGCAGTCGTGGCGGGAGGAGCTCCTCAGGTAACAGCCAGCTGGACAAGATCGATCATCGATGGGGGTATCTTTAGGAAGATGATCACTTAGGTGCTTTAGAGTGTTGATCAAAGTGAGCG
Organism: Drosophila teissieri; assembly: GCF_016746235.2. Classification (NCBI taxonomy): domain Eukaryota; kingdom Metazoa; phylum Arthropoda; class Insecta; order Diptera; family Drosophilidae; genus Drosophila; species Drosophila teissieri. The sequence continues at coordinate 25,009,039 of NC_053032.1, read as the reverse complement.
TGAAATTGGGCAACTCTTGTAGAACATTGCTTTTCAATAAGTGATTGGCTCTTCAGAGTTGACAGTACACCCTGTAAAGTGGTTTGTCGTACTGCTTATATGTAGGTATTATATGATTAATGGTAAAAAATTACTTATTCTATATCTATATTCTGGTACCGGTTCTACAGAACAGAAACCTATGCTGTCTACAGTTCACATTCCATAACTTTACCTGGTTTTATAATGGCTTACGTAGTCACCCTTGAAGGTTATTTAAACAGCTGAAACCCGCCACGATCTCAGTGCTATACATAAGTTCATGTGCACAGCTGTACATAAATACATACAGTATCTATACTATACTATATATGCATCTGCGCAATCGGATCTATAATGTTTAATCAAAGGCGGCATAAATATTTGCCCGAAAGGCATTTCCATTTGCTTCTTGGCAATACAGCAACCTCTGCTAATGTATGCACACAATATCCACAGTATCCGTTCTATATATAATGCCTTCTGATCAAAGTTCACCTGAGATGCACGAAAGGATGTTTTCTTTGCCACAATCCTTTGTTTTTTTTCCACTTTGGCTAGCAATGTGCACGAACTAGCTGAGTGGCCAAATTGTCTGTTGACATCTTTAATATTCTCATATATATGCAAATTCATAATTATTCTTTTCACTTTTGCCATTTGCAATTTGGCAAAGCAAGAGAACCCAGCAGAAGTGCAGGTACAGTACGTTTTGTAAAGGTAAATCATCGTTAAATAAATGTATCCATGTTATCGTAGCGTAAAGCATTAAATAGATTAGGTGGAAAATTGAATCATCATTCGTTAAGGTTACTGGGGCTTCCGGATTTAGTTGCTTTTCAGCACGCCTTTTTATTACGAAACGTGTTGTAAGTTTGTCTGGCTGTCTCAGCATGATTTATGGATGGCAATTGCAGCCAGTCGTCTGTATGCACTTCATAGTATAGTATAGTATAGTATATGTATAGCACAGCTCCACAGAATGCATTTCCTCTGGGCCATAAAACGCCAGATCCAAGCCAGATCAATGACGTCAGTTGCTGTTGCTATACGAGCTGAACACACACAGATCGGTTTCGATTATGATCATGACCATGGTCAACTTATTTGCACCTTCGCTATATAAACTTGCATTAGCAGATGGCCCAATCGCAGTGCACTCGTCAAACAATTTGTTGGCCAATAGCCAGCTGATTGAACAGCTATTTGAAATGCCATTGAAGCAACCCAAAAAAGGGGGCATCACCTCCAGCCCTCCCCACCTTTCGCCGAAGTTCATCTTGACCAAGGTTAGTTCTGTTTTCACGTTTTTGCTTCAGTTGCCTCGATTAGCTCACAGGCTGAGCTTTAATTGCAGGCCATAACCCAAGGAGCGCTTATCTGGCCTCCGGCTGCTTAGAGTTCCCCTGAATATACGTATGTAATACGACTTTGTTCGCATGCTCGTCATTTTCCCACTCACTTCCCTATCTTGCAAATCTTAAATACGAGCTGATATCATGAGAGAGTTGACGCATTAGTTTATATATGTACATATACATATACAGACGAGTATATGTGTCGCCTGTTCCATTGAACTTGTTTGCTACTTCACCCCTTAGTCGCCAACCGGTTATTGCATTTGGCAAACCAAAATAAAAATCACAAAAAAAAAAACGAGGCGATTATAAACAAAATAATAACAATAACAATGGAGCCGGTTTATTTGCATGAGCGAAACATCAGATTTAAACTAACGAACTCTAATGGCACTGCTGTCGCCCGGAGATTTCTACGAATTTCGGCTGAGTTTCACCTGGCAGATATCATTGTTCTCAGAATTTCTCTCACATTTATGTTTTATCAATTTATTTATTCATTTATTTTTAATGAGGTTGTACATGTACATGTACATGTACATGTTAAATCACTCACATTTCGATGACGCATAACCACAATGTTTTTTGACTTTTGATACGAACTTTTAAGCAATCTAAAGCATTCAAAATAACAAGTATTAATAATGTTGTTACTCTTGTTCAGAGATAATGTTTGTTATTGGCCAACAACAGTGGCTATTTAAATGATTTGCTTATCAGCAAAAAGTAAACACTTCGCCAAACAAACAATTAGTCAATAAAATAATATACTTTTATATATTTATAAATCTTGTTTATTAAATGAAATATTTGTCCAGATATTTCTATCCAGTTTTTAGTTTGTAACTTAAGATCATATATCTCAAGAATATAACCACTGTTTGGGTATTTATAGTTTGGAATAAAAATCCGATTTAAATGCAATTATAGTTAATGATCGATGGCAAACAAATAGCCATTTCGAAACCATTCGTCGCAAGCAGCTCAATTAGTTTTCGATTCCATCGTGCCATTAGTGCCTCCTTATCGCCACCTCTCACCTCTCGCCCTGGAATTGAATGGATTTCACCTCCTCCGATCTGCTCAAGCTCCACTTGGAACAATTGATAATCGCTGTAAAGCTCAGTTCCCCAAAGAGTGTGGCGACTTTTGCATATGTGTACGTACATACATACAATACCCTAGTGGATTTCAGTGCACAAAGCAGAGCGAGCTGATAAACCGAGTAAATGAAATGAATACGAAATATAAATGGACATGTAAATATCAAAGTAAAGCAAAGTGAACCGCAAACTGCAAAAGTCAGCTGCTTGGGGAAGAGTGTGCCCTACACAGTTAGCGATTAATACAAATTACAGTTACTGCCGATCCGCTCCGATGGTCCACTCAGTACTAATTCGACTACGGTCTCCTCATAATCTTCGCATGCGGATCCAGTGGATCCGGATCCCTGGCACGCGTAGTATCAGCAACTTATAAACCGAAAGTGCTCTGTCAAGTGATCTGGCGCATACCTGGTACTCGTAGTATCAGCAACTGACAATCCCCAAACTTTCCATGCTTCTAACTAAAGCACTGCCCAAATTCCAGGGTATTCAAAGTTCAGTTCGTGGCGAATGTGTGACCCTGTGGTAGCCGATATCTCATCAATTGATAATCGCCAAATGCTCCTCTTGCTGCTGTTTATCGCTCTGGTGTTCGTAGTGTGCTTCTCGAGCATATTGCTCCAGGCTATGATTTGGTAAATCAATCAGATAGTCGTTTAATACTATATAATCCGCACTACTGATAACTGCATATATTGGTATTATCGGTGGGAGACAGGCGTCAGTGGTTTTTGTCTTCCCACTTCCTGTTGTTGCCATCCTTTATCAAACCGAACAAAGGCCGGCTATAATCATCCGATATATGTATGTGTGTGCATTGTGCCCAGTTCTGTTCTCCTTCTTATTGTTATACCACAATTAACCATCCAAGGTTGTATATTATTATTCCTTTTTATTATCGAATTGTGGGTGGAATTGTATTGTTAATCAGTTAAAAATAAATCCTATTAAGTATATATAGAACGCCTTGCAACAAACCCAGCTCTGCTAAGTTGCCAATTGTATATTAAAGCCTAAAAAATAGTGGCTGATAAGGAATGGGCTCTTATCAGAAATGCAAATAGACTAGGTACGCGAATATTCATAGGGCTTTTAAGCCCCTTGAAGATTGTGTAAACGTCTCCGCAATAGATAAGAGCCATCCGCTGCACTTGAAAGTGAAATCCGCAATCCGAGGAGGGCTTACCCAATAAACCGCTAGCATCTATTTCTGTGCCACACCACTAATGTGTCAATCTAAATGTTGTTGTTCCGTTTCAGGTACCGGCAGACACGCTTCAGTTCGCGGCGTGTTCGGAAACGTGTGGTCTTCAAGCACGGCGAGTGCAACGTTGTGCAGGGAAATGTGGCCAAGAGGCGGCGTCGCTATCTGCAGGTGAGCGCTGGGCGGCGGGAGTTACGGGGGCGTGGCAGGGCGTTGCAATATCTACAAGTTGCCGGCCCACTTGCGTTCGATTTGTGGGGTATATGTATATTTAGACTTCCTTGGCGGGTTTGCATAACGCCTGTCGCCGCGCGACTTTGGCGGCAATTATGTAAATTGATTTGTGCTTCTCACGCGGAATTCCAAAATAAAATGTGTGTCGAAAGTATTTTAAGAATTCATAGAACGTATTTTGGTGACGATGATGCTACCCTTTGCCGAATACAATTAAAAGACTATGATCCCAAGTAGACCCGCAGGAAAGCCAAGGATTCGTTCCAAAATAAATCTGTTCCTGTTTTGGATTGGCCTGAACAGTCCCCAAGCCGTAATCCCATCAAAAATTCTTGGTCAGATATGAGAAAAGCAGTTGTAGCTTCAAAGCCAACTAACAACGAATAACTTTGGGTATAATTAAGGAGTCCTGGTGCAAAATATCCCTCAAACGGTGCCAGGACCTGGTTGACTACATGCCAAAACGTTCCGCAGCTGTTATTTCTAATAAAGGATACACTACCAAATATTAAATTAATGGGATGGGCGTAGTTTTAATATACAATCACTTGTTATTAAGGAATTTTTTACTGTTAAGTTTATATTTTATGTTTAAAGCATTTTTTATGAAGTGGTGCTATTATTTTTTTCGCCTAATTTTGTCACTTTTCATAAAGTTCCTTAAATAAGTTAAGAATTCATAGAACAATTGTGATTTTTTTTTATTTTCTAAAAAGTGAATTGTTTAACCTTTCTAAAAAGGTATTTCAGCTCCTTTTAAACCCTAAATTGTAGGTAGGAGACTTATTCAAAGTTTTACTGGGCCAGTGGTGCTATTTTTTTTTTCGCAGCTGTACATGAGTGCCACAAATATTGGCAAATGTGGTTTCCTTTATAAGCTTTTGATACTAACGTTTCAACTTTTTACCTTTTGCAGGACATCTTCACCACCCTGGTGGACGCCCAGTGGCGCTGGACGCTGCTCGTCTTCGCCGCCAGCTTCGTATTCTCGTGGGCCTTCTTTGGCTTCATCTGGTGGATCATCGCCTACGCGCACAATGATCTGGAGTACACCAATCTCAAGAACGAGTCGCCCGATCTGGTGGCCAACATGACGCACACGGTCTGCGTGACGCAGGTCTCCAATATGATGTCCGCTTTCCTGTACTCCGTGGAAACGCAGACGACGATTGGCTACGGCAATCGCTATGTGACGGAGGAGTGCCCGGAGGCGATATTCACCATGTGCATCCAGTGCATCACGGGCGTCTTCATCCAGGCCTTCATGGTGGGCATTGTGTTTGCCAAGCTGTCGCGTCCCAAGAAGCGTGCCCAGACGCTGCTCTTCTCCCGCAATGCTGTGATCTGCCACCGGGATGGAGTGCCATGTCTGATGTTTCGCGTGGGTGACATGCGCAAGTCGCACATCATCGAGGCCCATGTGCGGGCCCAGATCATCCGCAAGAAGGTGACGAAGGAGGGCGAGGTGCTGCCCTTCTACCAGCAGGAGTTGCACATCGGAGCCGATGGCGGCGAGGATCGGCTGATGTTCATCTGGCCCACGACCATAGTGCACAAGATCGATAGGAACAGTCCGCTGTACATGCTGTCCGCCTCGGATATGCTGAAGGAACGCTTCGAAGTGGTGGTTATGCTGGGTGAGTTTCCTAATATCCCTTCCTTCCTAGAAATGTAAACTAATAGCTGTGCGATTTCAGAGGGTGTCATCGAGTCCACTGGCATGACCACGCAGGCGAGGAGCAGCTACCTGCCCTCGGAGGTGCTGTGGGGCCATCGCTTCGTGAATGTGGTGTCCTTCCGCAAGGAGACGGGCGAGTACGAGGTGGACTACACGCTATTCAACAACACCTACGACGTGGACACGCCGCTGTGCAGCGCCAAGCAGCTGGACGAGCTCAAGTCGGAGTACACGAGGAGCGCCAAGAGTGTTAACGCACCCTTTGCGGATCGCACGCTCTCGGCCAGCTTGTTCCAGCGCATCGCCTCCGCCGCCTCGGTGGATCATCTGGATCCGGCGAGCGATGAATCGCTCGACTCTGGACGCCTGCAGATCCGCTCCCATTCCATACCCAACGGCGTGCTGGCCAGCGAGCTGGAGCCGCTGAATAACAACAAGCATGGCGCTTCGTTCACCATGGGCGGCCTGACCATCACGACGACGGCGCCCAGCATCCCCAACCTATCCAGTATTAACGAGAAGACCAACTCCGGTAATTCCATAAACAGCAGCAACTACAGCAATAACAACAGCCTGAGCACGCTGACCGGAGGAGGAGGAGGAAGTGCTGCCAGCGGACCCGGTGGAGGCATCACCATTGTGGCCGGTTCTGGAGGAGGCGGCGGCGGCGGCAGACACAAGTCAAATCCCCGCCGTCAGGAGGATCAGCAGGATCAGCTGCCCATCGATTCCATTTGTTGATATTATTAACTGAGTGGCTGGCTACCCTGCCCTGTGCGTCAGTTAGCTGATGTTGTATTCTAGTTAAGCATAGGCTCCCAACATAATTCTAACTCAAACTAAGCTAAGCGAAATTCCATGGAGAGCTCATCTGTCATAGCCATAGAGCTGCTGCAGCTGTGAACACCCCTCAAAAATCCCCCCCTTTCCTGCTGAAGTGGAGGCAATCTGATTGCTACCCCACCTACCTACCTACCACCTAGCACCTACTTACTACTAACCCTGAAACGATTGTATATGTCTAGGCTAAGCTGATGAATGATTCACGTTGTTAGCTTTACTTGTGTTGAATTTACTATAGTTAAGTTACAAATTGATATTAACGCAAAGTAAGATGTGAGACCCGGAAACCAAAATGCTGCAACTTAGACAACTAGAGAAATCTTTAAACGGCTCACTGAACATGAAATTTATGCGAAGACGCAGCGGAATTGAAAATTCCCTTTAACCCGATTACTGTTTAACATTACTCAACTGCAATGAGATAGAAAATGTACATTTTATTCGATACACTGTTTCAAAAACAAAGAGCTTCAATTATCATAATGAGTGGACAATAAAATTGTATGAGTATGTGAGTGATTGATATATGAATTTTATTTTTAAGCTTCGCCCAGATTGTGAAAATGAAAGACGGTGAATATACCATAAGATGGAAAGAACAGAAACTAACCGATGCGTTTTATTTGGGATTCTCCGGCTACTGGATGAAATGATTCACTTTAAGATTATAGTTTCATAATCTGGGGATTCGCACAACCACTACAGAAAGAATAATAAAAGTCAGTAGATATATTTTTGTAGTGTTTTTCTTTAATTTTGACGTTCTTTGTTTAGCTGAGGAAAAGTTTATCATTTTTAAAGCATACAAATTTCTCATATGAAACATACACAAATATATAGCGACATACAAGTACAGGGATTGGTCAAAGGTGCTCAGAGATCCTTGGAAGCTCTCGATAGCGCATCAAGGACATTGTTGGTGTCTAAGCACTTCTCGTACCACAATTTATGTTAATAGAATATGCGAAGGGGGTTTCTTGTTATGTATTTGTTATGTAGTAGTACACTAGTAGGTAATTAGTTCAATTTCCATTTACAACAAATAATCTTTTTATTAAAGTTGCGCATTTTTATTGAATTTCGTAGTTCTCGATTTCGACTTGCAACAATCGACTTCCAAATGTGCGCGAAATTCATTACAACAATTAAAATACATATGCCTATATTAACAATAGATCTACGTTTTGTTTTCGTATCGGATTTGTTTAAGTTGATATCGTATCTGTATCTGTAGCTGTAGCTTAGTTTAAAGTTAAACTCTTTATGCTGTAGGACATGTTTAAGAATATTAAATATTAATATCTCTTAATCGCTTATCTACTAAACCGTTTCAAAGACAGTTAACGGTATGCTCTAGCACGAGCCATTATTTTTGTTTAAATTTTTCGTTTCTTTCCTTTTTTTTTTTAGTATTTTCTTTAGTTTCTTTGAGGTGTGTTAGCACACTCTTAGTTTCCGTAGCCTAGCGCTGGTTGGTTAAATGTTAGCTAAGATTAAATTATGTATTTACAGATGCTATGGGCTAGCTCGACGTGATAGGCTAATTTGTGTTATTTTTTGTGTATGGGATTTTGATAAATGCCTTATGAGTTTAGAACGATTTACAACTATTTACCGCTGTGGTAGATCTCTCACTAGATGATAGCTTACAAGTAAGTGTCTTACGCCCGTAATTCATGAAATGTCCAGCAATATTTCCAACCTTTACAATCGTTTTGTGTTTGTGTGTGATTTCCTATCGTCTATTTTATACATTTTTTTCTCTTCATCCATCCGTATGTTTTCATATTTTACAAGCTAATATTATAGAGATGTAAGCGGTTTCACCATCAAATATTGTTGGACGACGCGTTGATGAGAAATGGATGTGTGGGATTGGTTGTGAATGTGATTTGTTTACTGATTTACAAATTCATCTGAAGCATATTTAATTACATTCTTTTCGGATCTGTTTCTGCGTATTTTTCTGTCAGCTAGCGCTTCGCAGCGCATACAATTCGGAGTTCAAGAGCTGTTTTATCACAAGTATTGTTTTTAGTAATTGCAATTAAGTAAAAGGCTTCGCATGCGCTGTCCAGAAGGGACAACAGCGCGCAAGAAGGACTTGGACGAGTCCAAATAATCAATTAATTAAAAAATAAATAACAATCATGCTGACTAAATGAGTAAACCATTAAAATGGGAGGATTGGTGCGATAAATGAAAGAGCTCCAATGGGCCGAAAGCAGCAGGTGCATCGAGTGTTGCCAGCAACATGCGGCATCAACATGCAGGAAGAAGAATATCCAAATCGCCGCTCAGTAGTACAGATAACTGTTGTTCAACATGTCGTAGCGGTAATCAAACTGTTGTCGTTGCTGCTGCTCGGATCGATGCTGCTGCCCGCGCTGGAAACTAGTGAACCAACTCTTAGTTGCGGCAATTCGCAACAGGTACTTTCATTCCTTGCGGTGCTGCTGCTGCTGCTGTCCTCCCGGCTGCTGTTGTTGCGACTGCAGATGATGCTGCTGCTGCTGTTGCAGGTGTGGAGGCAGCCTCGACTGCTGCTGTTGCTGCTGCTGCGACATCCCACCGACCACATGTTGCGCCTGCATTCCGTGGTTCTGATGGCTGTGCATGGGCGCCTGTGTGGGCACATGGCCATTCAGACTTCCTCCACTGGCCGACGAAACAGCATTGGAGGCAGCCGTAGCCGTGTTATTGCCCTCGGACTTTTCCCGGGGTAGCAAGTAGACGGAGCCATCGGCAGCCTGCTGCAAACTGTAGTCCGCCGGCGAGCAGGGATTTCCCTCGGGATCCCGTAGGTACTGCAAGATAGAGAAATTAATTAGTATATTAAAATCAATTCCATGCAGTTCTGCATTTGAGTGACACCTACCTGGAAGACATGACGATGCAGCATGGCAAACTTGTTCGAGATGCGCTTGCGTTCGCCCTCCAAATGATCCCGGTCCTGATTGAGTTGGGTCTTGCGCTTCACCACCGCGTTCACCTCATCCTCGAGGGTCAGGATCTGGTCCAGTTTGCGTTTCCTGCAGTTCTGAGCAGCAACCTTATTCTTTCCACGCCGACGAATGTCGCGAATCAGGGACAATTGGTTCTCGCTAAGGTCGTACTTGGACAAGCGCTCGTTGAACTCGTCCATGGGCAGGTTGATGATGTCCTGCACCGAAATGGGTATGTTCAGGGATCGGGCGCGCTTCTCATCGCGTGTCAGATGCTCCTCCTCCAAGCTGCTGCTGTTGCCGCCGACACTGCTGCTATTGCCGGCACTCGATCCCTTTGAAGCGGTTTTAGTGGCCACCAGAGGCTTCTTATCGCGAGCCTGGGGTCTGGGTAGGGATCCACTTCCCTGGGGTAGCGAGTAGGTATGATTTAGTTGCACCAAATCCTGCGAAGTCCTGGGCGATGGTCGTACGGTATAGTCGCCGGAAAAGGCGCTGCCGCTGGCTCCCATGCCGTAGCCCTGGTGATGATGATAGTCCTTGGATAGAGCGGGTCCCATTGCACCTGGCTCACTGATTCCACCGCTGGCCATTCCCGAGGAGGCGTAGCCAGCATCGTACTCGTACTTGATGCTCTGCGATTGGGCTGCAGTCGCGGCAGCTGGTGGAGCTGTTGGTGGCAGAGCCGAGGGCGTCTGCTTATGGGGATCCCGCTTGCCGTACAGCTGATGTTTCTTCTGCGCCACCGGCGGCTGACGTGTGGCGGTGCTAAGCCGCGAATTGTTGTTGTAGCTAAAGTCGTAGGGGCCACCGTACTTGCCCTGATGGTAATCCTGGGCGGAGTCACTGCCCTCACCCCACTCGCCGTCGGAGAGGGACGGCACTCGCTCGGAACCCATCGAACTGACAGCACTGTCGCTGGACGCGTCCAAGCGATCCGCACCGCCTTGTGCACCTGCACCGCCGCTGGCCAAGAGATCGGCGGTCATTCCTGTTGCTCCAGCGCCCACAGCTGAGCCACTCATTGGGCCCACGCCGCCGGACGCTCCGTTGGCCTGGTTACCGTGCGGATTTCCCGCCCCAAGTTGTGCCGAGCTACCGGAGCCGTTGCTAACATGTCCACTGCTGGGCAAGCCCAGAACCGAGGAGTTGTTGCTGGTGCTGTTGTCAACCATGCGACAGAAGCCTGCAATTAAAAAGATAGTGGGTTAGTTAATAGAGTCTATTATTAAATAAGCTGTTACTTCATTGCAATCGTATGCCCTAATCACTAAAGCGAGCCAAAGGGCTGCAATCCTACTACCTCAAAGTAAGCTACCTAAGCTCATAATCAAAGTACATACTTAAGGTGCTATCACCAAACTTAACAAGTTTTCCATTGAACTAAATACATATCTGTTTATGGCTACAATCGTGTGATGGAAATACCTACACTACGAGTGCAATATTCACTTAGGCTATCCTCTCAATTGATCGAAATCGAACTAGTTTCCCAACTAGTGGTGTGTGCTGCTGCTTTTGGCCTGACCCACTTCAAGTAGACGGGGTTGATTAGGGATCGCCCTTATCGCAAGACACGTCGTCTTGAGTCACTCGCAGCTTCGATTATTCAGCACAAATTTACGACCAGCATTCAGCATTCAGTTTCGCCGCTCGGAATGAGCAGAGGTACTAAAAACTGTGCAGTCATTTTCTATATTTCACTGGACTTATCTTATCTTAGCGCGATAAGGAATAAGCGTGTGCGTGTGCGTTTCGCAAATACCTGGCCACTTTTCCACATCTTGCTGATAAGAAGGAGTCAGATCTGCTGCCCCCGAGTATATCTAATCACAGTCTAAACGGGGAAAATGAGACACGCCCAAGGGGCATATATAAACATATTTATTTTTTAATTTCTGATCCAACCAAAAACACATAATCTCCATGTGCAATCTGGCATTATTGCGCGCCTGCAACTAATTAGACAAATCAATTCGTAAGCTGATTGGTGCGAGCTCTCGTGTATTTATACCCTCTGTGAGCAAGGTCAAAGCTTAAACCATAAACATTGATGACTTGACAAAATGCGATACTTTGTATGAGCACGTATAAGATTACGGCGCACTCTGCCTATAGCGAAAGCTCTGTTTTATGAACCTTTAACAATTATAAGCTGTATTTTTAATCATGATCTTTATAGCGCTATTTGCTTCAGGTTTCCCAGATGCATTATCAACTTGATCGAAATAATAACAGTAAAGAGTGAGGGTTCTCTATAGCGATAGTGCACTGTAACTGTGCAGGAGAGTTATCAGCGACGAACTGAACGCAAGACATAAGGGAAACCATAAAGATAACCGTTAAAGCCAGTGACACGTTTCATGATGTGCAGAAAATAAAGAGCTTAATAATAATATGAAAATCCAAATTGGGAACGTCTTTGTTTCGTTAGGACGTAACCCACTTACGTTACGTATATACGAGAACGTGAAGAACGTGAACTCCACCAGGAACTCCTTTGGAATTCTGCGTCCAGACATTAACAACTATTCAAGATATTAGCACTACTCTCCTATGCTCTTCTGAGCTTTTTTTAACGTTATTGTTTCGAATAGCGATGACTCAGCAGTTTAAAAATAGTAAACAGCAAACAGGCGGGCGAATAATAAAATGAACGAAATGAAAAAAAAAGAAAAAACTTGCTGAGCGGGCATTAGGCAGCGACAGCAACAGCGGGAGTGGGAGCGGTAGGGAAACTGCCCGAGAGAGAGAGAGAGAGAGCGAAAGAGCGAGAGCTAAGAACGTTCCGCTGATATCAGAAACGGAATCAGAAAACAGCAACAAAGATCGCCGTGCGGCATGACTAATGAAAAAATTGTTACGCGGTCACAAGTGAAATATTTCTGAGGGCTTTCGCTCTTCTTTCGTTTTTGGCAACACCGAAAATAACACCACCCCCTTACCACCCACTACCTCATGCGATTCAGAGCATTTTCCGATCCATTTCCATTTCCCCGATATCACTCACTCTCACCTGTTGGATTGCCCGTTCACCGTTTTTGGGATGCTGCTGCGCTACAGAACGCTCGACACTCGTCGAATTTAAAAAAACACACTGAGCTGAATTATATAGCTACTTATATGTGCATAGGTAGCTGGTATATCTGCTACACTTAATCGAAATGCGTCATTATTTTATCAAATTGGTTATGCTAATTACATTAACTTTACGGCACGTTGCGCGTTGCGATATTTACTGCATATATATATATATATATTTGTAGATATGTATGGCTAAATGGATTTTCGAGTCGCGTCGGTTCTAATATTTACTTTACTATCGTATTCGATTGTTCGTGTTCGACTGATTTGCCTCTGCCTCGCGCTCTGTTCTTTTCGCTTTGCTTTCCGCCCTGCCTCTTGAGTGAGTGCTTTTTTGTTGTTATTTTCGCTGGTTGTCGTCTGAATCGCAAGTGAGTGGCAATCGCGAAACCTGAGCGCCCGCTCCGCGCCCTTCTACTCTAAACACTCAACTGTGAACTAATTGTACAAAATTTTGTATGCTAATCGCGCAAGAATGATAAACTGTAAAAAAAGCTCATGGGCCGAGTGGATCTGATCTGTGCTTGAGTCGCTTGTGCACGCGCTTTACGCTTTTCGCTCTTCCGCTTGTTCTGAGTGAAAGCTCGCGGTAAGTGGATGGGGAATTCGGCACCGATGCGCAATCCACTTAACGGACCCAAAGCTCGTTCATCATTCAAGAGAACTTTTTGGCAAGCAGAAAGCTCAGCACTGAGAGAAACTTAAGGTAGGTAACATATATCATCTAACTAATAAACTTGTTACAATATTTTGTAATTTTTAGTTTTTCGTAATTTTAAAGCTATATAAACAGAATACTCACTCTCATTCATGTCCATCAAGTGCAGATCCTCGTCGGTGAAAATCGAGTTGATGAAGCCATCCGTCTGGTTAATGTCCGATGAGGTGTTCTAAGGGAATCAACGTTTATAGACGCTGCATGGCGAGTTGAGGTGCATCCCACTTACCCCGTAGTACATCAGATCGTGCTCCACCTTGTAGGCGGCCGCAGCAGCGGCAGCTCCATCGGCCTCGTGACTGGAGTTGGTCAGGTGCATGCTGGAGGTGACAGCCGAGCCCAGATTGTGCCCGTAGTGGGGCTGTCCGGTGGGGCAGATGTCGCCCAGTGCGGCATTCGGGTGGTGCAACATGGCCGCGTGGTGCGGCGGTGGTGGTGGCGGTGGCTGCAGGGCAGCAGTGGCGCCACTGCCATACTGGCCATGCTGGCCCGCCGGGCCGGGTGCTCCGTTCGAGGGACTCGCCTGGTAGGAGTAGCCGGGATAGTGGTGCGGATACGGCGACATATCGGATACCCCGCCCACCATGCTGGGAATGGGACTGAAGTAGGTGGCAAAGTCCTGAAGACGCTCCATCGAAACGCTGCGATTCAGACGCGGCATGCGGCTCTGCAAGGGGGGAGATGAGGGGGAGAAGGTGGTGGTTAAAGACAGTGATTAATACGGCGCTCGTCGCTTAGCCGCGTTGATGTATTAACAAGGTGAGAAGGGTTCGGAATTACGAAACTTATAACTCAATAACCGATCAATCATCCGCCAGGGGAATTCTCTAGAAACGCGCCGCGCCGGCCAGACAATAAACCGAATTCAAATTGCGCTACAAGTAACAATCTCCCGGCTGTCAGAGTCTCCAACTCCGCACTCTGCCATCCGACTTTGACTTCAACTCCAGCTCGAAATCAGAGTCGACGACTCTCGGTGTGTAAAGCCAAAAAACGTGCACAATGTATCGGTCTGGCGATTTGACTGCCAGATCGATCAATGTGGAATTGAAATGAAATTCGTATCTTTCAAATTGACAAGTGCTCGGGGTTCGCGGCAGCTCAGCCAGCGGTCTTAGCCAGTTGTATTTTTGTTTCAGTTTTTTCTTTATTTTTCATTTTTACCCCCCTGCCCCTTTTATATTTCTGTTTTCCTAAGACTCCTCTGTAAAAAGCTGGCTCTGTAAGTCTGGGCATCTTGGGCCGACTTGGCTGACTGGGCTGACTGATGGCCGGAGATCGTGAGACTACCACTACGACTTCATTAGGCCGCCTTTTGTTATTGTTAATTACCGGTGGGTTTATTTATTTGTTCAACTAATTCCGCAGCCACCGCGTGGCGTGGGCGAATGCGCAAGGGTATTATTATTTCATATTTGACTCTCTTCTGAATCACTCACACTCACACTCGAATAATAATAATAATCAATATTCCTCGAACTGCGATCCTTTATCGACTCGACTCGACTCTTCCCTTCCTTTTGGCGGCACCAATTTGTTCTTAATGCTAAATGCCGCCGCCGCGTGCAATTAAGATCTTTCGGATGCGATGGACACCTATATCTGGCTGACGTTGATGCTGATGCACTTTGACACTGACATTGCCGATACGGATCGAAAATCGAGAAACCGAGACACCAAGAAACCGAGAAACGATTATTCCGACAAAAGAATCCAAATTCTGGATTCGGATCGAACTCCTTTGCGCGTTGACGTTGAGTTGTCGTTTGACCAGCATCAACTGACTGACTGACGGAATGACAGTAGCCAAGGCAACTCACACAGATACTCCGAGGAGATGCAACCATGTGTGTGTGTGCAAACAACCTGTATCTCACCATTCGCATGTGTATCTAATGAATGCCTCAACACGCTCCTGAACGCAAACGCAAACAGGTATGTGTGTATGTGTGGCAGACCAAAAACGGAGGTGGCAGGTAGGTAGGAGCCATTGGGCGTTCACTTCAGCCAGTTGCAGTCGCTTGTATCGCTTGTATGTATGGGTCGTATCTTTGTATCTTGGTATCTTTGTATCTGTGAGTGCGCAACGCGCATCGCGCATGTGTAATTTGAATTGTCACTGTCTTGTCATTAACTTCTGGTGTTGGCCATTGTTTGTTACGCTTCACACGCAAACAAATCCAACCGCCGACTTAGACACGGTAGCCGATCTCCATCTCCTTCCTTACTACTGCACACATGCAGTAATGCATCGATCTGGATGCATCGAGAGTGCGATCGTCTAGGGGCTTTTGTGGGCACAAGAATCGATTCTTCGGAACCTTTAATTCAACCTCAACCGTTACGGCGTAGAAATGGGAGGTAGGTGCATTAGATGGCATATTTGATAGGGGGAATTACTATCATTTAAGAGTTTTTCATTATTGCCGATCCCATTAACGGTTGTCATGCGGGCTTCGCTAGATTAAGATTATAATTTGAAGCGGCTTTTCTTTAGATTCAAGAAAGTACATTTTCTAGTTCTTTAAATTCAAGAAGCTGCATTTTCTAGTTCTCTAAATTCAAGAAAGTACGTTTTCTAGTTCTTTTAATTCAAGTAGGTGCCTTTTCTAGTTCCCCTTTAATGTGCAAATAATCACATTGCATTGGCTATTCACTGTGAATAATAATACCTATAAGACAACTAACTATTTTTAAATGAACCGTAAATTACCTCAAAGCTCATTGATCATTTTTGCTCAATTTATACAAAATATGATGCACATTTATACACAATTATTATTAATGGCAGGCAATTCCTCAAAAACATTGATGCTCAAAATAAAGTTAAATGGAAATTTAAAAGCTACAAGTACATTTAGTAAGAAAACCCTATTTTTAATTAAACGACTTCCCAAAATGGCTGTTTAATCTTCAAAACAAACACATTGTTTTCGATAGCTGCTGAACATATTTCCGCGAAATTCCCAATCCATCAATGGCCAGCCGGGATTCACCGATATTCGGCGACGTCAGACGACTTGAACTACTATATTCTATAGATTATGGATTCCACTTGGTCCCTGTTGCCAACCACCAACGACCAGCAAATCCCCGCCAGAAACCAGC
Source organism: Drosophila teissieri (assembly GCF_016746235.2). NCBI lineage: Eukaryota > Metazoa > Arthropoda > Insecta > Diptera > Drosophilidae > Drosophila > Drosophila teissieri. The sequence continues at coordinate 24,992,743 of NC_053032.1, read as the reverse complement.
CATCACACCTGAGCGGTAGTTTCGTGTGTTTTTTTGTCATTAACTTGATTTATGTGTGTGCACAAATCGAGTCCCATGACAGCCGCAGTCTGAGTTTCGCAGTTCGAGGCGCAACTGAAGCCTCCGCAGCCATCAAACTGTTTACATAAATTGAATTAAAATCGTACAGCAGCAAAAAATACAAAAAAGTTGGGCAGGGAAAAAACTACAGCGAAGAAAAACAACGCAGCACAACAGAGATGCTGTAAAATAATTAATAAAGTTTTTTTGTTTTTTCACTTTGCGCTGATTTTGCAGCGCTAAGCTTTTTGCAAATATTTAAAATTCACATAATTAAAGCCGTGCAAAGGGGCGATTAGGGGGCAAGGGGGGCAGCGGGGGCAAGGGACGGACATTAGGAGATAAATTTTTTTTTTTTTGTAATTCGCGCGCGCTAAATGGGGATTTAATTGCAGGGGCTACCGCCGAGCGGAGCTCAAAAGATGCAATCAAGCTGCTGCGAGGGGGGAGGGGGAGGGGGTGGAGCGGCAAATTGGAGGGCAGGCGACGCGGCAAAGTGCCACCGAATTCAATAAACACTTCGGTCCCATGCGGAAAAGTCAAGTGGCGCATTGCAAGCGTTGCGAGCCAAGAGACAAGAGGCCAAAAGAAACAATGCAAATATTCAGGCCCCCAGCAAAAAGTCTACGTAACGAAACACCGCCCCACTTCGCACTCCTCACTGCCAAAAAATTTAGCTTACTGATTGCAATTAGATATTAGTTATTAGTTATAAAATGAAACAATTATTTGGCAAGAATTCTCAAACATCAATCATAGCTATAGTTCTCTGTCAATCATCTAACTTTCCTTGAAGCAGTTTGATGCTTTTCTTACGAAATTTCTCGCGGTGCAGAGATAGCTAGCCACCTTAGGGCACAGGTAGCCACTGCAATGAGGCACATCATCAATGAATGCAAATGCAAATGGCAAATGTGGCAAATCGAGTGCGATCAGGAAGTTGCATAATGATTATTCGCGCTAGGATCAAGCTGCAAGAAGTGCTGGAAAAACAAAGCTCAAAGCCGCCTAATGACACTTTCCGTTGAACGGAATCTTCCAAATGGCAAATGGCAACTGGCAAATCTCCCCAGAGAGTCGGCAAAGGATTTGGGCCGACTGCAGTTCTGCGGAATCCTGCGAATAACCGATCATCTGGCTCATTAAATGGCTTTGCCAAGTGCCGAGAGCCGACAACCCGCTGGCATTCACAAAAACCGTAGGGGAAAACTAACTGAACGGACCACATCAAACACGCCGGACTAGGCCTAATCCACCAACTCGGGGTGACCACTGTGGTTTTCCCTTTGTGCGAGCTGGTGTCTGAGTTCATGAGTTTGCTACCGGCGAAATGGCTTTACGGTAATTGCCGCTGACTTCGTGACTGCTTTCTGCTGTCTCTTTTGTCCACTCTATGGCCGTCTCTTTCTCGGGTAGAGCAGGCAGGTCAAAGGTTGAGCACAGGTTCAGGAAGCACTTCATTGAGGAAGCACTTGTGCGACTCAGACTTGCGGTGGATTAGTTTTATTGGCTCCGCAGAAAGCAATATTATAACATTCTATTCATTCAAAACACGAGATCTCTGACAGAAAATATGTATCTCAAATTTTCATAGTCCAAAGCTACCTAATCAAGATCAGTACTCAATGAGATTAAAAAAGAAACGTGTTAAGAAAAATCTTTAGAAAACGTAACAAAATTGAAAAGCAGCCCAGTCGAGGTATAAACCAAGATGGGAGACTATGTGTATGTGTGTTATATGTATATATTATCTCAACATTGCTCGCATTCGCCTCACTGCCATGATTTTGTAGCTGTTGCCGTACATTTTTGATGAGCGCTTACAACAAAAGCCAAAAAATAATAATACAAGAATTCGTCCGTCAAGAAGAGGCTAAAAAGCTGGCGAAGATTGAAGAGTTCAGGGGAGAGAGGGAAGACTGAAGACTGGGAACTTGATTGACGAACTTGTGGCTGCAAACGGAATAAAAGCGTTTGACTTTCGGGCCAGGAGAGACATTGGCGGCAAGGTGGGGAGCATATGTACAACCAGATTTGAAGCTTTGTACAAACAGCAACAACACGGCTCCTCTTGAGGAGAGCAGCCCCAAGATCAAGTGCTTCAGAACAGCACAGAACGCGAGGAAGGAGGTCGGCGGACGAGGCCAAACCACGTGAAGAGCCAGAAGAAATGGAAGGCAGATCACGAAGAACGAAAAAAAAAAAAAAAAAGAAAAACCAAATAATAAAACCGAACAGTGAAAAGAGCCACTCCAGAACGAGAAGCGGCCCAAGAATAACGAAAGCGACGTGCAAATGATCCTTAAATGAATACATATGTATACACCACCAGCTTGTACAACTGAGGTTGATATATGAGTCATATGGTTAAAGTTTAGTTTTTAAATCATGCTAAAAATAATAATTTAAACTTCTGTAAACTGATTGGTTAAGTTTTACAAACTTCCAAGTAAAATATAACGAAATTTCTGCCTACAGAATTTATCTTTTGAACAAATACATTATCTAATATGTTTGTTTTAGAACCCAAGAATTTATTCAAAGTCCCTATTATTTCGACCGCAGCTGTACATACACGTGTATGCATGTAAGTATGTGGAGCGCTCGACGGATGGCAGCACTTGAACCGAGCATCCGCATCAAATTATAAATAAATATACCTTCTTTTTGCTTTTTGTCTGTGGTGAGGATTACGATCGATGCACACATACCTGATGATGGCCATGATGGAATCCGCCGGCAGCTGGCTGCCTCTGGAAGGCGCTGCCCGTGCCGCTGCCCACGCCCACTCCGACGCCAACGCCCACGCCCACACCGACACCGACTCCACCGCCATAGTTGGCCTGCTGCACAGCACGCTGGTGGGCGGCAGCTGCAGCGGCAGCATGGTGGGCATGGGCATGGTGCATCGACGCATGGTGGTGGCTATGGGGATGAGCGTGAGGGTGGCCGTGGTGCGGATGAGGGTGGTGGTATGGCGGAGCCGTTGATTGCAACATCTCGACTAGTTCCTTCTTGGCGTCCTCATCTAAGTCAAACAGGGGCGAGCCCACGGAGTTTTGCAGATCCTCGAAGTCGCTCACCGAGAAGCTATCGCCGTCCACCTTCTCCGGTTCGTTGTCCTTGTTCTCCGCTCCGATCCTGCGCTGCTTGCTCGGGATGCCGTCGCCACTGAGGAAATCCTCGCCGGTCTCCGAAACAATCCGCTGTGCTTGGTTCTCGTTGAATGCGGCAGCTGCCTGCGAAGTGGAGGCCGCCGGATCGTTGGATAACTACGTGGTTGCGGAGAAGTCGATAAGGGATTTAGGAAGCCATGGATGGGGTGCATTGAACTTACCTCGTCTTCGAGCGGAAATTCAGAGAGCTTGAGTACGTCGTTCAACAACTCATCCAGGGGCAAGCGAATGTATTCACCTGAAGTAAGAAGAATGAAACATTTAACAATATAATCCAACTCCTCACGATTTGCTCTTAGTTCTGGTCAAAATGGTCTGTGTCTTTGGGTATTGTTGTTTTAAAAACTATCCCTACTACTACCAGGAATTGGAAGCATCCAATCTTTTGATCGCCCACAATATTTGTAATAAATAAACTGTATTCCCTTTGGAGTTACAATTTCCCCAGAGCTAATGTCTTTGTGAGCATATCATAGCATGGAAAATATGGGAAAATATTTTGATCATTTGAATGGAATAGCTGGATGCCCTATTATACTCGCCCACTTTGCCTCGAAACTCCCCAGAGAGTGATCAATTTTCTGCTACAAAAACAGTTTGAAGGCTCAAAGGTTCACAGGGGGGCAGGAAAGTAGGAAAGTAAATAAGGAGCGTCCCAAACAGTAGCACTTTCCTGTGGGAGACCGAGACTGAGTTCGCAAGATCAGCGGAGAGATCACAGAGTGGACAGTAACTAGAGTCACTCGATCATTAATCATAATCATAAAAACGTGATCTTTGAGAGATCTCCTTCACTCACAAACCGACTGACGGAAGCAGCTGAAAAATATTGAAATATTGCAATAAATGAGCGATTTCCCAAGCTCCCTGCGGTCTCACCCCCATTCCCCATCTCCACTTAATTGATGATCAGTTTTGACAGCTCCCAGATATGGCAAACTAAACACAAACTAAACTCGAGGCACAACAATGAGAAAGCTTCCCTCAAGTGTATCGCTTACAATTGACTCGCAGACAATTGATTCCTGCTCAAATATTGATGGCAGCCAAATATTTGCATTGGGAAATTCTCGGGAAAAAGCAAACCAAGTCAAGAACTGAGTGGGGGTATTGGATATTATCAGAAAATTACTACTTAACATCGCATCGAGTTCCACGAAGAGGGAAAACGCAGAGAGCCCAAGGTGGGCAAACACACATCTAGATAAAGCCAAAATGGAAACCCGAAAAAATAAAGGCTCAAATGAGGGCGCAACTTGGTCGAGAAAGACCAAAAGGAGAGAAGAGTAGAGACTCAAGTGGTGTGACGACGACTACGACGACGACGACGACCTTTACCGGGGCACTTGAGTCGGGTCAAAAAATTAGAATAAACACCAGAGATGGAACAGTTTGGTGGTTCTTCTGTGGGCCCGGCCAACACAATTCTAGCAAATGCTTTGTTATTCTTACGATTGGTTACAAAACAACTCATTCCCCCGCCAGCTTTTCCCATTTCCATCGCAACCATTTTGGGCCCGTTCTGTTCTGTTCTCTTCTCTTCTCGCCTGTTCTTCTGGCCATGTTTTTTTTTCGGCTTGCTGGCTTATAGCCTGTTATTTTAGGGTTCTCCCTTCATTGCTTAACTTCTTTTTTCCTTTTTTTTCTCGTTTGGTAACAATTCGTGGTCCGTTAATTTTGGAATGCGTTCGTGTGGGTTTCGAATTGTTTACTTATCGTTTTTGGTCTTTGGGCTGATTGTTTGCCTCTCGTTTCGTGGGTTTCCAGCTCGCAGCTCGCATTGTGGCCGAAACGATAACGAAAATATTAGTAGACTCGGGTTCGTGTGCTGGTCTTTGTTTAGTCGTCCGGTTGGCCAGGAGCAACTGTCAACTGTCACCAGCAATTAGGCGACAAGGCTCACAGAAGGCGTTGATGGGGCCACGCATTGTTTGACCATATTGGTATGCGAGTGTGGGTACTTCAATTTTCGGTTACCTTTCAGGAAGTTCGCTCGGAAGGAAGTGAGGAATACTGTGGGAGCGTTCCGTAATGGAGCCGCTAATGGGGTTGATTGAGCACTAAACACCGACGGCTACTTGATATGGTCACAGGGGTGACAACGAGTGTAGTTTTGGGGTGGTATTGGGCGGTACCCTTACCCTTATGTTTGTTCAGATTATAAGCCTAATCGAAGCGGTAAATACGGCTTGACTTGTCCTAATAATGGTGGTTATAGTAGAGATTGAAAACAAACAGAAAAACAATTATTGTTTGAAATAGAACGAAATAGAAGAAAGAGAATACTGCATATCTACCCAACAACTTCCACCCCACGTTGGGCGCCAATACTAGAGCTCTACACTCGGTATTATGATCGAACAAAGAGTGAACCATTACGAACCTTTAGTTTAGTTTATTAGTTCAAGGGATGCTGCAATGATGACGCCGTTGATATCTGTGAACTATTCGCGTTTATAATCCAAGAAACACAAACGTCTGTAGAGCCAAAGTCAAATGGGTCTTGGCTGTTTTAGTTGCTTTTTTTCGACGTTGATTGTCGCAAAGATCGTTGTAGTTGGCTTTTGTGAGCAGATTGAATACAAATCGTTGCAATAAAGCGCTGATTGTTGTTGATATTTGGCCAAACACTTTGACAATTATGTAACGTTTTGACAGCCAAAATGTTGCAGAATCAACAATGGCGTGCCGACTAAAAGCAGCCAAAGCAAAAGCAATCCAATCGCAACTTCGATATTGCCGTTTCCGTTGCAGACAGACTTTGTATTGTGTTGTCTTTATGTTTGATTTTTTTGTTGGTTTTTTTGTTGTTGTGCTTTGCACAATTCGATTGTATGTGTGGAAAATGGGTTTAAGTTATTTTGCAATGCCTTTGATTATTGTAAGGGGCTTTTTTTAGAATCGCACAATGGTCACTTGAGTATGGGGAGCTTGGTATGTATTTTTGTTGGATTTGGTAACTTTCACTTTTTTTATTTTTTGCTTTTGTTGTAGTATATCTTTTGCACAAATGCAGACGCGTAATAGTTTACAAAATTTGGTTAATGTTTGACACAGTTTGATGATTAGTTGTGTGTACAGTCGAACAAGAATATGTTCAAATCATCTAATTGGCATGGCATAAAAAAGAGCCGAAACACTTGACTTGGCCAGAACGAGCGATTCGAACTGTCGGAATCGGAATGCCGCGTCACCTTGCCGGGCTCACAGAGTTGTTAACGAATCTTCGCCGGAGCAGAGTCCTTTTTGCTTGTCCACGCCCACGAAGAAGAAGTCGGTGGCGTTATTATCCATTCACATATATATAGTTTTACCCTTATGCGATTTTCTGCGCGCGCGTCAAGCGTCCAGCGTTTCTCGAGCGTTTATAAAAATTCAAATACGATTCTAAAACGCTGCTCAAGCCTCTGCCGCGGTCGCAGCTCCGCCATTCGCTGTCGACGTCGACGTCGGCAGTGGCGCAAGAGAAATGGCGCTCTCAGTGCGGACCCAGTGCATGCGTGCGAGCGAGACAACCGTATGCACTTCCTCCCCGTTTTGAGCTGCCTTTGTTCATGCGCACTCGCACTCGCACTGCTTGGGTATGAGTGTGTACGTGTGTGTGTGTGAGCAAGGGGCGGAGCTTAGAGTTCAGCTTGGCCTGTTTGTATCTGTTGTACTTTTGCTTTTGGCCGCTTCAACATGGACGCTTTGTTTAAGCCCGATGTTTTCTACAATACAAAAAAACAGAAAAAAGAGCCAAAACTGGTTCTCTCGTTCTTATTCCCAGCATGTGCATGTTGCTCAGTGAGAAAGTGTGCGTGTGTGTGTGCGTGTGAGCCATTAGGAGGAAGGAAAAACAATCTAATCAAGTAATTTAAACAGTCAACAGCAGTAAAAACTGTTTAAATTTGCATGGCTAAGACTCTCGTGGTACGAAGTAACTTTAAAACGGTAGAGACCATAATCGTTTAATGTTTTAAAATAACCAAACAAGAACATAGCAATTTTAAAGTAAAAGAACGGAATTACAATAAATAATTAGGTAACCCAAAAAAAAGTGGAAACTTTTAAAAACATTTGGAATTTGCTATAACCCTCTCATAATTTGCAGCCCTTGCTCAAGTAGGTCTCTTGAAACTCCGCCAATCGACTGGCCAGCAGCTGTCCCTCGTCCCGAAACTTCTTCAGCTTCAGCTGCAGCACCTCCATCGATTTTATTTGCTTGGTCAGCTCGGCGGTCCTCACTTCCAGGTCACTCAGCGTTTCACTGGACTTGGCCTCCCAGCCATTTCGGACCTTAGCCAGGTGCTGTTGCAACTGGAACTCGAACCCGTTGACGGTTTGCTGCACATCCGCCCGCAGACGTTGTTGCAACAGCCTGACGTACTGCCTCTTGAAACTCCGCTCTTGGGCGGCTGTCGTCCAAGCGGCGTACTCGTAGAGGTAAAAGGATCCGACGAGGCCACCAAGGATCAGCACGATTGGCCAGCTGAACGAGCGGATGGCCAGGGCACTCAGCAATACGGTTCCAAAGCTACCTTTGGACTTGACCAACGATGCCAGCATCTGCCAATGGTTGCCGTGTATCAAAGGTGGCAATGGCAAACATTTCTTGTGGCCATTGTGCAACTTTGGCATTCGGAATGGACTTGCGTGCAGTGGTATATTTCCTTCGAGACGCTGCCACAGGGCAGTAAAGCCCAGGGAGAACATAAACCTAAGATCTGGCTGAAAGTCAGCCATATAGGATTGGCAATCCGCGTTGTAGATGACCTGCCAGTTGTACGATTTGTCGGTGGTCTGAAGCTCCAGTTCATTCTCCATTTGGAATAGTTTTTCCTGCAGTGGCATAGAGAGGCATTGCAGCACTCGATCCTCAAGGAGTTCATCCAAATGGGCACTTAGAGAGCGTTGATAGAGACCAATTTGAGCTGGGAACTCGGGGTGGAATGGGTGCGAGAAGGATGACACAGCCGAGGGTATTAATGTGTTGATCTGGTCGTTTAGAACGCTCTGACCCACACGTTGTGTCATATTAGTTAGTTCTTCGAACCAAATCTGCAGCTCTTCTCTGTCATCTTGCATTAGTATTACCCAGTCGTCCATTTCCGCATTCAAGTTTGCTCTCCTCTCCGTATTCTCCTCTATTAGACGACTAACTTTTTCTATGAAAGGACTGATCAGCGTGGATTTCAACTGGGTTAAAATCTTCTGTGCACTCAGCAAGTGTGGCCCAAACTTGGTTTTCAACGCAGACTCAGCGAGGCAATTCGAAAAATCATTTTCGAAACGCAGGAACTCCTGATATCGCTCTTGTGTTTGTGCCGTGGGCTTCGGATTGTGACCATTTCGTATGTGCAGGGCCTCCAAAGCTGAGACATGATAGATCCTTTCCCAGGCTTCCTGCGCATTGGCATAAACACCCAAGTCATCCACCAGCAGGTTGACGCAGCGCTCCATGTGCTGATCCTTGACCTTCTGCTCCATTTCCGGCTCCAGACTGCTGGCCTTGTCCCATCGATTGTTGAGTATGAAGAGATTTGGCCGCGAGAGCTTGGATGCCACATCCTTGAAGAACTGCCTTTCCACGCGCGAAACCGTTGACTCTGCGTTCAAAACCAAGATGAATACATCCGCATCCATGCAGTAGCTATCCAGGCAGTCGTCCAGTTGCGCGGTGACATCCACGCCAGGTGTATCCATCAGAACCACGTCGTAATCCAGGATCGAGCAGCGGTTCTTGGCCATATTCACCTGCAGTAGCGTCGAGGGTTTCAGGGCCCTGGGCGAATGAGCACTGGCCAGCTCCTTTAGGGCACTCAGCTCCATGTGCTGCTCCTGCTGCTCGACCTTCACGTGCTCGGTGTCACCAGAGCCATTGGCCTGCACTTGGCAAAAACAACTGGTGGTGTGGCCCATGGCGCTGGGCAGGATCTTCTCATGCAACAGGGCATTGATCACGGCACTCTTGCCGTTCGAGGTGCGTCCAAAAAATGCCACCTTCATTCGATCGCGCGACAGTACCTTGGCAATGGCCTCCACTCTGCTGGAGAAGGCGCACAGGTGCTCCAGCATTTGTCGATCTCGCAAGAGGACACTCTCCTCCAAAATGGTTAGAAAACTGGACAGATAGTTGCTCAAATCGTGATATATATCCTGCAGCTCCGTCTTGGCGTCCACAAACTCACTCAATCGCGAGGACGCCGACGAGCGGGATACGAATGAGGACACCGACGACGTACTTTCTCCCGAGTCTGATTCCGCCATTTTTCTCAAATATAACAAAGAATGTTAACAATTTATTTATAAAATATAGGAAGGAAACTGTAGACGATGTTGTTTGACTCGCTTTTTGAGGGGTTGTGACATGCCAAATGATAAAATGCTTTGATAAAAGGAGCTTGGGTAAATGTTTCACAACGATATGTATCTAGTTTTCTGTCTTTAAAATTCCATTTTATAAGATATTACTTTAGTTCCATGAACATGCTAATTGTGTTAAAACACGTATTTAATTCCTGCATAATATGACACAATTTAGCTGCAATTTTAAACTGACCCCAATACCTTTCAACTAAATGCACAGCCTTTAAAGCCGCACGATTTCCAGACCGCCGCCCAATGAAAACACACACACTTATTTACCGAAAAAAAATTAACACAATTACCGCAATCATGGAATCACCCAAAAGAGAGTCGGTAAAAGAGCAGGCAATATGCACATTAATGGGCCACTGAACTAATAGACCGGGCCAACACCGTAGAGCCCAAAAAACGCTTTTGGTGAACTTCAAACTTCAAAAATACCAAAAATCCAGCAAATAGAGGGAAAAAAGTCAAATTGCTTGCTGAATGCTCGGGGTTCGGTCTTAAAAAATTAGCAGCATCATCAACAAGGTGAGGAGGGGGCATTTCGATTGGATGCTTGTATAATTTTTTTCCATCGCCGCTAGAAAACAGTAGGAAAAAGAGCACAGAAATATTGAACAAGCAAAACTCGCCTGGTTAATCATTTTTTTTCTTCTCTTCAATGGTTTTTTTGAGCGTTTTCTTGAGTGCTTTATTACAACTTAATTAGTTTAAATTGTTGCCGGCGCAAAAAAAGGAAGAAACAATAACAAAGAAGCCGATGCTGATTGAGAAAATAATTACGGGAGATTAGAGGGGGTTTAGAGAGAAGCAGGGTCGTATCCGGTGAAAGACAATCAAAGGCTGTTTTAAAACATTTTCGGTAACAAAGCATATTTAAATTTAACATTCAATTTGCTTTCCCTAGACTGAAAGTTTGCCATCTGAACTTGGAAACTCGTTCTCAGTTGTTGCTTTACAAGCCGTTTTCCAACACTTTAATGTGCAACACAGGTACAGTTTTCACGAACGCATCGCGACAATGAAAATAAGTGTATTTGTGCAGGTTTTGCTGGTATTGAATTCAAATTCGCCAATGACTTTTCACTATCCTCGAAAGAAGAGCAATCGCTGTTACAGAAAACCAGTGAGCAACAATTATGACAGGACAGATCCGCGGCAGCGGATAGTGTCAACAATGAAATTGCTAAAAGAAGCCAAGTCAGATTTTGGGCAAGAAGGGGGGCTGGTACAGCACTATTGTTAACAGACATGTGTGTAGATGGCGGTGGCGGTGGGCAACATTATCTGTACTTTACGCCACTTTTTGTTGTTAATGAGTTGCCACAAAATCACCAAATCAAAAAATCCGAAGAAGCTGAATGAAGCTTATGAATGAGTTCGCTGCTGGCTACCCATTTGAATAGCCTCATTTGAATAGCACAGCATTGGAAAATCAATTGGAGTAACTGGGCAACACAAGCGTTGAAAATGAGAAACTTTCATCATCCTTAAAGTCACATGCGTACTCAATGGGTCAAGTATAGTTTAGCCACTACACTACACTGGCTAATTAAACATCGAACTTATGTAGGTTCATATGTCTGTTTTTATTATGCAATTCTCAGTTAGTTTTGGCCATACTGAGACATAGAAAGGTGCCGGCTGAGGTTGCGCAACGCGAAAACACTTGAAAGTGATACGATTATGCAGCACAAAAAAAATATCGTTGACCAGGCCAGGCCAGGCTAGACTAGACCAGACCAGACCAAAAATAAAGCCGGTCAGGACTGCAGCCCCTCGCACCTATGCCGATGCCCCTCTGCCCTGTCTGTTTGTTATTTTGTCAGCATGTAAATTTTCCCTTTTTTCCTCTCTTTTCTCATTTTGTAAATTTGTAGCGTAATGCTGACCACGTAGAATTTGAACAATTTCCACGGTCCGCACCATCTCCTCCAGCACTCCCTCGCTTTTCCAGACAACAGCAGGGCGCAGAGTGGAAGAGGCGGGTCAAGGAAGGCCACCAGACAGATGAGAAAGATGCGGAATAGGGATCCTCGATAGGTGCACCGCCACTGCACCAGATGTGCCCATCGATGGGCGGGAAATGAAAGAACAACTCCAGTTTACTTATCTGATGAGCACAGCTCACTTCAATTAAATGATCCTTTTCTAGCAAGTTAAGTATCTTAACTATTCACTTTAGATCGATCATTTTTTAAGCCCAGTTCCTTAACGGTTTCTTAAGAATCTATAAAACTATCTGCCCAAGAATTCTACGAACGTGCCTTTCAAAAACTTAATAGAATTTAGTTTCATGTTTCCCACCGAAAATCCCCTCTCCATAAACCAGTGGTCAATAAACTTGCGTAGCTTGGCAGCAGCCAGAGCGGCCTAACTGATTGCATAATGGAATTTAAGCCACCGAAAACCGAAATCAAAACCAAAATATCTATAGCATAATTGAGAATAAGAGCATTTCTCGGCGATACCACGCCGAACTTCTGGCCAAGTCATGCTGCTCCAAAAGTTGTCAACGATCTGAGAAGCTAAATAAAAAAAATAAATAAAAAAAGAGCAAATAACAAAAAGGTGGAAAAAGAACAAACCCAATCGAATTGAAAGGCAACGAATGTAATCAGATTTGTGATTCATTGGGAGATGTATGTATATGTACGAGTATATATAACAAACAGAGAGACAGCTAGATATAGAAAATCAGAAATCAGAACTGTTGAAAACAAACGAAGCTGATTGGAGGACAGGCGACAAAAAGCGAGACGAACGAGTAACCGAGGGCTACTTGCAACTTAATTGCCATGATTTCAGATCCTAGAAGGGCAATGAGCAACACACATGCCCCTCATGACAAGGCAACCTTGACAGGACAATGCCCGGAAAATGTCGCCCGTCGAATGGTTACAACTTCATTGCGAAGGCTCGAAATTAACGATGAATTACTTGTGAAAAGTCAGGAACAACGGCTCTAAAACCTAGCACCTGAACGTGCAAACGATGGAATTTATGAGTTTTTCCTTTAAAACTCTGTTCAATAGTTTAGGCAATGAAATACCATTTACTGAAACAGCAACCGAAAAATGACTTTCATTTTGCTCGTTTATAGTTTCGAAGGGCGAACAATGGCAGATAATGCCGCCAAAGGCTGTGGACTTTAGAAAATCGTTGGGTTCAATCCGTGGGGAATTTGGATACGCACAAATCCGAGATCGAGGCCCAAAAACTCCGGGCTCGTTCTCAGACAATGGCGAGTGTGCGTGTGAATGCGATATGAATCTATCTAGCGGACTTGGGTGCGCATCAATGGATTTTTAATAAATGGCCAAACGAAGCAATCAATATAAGCTGCTGCTTAATGCTCGTGAATAGGAAACATATCCAATATGGTGGCTGCTGTGCTGCTGCTGCCCCTTCTTCCTCAGCTTCTCTCCCTTATTCCACTGGCACACAAAATGGTGGCCAGCGATTTGCGACTTTCCGTTCTCGAGGGGCAGGATAGAAGCTACTTTTCCTCCTCCCTCCTCCTCCTGCTGCTTCGTTTTCCCAGCCCAATGAGCCAGTTCCACAGGGGATGAGGCAGGAAGTGCACAGCAGGAGGAGGAGGAGGGTAAACACAGCGGCTCAGCCGGAAGGGGATAGCAATCTAGACCCTCAAACTTTAGAAATGCATCATTATAGTCAATTGCATCGCTATGAAGGTAACTTACTACTTGAGATTCTTTTGAGGGTTCGAGAACATTCATGAAGTTCCATAACCAGACGTCTTAAATACCAATTGGTTACTTTCAAGGTTTCTAAAAGCGCACTTTTGAAATGTAATTTTTTAAAATATATACACACTCCTCATTTAAGGACACGCAATTATGCCACAAAACTTTTTACTTTAACGCAGTTGACAGAAAAGGAGGTATCGATACCAAGTACCATTTTTGATTAGTCATTTTAGTAAGGCCGTTTCAAATATTAACTCAAATATGGTATTCCCCTTTCGAATTGGAGTCAAAAATATCGATAATTTCCAAAAGGTAAGTTATTTTTCAAAAATAGTTTGGACATATACATAACCCCTCTTCGGACTCCTTCACTGTTTTCGGCTCATTGATCAGCGTATGTACAGCTGATAGGCCAAAGTTGAGACCTTGCAGCACGTACCTCCCCGTTTGCTGCCCCACCGGAACTCAAGTTCCATGCCATATGGTGTACATAGCACTTCTTTCTCTATACATATATTATTTATATATATATACATATATATTTATTTCTGTGAGTTCGTGTGTTTGGCTCTTACTTGCTATTTTTGGCGAATCATGTTTCGTTCATTTTTCAAAAGAAAAATGTTGCATGCGAGGCGACGCGACGCGCGGTGGCAGCTACTTTTACTGCCACTGCCACTGCCTTTGCCTTTGCCTCGGATTTGGATTTGGATTCGGTATCTGCCCTGCCTCCCCCTTCGACACAAAGGCTCAGCAGTCGTGGTCTCATTCCGTCCAGAAAAGGCGGCACGACCCAGTCTCAGAGGCCCAGACGAGTTCGGCCTCCCCTCCCACCACAAAGTCATGAGTTCTCCAGCTCCCCCACGGTTAATAATAAAAGTTCGTGTGCGTGTCAAAGTTTGTTTGAAAGGCAGCCGCTTGCTGATGCCTGGGAAATGGGAAATGGGAAGGGGGGGAGGTGGGAGGCGCGGTTTGTGGCAGATTAGCAGCAGCCATCGGTTCTGGCCTTTGTGGTGGTGATGGTGGCAGTGGCAGTGGTAGTGGATGTGGAAGTGGGTGGCTTTGGCTGCCACACAACTCGAGCGAAAAAAAAGCTCATTTTTCTTTTAATTTTCGTGCCTGTCAACTCAAAATGCCTACATTCATTTATAAACGTCTCGAAAATACACGCACACCAATACGAAATACAATATGTTTTAGTATGCCACCCCTCCTCCCCCGCTGGATAAGAAAACTCCAACCCCAACAAAGCCAGGATAATCAATTTTCGTTTATATTAGAGCAGCCGCCATCTTTTTGGCAGGCCATTTTCTTTTGACTTATTTCGTTACTTCCCTTTGTTATCAGCAAACCACTGACAGTCTTTGCCAAGTTTTAGTATTATTAAAAGCAATATCTTTTCTATATTACAAAATCAGTTTATGCTTACTTTTTAATCACTTTCAATCAGGTGGATAAGTTGAATAATTAGGCGACCAGACACTTAAAAATACGCCAACTTAATCCAACTTAATTCATTTTATCTAACAACGAAACGTGCTATTTGATATATATCTGTAACTACTTCTTGTCCCCCAAGAGATCTCCTGCTGCTGCAGAGCTTATCTCGTGTTATTTTTGAAAGTGAAATTATATTATCCTAGATAAGATACGCACGGACCAAATGTAACCAGCAGAAGATCGCAGATGTACTAGATTCGTAATTGCAGCTGCTACTCACCAGTTTCGTTATCGATGGTAAAGGGTATTCCGTTCCATTCATTGGTAATGTCCTCCAGTGGGTTCTCAGTGTCCTTGTCCTGTTTGCGGGGGGAAAAACACAATTAGTTTGGATAAAATGTATGGAATGGAGGGCTAGAGCTACCGCCCACTTTTGATAGCTGTTAGATAAGCATCACCGATTCGACTTTGGCTTTATCTCTTTGTAAATATTGTGAAATTCCGTATGTAAATCGTGGTCGAAAGGTTGCTTTGCTTTACTTTACTTCACTTTACCTTATCTTGCTCAAGCTCCTCCAGAGCTTTCAACTTCTCAATATCGTCGGCACAGGCGGCACTGGCCTCGTTCTCGGCGCCCACATTGGTGTCCTTGGAGCCGCTGGACTCCGACGAAATAGAAGGATCCGCGGACTTGGCCTCATCCTCCAGCTTCGACTTGGCGTTGGTGGCGCCGCTATTGCCGCTGGCATAGGAGGCATTGATGACAGCCTCCTGGTCCAAGCTGAAGCCCAAATCCACATCCTGTTTGTAGAGCACCTCAGCGATCTCACTCTCCTGCAAGCGAAAATTCCAGTCAGTAAGTTGGCACTTCAATATCTCAATAGATAATATAGATAAAAGTTTAATCAATTGCTAGCACAAATGCCTGACCATAAAGTTCCTGTGTATAAACACTCTCATATCCACTGTTCCTTCGCAAGGATCACTATGCAGTTCATCAACTGTTTTGCTGGTTCTAACTGGTTTATCTCAGTTGCACTTTCAGTCTATCTGGTGTTTATATTATATTGTTTGTATTATTCACGATCCCGATCACGACGTCATCCGCATTTGCTAGTTTCCAAAGAGAGACTGAAGGCTCCCAGAGCCCCACGAGTCATAGTCCATAAGGGGGACCTCACCTCGCCAGCTCTTCTTTGCTCTTCCCCACTTCGCGCCGCTTTACTTAATGTGATAATGTCGATTTACATTTCGCCCCAGCTGATAAAGTCGTTTCTGCATAGATAAAACTACGTCAGCGCTTTATGGACAGCGATGAACCGTGGATACTCTACGAATTTAACTTATCACAAGCACTTAGTTATGGTCTTATATTACTGCCAGTTTCAAATTATATCAACAAATGAATTAGTGTAAGACTAATGCTTATAGTAAGTTATTTTATTAGAATAATAAGAATAATAATATGTGCTCCTATCCTGAAAGTTTAAGGACTATTAAAGAACATATTACCCAGTAGGGAAGCTAGTTCCTTAAGAGTTATAATCCAGTTTGTACTGGGCTCTCTTAAGATACAAGATACAGATGAACTGTAAGACATAATGCCACTTTGGAGATTATATCCGACTGGCTGTCACGTTTGAATTGATAGTGCTGTAAACCTGGGCACTAAACATAACACATAACACGAGGTGTACTATAGCACTATAGGCTGGCAGCCCAGTGGCACCTACATATAGATTCTCTTATTTCACAATTTGTTATCAGATCCGCGCCATAACCCACAGCCCATCGAGCGCTCCCTTAACCCGCGGAAGCCTCTCGAAGAGTGCTCGCTCTGTGGCCAACGGCGATCGATAGTGGCGAATCTTATCAATGGCACAGCACAGAGAGTCCAGTTAGTGGGTCCATAAAGTATTCATAACACCGATTCCAGGGGGGGTGGCGTATGCGGAACTTGGGCGGGGGGCCGAAGCATTCTCTTACGGCGTGCTTTGCGGCCCGGGACTTGTTTACGCCGTAGCGAACGAACGCCAGACCGGATCTCTTATCAACCGCCGCCTGCCACGCCACACTGTAAACAATATTCTGCGGCTGTAAATTTGCCAGCTAAGAGCGGGCCATACACTTGGCGAAAACTTTTGAAAGAGCATCATAAGTCGATCGCTGGTTCGCCGTTGATTTGCCAATGAAGATGTTTGGTCGAATTCTGCCAATTCATGCGGTGGAAGAGAGTGACTAAGAAGAGGAATTCGAGCTCAAATTATAGCGTTAATGATGCATTATTAACGCTGCTGGCCGAAACCACTTTAATCCTTTTCTTTTTTGGCCAAGTCAAGTCTTGGGCTTGGCCCGGCAACCGGGGGCGTTGTCGCCCACATTTAAGCCCCTGGCAAAACCGTTTTCGGGTTTTCAAAACAGGTAAAATTCAGAGTGCTCGGTGCTGAGGCATAATATCCATTGGACTGAAGGGATAATCACAGGATAATGGTCGACATTAGCAGCCAGCAATACAATTGCAGTGCGGCCATAGAACTTGCTGATGTTTTAATTGAAATCTTTTTGCCCTTCTACGTTTTCATTTTTTTTTTTTCGAGGTTTTTGTTTCGTGTGACATTTTCCCGTAGCGTGCATTTTCTTTGCCCGCTTTCCTCGCGTTTGGGTCGGCCCTTCGTGAGGCTTTCTTGGACTTTTCCACAGTGGCAACACAAAAAGTAATCAATCATTGTGGCCACGCCTATCTCCTGGATTAGTCAGCAGAATATGGCGGCGGCATCATTGGTCTCCGCTCTGCCGCTCTACCGCACTACCGCTCGCCATCTGCCATCTCCCTTGCACTCCTGACCCCTGAGAACCGACGGGGGAAATTAAGGGCCACTGTGTTGAGCCCAATCAATTGCTGCCGCGCCAACGCTGACAGCGACGTCGACTGCGCAGCTGGCGGAGCGGCGGCAGAGCCAATTCCCCAGGGACCAAGTGCGCGTAAATACAGTGAAGCCTCTATAAATCGAATCAGACGATTCAGAATTATTAGATATACAAAGTTAAGGGAATAAAAAGAAAGGTTAAAGAAAGTAAATTACAAGCAATCACGTTTTGAAAAAGTTATATCTTCATAAGCAACTGATTGTAAACTATATTAACATAGTACTAATTCTTTTATGATTTAAAGTTTTTAGCTTGTAAATTTACTAATAATTTGGTGTTCATAGTTCAACCTCTGGGAGCTCCACTGTGGCTGAAAGTGTGCTGCTGTGCGTTGCGCATGTTCGTTAGAAATGAGCAATTAAATTGAGCGGAGCAAAGAAGAAGGTCTCGGGATCCCAGCTGAAACCCAAAAAACCGAATCCTCCCCTGCTGGCATTTCATTATTACACTTTTTTCTCCATTTCGGAGGGTTGTTTGAAACACACACATATACATATCCATATAGGTATATAGCTATTTAAGGCGGTTGATTGGAAACTTGGTTTTTAATTAAACTTTAGAGCAAAGTTGAATGGAGTTTTCGTCGTTAAAGTTTTCTTTACTTTCCCAGGGCGGGTAAAACAAAGGGTAAAGAAATATTAATAGATTTATGCAACATATATCTGACTTCTTACAGTGTAGCCAGTTACAGTTCTTATCGCTTGGGGTCGAAAATACGACCTTATCTTGTACTTATAGAATTTCGCGCAATACGTGACATTTTAACAGTTGGAGCAGCACAAACGAAAATAAAGATATATAACTTGGAAATTCCGGAAAAGAGATAGTAGGGAAAAGAGCGACTCAGATGAGAATTAGATGAAAACTTAGGAGCATGATCGCAGGGTTCAATGAACTACAATACTTGCCAAACGCGAAACCCTTTTCATAGATTTCAGAACTAGTACAATGCCTTGATCCACATATGTACAACCGCCGACATATTTATGGGCCAATTCTTATCGCTAGGGCCGGGAAAACTCTCTCCACGACCTTGTGGTGTTCGCTGAACCTTTAAGTTCCGCCAGCGACACGTGGGCCGCTCTCGAGACAGCCATTTGAATGAGCGGCCAAATCGGGCGACTGACGAATTCAAGCATTGATAAGTGGCAGATAAGAGGCGGGAATTCTGAGCACACATATACCCAAGCTATTTAGTTCTCTATAAAACTGAGTAATGCTTCAGTGCGAGGCAGCAACCAGCGATCGGTGACAATCAATCAAGTTGCTGTTGTGCCCCCCCATGTAGCATCAAAATATTGACACTTGTAACCGCTTGTGGCGGCAATTAGTCCGCTTAACTGAGCCGATTTTGAACCATTAAGTTGACCACAGAACTTGACCGACGCATAATGCACAAAATGCTATAGCAAGATAAATGAGTTTCTGATCCTGCAGGGGCGGCAAATGATGAAAGTCGAGTGAAAGCAAAAGAAAGTAAGCGAGCGAAAAGAACAGGGACAGCGACAGCGACAGGGGCCTCAAAAGGAAGCCACCATGAAGGGAAGGGAAGGGGGGGGAAGGGGAAAGGAAAGGCTCAGGTTAGCAAGAGTCATTAATAAAGCCTCGGCGAAAAGATTTTTCTGATGACACCTGAACTGACAGCGCAGCACGAACGGAGCGATCACTTCAGCATCGCATCTGTGGGATACAATCGCAGATACCAGATACAAGATACAATATACAAGATACGAGAGAAGTAAGTAGATTTGAGATCCCAATGCGGCCAGCAAGTGTGGCGCATATTAATCATGAGCTCGTCAAGCCCTCAGAAGACTTGGCCAGATTGTGGATTGTGGATGGTGTACCACCAACAATGCCGACTTGTGTATGCATGTATGTATCTACTCGTGCATGTGCTCACTTGTATCTGACGGATTGCTCAAGCCCTGTGTTTCAAGTGAAGTGTCCTGTTTTGCGGTTTGCGTTTTCAACAACCCCACAATGGCGAGCTATTAGGCCTTAATAACAGTTCATTTGTGTCATCCAAACGGTTTTCCCTGCAATTATCAATTTCGATTCAAGCTCAGGTCGATTTGGCCGCTCTATTCACCTTATAATCAATTTGACATCTGAACTTTTTGCTCACTGAATAACACACTCGCATAAACCACAGGCAAATATAAACTTGTTTTTAGAGTTTCTTAGGTTTCTAGGTCGTTAATTTTGAAAAGTGTATGGCACCGGCACTTGTCAGAAGTTTGCGAACCATAATTAACTGTATTTAATTATGGCAGTTAAACAACAAAATTTGTGGGAAATAAAATTTTAGGCAAAAATAATAGAAGTACAAATTGTATATGTAGAAACTCTTATATCCAAGTGAATGCTTCTTCATTGCTTCTTTGGCTCAGGGTAATTAAGTGGGAAAATGCAACGTAATTACAGGCAAATTATTTTTCAATTTGCAGCCTTTACATATATTTGCTTTTTTCTTTATAACTTTTTTTTAACTTATTCGCCAGCACTTTGCACTGCGGCCATGTGAATAGAAAGTTTGTTCGCAGTAAACACAGATTAATGGCTAGATATAGGAAGTTGGAGACGGACCGCTAGGTAAATGTGCATATATTTGTACTCCTCGTTGAGACACATTTTGGTAGACGATTGAAAATTGATTTCCGCTCGATACGATTTTGTTTTCTTTGGGGCGATACAGACGATTCGGGTAAAGGTATTCACTGTAAATCGGCATAACGCAGACTGAAAGTTGCGTTTGGTTGCGCTCGAGAATGTGTCTGCTGATTAGCAGTTTGGAGGGGCTCATAAAGTATATATTTTTTTTCTTTTGATTAATTTCAATTGATAAAGTTTGTTTTGCACAAATTTCGAAAAGTTCGAACCAGCAACCAGCGACTGATAAGTCCTAAGCAAGCGAAACCAAGTGGTCAGACAACAAGTACAACCTTAAAAGTAGATTACCTACTCGTCCTTATCAGCAATTTAAATGTTCAAGTATTCAGCCTACTATTACGTTATCAATTTTTAAATTTCGATTATAATACGTGTTATTAATTTTCGATATTAGTTGATATCGGTGTGCAAAGCACTTGGTTCGTAACTCAGCTAGTGGTGGGTTGATTTCTCCACTACGTAGCTTTCGAGTCAGTGGTGAATTTTTCTGTCGGTGAATTTAGCTTACTGAAATGAGGTGAAGAGAGCGCGAGCTGAATGTAAAGTGAATTGCAAAAAGTGTGGTGTGTAAAAAATGCCGGCAAATCAGCTGTTTTTCCTCTTTGCTTTTGTTTTCAAGTTTTCCTTGCCCACCCCCTTTTTACACACACACAAATACACTGAGATTAGAAATGCATTAACGAATGATAGTGGAGCTATTATTAAGTGACTTAATAAGGGAAAATGGTTAATAGAGAGCGAAAGAGACGGCGAGAGTCGGAGGCACGACAACTGAGATGCCGTGACTCAATCGAAAAAGTTACATATTTCATATGGATACAGTCGATAAGTCTATACACCTGTAATAGTATATTTAGAGCATTTTGGATAATAAATGTATGATCTATGTTGAATTTCAAATTATTAACATGCATCTAGTATATAAGATGATATAAAAGATCATCATTACGGCTCATCGTATAACGCAGTTTGCACTTTTTGGGAATAAACTCGCGACTATTTAGTTTATAGGATTTGAAATGCATATACTGCACCATAACTCCACGACACCCACTGGCAGGGCAACAGCGACGAAGTTCAACGAATCTTTGTGCTCGCTTTTGGCGAGTTTTATTTCATTGCTCTGAATCTCAATCAAAATGCGAGACCGAGACCCCAAAAATAACACCCAACCAAAGCAACAACAACAACAGCAAAAAATCGCTGACCGAGTGTATACATACATACATACATATATATACTATAAGCGAATGAGTTAAAGCGAAACGTAAAAAGCTACAAAGCTCGGTAGACTTGCAATTAGTGGAAAGACGAAAGACGGCGAGGTAGACGACATTCAACAAAGTGGAGTTTTGTGTTGTGAGCTTCATTTCTGATTTGTTTTTGCCTTTGCTTTTTTGCCAGCCTGCGTGTTGAGGTCACACACATATGTACGCAATGTGGCGACCTCACTCACCCGAGAGAACAGTAAAACCAGGTAGACATAATCTAGCTGATCTCTGCGGAGAGAAGGTGACACATCAACCGATACACCTGCGTCCAAGATGGAGGGTTCTTTGTGGGGGGTGAAGAACCACCGAGCTGGTTACCATATACGTTGATGGCATAATGGCGAGCAGCTGGAACTATAGTTGCAATTACCAAACAAGAAATGCTGCTATGGAGATCTTAAGTCCATGACAGTTTTCTTTGGTATATACTATAAGATATAACACCCATATATCAAAGTCAGTTACTGGAAACTTTCAAAGGCATTTTAAACAAAATGAGAAGAGAAACTTTCCTGATTTGAGTTAAAAGTATCTTTCAACACCTGATCATCACATCCCCTTATAAATTAAATGACGGAAGTTTCGCACTCCATCGTTTTCATCACAGCTAAAGAACAAAGAACAAAAGTGAAGCACTTATCGCCAGTTTTGTGCGATGATTATGCAATGCGAATGCCGAGTGCAGCTAATTAGATCATATCAAAAGCACATACTTATGTATGTCTTCTATATGCTGCTGCCTCCTCTCAAGAACATACAGTCAGTCAGTCAGTCGGAGTGAAAAAATAAAACCGTCATCGGTCGAAATGGAAAACATTCGTGACATGTTGGAAGCAAGCAAAACAACCAAATGAAAAAAAAAAGAACATAAAAATCGCGAAAATGAATTGCAGGCAAGTCGAGTGTGTTGCTGCAGCAACAAAGAGCTCTGGCTGAATAAATCGAAAATAACACCGAGTTAGTCATCTCGCTCCTGTCTCGGCCATATCTCCCATCTCCCCCGATCTGTCGCTTTTGGCCAGGCCAAGTATAAATATTTATGCATATTTAAATTGCAATTTGCAAAAAGCAAACGCAAACGCAAACGCACAACCAGCATCAGGAGTGCAAAAAAACAAGAACAAATAATGAAATCGCCGCACACTTGTCGCCGACATTCAATTCGATTTTTATAAATAAATACAAATCGAGCACACAATCTGAGATTCATATCTATAAAATCGCATGCACATAGATGGCAATTGGTATGCCATTAAAGCGATTTAACAAATGTATGATCCCCTATATGGAAAGTGCGTTTGCATTCGCCATTTTGGCCGAAAGAATCCCCAATTTAAAGTATGATTTATCAAATGCTCGTTAATATGCAGTCTCATTTAATAAATTGCCCATTAACTCCTTGCTTAATTGAATATTCACAAAAATCCCTTTGCACATTTTTCGAATTTATCATCTTTGTTTTTTTTTTCTCCCGCCAGTTAAAATGGTTTTTGCGCATTCGAAGCGTTTAATGACCTAATTGCCGCGCTTGTTTTGTGTGTTTGCATATAATATGTAAACTTTGGGAACGAGTGACGGTGAAAGTTGTTGCGCACGGTTCGAAAAAAAGAATTTAAACCAAACAAAAGATAAGTATTGTCTTGTGAAGAAATACTTCTTGCAGATTAACCTACGTTATCAGAATGACTTGGGATTCGTGCAGCGTATATATCAGATATAAATCAACCTATCATTCTCTATCGATTTCTATTAATCCGCCAATTAGATGAATCAACCCAGATAGCAATTGCAACAGTGTATGAGTGGATAACCGTGGCAATAGTCATGCTGATGTGTAAACAAAGTTGAAACCCTTATCTGCTGATAAGGCGAAAAAGTGGCAGACTCGCCGCACGCAAGGTGACCAATCATGACAGAAAGCCACATTCGAATATCGATTGGCGGCGGGGAAACCTACAAACTATAATTATAAAGAAAGCTGAACGGTTAGAAATGGAGAGGCAGCCGGCCAAGGGGAGAACTCTGGCGCTGGACTGGAATGGGTCAAGCGATGGGTTCGCAAATCTTCATTAGCAATGCAAAATGGTTTTTCATTTTTTTTTTCAGCAACACTGCTTGCTTGATAATGGGCACAAACACACACCGAAGCACAGGTCTGCTGGTGGTGCCATTTGAGTGCCTTCTAATCAGTCAAATCAAAGTCATTTACAACTACACTCGGAGAAAACGACAGTCAACTGAATCCATTAACAAAAAGTAGAGCTTACATCTAACGCGCACCTTTGGTTTGGACACTGTTCGTATTTCGGCTTAAGATGAACATACCTTAACGCAATATACTATTCATTGTTTGATTTTTTCTAGTGTTTTTGGGGTTACCTCCTCGTCATCTCCGATTTCCACCTCGTTGGCGAAGGAGGCACTGCCAAAGGGCTCGTCGGTGGTCAGACCCTCCACCTCGCAGGCATTGGCCACTCCGCCGGCCATCTCGCCCTCGTAATCCTCGTCCTCGTCCTCTCCAAACAGACGACCCAAATAGAGACTCTCCTCGCCATCATCGCTCCTGCCAGCCGAGTTATTTGTGACACTGCCCAGATTCCTGGGATGTGGTGTGCTGTCGTTGAGGGCGGCGGTGCTCAGGGGCGGGGCACTGCCGCCGGTGAAACCATGTAGAAGCGCCGCCAAGCTGAGATCCAGGTGAGAGCTGTTCGGTGGCTGTGGCTGGCCATCCTTAAGAGGTAGATTTGCATAGGGACTAGTCTGCAGATTCAGATCATTGTAGTCGTAGAGATCCGCTAGATTCTGCTCCCAAATGGAACGCTGATCCTGCAGCGCATGTGGCGAGAGGAAAGTGTCCAATTCAGGTGTTGGATGCAGCAGCGAATGGTTGGCATTTCCAGCGGCCAGCGAGGCGGTGTCTATGTGGATTTCGCCCAATGCTGAACCACTGGTTGGACCACCAGACGTGGGTGCACCACCGGTACCAACCACCATTGCACCGCCAGTGGCTCCAGCACTAGTGCTCTGCACATCCTGCAGAGCGGCCGTCTGGACACTGCTATTCCCGGTGGTGTTGTGCAGATTCATTACAAAGGTGCTGCCATTGAATCGCGGTGGAAGCTTGTACTCGCCCATGCCATTGGCCAGGCCGCCCAAGGAGTCATCGTCGAAGTTCAGGAGATCCTCAATCCGGGGACTCAGTCCCTTGCGATTGCCATACGGATTCTGGTCCATATCCAGGCGGTGTACCGTGCGCAGCATCTCCAGCTCCCATCCATCGCCGTGGGTGCCCAGCTCCAGCTGCGAGTCCCAGCGATGGAGCAGATAATCCGGATTGTAATGCAGCAGACTCAGGGCCAAAGCCAGCTGCAGCATTTTCATGGCGTACGACTTTTTGTTTGAGATCATTGTGTTGCTCTAAGAGGTTTCGATACTTGAGAGAATAGGTGCGTGGGTGACTCTTGTAGTCCGTAGTCCGTCCTCCGCCCGCCTCCTCCACCTCCTCCTCCTTCTCCGCTGTTCTTGTTGTTCTCCGTCCCGGACAACAGCTCTACGGCTGCGTCGTCCGGGATCTATGCGTTCAATGACGTCGCCTTACCCCGCCTTCCGGCCTTCTTCTGCTCCTCCGCTTTGGCGTTCCGAAATCTGCGCAAAAAGCTGAAAATTCGCAGTTTCCACTGCCGTTCCTCGATTTTCCAATGCTCTTCGCTTTTAATTGATGGCTGTCCTCGGGTTCGTTCTGTAAGCAAATCAAGATGTGACAACAAATAGAATGGAATTAGTAAGCATAACGATTTGCAAAATATACTTATATGTATGTATGTATGTACGTATGTAAATAGTGTAAAATGCATACATTGTATGTAGATACATATGTTTATATGCGATTTTGCCGCATGGCCATATATGCAGTTTGAATGTTAAATGAAAATGCTTTTGTTTCGAGTGGTGCGGCCTTTGTTTTGTTTGCCAGTCGATTTTATAAATCGCTAAGCACGAGGAAGTGCACCAAAGAAAGTTCAACTTCCGGGTGCGTAACGTCTTTTATTAAAAGCACAATTTATTAATTAAGATTTCCCTCATCGCGATTATACTCAGAATTTATTTAAGTTTAACCAACAGTTCACAAAGATGTTTTTCTACTCTCAAGGTAAGTAATATGTTTAAGAGATTTTAAAAGATATGAGAGCTATTAGTAGTTAGGGAACTCCCTTATTTTTATTGTTTAAACTTGAAGTGGTAAATGTGCGGGAATACTGACCTATTCTGTAGTTAGATAAAGAATGCTTTGGTACAGAAATGCATAGTGTGTTTTGGTAATCACTAAAAATAAAAAGATAAGATTCAGGAAACCAAAGTGGATAGCCTAGGAAGTTTGATATGATGACGACCTTCGTTATTTTAGCATTTGATGTTTAGCAATTTGATTTTCAGGGGCAATTAAGCAGGTCAAGAATCGAATTATCAGAAATGTGCTTGCTATTCTATCGAAATTCAGTTTGATATCTACAACGCATTAAATATGCCCATCCTGTCCGGCCTCCACCCCCCCGCCCCCCTTCATCCGGGTTAACAGACAACCGCCCACCCGAAAAATGGGGGGGAGGGCGTGAAGGGGAAGGAGTGACCCAGACCCAGACGAAATGGCTTTGAACTTGAACTTGTTCAAGGTCTTTCGCGAGCGTTTGAAATGTGCGCAATGCGAAGTGAAGCACCCAATTCAAGGACGGCCGAAAAAACTGTGTGCGAAATTCTTTCAATTCTTTACGATATAAACTTTCTTTGTTTAAAGCCATTTTAACAGAAATCCAAACTTTGCCTCAATTCTCAATGAAAAGGTGTGTGTGAATGTGTATGAGAGAGAGAGAGGGGTAGAGATGACGTGTGCATGTGCGTGCAAGAGAGGGTTCTTGTGTGTGTATGCTTGTGGGTGTATTGCAGTGCACTCACCTCAAAATTTTTTTGGATGATGAGAGCCGACTACAACGGTAAAAAAGCTGCGGCGCAGTAAATGTTCTGCTTGTTATTGTTGCTGCTGCTGGTGCTGCTTGATCTTCTTTTCCTCTTCGCTGCTTCTTCTTAACTGCTGCACACACAATGGTGAATGATGGTTTATTGTTTACCGTTCACTCTTTTTTTGTTGCTGTGCAGCACCTTATTTGTTTATGTTTCACTTTCTACGATTTTTACTTTTAATTGCTGCAAAACACGCGTTTTATTTATTTAACAACTTAAAATATAAATTTTGCTTGTGTGCGTCCTTGAACTTTCTCTTTTGCAACCAATTTGCATTCAAGCGCCATTAATTATTTATAACAATTGCTATTTGATTATATGACAGCTGCTGCTTCTTTCTCGCCGTCTGGTACGCACTTTTGTGTATGTGTGCGTGTGTGTGTGTGTTTGCCGTTTTACGTGGTGAAATCGTCACTTATGCATGTGTTAACCCTATAATGGTCCTAAGTAGTTATTTTATTTGATTACACTAATAAATTGTTTAAAAATTATTTATAACCGATAAGATAAAAGTCGGTTAAGTGTTTATTACTAAGAATGTGCTTTGTAAGCTCACTTTCTTTCAATAACAAAAAATGAACTCAAATTAGCATTTAAAGTGATTTTTATGTGATCAAGAGCTTTAAGTAAGCCACCGCTGTAAAATTACTTAACTACGTTAGGGTACACAAAATTTGCAAGTCCATCAAGGGTTAAAACAATAATATTTTCGCTTCGTTTGTTGTTCTTGCACTGCCTAATATTTTCATGTGTTTTGCCTGCACATCGCTTTTTATTCCTTTGTTTGCTTTTATCGCCCGATTCTCGTGCCTCTCTGACTCACACCAAAAAAAAAATACACGCACACGTTGAAGCATAAAACTGCTGTTTTTTCTTGCCAATTCCAATTTCGCCTGTGCCCACAATTAATGCAATTAATTAAATGCAAAATGATTGAATCTTTGCTGAGAATCACGGAGAGCAAAACAAATAGAAAAAACGGAATATGGAAGCTTCGAGAATGAGCGGAGAATAACCGGCAACGGCAGCATTTCAACCTTCGCTCTGCGTTTTGCATCAACAAATTATTTATCAAATTGCGAGTTCTTTTTCGTTTTTTTTTCCTACTCTTTTTAACTTGATGTTTTTCTCGATTGCATTCTGTCAGCTGAGCGGCGGAGAGTGAGTGAGAGAGGGAGACTGCGCGCGTGAGCAAGAGGGGGCGATTGCTGAATAACTGTTGTTGCTAGCCTGTTGGTCGTTGTTGTTTTGTTTGACTTTAACCCACCACCGCCAGCAGCACCACCCCGCAATGAGTTGCACTTATTTAGTGGGGCATGCAACATTTCGCAATTGTACTGCTTAACGCGCAAACGAAACTTTTTCATTTGTTGTTCCGGCACTCAAACACACACGCAGCCAGACACAGGCACACACTCACACAAACACACTTTGGCGGCGTGTACTTCGCACCTTTACGCGTCTTCTTTCACTGTTATTTGGCAAATTATCGCCGCGTCCGCTTTGCTACTCTCTCGCCGTACCTACGTGGTGAGGTTCAAAAACGTGTTTTGTTTGTTACGCCGCGTTTGGCAATTTCTCCGCCGTCGAAATTGGTCGCAATTTTCGATTGCGGCCGCAAAAGATTTGAGGCAAAAAACGTCTGTTCAGCGCGGTGTTTTCATCAAGTGTGCCCAGTGGGGCGCTTTGGAGCCGATTTTGTTGAGTTTTGTGCTTTTGCGTTATTTTTCGGGGCTAACGAGTGCGGTCTCACCATAATCGTTGTGCTTTTAACAGAAATGTTAAGTATAGCTTTAGCTAACAGTGGCAGCAAGAGCTTTTTTGGAGTGCTAGAAATGTAGATTTCTGGGACAAAATTATCTTTATTACCTACCTGTTATTTCTATGTGGCACAATTATTTTCTTTTACATAGAATAACTTAAAAATACAAAGAACATACATATATACCTTAACAGTAACTTACTTATATTATAAATATTAAGAGAAGGCTACTTTATGTAGATATGGTGTATGTTTACACGCTTTGAACACGTGTCCATGCAAATTGTTCACTTAAGTTGCATAGTAACTTTGTAACTAGTTGGAGATTACAAAAAATTTCAACTGGTATTAAAAACAAAACCATTTTATCAAATACATTTTTTTTATATCCAAATTTGACTACGCAAACATATGTATGTATGTACAACAGATATTGTAAAAATACCTAATAGATTTCATTACCTGCAGCTATTAATTTAACAAATGGACAGGAACATTTAATAAATTGCATCGAACTTACTAAATAAACAATATATGTACATTAACCACAACGTGAATTGAAAAACATGCCCCGAAAACTATCAATCTATCTGAAAGACCTGCACATAAAAATTAATTTAGATTGATGGGGGCAATTTAGAGATATAACGCGTCCTGAAAGATACTTCGAATTCGAATGCCTGACCTGGGAGCATTTGTGCTGGCATTTGGTTAAAGTAATTAAGCCCAAACCCTTTCAATACTTACCAGAGTGGTAAAATGGAAGCCACCGCGCCAAATGTTGCTCTTGGCGTTACCTGGGCTCGTCGATTGCGGCGTGGGCGGCGTCTCCAGAGAGGCTGGCGTGGTCGTGGGCAAAACAGCGGGCGTGGAAGCCACCGTGGGCTTAATCAACTTGGCCAACTTCGAGGGTGGTCCAATGGGCACCCGCACGGTGACCTTCTTCTTGGGATTCGGCGTCTGCAACTGGGTCTGGTGGTAGGTATCTTCGATGTCCTTTGCCGGGGACAAGGATTGCAGCCGGGGCAGGTCCTCTAAGTCGATCATGATTGCTTATCAGCTGGCACGAATGGCGATGAGTCAATATGTCAACTGGAACGAAAGCGAACACACGCAGATAAGGATAGGTCACCAGGTTGAATAGGCTTTTTTTAGGACGGTGGCTTTGAACTCAATAAATCTGTTCCGTCTTGAAACATAAACAGTGCTTACCAAATGTTTTCGACTTATCACGAGCATTCAAGGAAGATATTTATATCAAAAACAGTACGAAAATGTGTCTTTCAATATAACAAATATATATTTTATTAGTCAGAATCATGAATTAATTAATCATATCAAGCAGTGTGCTTTTATTTATAATTTCCTCGAATTCTCAGTTTATTTCAGTCGTTTAATCGATTTTTCACTGTAAACGAGCTATAAATACTGATAAGCAAACTGCGACTAGTAGAATTCAAAAATGAGATATAGCAAACCTAAATGGTTTGTTTTATTTGCCATTTATTGGAAAGATAACACACATTCACAATAATTCAAACGCAGATAAGTACAGTAGACGCCCGACAACAACACCAACACCCACGCGAGTACAGAAAGATAACCATGTGGAAACGACATTCATTTTCTATCAGTTGATTTGGAAACAATGTATTACCTAGCACTAACGATAGAGGGATTTCTTAATGGTAGTTATCCCTGTACACGGTACAGTGGGCCCCGCCTTGAAAGCATGCAAATTACATCAGCCAATGCTTCACGTTGAATTTTCCGATTAGATTGCGACCATAAATGAATCATAAACTAAGTGAAATTGGTCGCACTTCTAAATTGACACGAGTCAGTGCAATAAACTCAATCGATATGTTCGTTATAGAAATTGTCAAAAGAATTATACTTATTTTTTAATCTATAAATCGGCATTACAAATACAATCTGTAGACTGATAAATTAGTTTATCTATTTACTCTTTTTCACAGCATTTACGATTGTGACCTTTAACGCTTTGGTTGTCTATATGAACATATTATCTATAGAAACTATATCTATACTTTATTTTTGAAGTTTGCAACCCGCCAAATGGCTTCTATAATTGTTTAAGCAAATCGTGATTGAAGGGCATTTTCGCTAGATTTAAGAATTTCTGGGAATACCATTCCGACGCTTTGAATAATGGTTAAAGCTAACAGTTCGGAAACTTGTGATCTTTCGTTTGGTGCCATGACTCAACCTGATGTGCGAAAAAATAACCAAGTACAAAGGCAAGCAAAAAACAATTGAAGTCGAATGATTATATTCGACGGTTCAGAGCACTGCCTTTTTTGAAGATGTGATTGAGGTACTGAAAGAAGTGGGAGAGAGAGAAAGAAGTGGTCAAAAGCGGAGGAAAACGATGTCTGGGTTGGTAACAAAAGCCGTCTGGCTAAAATAAAACTGGCGATGAAAGTTGTAAGTTACAAAGTGCGATTTAGAACTGCTAGTTTTTTGGCAACTTAATGCTTTAGGAAAAGTTGTGGGAAGAGGTGATTGAGCTTATTAAAGCCAAGGTAATTAAGAACAATCTAGTGCTTAATAATATTGATTTATAATAACGACTTAATTGAGTTGTCAAGTGAGATCGTTATCGCATATAGCCAATCAATAGAAATAGAAACTAGATATTACGAGACTGAATTTCATTGAAGATCTTGCTAAATTTTCTATCCATGTAATCAAATGATGTACTTTGCACCTGTGCTTAGGTAAATGCCATATCTTGAGCATATTATGCAAATCATCCTGGTCCAGGTATTCATATTAGTAAACAGTGAAATCACAATACAAACTTTGTTAATATCGAACGGTTTTTTCCCCGAAACCAAGTCAACATTGCAAATCTGTTCGAGTCGAGAAAAATAATAAAAACAAAACCAGTTTCTTTAGGTTTTTATAAGTGGCTATACTCTTGGAGAGGAAAAGATGCGCTTCTCGAGACATTTTGTCAGAAAGATAGAATACAAATAATGAAAATGAATAAATAAACTCGGATATATTTCAAGAAATATTATTGATAATAAATCAAATTATATCAAAATCTGATTTGTAGCAAATATTTTAGTCAGCTTAACAAGGATCTAGTAGATTATGCAGATAGTTAGGTGTATATTTTCTAAAGTAAGATTTCACAATCGCTCAAGAGAACAAGTTTTCTTTGTCTGCGAGTACTGCTCTTCAATAAAGCTAGAGTATTGCTGATTTCACGTGTGTAAGTCGATTTCCCCGACTTGATTTTAATAAATACCCTCTGCTTGTTGTTTTCGCAGTCGCAGTCGTCGTCTGAGGCTGTCGTTTGATGCCTTGACGCAGTTTATAATTCGAATCAACGCTGGGCATAATTAAAACTCAGGAAAAAATGCGAGAAAAAATGTGAGAAAAAAGCTAAAAACCAAACAGGCAAGCAGGCAAAGTTCAAAACAAGCCTTGTTGTTCGGCCGATCTCGAGTATTCTTTGCCCCGCACACACGGTACATATTGATTTTAGCAATTACCTGACAATCTCCCATCAACAGGTGGGCGAGAGAAAGAGAGAGTGCGAGGGGCGTGAAAGAGACAGCCAGCAAGTGGCTAGGGATCGTCATGCAGTTTGAGTTTATAATTCGCGTGGGGGGATGTACATACTTAATAATAAACTAACGAAAATGTCGTGACAAAGTCTTTAGAAGCAGCCGCACATAATAATAGACGAGGCGTCTCAATTGGGGGTTTGTTGACCAAGTAGGTATATATTTTTTGTAAACACTTGTATATATTGCTTGGAATCTCTGAAGCGTAGCACGGTCATTTGATTGTTTTCAATATTATTTAATTGCCGAGGAGGAACAAGTGGAACTTTCGTTATCATTATCATTAGCAAAAAACGCACACAGCCAGGTAATTAATGTCAATATACACATAAGGCTTTTGGGTTTTAGTTGTTCAAGAGTTGGCTGAAGAGAGCCTAAGAGAACGAGCACTGATGACCACATGCCGGTAAATTTATGCGAAATGCTTTCTGCGCAAAATTTCCGTAGAAATATTCTATATATACATATGTGAACTATTATTTGCAATGCGGGCGAATGCGGAGGAAAAGCCAAAAGTTTACTATTAAATTGAACTTGTTGATTGGGTCGAATGCCTAGAATGCCAAAACACAGATACACACGCAGACTCTGGCAAACACGCGCACTCACACTGCCACACACCACAAAAACTCATTTCCACGGGGTGTGTGGTGGGGCTTAAATTAACTTGACGGGCTTAACGACGCAATTGTTGTGCCCCTTCAACTGTCCGGCATTAAGTGTAATTATTTCGCACCCGTAAATGTAATTTATTCAACTATTTCATTCTTTTTACCTAGGCTTCAAACCTGCAAGTTTAAAACTTTGCGTTTTTATTTTGGTTTTTGGAAAAGCGCGCCACACTCGAAACGAAACACTTGCTCGATAAAAAGAGAGCCTCGTCGGATATTACGTATACGACGTGTAGTACGAAGCACTTAAGAGCATCCACAATATCAGCTGGTTGGGGCCACAAAACAGAAACAGAAGCAGAAACAGAGCGGTGGCGAGGGAGGTGCGATAAGTGAGCGAGCGAGCGAATGGCTGGTCGATTGTTATTCACTGAACGGCTGTTCAAAAAACACTGACAAAAACTCTGAAAAGCCGATGGTCGCCGCTCGCCGTTTCAGCTGTTCGCGTCGCCACTAAAACAGAGCGTAAAAGAGGAAGCGACAAAAGCGGGGAGCGTAAGAAAGAGAGATATAGAGGGAGAGAGAGAGGGAGAGAGATATAGAGGGAGAGAGAGAGGGAGAGGGGGAAGAGGGAAAAGGAGGGGGCTAGAGGCCCCAGCGGGCTGATAAAATAATCGCGAGCAGATAGCGCAGGGCAAGTGCTGCGCCCTCGTTGTTGTTGTTGTTATTGTTGTTGTGAGCGGCAGCTTCTTAATTGATCCGCTAAAACACCTGCGGTATTCAAACGACTTCTTCCGC
Source organism: Drosophila teissieri (assembly GCF_016746235.2). NCBI lineage: Eukaryota > Metazoa > Arthropoda > Insecta > Diptera > Drosophilidae > Drosophila > Drosophila teissieri. The sequence continues at coordinate 24,959,345 of NC_053032.1, read as the reverse complement.
TCGACGGCGCCAATTCGCTGAGAGTCTGAATCACGGCATTTGTCGCGACTGCTGGCACTATGAATTGCCTTTATTGATCCGCGCTTATCACCACGATTGCTGTAACCAAATCGGCATTACTTACAATTTAAATTGCTACCTTTTGCCTTAATTTACTACTGAACTTAATTATCAAGTTTCCAGATCACTACCAGGTGGTTATCTTGTCTGGGGGCTAATTTATCTGTCGGTTACATTTTATGGCGGTTATGCTGTCCAAGGATTGGGTGTGTTTTTCTGGGGGTAATTTGGGCTATAGTTTATATGTATGTAAGTTATTTTATACGGGAATAATGTTTCGGGAAGTAATTTTAACCGGGAGTTATTTTATCGGGAGGTTTCTTTATCGGGGGGGGGGGGGGGGGGGGGGGGGGGGTGGGTGAATTTGCCTGGGCGTTAGATTATCTAAGCTTATTGGTTGATTTGTCTTGTGTTATTTTATCGTGTAGATAGTTCATGTCGGGATTTATTTGCCTTGGCTATTTCATGTGGTGGGTAGTTCGTCCTAGCGTTTCTATTAGTTTATCTGGAGGTTAGTTATCTGCTGGTAGTTTATTTGGGGGTTTGTTTATCTGGAGGTGGGTTTGGTTTAAATCTGGAAGTAAATTTGCCTGCCGGTTAGTTAATCGAGGTTTAACTTGTCTGGCTGATATTTTATCCCAACACACCCAACACCCAACACACCCAACACTGACATTTCTGTTTTGTTTCCTGAAATCCAGAATTTATCAATTTTCTTAACAGAACTCGGATCAAAAGACCGGTTTTGGTATGGAATCTCTCATGCGATTTTTGATATGGAATCTCTCATGCGATTTTTGATATGAATACTCCCGCACCCCGCACAAAACCACGCACACAAAACAAAAATTCACTATCGGCTCATACCATCCATCAGCCCAAATGTATGCAACGACAAATTTACGATCAGCTGATCAACGTCTTCCGTCAGATCCTGAAGGTATGCAATACTACTATTGGATTGCTACAAATAATTCCCAATTTGTTTTGGTTTAATTTTAATTAAATGAACCTTGATCTAGGCACCCCGCACCCCGCACCCCGCACCCTGCGTGGTGCGGGGTCTGGGCTGCGGGGTGCGGGGTCTGGGCTGTCAATTGTAAAATGTCAAATGTAAAATGTAAAATGCGGGGTGCGGGGTGTGGGCTGCGGGGTGTGGGCTGCGGGGTGCAGGGTCTGGGCTGCGGGGTGCGGGGTCTGGGCTGCGGGGTGCGGGGTCTGGGCTGCGGGGTGCGGGGTTTGGGCTGCGGGGTGCGGGGTCTGGGCTGCGGGGTGCGGGGTCTGGGCTGCGGGGTGCGGGGTCTGGGCTGCGGGGTGCGGGGTCTGGGCTGCGGGGTGCGGGGTCTGGGCTGCGGGGTGCGGGGTTTGGGCTGCGGGGTGCAGGGTCTGGGCTGCGGGGTGCAGGGTCTGGGCTGCGGGGTGCGGGGTCTGGGTAGATCAATGTAAAAAGTAAAATGTCAAATGTAAAATGTAAAATGCGGGCTGCGGCGTCTGGGCTGCGGGGTCTGGGCTGCGGGGTGCGGGGTCTGTGCTGCGGGGTGCGGGGTCTGGGCTGCGGGGTGCGGGGTCTGGGCTGCGGGGTGCGGGGTCTGGGCTGTCAAATGTAAAATGTCAAATGTAAAATGCGGGTGCGGGGTCTGGGCTGCGTGGTCTGGGCTGCGGGGTGCGGGGTCTGGACTGCGGGGTGCGGGGTATGGGCTGTCGAATGTAAAATGTCAAATGTAAAATGTAAAATGCGGGCTGCGGGGTCTGGGCTGCGGGGTGCGGGGTCTGGGCTGCGTGGTGCGTGGTCTTGGCTGCGGGGTGCAGGGTCTGGGCTGCGGGGTGCGGGGTCTGGGCTGCGGGGTGCGGGGTCTGGGCTGCGGGGTCTGGGCTCCGTGGTCTGGACTGCGGGGTGCGGGGTATGGGCTGTCGAATGTAAAATGTCAAATGTAAAATGTAAAATGCGGGCTGCGGGGTCTGGGCTGCGGGGTGCGGGGTCTGGGCTGCGTGGTGCGTGGTCTTGGCTGCGGGGTGTAGGGTCTGGGCTGCGGGATGCGGGGTCTGGGCTGCGGGGTCTGGGCTGTAGGGTGCGGGGTCTAGGCTGCGGGCTGCGGGGTCTAGGCTGCGGGGTCTGGGCTGCGGGGTGCAGGGTCTGGGCTGCGGGGTGCGGGGTCTGGGCTGCGGGGTGCGGGGTCTGGGCTGCGGGGTGCGGGGTTTGGGCTGCGGGGTGCGGGGTCTGGGCTGCGGGGTGCAGGGTCTGGGCTGCGGGGTGCAGGGTCTGGGCTGCGGGGTGCAGGGTCTGGGCTGCGGGGTGCGGGGTTTGGGCTGCGGGGTGCAGGGTCTGGGCTGCGTGGTGCGTGGTCTGGGCTGCGGGGTGCGGGGTCTGGGCTGTCAAATGTAAAATGTCAAATGTAAAATGTAAAATGCGGGGTGCGGGGTCTAGGCTGCGGGGTCTGGGCTGCGGGGTGCAGGGTCTGTGCTGCGGGGTGCGGGGTCTGGGCTGCGGGGTGCGGGGTCTGGGCTGCGGGGTCTGGGATGCGGGGTGCGGGGTCTGGGCTGCGGGGTCTGGGCTCCGTGGTCTGGACTGCGGGGTGCGGGGTATGGGCTGTCGAATGTAAAATGTCAAATGTAAAATGTAAAATGCGGGCTGCGGGGTGCGTGGTCTTGGCTGCGGGGTGCGGGGTCTGGGCTGTGGGGTGCGGGGTCTGGGCTGCGGGGTGCGGGGTCTGGGCTGCGAAATGTAAAATGTAAAATGCGGGGTGCAGGGTCTGGGCTGCGGGGTGCGGGGTCTGTGCTGCGGGGTGCGGGGTCTGGGCTGTCAAATGTAAAATGTCAAATGTAAAATGTAAAATGCGGGGTGCTTGGTCTGGGCTGCGGGGTGCGGGGTCTTGGTTGCGGGGGCTGTGCGGGGTCTGGACTGCGGGGTGCGGGGTCTGGGTAGATCAAGGTACATCTAACTAAAATTAAACCAAAACAAGTTGGAAATAATTTGTAAACGTAAAAAAAAAATGTAAATGTAAAATGCGGGCTACATGGTGCGGGCTCTGGGCTGCGGTGTCTGTGCGGGGCTGTGCGGGGCCTGTTCGGGGTCTTGGCCAGAACATTTAGAACATTCGAAATATTGGTCCAAATATGGAATGTCATATCTCGTTGAATTCGTAACTAAATTTCCAATCAAACTGTGTTTACAGAAAAAATGTCTTTTTTTTTCAAATTTTTTCCAATTTTTGATGATGATATTTGGATTTTGGCCGAAAATTGATTTTCTGTGTTTTGCAATTTAAATATCAGTATTTTGATTAGAACATTTGAAATATTGGTCCAAATATGGAATGTCATATCTTTTTGAATTCGTAACTAAATTTCCAATCGAACTGTGTTTACAAAAAAAATGTAATTTTTTTTTCAAATTTTTTCCAATTTTTGATGATGATTTTTGGATTTTGGCCGAAAATTGATTTTCTGTGTTTTGCGATTTAAATATCAGTATTTTGATTAGAACATTCGAAATATTGGTCCAAATATGGAATGTCATATCTCGTTGAATTCGTAACTAAATTTCCAATCGAACTGTGTTTACAAAAAAAATGTAATTTTTTTTTCAAATTTTTTCCAATTTTTGATGATGATTTTTGGATTTTGGCCGAAAATTGATTTTCTGTGTTTTTGCGATTTAAATTTCAGTATTTTGATCAGAACATTCGAAATATTTGTCCAAATATGGAATGTCATATCTCGTTGAATTCGTAACTAAATTTCCAATCGAACTGTGTTTACAAAAAAAATGTAATTTTTTTTTCAAATTTTTTCCAATTTTTGATGATGATATTTGGATTTTGGCCGAAAATTGATTTTCTGTGTTTTGCAATTTAAATATCAGTATTTTGATTAGAACATTTGAAATATTGGTCCAAATATGGAATGTCATATCTCGTTGAATTCGTAACTAAATTTCCAATCGAACTGTGTTTACAAAAAAAATTAAATTTTTTTTTCAAATTTTTTCCAATTTTTGATGATGATTTTTGGATTTTGGCCGAAAATTGATTTTCTGTGTTTTTGCGATTTAAATTTCAGTATTTTGATCAGAACATTCGAAATATTGGTCCAAATATGGAATGTAATATCTCGTTGAAATTGTAACTAAATTTCCAATCGAACTGTGTTTACAGAAAAAATGTAATTTTTTTTTTTCCAATTTTTGATGATGTGCTCTGAGGATGTGCTCTGCTGTTTCCACCGCGTTTATGCAAAAGAGGCATTGCGCTGTATCCACATGGTGGAACCTAAACAGGTACCCTCGGAAACAACCATGGGATGTTAGGGTGTGTTGGGTGTGTTGGGTCACCCCGCACACCTCACCCTGGGCTATTTTATCTGATGGCTATTTTATCTAGGTGTTATCTGCACCCCACACCGCACCACGCATCCCACTCCTCGGATCACACACATTGAACCACGAGCAAGTGAAATTATATTACCATGATATTTACAGATTAGTTATCGCTTTTATTAATATTCCCATTTGACTTAAACTATATTATGTAAATATATATTTATATATAGATGTGTATATATCATTAGCATACAATTTGGTTTACGTCTTTAGAGTTGCTCTGCCTGCTTTCCATTGCATTCTAGATACACTTTTTATTTTCCATACGCGAAGTTTTACATAAAACCTAATAGACAATGCATAATTACTAATTTTGTATAAACTGATGCCGATTGCCAAAAAATTTCGTCTAATAAAATTAACTAGAATTGATATTTGATCCTTGAATTTCGAAAAGGCCATTCTTCAACTCCAGGACAAAAGCGGGGTTAGGCGCCAGGAACGGATTGGGGATAGGTTGTGTGTTTGTTTTTGGAAAACTTAATGGAACCCAAATGAGATGTTGTAAGTCAATCAAAGCTGTGGACGGATATGCATTGTACAATGCACTTAGACGATGAATGGGCTAAAAATGAAATAAAGAGCTATTGTAACCAAAACAAACATTGTTTAGTCCGTTGATCTGACAAACTTTCTTAATTTTCTCCGATTTTTGTTTTGTTTTTTTCTCCTGGGCTCTGAGTATCTCTGTTATTCTGTGTTCCTTTTGTATTATCTCTATTTCGGTTTGTTTTCGTTTCTCATTTTTAGTTGCTTGTTTGGCTTATACATTTGTCAAAAATCCGTAAAATCGCTCCAAAACTTGTTTTTGTGTTTTCTCTGTGATCTAACTTTGTCGCTAATAAAGTTATTTTTGGTTTCATTTGGTATTGCCCTCTCTCCCTCTCTCTTATTTTTCTGACCGTGTTTCTACAGTTTCGGGGTTTCTGAGCGATTGACTTCGAGTATCTTTGAGTTAGTCTTAGTGTGTCTTAGCCAAGCAAATCAACCTATTCCTCCCAAAAACGAAATCAAAGATCTCAAATGGCCTAATGCAAATACACCTTTACAAATTAGCATAGTCAAATGCGGTTGAAGGTTTAACTCTGAACCTGCTTAACCATTTCGAGCGATTGATATTTCATGTGTTAGCTCTTATGGAAAGTATTCAAAAGTATAGCTTCTGCTTCCTCGATAGCTTAATATTTCTTTCTGATGGTTGAAAAATGTCGTCCCTCGATAACTGACCCATCTACGCTCATGTCGCCCACTAAGCTAATCTAGTCGCATGGCACTTTCTTATCGCGGTCTGCTCAAATGGCTCAACTTTTACACGTTTCTTTGGTTTCTAATGACAAAACCGGCGTGCCATGGAACCGTAGTGATAAGTGGTCAGAAGTCGACGGATTCCCTCGGTTTGCACAAACACTTCGGGCTGTATAATCTGGCTATCTTTGGGAGCGGCGTTCCAACGCCAATCAAATGATAAGCAGCGTTATGGTTAAGTAGTAAATTAGATGGTAAAATGTCTTTAATAAGACACTAGTCGGAACGTTGTAATCTGGTACACAGTTTAAGTGTGATAGGCGAGTGCGTAAATAAAAAGTGTTGAACATGTCTTGTTCTGCTAGCAAACTACAGCATGTATGCCATGTATGTACATATGGGGTGTCTATTTGGTATGTCGTATCTCGATTTCCTAAGTTATATCTGCCTGCCTGACCTTAGACCACACACTAGAGCTTGATAGACGCGAACTTTACATTCATTATGTAGTTCATGGCACCATACTGATATTTTGACCAGTTAATTACTATGGCAGCCATACGATATCGTTAACAGATTTTAAGCTAATTGGCCTAGCGATAAATATTTCGATTCGCCGACATGTTTTTTATTGCCAGAACGTATCTTTCTGATCAAAACTTGTTTTCAAACTGATTTGGATTCGAAATTTATGCATTATTTCAAGTTAAAATTATTACTAGCATTTGAAATATATGAAAATATATGTAATGAACATTCAGACAAAATTCTATTGATTTGACATAATATGTATGTATATAAATTGTTGACTGGAAGCTAACACTGACTTTTAAAATACATTTAGAAATCAAAAGATATTTAAAACTTGGTCTTGGTTATTTACTAATGGGTTTTTTTGGCCAGGCAGCATAGAGTATATATGGGTACTTAAGTACATAATCTTTGGGCAAAAGGAAGATTTCTGTGATATTTCGATGCGCACATACACGGACACACACACGAGCGCAATGCTCACTAATACTAATATACATATGCTATACAGTTACTAGAATGCATTCATAGGCGATTTAGTTTATCGATTCTGGGGATTCTTTTGTTACGTTTTAGATTTTATGAAAAAATATGTTGTTCTTTGTTCTTCGCTTACAATCTACAATTATCCATTGCTCTAAATATGTTTTGGTTTTGTTTTGTTTGGTTTGGTTTGTAAAATATACATACATATACAATATACATATATAGATATATCCTTATGTTCAGTTGTAGATATACACGTTCGTATGTGCTAGAAAAGGTTTTCTCCACTTGGATAGATAGATATACACATATATAAGAGCTGTTTGCTTGATCATAGCAATCGTATTTTACAGTTAAGTTGGCTAGCATTAAGTATACTAAAATCATAGGTTAGCTACAGAGAAAACCAAGGAGATCGATCGAATTGGCAATGATATGGTAAAGAGTACATAGATCCATTGTGTTAGTTAACTTGGCGAAATCAAAGCTCACTTAAGATTCGTGTCTGAGAGAGGAACATAATTACAAATGAGTGTGAAGAGAGAACTGTGACCAGGACCTCCGCATGCCCTATCTCCTCTATCGGTGCGAGTGCAGGTTGCCCTCCACCCACTTGTAGAGCGACGTCTGTGACCGGGCCACCCACTCCACGTTGGAGGCCACGCTGCTCAAGGTCATGTTCAGCACCGACATGCCATGACCCCGGCCAAATCGATGGACCAGCGATTTCAGCTGAAAATGGGGAAATGCAAGTTATTAAATGTTTAATATTTACAATAAATACACAAACATACCTCATCGTAATCGAACTTGGTGGCCCCGTACTGGGTGATGGCCGATATGACCTTGGCGAAACTGATTGTTCCAGGTCCCAGGCGCTTCTCCAGCTCGAACCACTTGGCCTGCAGGAAGCGACAGGCCATAGCACCGCCCGTCGGCGTTCCTGCAATCGCCTTGAGCACCTGCACCACCTCCTCGGTGGGCAGCATGGTAACGTGGGATAGCAGGCGGTTCTGCAGCCAGGCATCCTTGGTTCTGCCCAAGGCTCGGAGCAACTGCATCCGCTCCACGAATGTCTCCGATGTGCGCTGCAGGTTAACAAAGCGCTCCCAGCAATGCTGCCAGTAAATGTACTCCCCCGATAGAATGGAGCCCGTGTAAACCACCTGGTAATACATTTAAAGTGTTATTACTTAGTTTTAGAACAAGAGATGTGTGGCGTTACTAACCTCTCTGAGATTTGGTGGAATGGCGGTGCCATTGTAGTAAAGATACTGATTTAGCATGTTCTTCGCCTTGGTGATGCTGTCGATGTCTTCCCACAGAACCGATGCCAACAGCACTTCGGGACGCAGTAATCTTGAATAAGAATAATACATTTTAAACATTTTCCTACGACTTTATTGTAATCCATCTTACCTGGTGGCCACATCTCCGTCATCCGACCAGCCGACCTTCTCCATCACCGTGGATATCTTCATCTTGATGAACTCGCTAAGCATGAGGAAGCACTCCGAGTACTTGAGGATGCGTCGCCACTTTTCCAAATGCCTCAATGCCAAGGCCATTGGACCGTAGTGCGTCTCACTGGGCAGATATTGAATCATGTTCATGGTGATCTCACAGGGCAGCAGATTGGCGTGACATAGCGTAAAGGCATCCGACAACATACCCAGGCGATCCTGTAATACAAAGATGTAGTTTCGTTAATGCTATTTCCCATTTGAGTATCTTTGGCAGCTCACCTCGCTGGTAAATCGGTTGGGATTGGCGGCCAGCTCCTCGATCAGACTTGCCCAATTATCATCATTGTAGACCACTCGGTAATAGCCGTTTTGTATGGCATTCACTTTGATCCATTTCACGTTCTCCGGCACGTTGAAGGTTACTGCAGAAATATTTAAAATAATTTATTCATTTATATAGAGTTATTTGAACTCACCATCCACATTCTGCATCCAGAGCGTTTCGCTGACGTTGTTGATATCTGTCACATAGGTGACTGGGAAGATCCACTTCATGTGCGGCGCCACCTTATGCTTACTACCCTGTGTGGTGGGTGCCACTGTGCTGGGCATGTCAGTGGCATTCAGCGTCGTTTTATTGTAGTTATTCCCATCGTAGGAGTCGTCATGGATGGCCAGGAATTCCGCGGGTCGAAAAGGTCTCTGCGAGATGGAAATGCTGTTGCCCATTTTGGTGACCGTGAGGAGGGGGAAGCCAGGCTGGTGCGTCCACAGCGTCATCATGTCCTTGATATTCTTCGAGCCGTTGGCTTTCTTCGTGCAAATGGTCCACAGATCAGTGGGCTCAGCAGTCCGGAATCGATTCACCTTAAGGAACGAGCCCAGACAGCCCCTGAATCGATCCTCACCGATGGCCGTGTGCAGCATGGAGAATATGGCCGCTGTCTTTTGAACAAAGAACTCCTCATTGTTGCCATCGTGACTGGTGCCGTTCATGATGCTATCCCAACCTTGAATGGCATCGATATCCAACGCAGCGGTGGCCATCTTCAGAAGGTACATTTCCCTCAAGGGCCAGGTTTCCTGGAGCGGGGCCAAGGCGTGGATGCCCAAATACTGGATTAATCCCTCCCACAACCAGACATCCTTGAGCACCTTTCGCGAAGTGATTCCTCCAAAGAACTGCCTTACCATCGCCTCGGCAATGCGAAGTGCACTGAACTGATATTGCTCAGAGGTTATTGAACTGGGATCCGTTAAGAACGAGGTTTTCAAAGTGACCAATCCCAGCGAGGAGATCATGTTACGATCCAGGGAAGGCAAAGCCACAAAGTCCACTTTCGTGAGGGGATAACTGATATCCAACCAGGTCTGCAAATACTCGAGAACGTCTCTTGAAGTGTGCAGAATGAATGAGGAGCGAATCAGCAGATCCCTGGGTGCATAGAAGGTGTACGACGGAGCTCTCTTTATCGACGATCCCGTGGACTGGGAAAGTGATGTTAGATTCGTTGGCTTTCCGTTCCCATTGAGATTCACTGGCCAAGCTGTCGTCGTCGTGGGTTGAACAACAGTCAGGTTTTGGCGTGGCGTCAGGTTGACATTCAGTGAATGAGTGAGGGCAGTGATGTTTCGTACCGGCGGGTTTTTGCCCTTAAGCTGCGTGTAATTGTTCAGTTGGGCGGACTTTTTGCCACCCACTCCGGATCCCGGGGGCGCTGGCGTCGTGGGAATATATGCCGCTGAGGGCTGCAGGGATTCGCGCTGGAAGTCACTCACCACCCAGGCCACCGCATCGGCGGGCAGTGGTGGAGTCTCTATGAAATCATCGCGCAGCTGTGGAAGGCACATAATTATATTAACTTTTAATTATATTCGTACACATTTCGATTAGTACGCACCAATCCTGTGCCCATGTAGAAGCCTACGTCCTCGGTGGTGTGCACTATGGAGTTGGACAGTCCGATGTGGAAGCGATCGCGGAACACGGAGATGCGGAACGGTGCTCGTACGTGCGGCTCATCGAAGCAGGGAAATGCTCTTCTTGCGCCATTCGGTCGGAAAACTGTGGCAGCCAATAATCTGGAATGACAAATGATATGAGTCAAATACATTTATTTCTTTACTTTACCAAAAGAGGCATTCAATGGGGACTTCTTACCGTTCAACGCCATTGGAGCTCTCGTACTGGTCGACATAGAAGCCCTCTGGCTCCGGATTGAGCTTGGAGTACCAGCGAAGATTGAGGGTGTAATTGGACTTCTTTTTGAGCCTCTCCTTCACCTCGATGTACAGCTGCTGTCGGGGAGGAAACTCCAGCACCTTGACAATCTTGAGGGCATAGCCTTTGGGGCCCGGGGTCACGATGGCCTGCAATCGAAACGGGGAATGCAATCAATGGACGCACTCGAGCCAGACGCTAATTGGCTTAATTTGCATGGCAGCGGAACAGATCCGGTAATGACTTACCTTCTCGGTGACGTTGAGGTCCTGGATGTGCAGCACAATGAAGTTGGTCTCCTTCTCCACATGCAAATCGATGGTGACTTGGCCTGGCCAGACGGAATCATAAAAGTGGAAAGTATAAGAATTAAGTGTCAGACAATCAAATTATAATCATCATCATCGAACGAAATGGGGGTGAAAAGCACAGTTGAAAATATTAAATGCAAGCATTTTGTTACTGGACGTTTTGAGTGTGGACTCACCTTTGACATCCAGTGTCGTCAGATTGGGATGGATGGTGACCATGTACCGCAGCGGTCGCACACTGGTGGGCAGCATCTTCTCCAGCCAGGGAAAGGGCTCCCCGTTAGTGGCAATCGGATTGAAGGGCTGGGTGTTGTTCTCTTCATCCGTTTCGTAACCGGACACCGTTTTCGATCCGCAGGAGCAGTCTGCAAGGATAGTCAACGTGCGTAATCAGTATCGGTTGCATTGTAGGACTCGTTACTCTTCTTATTCGCGAACGACTCTTTCGGGGATTCGTAGCTAAGTTCGTTAAAGCAAATTGCATTATACACAATCAACAGAGAGAGAGAGAGAGTTAAGGGGTATATCATCTAAGACGGGGTTGGGGGTTAGCATAAAGAAAAGCTAGCAGTAAATCGGTTTAATAATTGAATTCGGTTCAAGTCATTAGCACATCTAGTGGGGTGAACGGAACTCAAATGGGGTGGCTCACAAATGGGATATCTTTCTAGCTGAATGTCGCGATTATTCGAATGAAGTCATATCAATAGCTGTGGAAGTGATGGAAGATCTAACAAATATTATCCATAAGCCATCAGGAATACAACTTAAAAATCTACCACATTATCAACTCAAATAATAGAAGTAAGTTCATATAACAAGAGAGAAAACAAAGATTTAAAACTTCACCCGAAAATATGTTGTCTATTTATATAAAGTTTTTGGTGTGTGTATATAGATTGTACCTAAAATGTACATGTCCTTTAAAAAAGTAGTATGAGTGCAATTTCTCGACGCATTTCTCATTAAAAGTATATAACTCAATTTTCGGAACGACGAATACCTAGTGATCAGTGATATTTCGTATTTACAATGGACACTATTATTCAAAAACAATCTAACCTTTCTTCCACAATCGAAATAAAGCCAATAAAAGATCTAACATCTAGAGTTAGAAAAGTATACAGATAACGAAAAACAGAAAAGTATACGTAAGAAACAACGGATGATCAATGACATCAACATGCCGAAGGATTAAATAGAGTGTCATTGCTATTTACCAGTTCAGAAGTATTCAGGTTTTGGCATAATTGTTACTCACATTTTAACCAATCAATCAAACAAGCATTTAAGAGAAATATTTCATATTTTTTCAAAGATTCATATATATATATAATAAACATTTGGTATACAAAGTCGAAGGCAAAAGGAAACGAAAATGGGAAACAAACAAACGATGATCACGAAATCAAATAGATATATTAATGGATATATATATGTATATATATACTGGATAGAAGGGTCGTGGAAAATGTGTATGTAAAAGCTGATCAAACTGTCTAATTGGATCGGCGGAAGCAGAAGTTAAAGCTACATGGTGGACAATGTTGATTGATAATCGACCTCGCGGCGGTGGAAAATTAACTTTCCACCAGACATGTGTCCGTGCACATTTCCTCCACCAATCCAAGCCGCAAACAAACACACTTTCGTGCGGCTTGTTTTCCCTTTCCCTGGACAGTTAATGCAATTATCCCCCAATGCATTTAGCCCCATTAAGTATGCAACAGAAACTTCCCGCGAGCATGTGAGTGTTTGCACTTTGCATAATTCTGCCATTCAATTTCGCCAGGCGGCGGCACACAGAATACCAGGTCGAGGCCTACGGATCCATTGGGGACATTGCGGTGGGGTTTGGTGTTGCAGTTGCATCTATTTATACGCGAATAGCGGATGATTCCTTTATGGTCCCACTTAATATGGTTAAAAGCATATTACTCGGCTCTAAATGGATTGCTTTGCCCACGTGGTTTATGGCCCGCTTCAATCGCCGCCGGTCAAGGAATTCAATTACCATTTATACGGATTTATTGGGCCGCAACTCTGAACCTTGAGGCGGCTTTAGTCATAGATACTTGGCTCGAACCGAGAATGGGCTACATTATTCATGATTCCCCACGACACGTTGATTTATGACTCAATCGTATGTGCACCCATACTTGGAACGAGTCTGTTTGAGGTAAATGCTTCTTATCCTTATAGATTCACCTTAAAGATCCTTTTGAAAATGTTTACTTTCAAACTCTAATGTAATACTTTAATCTACAGAATTGCATAGATTGTGGCTTTCTTTTATGCCGTATATGACTGATTACTTCGCCTATTTGACTCATCCATATTCTTTAAAAGCCATATTAACCCTTTTCCTATGCTAGAGACATCCATTCAGAAAACCGAATTACATTGCTCTATTGTTCCATTCACGTCAAACTGAATACCCATTTTAAAGCTGTCAAATTTCGTGAACCCCTTTGAAGCCGCCTTTCTGTCCCGTCCAATTGACTACATATCCTGTCGCCCCCAATAAAGGCGTAATCAAGTAACAACAACAAACACAAAGGGTGACCCCAAACCACTCGATGTACTGTTCTGTTCTGTTTCTGTTTCTGGGGGGCGAAAACGAAAAACGAACGAGGTGAACATGGTCGAAAAAAGTCTCGTAAAAGGGAAGTGAAAGAAAAGAACGTAACGTAACGTAACGGTGTGAGAATGGCGCCGCCTTCTGGGGCACGAATCTGGTGGCATGGGTCATGGGGCACGGGGCAAACCTACCGTTCTGCGGTCCAGCGTAGGCGATGATGATGGCCGTCAGCAGCAGCGAGCCGAGCACGATTCCGGCCACAAGTAGAGCCCGGCGCTGTGAGCAGACGGCCACTCCGGTGCGCGTCTGCCGTCCGCCGCTCGATTCGCCACCTGTCGAAATGGAACGGAGAAAGAACGGCCAAAATGTAATTAAACTCCGCATAAAAGTCACAGTGGGGCTGTGCAAATAATTCATCCGGATGGGTTGCGTTGCAATTGCCACTGGAGTTGAGTGCAGCTCCACCAAAAAATAACACAAAATGGGGGTCAGTTTACAAGGGAAAAAATGACAGACTCAAGATTGAGTGCTTGGTTACCGCATGAAAAATCATCAAAGTGTAGGGCTCACAAATATAATAAAAGGTTTTCTTAAGGAACATACTCTTTAATCATAAGTTTCATCAACACCAAATTGTATGTATGATTAATTACATTTGTGTTCCCTTATTTGTTTCTATTAGCATATACGGATATTTGTCTTATTGGTGGCTATAAACTATCAATTTGAGTTACGTTTTTATGTAAATCGCACTTGTAGCTTGGCCTTTAAGTATAGGCATGTCCAACATCCTAATAGTTTCTGGCACATCCTTGCCACATCCTTGACAGCCAACTTACCGGATAGAAAGGCACAGTCATCGAGGTCCGGATCATTTGTCATCTCGATGCGCTCGCGACGCCAAATCTTCGAGCCTCTCTGACCACCGCCGACGACCGAAATCTTAACGGGGCCGGTGTCTCTGTGTCTTCCGGCCAATACGTACGCTTGCTAACCCGTGGCCGTAAACGAATTTGGTTTCGAAATCGCAACTGAGACCGCAGCGAACCCGTTGAATCACACACACTCTCGAAAATCTGGTACACCGCAAATAATTGCCGGCTTATTTGCTCTAAAAGGGGGAAATCACAATCACTTTATGGCCAATACAGGTCGAACCCTTTTGCCAGAACCCCATTCATTTTTTCCAGTCACGTGCTCTTCATAGTTTATTCACCACCAATGGCCGAAATCGGTTTTTGGATTTCTCTGCTTTTGGCTTTTCCCGTGCTCACCCCTTTTACCAATAAATCTACTGTTAAAAAGTGATGCCCCATTGATGAGTTCATAATCGGGCTGCCGAAAATATTAATAAATACTCTTTTTATGTTAAGGTATTAAGGCATTTTTTATAGAACCCTGAACCGAACGATGAATATTTTACGAGGAAGCGTACTTTTATGATTCAGTGCTCATGGAATTTTCATTTTGCACCCTTTAGCCACTAAATCGACTGCCAAAAATTGAGACGCCTTGACGAGTTGATAATCGAGCGACCAGAAATATACATACATAATTTATGCAGATAGCACTTTCATTTGGCTTTTCCTCAGCCGGCTTTTCCTCTCGCCACCCTCACCCCCCACCCCAAGTTGGCCGAAAGCCAGACGCTGACGCCCTTCCGGTTCCGTCTAGTCAGACTACGGCTGCCCGCCTCCGTCCGCCTCCGTCCGTCCGTAATTCCATGTCCATGTCGATGGGTCCCTTTTCTGAGAGTCTGCACTTCTCGCATTCAAGCTCACTGTTTTCAATGTCGCATTGAATTAGTGAAAAGCGCTTTCAACGCCCGAAAATCAACCCCCCAAAAAATATGCTTTCGTCTCTTTCTCTCTGCCTATCTCCGTCTCTCTCTCTCTCACTCTCGGTTCATCTGTGTAGCCGGCTTTTGTGAGGATGCTGTATGCTTGTATATGATGTCTAATGTCCGCGCTGCGTCTGCCTTCGAGGAGCTCTTGAATCTGAAGTTGGCCGCCTGTAGCATCATTCAGGCATAATTTGCGGCTACGGTTTGTTGGGCGTAGCAACGGCAATTTTGGACAAAACCGAAGCAAATTGGAAAGCCTTGCCAATTGGTAAGATTTAGTTAAAGAACACAGCTTTAAGGTGGCTGTGAATCAGGGTTGTTATCTTATTGGTGCTAAGCTAAATTTCATCAAAATACCAGCTATGAAGTATGAATTAGGTTGTAGTATGTAAAACGATTCAGCATTATTTCAGTAAATATCTGAATGTTAATGAAAAAGATACTAATTTTTAACATACCATTAGGTCACCCCTGATGTAGGCTATGGATTTCACATTGTAAATGCATAAAATCGCGTATACGTAGATGTACAAATTGAGATCGTTAAATCTGTCATAAAAAGTTATGAAATGTATACTCGTTTTTCCCTAACCAAATCGTCTAACAAAACAGACAAAACTATGGCCATAAAAAGTGCCGTGGGTGTCAACAACATTTGCTAACTATTTAGTTGCCGTCAGCCAGTTGTTGTTGTTGCCCAAATTGGTCTTTAATGAGGTTTCGCATTCTGTTTGCTTTTGGCTTTCCCCCTTTGTTTAATGTCAATGTCAGAACGAGACCTAATCCTAATTTCCAAGTAGAACGAATGCGATTGTTGTGCCTGCCGCTTTGTTTGTCTTCGTGACTGCACCTATGTAGCTGCCCTCTCCTTTTCCTGCAGCCATTTCCAATTGTGTATTCCACATGCCACGCAAGAAACGTGTTAATGCATATATCACAATTCCATTTCATTTTTGTTAACGCGGCCGCCATTTGGCATTTGTTTACATTCCCATTTGCTCAGCGAAAATAAAGAAAAAATACGAAAAAAAAGACCTGAAGAATTCGGGTAGGAGAGAGGGAGAGCGAAATGGAAGTAAGAGAACAAGAGCTTGGAAGTGAGAGTGGAGAGAGTGAGTGTGAGTATGAGTGAGCGGCTGGAGCGCTCTCACTGGAACCTGTGTTTTGAAATGAAATGTCAAAATGCAAAGCTCAACAGCGCGAATTTCCTTTCCTTGGTGCGCGTGTATAAGTGAATTTCCTGTTTTGTCTTATGCGGCGATTTTCTTCTTCTCTTTCGCTCCAATCTGCGCGTATATATGTCAATAGTGCGCTTTCCAGCTGGCCCCGCTCTCCTTTTCTCCACCGCCATCCCCTCCTCGCCCACACCTTTCCCCCGTTTTTTCGCACTTTTTCGCCTTCAGCTGCTCCCTTTTTTCGCTTTGTTGCCACTTGACTGAATTGCGGTTCTCAGCTGCAGTTGCATTTTACTTGGCGTCAGAGCATAACGGTTTATTATTTCATTTCAGTTAGCCAATTAATGAATAATGACAGGTTTGTTGCTGATTTTTTTTCTTTTTTTTCGAAGTGGGTTCTGGGCAAAAAGGTCAATTTAGAGATCAATAAAGAAGTGCATACACTAATTACTCGGAGCTTTGACTCGAAATTAAACACTTTAATTGGCTGCTTTTTTTATAGCCAACAATTGGTTTCCTTCACTACACTTTCTTCCTTCTTTATATATGTATATATATATTTTTTGGCAATTTCTGCTTTCTTTCACAGACACGCACAGCGGGTGAGGGAGGTGGGGGTTAAGGGGGGCAGCACGCGACGCATTCGCCTGCGTATATGTGTGTGTATGAGTGTGTATGGCACTTTAGTCAACACCGAATCGCTAGTGTCCTTTCCTTTTGCGAACGCCGCCTTTTGTCACGCGCTTTTCGATGCGTTTGAGTGCGCGTACATTTTCCAACTGGATGCTGCCGCAGCGAAACGGCGTGCAGCAACCCTGCGAGATGGGAGGTGGCAACCCCAAGAAAGTTCTGCGCATGTCTACCCGCTCTTAATTTGCTTTCTCTCTTCCTCGCTCTCCCTCTCTGAGCTTTGCTCACCTGCAAAAGTGAAAATGAAATTTCTTTGGAGAGCCCTTGTGTTTGATGTACCACCCAACCCCTCCCCTTCTCTCTATATCCTCCCGCTGATTGGATTTTTGTTTTGATACAACCAAAAACAAATACCAGTAGGAAAGCTATGGACCTACTAAATACCCTTTAAGTAAACAGTTCTGTTTATATAGTAAGGCTTTTAAAAAGGATATGCAACAATTCAAATGTAAGGTGGATAAACTTTTCCTTAACTATATTACTTAAATTGAAGGATTTAATCCCCAAAACTATTTCCACGATTTCGGCATACCCTTGAACTCCCGAGTGCCGGGGTACAAAAAGAAAAGCTTATAGTGAAGTGTTGCCAGGCGAATCAATAGCGCAGCAACCCTTAAAAGACCCCACAACCCCCCGGCACCACCCCCTCATTTCGCCCACATGCAATCATTTGTTGTTGTTCTTGTTGTGCCACTCCATGTTGTGTTGTTTATCATGTGTTGGCCAAATAGTTCAATCTGGCAGCGGCTCATCATTAGATGTTCCCGTTTAAGGGATGAGTTCCCTGCTACATAACAGTTGATTTATGTATATAATTATAATTATTTCGTTGACGTGTTGGAGAATTTGTCATTAAAATCATTAGAGTTTACAACCTCGGGGGATGCGATTTTTATGATTAAATTTTCGGCTTTTTGTCGTACGGCGTTCCAATTGGAATTTAAGGATTCCTGATGCTGCGCCGTGTTGCCTACTTTTAGGCCGGCATGGCAACTGGGCAGGACAATCAACAAATGGAGCACAAAGCCGAAACGTAAATGGTAATTCGCTTTAGGAAGTTTGCCGGCAAATGAAATCTCATTTTTCCCTTTTTCGCCTCTTTGTTCCGGCAATGCGACGAAAGTTTTCTTTTTTTATGGTTTTTTTTTTTGTTTTGGGGGGGATATAAATACACATACAAAGAAAACGAAACACACCACCGGTTCGCGGTGACTTGCCGGAAAAATTGGGGATGCTCCTTGTGCCCGCATCCCTTCCATTTTCCTTTGCAGTTTTTCCCAATTTCCCAAACCACTGACTGCGACGCTGGCAACGCC
The DNA here is from genome assembly GCF_016746235.2 of Drosophila teissieri. NCBI lineage: Eukaryota > Metazoa > Arthropoda > Insecta > Diptera > Drosophilidae > Drosophila > Drosophila teissieri. The sequence continues at coordinate 24,941,042 of NC_053032.1, read as the reverse complement.
GGCTGAACTCAATAAATTCGCCGTCACGTTAGTGTAAAGTTTTCCCTTCGCGGCTTGTCGACCGAATCGAGCTGAATCGTGTTCATTAGGCGGTGCCACGCCTCGTCGAACGCCCTCTTTTCGCTGGTCGCATAGTTGGCTTAAAGCGTTCCAATTGCAGGGACAAACTTTTAATTCGATCATAACGAAGATAAATACTCTTCAAAATCGATTTTTGATTTAATTAAAACTGTTCAATCTGCTTGCAAGTTTATTATAACGAAGATACATACTCTTTAAAAATGATTTTTGATTTAGTTAAAACTTTTGATTCAGTTGATCTTAATATATAGGAATTCTATTATATCTGGGCATTTTTTAATCTTTTAGCATTAGCTTAAAGTGCAACTATTATGACATAGCTGGTATACCTCTGAGCAGTGTAAGGTGCAACCGAAAGTGCAACCGGTGCGGAATTGGACTTCTTTGAGACAAAAGTCGCTGCACACATTGCCCGAGCATTCGGTTCGATTCTGCTGTTTTCCCTTTTCAACTCTGACCGCCACCGAGCAACACACCCCATGCTAACTGAGTTAGTCAACACCATGTCCCCCCTCGCCTCCCGCTTTCTGTGACCGACCATTGAGTATTTGCTGTCGCATGCAAATTTACTGGCCGCACTTGTGACTTGTCATGTGCTACACAATCACAATCACCCACCCACCCATCACCACCCACAATCACCACCCACCCTACAGACAAACACGGGCACATATTGATCCCATTGAGCATCTAAAGGGAAGTGACCCCCTCCCCGCTTTCTGTGTCCTAACTGGTTGAAGATGGCCACAAGTGTTAGCCAGACTGTGCGTTGGGGCAGGGTAATTGGCAAAAAAGGGGGAGTGGGGCAGTGGGCATTGTGGGGCATTGCAGCACGGATCGAAATGCGGTGGTTAAATAATCGCTGTTTATGAAGCAATCAATAAATTTAAGCTGTTACCGCCACTGCTGCAGCGCAAACACTTGGCCAAAAGTCAGTGGAGGGTGGCACTTGTAATCGATGCTTGTAATTGCGCCATTTAAGGGGCATGTTGACTTCGAGCAGGGAAATCGAAGTATAAACGATCGTGTGCCATGCTGCAGAGAAGGAGATAAAAACTTGACATTTACTGATAGTAGAAACCTCGAACTTGAATTAAACATTTAAATACAATGCAAGTAATGACGTAATACAATTCGCAAAATCTTATCAGGCATAACCCTGAGTAAATAGCCATCTTTATCAATGTCACCTAATTTTCAATTCACCATCGCCTTGCCTATCACGCATTGCGGCAGATAATCGAGGGGTCCATCTGGTGACCTCGACTATCAGTTAGCCAGAATGCCTTTAAAGGAAGCGCGCCAGCAGGCGGCTCCATTAGTTCGCGACTGAAGATGCTGCGATCGAAAGCGACCAAGTGGATTACGTTCCTGGTGATTTTGGCCACCGCCGAGGCTAAATCACCATCGGCATCAGATCCCAACGATGCGATCGTGAACCGACTGCTGGGCTACATGGACAGCGAGGCGGATCCCTGCCAGGACTTTCAGAAATATGCCGGTGGCAAGTACGAGGACAAGCACGAGAATGACACCTACAGCGAGGTGTTGAGCGAGATTCAGCAGAAGGTCGAGGAACGATACCTCGCCATCTTTGAAGCGCTCAGCGCCCAGGAGAGCCGTCTGGATCCGCACAGCGTGGAGGCCAAGGTGCTGAGCTTCTACCAGACCTGTCGCATGGCCACCAACGAGTCCCGCTCGCTGAAGCACTACCTGGAGCTGGTGCGTCCGGATTACCTATACCCCTGGCCGCAGCTCAACAAGTCGCGAATGGCCTGGCCAAAAAGTCTGTTTAATTGGATGCTGACGCTGGCACGGATGCGACGCTATGGTTTCGATAACCTGCTGGTCAAGTTGAATGTGAAATTGGATTTCGTTGACAGCAGCAAGTACATGATTACGATAGAGAGACCCACATTTGACTACGCCACCGACAAGCTGCAGAACAACTTCAACACCAAGAAGCTGCTGACACGCCTGGGTGTGTCCCGTGTGCGAGCCATGTCGCTGGCCAGGAGCATCAAGCGCTTGGAGTTTGCCATTAGGAAGTTGGCCGAAGGGGAGGAGGAACCCAACGATGATCTGACCCTCAGCGAGTTGGAGAGCCAGAACGGACTCGAGTGGCGGTGGTACCTCTCCATTCTTTTTGATCGCACCTTCCCCGAAAACTTTGAGGTACAAATCAGGAATGTGGACTACTTTGTGCAGCTGCAGAAACTGCTGAAGTCGTACGATACCGAGGTGATAGCGACGTACATGATGGCCAAGTTTGCCCGCTTCATGAAGGGCACAATGGAAAGCGACGAGGATAACGGAGCTCTTGAATGTGTCAAGGATGTGCGCGCCTACATGGCTTTCGGCACCAATTTCCTTTACGACAGCAGGTACACCACGAACCTGGATGCAGAAGTCCAGGATCTTTTCAATGCGGTGCGCGGTCCGCTGCTGAACAGGATCGACGCGAACAAATTGAAATTGAGCCGTCGGCAGGGCGCTCAGGTCAAGGAGAAGATCCAGGGCATGAAGCTCAATCTGGGCAACAAGCCCAGCAATCAAGATCATCGTACTTTTGTGACCCACTTCTACAGGGATCTACAGTTGGCCAATGATCAGGACTATGCAGATGCCCAGCTAAAGGTCCTACGAGTCCACGCTCGTCGCAACCTGGAGCTATTGGATCAGCCTGCGGCCAAGGGGAATGCCTACTACTCCCTGGATGACAGCTTAGCCACCAACAATCCGGAGCCATTCTACGTGAGGCGAGAAAACACCATTGTACTGCCCACCGATGTCCTGCAGAGTCCTTACTTTGTGCCCCAAGGCCACGATGTGTTCAAGGTGAGCTTCCTGGGCTTCATGATCCTGCAGAAGATGCTGGAGGCCCTGCTGCCCGAGGCACTGGTCTACGATGTCTCTGGCAATCCCAGCTCGCCGCTCTTGGACCTCAGTGATAACAAGAACTATGTGGCGGCCCTTAACTGCCTCAATGGAAACTCCACGGACTATCTGGACCAGCGAGTGCTCGATGTGTCGGCTCTTCAGCTGGCCTATGAGGCCTACTTCGGCATGGGCTCCAGGTTCAGCCAGTTGCAGCCCAGCTTTAGCAGATTGCCGCTACAGCAACTGTTCTTCCTGAACTACGCCCAAAATCTGATTGGCGATGAGGAGTACGTGGACTTCGGTGGCCAGGATACGGATAGGACTCGTCTCCATCAAACGCTTGCCAACCTGCGGGGCTTTGGACAGGCCTTTAATTGTCCCCAATCTACGGGGGGCTTGAATCCCATCATCAAATGCGATGTCTGGTAATCACAATTCTATCTACACGCTTTGAAATAAACGAATCTGAATTAAATCCGACTTCCCATTCCATAGTCAGCGATAAGAAGAATGCAGACTGAGGTCCGGCTGGGGTTATTTGCACACTCAATTTGAGGCATTTGCTATGTTTTAATTAATTGGCAGACCGTGTTCGAGGACCACTTGCAGACTCGTTGCACATTGCAAATAATGCCAATCGAAGGAGTTGCGCCCAAGTGGTCGACCCGATAAGTGGGTCTTGGGACTGGCATGTGGGGTTAGCGCCTGCCATCGATTTGATTGGCATTGGGCTCAACTGAAGCGGATCAATCCCGCTGGCGAACTAATTGTGCAGAAAGGAGTGCTCAGCCTAGCTAGCACACAAAGGATACTCTTCCACTTCTTGCTGGTAAATTTTCCAACATTTTCTTGATCTCTTTAGAGTAAGATTCTTCAGCATGGCAGACGCAAACATTCCCCATTTCCATGCCATGCTCCATATAAGTGCTCTATAAATTTGCAACTATGATAGGTTCCATGAAGTTACTTTGGTAGGCTGTGATGTCGCTGCTCTCAGCTTGGTTTCCTCGCAGCGCAGGACTATATATAGAAGCCCTTCTGGGCAAGGGTATGCTATATAGCACAAATGCAACCAAATGCACGCGGCTTGGCAGGACTTCAAGTGCCTCAACAAGTACCAGTGTTGTGTTGCAAGGGGGACCGCGGGCCATATTTTCCATTTCCATTTAATTACGCGCCCAGTGGGTGGTGGGAAAAACGGGTGAAGTGGGTGGTCGGGGGGAGGGGAAGGGGTAGGGGGATCTGTATGCTTGTGTCCTTTGTAGTTGCATTTAATTGTGTTTCGCTTGCGCCATTTCGCTACAATAAATTGTTGCTCGCCCGGACGTTTTGACGGGTTGACTTGGCCCGCTCGCTTGTCAGTTACTCATATTTTCCGCTTTCCATTTTCCATTTGCCAGTCGCACTTCTCATCCGCTCCATCTTCCTTTTGGTAGAGACCCTCTTCCTGTCGCTTCCACTTTTCTGGTTGAGTTTGAAGTTGCCTGACCCAAAAACACATTTCATTTCATATGTATCCTTTACTTTCACTCACCCACAAACATCTATGTTGGGAATGGGAACGGGGGGGGGGGGGGGGATGCAGAAAGTCGGTGGCATGCAGCGCAAGGCTCTTGCCGCTTCAATTGTTTCTTGTGGACCCATTTTATCTCGCTGATGCCGTCCAGGATAGGCAGGATTTCTTTATTTGAGTCAAGCCCCGGCCCCAAGTGCTCGTGTGTGTGTGCGTGTTTGCGTGTGTGTGAGCCCATTCAGCCTGCAATCAACACAACGCATCCTGCAATTATCAACATCAGCCGCCTTCGTGGGCCTGTTCCACCATTAACCCTTTGACGGGCGTCCGTCCCAAATGACGCCACATCACAGAAGTGCCACAAATCGCTGGGGGTTAAAAGGATTTCAGGCCTCATTCGCAGTAAGCAAGTAATACATGGCTGTTACTTTTAGATATATGTCACTTTCCTTGGGTTAAATAGAAATCATATGCACTAACTCATTCTGATATTCAACCAAATACCAATATCGTTGGCATTACGTGAACCTGATGGCTCCAGGAGGTTAAGCTGGATTCCCTTAAAGTACACACCGTTGCTGGTGCTGTGAGTCAAGAGGTTACTCCACTTTGTGCATCCTTAATTGCTCGACTGGCTGCTGGGACACGAGCACACGTCCACGTCCTGTTCCCGTGACACTGATTTGAAAGTGACGATGAGGAGGGAATGCATGGGAAAAAATATCTTAGTCCTTTTTATGTATATAGTTACTTGTGCTGCCTTAAGCTGTCATTAAATACAGGATAATTAGGAGTTTTCCTTTATTTATTTGTGTCTTGAGGCAAATAATCAACATAGAGATGTTTCTCTACTTACTTTACATAGACAAAAATGATAGCATACTTTTTTGGGTAGCATACCAAGTAAAGCTTTCTTTATCTCTTAAATATCGCTTTTAAAGTTAAGTAATAAGAGTATTTTTACAGTCCTATCAACTCCTGGCTTCACTGAATTCCGCTGAATTCTAAATTCAGAATTGATTTCCCAGTCAAATCCTGTATTGAAATCCCATTACCACAATCGATGGCCCCGGGGGATTAATGCTCCCAGCATTGCCAAACTCCGGACGAGCGTAAAATGGTTGAAAATCGGCGACAGCCTAAGAAGCACTCGGGAACATTTGCGCCGCCTACCCAACCGCCAATCCGTCTGTCTCTCCGTCCGGAGCAGCCCGCCGGAACCGGTGGACATCTGTCAGGGCGGAAAATTTCGCAAACTTGACTGCCGGCGGAAGGGAAATGCAAAAATATGTTGAAAATGAAAGGGGGAATGGGGAATGGGGCATGGTGGCAAGTAACGAGGGGGTTGCATGCTGCTGCTGACATTCATTTACTTTGCCTCTGGCCAACGAGGCGTATGAGTAACGGCTGCAGGACGTGGCATTCTTAATGCCTTTGTTTTGCATTCGGCGTAATTAAGGCAACAACTGGATGCATAAATCCCAGAGGAGCGAATGGCTACGCCCAAAATTGGCAGGCAAGAGGTGTTTAAATTGCGTGAAGCGTCGAATTATGCACAAGTGCAATTATGCACTTGGTTTTTTTTGATTATTTATGATGCTCCAGGCAATTGCAAGTGCAGGAAGATGCTTTAGGGAGATTTTCAGAAACGATACTCACCGAAAGTGACGCCGTTCGTCTGCTTCTCCTTGTCCTTGTCCTTATCCTTGTCGCACTTTTCGCCGCCCAACGGCTCCAGCTCGATGCCATCCGTGGTGGCCACTTTGTAATCGCGCTTCGACATGTTGCCACAGCAGAAGCCACAACATAACATTCGGCCAATTTTATAGGCTTGTGGTTTAAGTGGCGCCGTCTTGGATTCCTTTTGCCTCGGGGCACGCAACGGTCAACAGGGTATTTGTTATTGGGGTTACGACTGATCCTGTCGTGGATCACGGGGGCAGCAGGATCGGGTGGATGGGTGCGGGTTTTAGGGCACTATCTCCTCGTGTTTCCTCTCCAGCGATATGTTTATCCAAAAAGGGGGACGGTACAAAAGGTCCTTCGAGTGTAAACGGGTATGTAGAAGACTAGAAAGGTCGGTGAGTAGAGTTGATTGTTGTGCTTGATTATTCGTATTTCGGTCTAAAATTGGTCCAGTTCCTGGTGTTAATGTCCTTCTGTAATTTTCTGTAAAGTGAAAGAGAGAATTAAAGATAACCATACCAAACGAAGAAAGTATCTACTAAGAGCTATCTGTGTCAAGCAAACAATACAATGCAAGTAGTTTTGTTCAGTTTTTGCCGGACAAAAGAAACCATCAGTCCCAGTTTCAGAAGATCTATTTGCAGACTCCACTTGGCTGCGCAGGAATTAATAAGAAATGGGCAGGAACATATATATTTGAAATGTTTCCCACATTTACAATTCTTCGACTTATTGTTAGACTGCAACTTCCGGTGCTGGCCAGAATAGAAAAAAAAACAGGAGCAGTTGGAGCCTGCAACTGATGTCGCCACTTGTGGCGGCGGGTGTCGCTGCCAGGACATTGTTGTGCCAGTCAAACAAAACGAAACTTTAATAAAAGCCCTCGCACTCCACCACCCTCCTCTCTGGTTGCACTCCAGTGTCCTTTGTGGCCCGGCTAGAAAAAAGGAGTAATAGAAGAAAAAGGCGAGCTGCAACAATGACAATGTCGTGGGCTAAAAAGCATTCGATAGCCGGAGGGCCACGAATGCAAATGCACATCAAATGTGAACAGTGGCCCAGAGGTGGGCGGTGGGTGGTGGTTGGTGGGCGGTGCATGGTTGCCTAGTCGACAGTAATTGCAAGAGGCATCCACGGGCACGAAGCAGCCAAAGAAGCCAACGGAGCCATAGGAGCCGCCTGGTCAGGGACTTCCCATCGCTCTCCTTTAGCGAGAAAGTATCGAAGAGGTGCGCCACAGCAGTTCAATGCACGAGTACACTGAGAAAAATGCTATGGCACTTAAATTCGAATTTATTTGATTACTTAAATTGCAAAGGATATCAGCTGTTTCTAAGTTTTAGGTGCAAACTTTTAGTAATATGTCACAAAACTATATGATTCAGTTTTAGAATAATTCCTTTTCAACGCCATCTAGAAATATAAACTTTACTATAATTTTCTCTATATATTATTCCATATTTTCGCCCAGTGCAGCTTACTTTTAAGAGCCCTGAGGATTAGGACCCAGCACTAGACCCAGTTAAATCGAGCAGGGAATACGCGGATGCGGATGCGGATGCGAATGCGGATCCGGAGACCGAGTGATGGCCACTCCATTTGATGGGGCGGCACTTGAAACAAAAGTCGAGGCGGGGCTGGGCAATTGTGTTTGCTGTTTGGCAAAACACACAACGTAATAAAGAACTATAGGAAGGGCGACCTGGTAAGCCGGGTGAACCGGAGAACTCGCAACTGGACGGGCCATAAACCTTTCAGCCATTTGAAGCACTTGTAACCAGCGCTGGCCACAAAACGCTCCTGCCATTAGCAAATCCTCCTCCATTCCGGGGGAGGGGGAGGGGGGAGGTGGGGTCAGGACCAACTCAAAAAATAAGCATGGCGCTACAAAGTAAAGCACAAAGGACGAAAAAACAAAGGGCAAAAAAGCCAAAATGAATAGAGCAAACAAAGAAATACATATGTAAGCCGAAGTCGAAAGTGAAGCAACGTTCTGGGGATACCCTGTATTCTAGATTTTAAGGGGTAAGCAATAAATGGATGTGATATTCGAGTTTAATTTAAAGTTACTTCTTTGAAAATGAAAAGCTTTGAATCTTGATTTTTAACAGAAGGACACTACAGTACAACACACATTATTAAACAATAATCCAAGATACATTTTAGTTGGGGCTGTTTACCAACAATTATCACTTGGAAAACTGATGATTTGATTTAAGCACCATGGATATCTGCATTTTTTAATCAAAAGAACATCTCCCAAGTGCACCAAAGTACCCCGAAATTGGTAGGGTATAACCGGAAAGGGGAAAGTTTGCTTGGTGGCCTGGCCATAAAGTGGTCGGGATTAATGGCAAAATGGCGTCAGTTTGTTTTGTGATTTCGCCTCTTTTTGCGCTTGTTGCGCCCGTTGCATACAAAGCAGCCGAAAAAGGAGCGGCCAGGACATACTGTGTACATAGCCAGGGCCAAAAGGACACTGCAGCCAAAAATAGTTAACTTGGCCATTGCGTGTGTGTGTGAGTGTATGAGTGTATGAGTGTTGCGCATACGACACGTGTGCAAATTGTGCCCCAATGTGTCGTTTGTTACGTTTTACGTTACTTCCGGTCTGTCGCACGGCGCTAAATATAAATAAAAATGGCCAAGCGGATGTTTTATGATAGTACACAATCCCCTCCCAACCCCTCACCTCCCTGCTCATCAGCCAACTTTTTACGCAGCTGCATTTGTGCAGCTTTTGTGCAAAGCTTTTAGGTGAATCTGGCATTATTAATTTCGAGCATATGCAAGGCAAATTGAAGGTCACTCGTTTGGCTGGACGCTGTGTATGTGAGTGTGTGTGTGTGGGTGGGTGGTGGGGTGGTTGGCGCACAGTTGATTGCCGACTAAAGCAATCAGTGCCGAATCGAGAGCCCTCAGAGTCCCATTTGAAGCCAGTAACAGGCACCGTCCACCGTCCCAGCTCAGTCCCAAGGCCATTAGGCTGGGTGGTTCACTGGATTCACTGGGTTCACTAAGGTGGGTTGGTTGGCTGTACGCACAGCATTTTTGCAGGTGTCACGTTTTATTTTTAGCACCAGCCCATATGAACTGTGTAGCTATGCACGTATGTATGTAAGTATGTAGCGTGATTGAGGAGTGTGCGATCTTCTAGCTCATAAGCAGGACATAGCTTCAATATTTAATGCTTCACAATCGGGCTGAATAATTGATGGACACATGTACGAGTGGAGCCAGAGCCGGAGCCGGAAGGAGTTGGCTGTTTCATGTGTACTGTTGGTTTTTGTGTCTGGCGCACGGCAATTAACTTGTTTAAGCCACAAGGTAAACATGACAAACACATTTGTCAGAGTCAGTCGTCACTGTCAATGCCAGCGGTTCTGATGGATGGATAGATGGTCGGATGGTTGTATGGTCGGATGGTTGGATATCCTGGCTGGAGTGAGCAAATGCCTCCGAGGGCACACAAAGCGGCTATGCAAACAACACGAGTAGGAGGATGTGTTTTTACCTAGAGCTGATGCTTAAAGCCACGAGTATCCTTCCGTTTTTGGGCGCCAAATAGAGCAGCACTTTTGTATACCACGATATAATATACGACGTTTCATTTGATTTTCACTGCATTCGTCACAAAAAACACACACAACGAGCGGCGGAATTGGGGTTAAACAAATTGGAAAACAAACGGAGTTCAATAACAATGAGTTTCATGCGATTGAAAATGACTTTTTGGTTTTCTTTGTTTGATAGAAGAAGCGCGAATTAAATGTTGCGTCCATCAAGCACGAAGGATAAACTCTTTCTGATTGAAAAGCAAGCGAAGTGAGGAAATTCCCTTCAACTGGCGAGAGCTTTTCCCTTCAGAGCTTTCCTCTCACAGTTGCTCTCCGTTGAGAGAGAGTATTATCCTGGTGTGTCAGAATTTGTGCACTGAAATTCCAAGGAAAACTGCACAAGGATGAGGAACAGCGAGCAACGAGAGAGCCACAGAGAGAGAGAGAGAGAGAGGGAGCAAAAGCCGGTGGCAGGAGGCAACTACTGCCCACCACCCCAAACCATCCCCCACAACAGCATCCGCTCTCCTCCTGTCAATATAAACAACCATTTGGGATCTGTTTCCAGCGCTGTGTGAGTGCGCTATATGCTAGATAAACAAAATATTAGGGGTGTATAATGAATGCTTGAGGGTTTTTGGAAGTTGCCCGCTGCTCCACTTGGTGACAAATTGCGCTGATCTAGTCGAAGTGTGAATACGCTTGTGTTTTCTTTAAATGCAATGTAAGGGAATTTCCTGAGTTACCAACGAACGAAAGGAAGAATTTCCTTAGATTAAATAAAACTATTTTTTATTTTACACTTAATACAATCTATTGGGGCTAAAGGAAAGTAGAAGCATTCAATCATACATAGACACTTTTAACAATAAAATACTATAACTAGAAATCTTGCACAGCAATAAGCTTTTGGTTAATAACATTATAATAATTGCTTTTAAGAAAATTGCTAAAAAAATTTAAACCTTCATCTTAAGATCTATAACTTCGTTGCCCTCCATATCCTGGTTTTTGGGCGTATCCTCCGGATCCAGCAACTCACCGTCAAAACTGAAAGCAACTCCAATTCAGTGGATTCTATCTACTTTTCACAGATTTTAATACTTACAATAACTTAATGAGTCGGGCATCACAGTTCAGCTCCTCAGCACACTTGATATATAACATTTTGAAAGTATCCTTTTTCTTCATGGGCATCACCAAGGGATTCTTCCATTTATCCGCCTGGACTTTGACTTGAAACTTTTTGGGTTTCCTGCTAAGAGCTTCTGGATTGTTGTCATTCTTGGCAGCTACGTTATTATGGGACTTGGTTGGATGGCCAGCTGTTAAAAAGGTTTGTAATTTACAAAAACAAATATAATTATGAACAGAGGACACCTACTGAGCGTGTGAAATGATTTGAGACCAATGCTGTGAGGCGTATCCTCGGGTCCCACGAAGTTGTAGTACATATCCACCGAAATATCATTCTCATCTACCCCATTGCGTGATGCCACTTCCTTGAACAGATGCTTGAACATTTGATGCTGCCGCAATTTATACATCTGGATCTCGCCAAGCCTGCGTATAAATATTTATATTAATCGTGCAATAAGACCAGTTTGTTATCACTTACCAAGACAAAGCTACTTCTATGGTGGGATTGGCATTGTCAAAAATATTTTCTTCCTCAACGGCAGCAGGTGCTTCAGCCTCGCCTTCAGAGTCGAGATTAACCTAAGAACATAGTTTATTATTAGCCTTATTGGGTAGCATTAACTCCTTTGTAAGGACTTACAAAGCCCTCCACTCGCGGAGCCACCGCTGAAACCAGATCAATGCTGTCCACCACCTTGGAACGGGCTGCAACTTCGGCCACCGTCCGCCGTCTGCTGATGTTTTCGTTGTTCTTGTTTAAGCTCTACAAAGATGTTATGTAAATACCTAAGATCTCTATTGGAAATTTCCAACTTACAGCCACAATGTTTGCCAATGAGGACACCACTGAAGCGGACACAGTTTCCACGTTGATGATTGTCGATGATGTTCCCTTTTTTCTACCGCGCTTTTTTGGTTTCACCTGTGTGGGCTTATCCACAGTGGCTGCCACAGTTGGTGGCGCCATTTCCGCCTTATTCAGCGATGACCGCGTGCGTCTGGCCACAGGACCAACATCATTTTCTTTGGCATGCTTCTCCACATCCGCGGCATCGTTGGCATTTTTCTTTTCCATCTCCAATATCAACTGGGATACCGGTGACAGGGAGCGCTCGGTTCTCTCATCCTTTTCTGGCTCCACAGCCTCCTGTTTTTTCTGTTTCGGAGGCGAAGCACCATCCTCAGTTTTCTGTGGCTTTTCCCGCGTCGCTGCAGGGGGCTTGCGTTTGCTGGTCTTATTTGATTTCTTGGGGATGTCTTCAATGAAATCGTAGTCCACCTCCTTGGAGAAGGAATCATTGCTAAGGTTGTAGGATTCCTTGGGCAAAGCTGGCAAAGGGAAGGTGTAAGTTAAAAGCATGTATTTCTTCAGTTTAAAGCCTACCTTTTACGGGAAAACGCTTGCGAGCAGCACTGAATATATCGCAGTCGTCGTCGGACATCTTGGGCACCCAGTAACACTCACTGATTATCCTAGGTTCTTAAAAGTAAAGGCGCCAAAACAATGATTATCTCAAACCAAAACCAAAAAGACGCCAAATGGAATCAGCTGTTGGAAGGACAATCGATAAACGATAACAATGGTGACCAGAGTAGCCGCATAACACGTAAACACGATCAAAATAATTCTAAAGTAGTAAAACGTAACTAACAAGTAATTTAATTTTATTTCTAGTTTGTAAAGATAATTTAACAAAAGTAGATTGAATTCAGCAAATGTTTGTACAAGCCTACTGTCACGTAGAGCAACTCTGGCAGACAGCTGGTTCAGCCAGTGTTGACAAACGCCACGCCGTCAAAAGCAAATCTCATTTAGTTTCCAACGCTGCTGGCCTGGCAAAAGCAAAAGTCGAATAAATTGTTATAAAGGCCCGTAATGCTGTTGAAAATAACTTAAAACCAATTGCCTCACGACCGGAGGCATCTACGCGTGTGTGTGTGTGTGTGCGCACTTGTGCCTGTGCGTGTGTAGGCCCGTGCGTGCGTGTGTTTACCTCGATTCCCTGAAAACTGAAAGTGTGAAAGAAAACTGGAACAGACGACAAAGTCTGCCTGCGTGCCATTTTTTTTTTCATTTAATTTCGTGCGGAATTGCTTGAGACGACGCGATGGCCTCCACCAGCAATCTGGTGGACGTGGTGCGCCACTACCAGCGCAGCATTGAGAAGCACGGCGAGGACGAGCAACGGGTGAGCTATTACTCTCTGTTCGCATCGCATTCGCATCCCTTTGATCCCTTGCTTACAATCGTCTTTTCAATGAATTCCCTCATTTTCCTAGCCATGTACCCTCACCCCTATGTACCTGACCTGACCTGGCTTTCCCTTACTTAACCTTGTGAAATTTGCATACATATGTACCCCCGCCAAGGTCACTTTTCGCGACTTCAAGTCGCTCTTCTTTTCCGCTGACCTTTCACTCACTCGCACGTTCTTTTGCTAATCGTTCTAAAACACCTCTTTCGCTACCTGCTCTAACGCCGAGCAGCTGCTGCACTGCATCACCAAGCTGTTCAACCTGCCGATCAAATTCGAGCACCTGCAGGAGACGGGAATTGGCAAGACGGTGAATGCCCTGCGCAAGATCAGCGGGGAAGTTGGCGTGGCGGCCAAGACGCTGGTAACCAAGTGGAAGGCCATGGTGGCGGAGGAGGATCCTTCGATCGCAACAACGCCCACAGCCAGCAACAACGAGGAGGACTCGGGCAAGTCCAAGTCCAGCGATGAGGATCCCGATCAGGAGAACAAGGGCAGCAACTCATCCAGCGGCGAGGACCTGAACACCAGCAAGCACAAGTCAAAGCATGCCAAGAGCTCCAAGCATGAGCATAGCGGCAGCAGCCGATCTCACTCCAAGAGCAAGTCTGACTCGGATAAGAAGCACAAGAGCAGTCGCCACGACAAGTCCAAGGATAGAGACAAAGACAGGGAGGGCCACAAGGAGGCCAAGGAGCACAGAGAGAAGAAGTCGAATGGCGAGCACAAGTCAAAGGATTCCAGCAAATCCAGTAGCAGTCACAAGAGCAGCAAATCCGAGAGCCACAAGAGCGACCACACCAAAAGCAAGCACGAAAAGGTAAGCTTTCCTTGTGATCAAAGCAAGATGATCTCTTCATACGATATTTTTCAGGACAAGACTTCGCACAGCGAGTCAAAGCAAGACAAGGACAAGGACAAGGAAAAGTCGAGCAAACACAAGTCATCGTCCTCCAAGTCATCGAAGCGCTCCCATAGTCCCCAACGCCACGAGGACGAGTCCCAAAAGGCCAAGATACCAAAAGTCAAATCGAAGTCTGAGGAAGATTCCGCTGATGGTTTTGACTCCAGCATGGGTGCCAATTTTGACGATGTTCTTGGTCTGCTCAACATGCCCATGAGCAGCAAGAAGAGCAGCAGCAACAGCAAGAGCAAGTTTGTCGCCAAGCCAACTACAGCCCCTTCCTCGTCAGTTTTGACAGCACCCGCGACTGCTGGATCATCCAGAGAGGCGTTCTCCGCCAGCACTCGACCGACTTCCACCAAAGTAATTAGTATAAATTAAGTTTTAAGAGTCGTGTTAACACATGATCATTCTTTAGAAACCCGAACTGCTGGCATCGACGGCTAAGCTGGAGCCCTTGGATCCAAACATTGCACTAGAACTGCCCACCATATCCAATAATTACAAGCCATTGCCGCTAAATCAGACAGTTATGGACGTCGTCTTTAATCAGGGTGGCTCACATAAGGCGCAAGCATCACGTTTTAATGAGTCAGAAGCTCTAGCGCAGGGCATCTCCTCCAAAACTATGCGGTGAGCTGGGATTTTATAATGCTTTGCACAAAGTATTTCAACTTTCCTTACTATTAGCACCAAGATCTACTCGGGTGTGAGAACTGGTCAAATTCTGCAGGTACCTTCCCTCTTTGATCTCTGCACCCGCGTGCTGCAAAAGAATATTGATGGTAAGAGCTCACTAAAGGACATCGAATGTAGATAACCATCTTTATCATTTTTCAGCATTGGAGTATACGGGCGGTGTGCCGTTTGAGGTCCTTCGTCCCGTCTTGGAGCGCGCCACTCCCCAGCAGCTGCTCAACTTCGAGGAGTACAATCCTTATTTGATGGATGACAGTGATGTCCTGTGGCAGCAGCATGTCCAACGTCACTGCCGCAGTCAGCGCCGTGAAGAGATGGAAACGTGGCGCGAAATGTTCCTGGTAGAGACACATTACCCCTCTGTTAATAATGCATCAACTAAGCCGGCTACATTATTTCCTTCTAGCGCTGCCAAGAGGAGAAGGATCGCAAACTTAGCATTCTGGCCGAGAGCATCAAGGCATCGCAAAAGATCAGCGAGGCGCCTGTACGCAAGACCCAATTGGCCTTTGTGGACTCAATGGTGAAGCCGCCGCGCAGTGTGCAACGCAAGCAAGAGCAATATGGAACCAAGGGCAAACTCATTGCCACTCCAGCCGCCCGAGTGGCCGCCCTGTCCAGCGTGACTCCAAATGCAGCCAAGGTGGGCGATGCCCGACTACGTGTGCTGGCCGCTACAAGAGACACGGCCCAAGTGGGTAAGTATTCTAATGATAGAGGTGAAGATGGATACTTACGTATTATTCTTTATTGAAAAGGAGCTGGTCCAGCGCGTTCTAAGAAGGCACCTCTAATGGCGAAGACCTTGCAGTTTATGCGCGGACGTCTTAAGCGATAGATGCGTTTATACTTGTTAGCTACAATCTTATACTCAACTTATTCAGCGACAACTTAAGCAGCAGCAGAAGCAGCAACCTTGATCTATGAGGCATTCACGGTGGGATTATCTCCCAACTTAATTGGCAAGAACTTTTGGTTCTGCATAACAAGACACTGTGATACTAGGCCTTCAGCTACCCAGTGTGCTGTGGAATGCGAATGCTGCTGTCGACATGCGTACCATATGCATGCTATTTATTATTTATTCATGTTCTCCCCACTTTCATTACGCTGTATAAGTATCTATATGTAAGCGAACTGGATAAAGATAACGTATTTGTTACATCCCGCTGGGTCGTAGACAAGCTCATTTAAATAAGTTATGAAATTTGATTATACATAGTTGTTCAATTGATTAATTGCATGTAACCTACGATCAGAAGACTGCTGATCACTCCAACATTATTTAAAATTAAGTTCAATGTTCTTTTGTCCAAAAGGGCTGTGCGTATGTCCAAAATCATAGAGGTTCCAAGCTAAATAATTGTATATAAATGTATGTTACACAATCCTAAACCTATATGGAACTACCTAAATTATTGAAGAACAGTCAAATGTCTTTAAATGCATCGCTATTTAAATCCAATCTAAAAGTTCTATATTTAGTTTGATACTTATAGATTTATTTAGTTATGCAAATTTTTAGTTTTGGGTGAAATGTTCATATTATATTTAGAAAAAAATTACTTTAACTGCACCATCATATTTGTTATAATTTTAGAATATTAGGTAAAATACAAAATTGAAATTCGATTACTCTGAACTGTAATGCTCGTCTTACTTTTAGTATTTACAAATTTTTAACACTCATTACTTATGCCATGTCTTTGTTTTGAAAGAAATTCTTTAGCTGTGACCAGTAGGCGATGCAGTTAAAGGCATTACACTGTAACCAACTCGTTTTATTCCACTAGAAAGCTAATAGAAACAAAACCACGTAGCTTTCAAAGATCAATCTTGTTTAACGACATCACGGATTGTTGTATCGAGAGAATTATTCATATAAAAGAGTTGTTTCACACGGTAGTAACAATAATATTATACAGACTTATTACAAATAAATTATTTTCAAACATAAGTCATTAGAAAGTCAAAATTCGGTCTGCACCTCTATCCATTTTCTTCAGGTGCCGATGCAGTAAAGCGTCTTGCTGGTCCCGTAGAAAACATCGACCAAGCGCTGGCAGGAACTATTGAGAGTAAGCACACGATTCGTTGTAGCTGATGACGAGCTTCCAGCACTACTGTTGTCGCTGTGGAGCAAACATAAATAAGTACAAATTGCAACGTTGTTTCCACAAATAGCTAACCTCATGGGAGACAGTTTCTTGATGTCCCACAATCGCAGTGTACCATCGTTGCAGGCTGTGGCCAAGTGCCTGTTGTGCGTGCTCCAGGAAAGAGAACTTATGCTCGCCGAGTGATCCTTGAGCTCAGCCAGCTGTGCTCCGGCGGCCAAGTCGAATATCCGCACCTTCGTTTCCTCTCCGGCGGCGGCCAACATCTTTCCATCTGGACTAAAGGCCAGCTGGGTCACCGCCTGACGGCAGTCGGCAAAGACACGCATCAGTTTTCCGCTCGTTGCACACCAAAGACGGACGGAGTGATCTGCCGAACCAGTGGCTATATAGTTGCCATTCGGATGGAACGCAACGCACTGAAAACATTTTATTTGTAACTGCAAGTTCTAAGACATTTTAAGTTAAACGACTAACCTCAACATCCTGCGTGTGTCCAGCATAAATAATGAGCGCATGTTCTTTCTCTAGCGACCAGAGGCGCGCACTCATATCCTTGGAGCCCGTTACCACGTACTGGCCCACTGGACTTTCGTCCAAGCACCAAATTGGATAGTTGTGACTTCTGTATATGGCGGCGCAATGCAGGTTGTGGGCACGCCAGCACCGCATGGTCGCGTCCTTGGACACGCTGTACATGAGTGGGTAGTGGGCGGAGAAGCGCACACCGGTGACTCCTCTTGTGTGACCGCGCAGCTGCAAGCCGCCGTATTCGTTGCTAATTAAAATGAAATTTAGTTAATTAAAAGTGATAAATGAAACCAATACTGTACGTGGACGATTAACTTACTAGGAATTGTCGGTGTATTTGCAATGTCGCGCCCTGTTGCGTTCCCTTCTCTCCTCCTCAGAGCACTTGACATCCTCGTCGCCGCTGTTCTCTTCCGTCTCCTCCTCCTCATTCACGCAGTTGTTCAGCTCCCAGGGACACTGCATTTGCGGATAGCGTCTGTATAGGCTCTTGCCGCGGCAGTTGCTCTGGTTAAGCTGCCAAAGCTGTACGGCAGAATTGTCGAAGCCGCCCAACAGGTGGCACTCACTGGGATCCAGGTGGGCGGAGGTGAGGCCCCGCGAACGTTCACTGATTCTGAGAAATCGCGGCAACTCCACCTGCGACTTGAGTATCTGTTCAGTGGCCGATTTAAGGGTGTCCATGCACGCGTCTATATTCAATTGTGATTTGCTAGGCTCCGCAGATTCATCCTGATCTATCTCCTGTTTGATGTCTGTTTCTAGCTTTATGTTTGGCTCCTCAGCGGGTCGTTTTCGGTTTGACTTCTCAGCGACTGATTTGCTTGGTTTTATGTCTCCGCGGGTATTAAGGGATACTGCTGGTTTGGCCACCGCATCGTCCTCAGCATCCTCACCTTCCAGGTCATCCGTCAAGCCAAGCAGGTGATCCTCGCTAAAGGCGCGCTGCTCATTCTCCACTATATGGACATGCAGCCAGGTGTAGAGTAGGTTCATAATTAAAACATGGCCCCGCCGCTGGAGATAAACGCATATCCTATCCACAACTAGAGCTGTAGTATGTAGTTCGTACTTTGAAGATCGAAAATGAGCCACTGTGTCGTCCGACTCTGCTGCCTCCAGCCGTGTGTAGCCACTCAGGATCTGCACCAGGCGCATGAAGTAGTCCAGTTCCGTGTCGCCAGTGTCCTGGGCTTCCTTGGCGAAGCGTATGTTAAAAGTGGACTCATTGGCCGTAGTGGAGCAGCCGTTTATCTTGGTGGGCGGTGGTGCATCGTACATATCAACGGGGGCCACCAAGTGCGCGTATTTGCGCAACAACTCCACAGCGCCACGCGGTTCGCGAGCCTTGAGCAGATCCAGATAGAAATGACACAGCATGGGTCCATAAAAGCGCTTCATCTCCAGGCGCAGCGACTCGGCCTGGGCCTCCACGAACTGTGAGAACCGGCCAAACTGCTGGTCCACGGTGTGCTGGTTGTTGGTGATAACCTGGACATTTGAGAAGGTGAAGCTATTGCCGCCGTGCAAATCCGTGTCCAGCATTTTGTTGACCGCAAACTGCTGCTTGTTTTGCAGCAACAGAAAATCCGAGCGCCGAAATCGCTCGTTGCTCTACGGATTTAAATACTTTAACACTCTGTGGAATTGGATATTGGGGGATCCTTCACTTACCACGTAGTTTTTCTGCTTTAGCAAAAGGCCCACGGCGCAGCGTAGCAAATCGTTTTTGGAGGATGTCTTTTTGCTGCTCGCACTCGACTTGTTGTTATTGCTGTTAGTGTAGACGGGCGAGGCAGAATGCGCGTGGCTGCTGGCGCTGGGCAGGCTCATCGTTGCGTCTTATCCTCGCTGAAACCCGTCTTTATATCCGTATCCTGATCCCGTCCTGCAGTGCGTCCGATATGCGTTCGATTATAGTGCTGACAGTGGAGATGGGCTGTGCTATCGATATGCATTAATCGATTTTAGGCGGCTGCAACAGCTGTTTGTATCAAGTTTGTTTTCTTCAGTGCTGGCCATTTGGCTATTCATTTAGCTTTTAATTTTATAACACCATTGATAATTCCATAAGTTGATAAAAAAAATTTAAAAATATAAAAATGAGTTTACTTTTAAATAAGCTACAATACATTTGCCTTACATGTACAGTTTCTTTGGCTTTTTTTTTTTAGCTTATTCTCTAACTTGAGATAGCTAGTTTATTTGGCTTTCGCCATCACTGATGAAAGTCAGCTGTTTGTGTTGTTGGATTCCCGACCGCGCTTCGCAATTTCTTGTGTTTCAGTTCGAGTTTTTGCCTGATATAAAACAGTACCTGTTCTTGAAAAACGAGCCATTATGGGCAGTACTACAAAGTTTGTGAACGAATTCTGTGATATTATCGACTCCTATGGCGGGCGAGATAAGGTAACATAAAAGGGTGGAAACAACGCCCGCACCGAGTAAATTTCCAATTAATTGGCCACACACCTGTTTTGTTTACGTTTCCAAGCGAGTGTTTTAGCAAATTTAAAAAATGCATCGTGGCACATTGACGGGTTTCCATGTATTTCCGTTTTGGGGACTGGTCCATTGAGGGGCTCGATTGAAATCGAAACTGAACCAACAGGTTTTCCATGTTGTTGTTGTGGCATCGAAGTTGGCATTGGTCTGTGGGGGTCTCGAACAAGGAAACCACCGCAGTTTGGACCTTGCCTTACTTCTTTCATATTCGCAATGGATTATGTATTTCGCCTTGCGCTTATCAGTCGCAGTTCAGCGGCGATCGCGTCAAGATAATGCTCAATACTATAGCCGGCAAACCCTTAACCCGCTGCCAGATAAAGCGGATAATTCGTTATGAGCGAAAGGTTTGTTTGGCCCACAGCCCATCGGGAAACACGCGATCCACCCATTTTCACCACCGCCAGTTTGTATACCCTTTCAAGGAGTATATAAGGCTCAGGGAAAACAGAGATCTTGATTGATGTACTTACATATATTATTTTATCTAAAACAGTGATCGAAATTTTTTAGCAATGGTAAAATATTCATTAAAGCTTTGTTTCCATCGGATATTTACCTAAAAATATATATTTAATATATTATATGGCTGTAAGGTATTAGAAGTTCTCCCTTCTGAGTAGCGACATTAATACTTCACCAAATCGTATAATTAATTCATTGATGGCAAAGCAAGCAAACTGAACCACTAATGGGTAAACAATGAAACTATCCATAACCCATACCCATGCGGCAGGACGACCAGGAGCACTCCACTGGCGACCATCGAACGAGATGATTGTGGCATTCGTTGTATTCCTTTTATCGCTGATAGTATTTTATCTGTTTGTCACAACCAAGCAATTCCACAAATTGCAGGGCTGACTGGCGATTGGGGTCAGGTAGACGCAAAAGGTAAACAGCGATGCCAACTCTCGTGATGAAGTAAACACAAGGCTTAACAAAATGCGCAGAACAATTTTTTAATATACGAAATGAACTACCCTTTTTCAGGTGATGAAGGCATTGTGCTACAGTGCCAAACTGGTGGCCGGCTACCATGCCAAGCGGAATCCGGATCTCGCCAAGCGATACGCCACCGCCAGCTCCAAGATCTCTGGTGCGAGAGCCACCCTGCGCCTCATCGACGACATACCCATGATCCAATATGCTTTGGAGTATGGCTTGGGCGAGAATGAGCCCGATCGCGTGATGCAAGTGCTGGGTGTGACGGCCAACATCGTGGACTTGCTCTACTATCCCATCGAGAAGGTGTGTTGGCTGGCCGAGCACAAGATTGTGGATGTGAAGAATGCGGATAACTGGGACAATGTCAACTCCATATTCTGGGTTCTTTCGGTGTACCTTAACCTTATGAGGACAATGCGTAATTTTTCATTGAATCAGGACAAACTGAACCGAACGAAAAATGTAAACGAGTAAGTGGTCCCCTAAAAGTATAATGACTTTTCCAATGAAAACTAATACACCTTCCAAAACCCATAGATTGGACGTGAAAACGTTGACCAAGCACCGCCTGGAAATGGTGTCCATCGCTCGGATCTCACTCGACTTTGTGCACGCCGTCAGTACGCTGCCCAAAGGATATTTGTGGGGAGGCAAGCTGTCCACGCTGCAGGTGGGCGCTATAGGCACCTTATCCGCTGGCCTGGGCATCTACCAGATCTTTGCCAAGAGAAGACTGAACAAGTAGTCGCTGCGCCTTCGTATTTGCAATCCGTGTACTCGTATTTGTTGAACAGAATTTTAAGCTAGTCGGTAATCGTTTTTGTACGGCACTCGCAAGTGTGTTTTAGCCTGTAAGTCCTTTAAAGAAGCACAAAATACACGCTGAATAATGGTAGAACAAGAGTTTTTGGTCTGTGTGTCCTTTATTATCTGTTACTTCTTTTATTGTGTGTTGTTAGATTCCCATACATGTATGTCAGTTTGTGTATTGTTATTTTCCATTCGTAGCCAGCAAAATGTTTAACTTAATGTACAGGCTCTCGCTCCTTTATATTGTCAGCCCTCTGGCGAGGGTTCATTACCAGAGTTATTCGTATTATTTGTCGTTCACGCGAACGATTTGTCTGTCGGTTTAGCAGTCATTGTATACAATGTGTCTTAGGCATATTTAAAATACTCATATGTCTGATATTATACTCGTTATGCATGGTTTCAGTTTAAATACTTGGATTTATAGATTACATGAGGGACCGGGGAACAGTTACTCGGGCTGGAGCCCAAGATCTGACCAGTGGCTTTGGTTAAAAATAACATTCGTTAGTAAATATATTTTCATTGTACATAGTTTATTTGCTTGTTGTGTGTCGCAAGCGCATAAATATTAACAATTACTAGTTATTATCATTTTTAGTTTGCTCTTGCTTGACTGACTGCTTCCATTGGTAAGCTCTTTAGATGTACGAAGTATGAATGAAGTGGTGTTTATCATTTTATTTTAGCCTTTATGTTTGCTCTTTATGTAACGGGGTTCATTAAAATTCTTGTTATTTTGATATAGATATTTTTTGGGATTTATTAATTTTCGATAATATACCTAGCTACATGAGTTATATACTTTTTATACTTTTGTTATTGTTTGTTATTAGTATCATTGGATATTCGATCGAAGTTCTTCGCTTCACTTACAAAAAAAAAGCCTCAAAAAGTTCCCAAAAAGAGTTCATGCACTCAAAATATGTTCAACTTTGTTCCATTTGCTTTTATAGTTGTGTATCTGTATTTCTTTATAACCATAATGCAATTTGAACTCTTGCTCATAACAATATATAATAATTATTTAGTACATAAATAGGTATATATTCATATTTGTATGTATTTATATTGCATGAACAGTGGCCAAAGTTGATTGGTTGGGCTCCCAAATGTTTGTTCCAACTCTTTTCTACAGGAAAACTGTAAGATTTTCCAAATTGGGGATACTGTATATGCGGTAATCTTCCAATTTGGAGTACGGTTTTCCCATAGAGAAGAAGTGGGGACTTTTGTAGGCGCCTCCAAGGACTAAGGACCAACTGTATTAGGTATTTATGTACCAATTTACGTCTTGCATTATATATTTATGTATATATTTATTCTTATCGGAAGCTATTTAAAATGGCACTGCAGTAATTTTTGTTTATATTCCTATATAAGGTGGGAAAATCAATTAGTCGGACCAACGCCAAACCCCCCTTATATTGGGGGTAAAGGACGACGGTCGTTACTAAATATTCTTCTAAATATCCTTTCCTCTCATCCTCTGCTATAACAGTATACGAATTCGGGGCTCTTAACTCAATTTGGTTGCCCCGCAAGTAATTATTAAAATATATTTATATGTACGTGTATGTATATAGTATATGTGGTATTTGATTATTGCATTAAAAGCTTAGTATTCCGTTCTGAATTATTATTATATATTCATTGGTGTATATATATATATATATATATATTTATATATATATAGGTTGTATAATAGTCTTTTTAAAAACCGTTCTTATTGCATTCTTATCCTTACACGCTAGGTTTGGTTTACGCTTAAGTTTAACATATTTGCCGGGCAAATATTGTTGCTTTAAAATTCAATTTGCAAAGTTCTTGCTAATGTTCCCCCAAAATGTGTCTCACATGTTCGCTTGTGTCTTTGAATACAGTTGACAGTACATCAGTAATACGATAGTAAAAATATCTGGTATAGGGTTTCGAATACGAGTAGTATGATGGTTTAGAGTTTAGAGTACAGAATAGGTTAGTTAATGCGTGCTAGAGATATCGGCATAAGTAAAGATATTCCTCCATCGATAGAACTTCCTCATTGATTTGCACCTTAGCTGAGTTTAAAAATAATTACTCTGTATAGTGTAGAATGGCTTAAAAGTAGACGTATGGATATAATCAGATGACTTGCGTCAGTAAAATATGTGTTATTTTTGAAATATATGTATTTGGATTTGGATTGTTAATTATTTATATATATATTGTTACCTAAGTACGCTTTGCATATTTTTCTTAATGTTCCATTTTTGTTTTTACTTTGCTAAAATTTAATATTATCGGTTTTGCGTGGGAAGCGTTCGATTTTGGTTCCTTTACATTTCGTTTAAACTTTATTTTCTTGTGTCTTGTCACATATTGGTTTTAATCTTTGATACATTTGTTTAATCTCCCTCATCTGCTCATTAGTTTTAGTTTATTTCGATAGGAAAGAAAATGTAATTTTAAATAAAAATATATGGAAAAGCCAGTATGGAAAAGTTTAAAACTGTTTGCCTGACACATGCTGTTAATGTGTTAATTTAAAATTCACGTTATCTTTGGCTCTTAAGCTTGTAAAAGCGTTAAAAACGTTAAAGTAAAACTGTGTAACATACGATCGAGATTGGGTCGCCAATTAATTTTTTGCCGAAATAGCCTTAAAAAGTTCCATTTAAAAGTCGCCCTGTTTGGGCGTTTCTTCATTTGTTCTTCCATTTGGTTAATAAAACTATGGTAAATTGTATAGTTATTTAAAATTGTTTCACGAATATGTACGCGTGTGTGTGTGTATATTTGTGTGCTAGTGTTGGTATGTTAGTGTATGTGTATTTGAAATGTGAGCATGATTTTTGCGAGCTAAAAACACTTTGTTTCCAATAGGCTTTGGCTTTAAACGTTTTGCTGGTTCTATCAATAAAATAATGTTACTGTTTTCTGTTATCAACACCCACCTAATAAACATTAAGGCTAAAAAATGTGAATCTATCCAATGAGTGAAGTGAAATAAGGTCTTCTCTTGCTGTTGCAGTTGGAGCATTTATGTTTCCCTATCAAGGTAAGTCTTACGATTACTAATAATTCAGCTAAAGCACCATTTTATCTGTATATCTATACAGCTTTTCTAGCTTAGGTTAAGGTATTTCCCATTCCCATTCCCATTCATTCATTCATAACTTTCGTCTTTAAAATATATGTATATGTGGGTCATCATATTCGGGATCTGTGGTGGAGTCTTAAATGTTGATCTTGTAATGCCACGCGACCCCTGATATACATTTACAATCTATGATCTATACTTATTTCCAGGCTGGTTTCGCTGGGTAGGCAAAGGATGTGGAATATACAGTACATACATTGCGTTAAAAGTAGTCAATAAGCTTTTTGATTTGTGGTTGGCATTAAAGCGATTTAAGTGGGTGATTTGCTTGGGTTCTCCTCTCTCTCTCTCTCTCTCCTCTCTCCTAATCGAAGGCAATATGTATGTGAGTATAGCTAGGTAAATGGTAAATGGTTAGTAACAATGCACTTGTCCAGCACTTGTGGGTTTTTGGCTGTGGGTTTATTGCTACTTATACACCGGCCAGGCGCTGGCCAGAATTTCCCGTGGATCCTCTGACCTGGCCAAAAGAAAACTAAGCTAGGTAGGCGCTACAACAGAAACCGTTACACTAAGAGGCATCCATGTTTACCCTAGACCCGCAATCCGTCCACAGTTCTCGTATTGGTTAATTAAAAATTGCTTATTCCCGCAAATCTATACCATCAATAACTAAACAAATTCAACTAGTCTGCAGCTGTCTAGCACCCCTCTGCTAACACTCGTCCCTCAATTATTGTTATAATTACTTGGTTTCATATTTGATTCTTTCGAAGACTACCATAAAATCCCTGTAGGTTCATCGTAATGCCTGTGTGAGTGTGTGATGTTTTGAGATAATGCTAAAAACAATTTATGCCTAGAGAGTAGTAATGCGTTAAAATGTCACTTAACACCCGCCGCGTTAGTTTCGTAAAGTCTGAACTACTCGATTACATTGGTTGCTTTTGGTTTTTGGAGTATTTCAGTTGCTTGGTAAAGTAATTTGATTGTTTTTATGCTTAAATTCGTTTGAATTTAACTTTTGATATTCGACTAAGTATCTTAACTTGGTTTAATTCTTAAGATTAACAATTAGCATGGGAAGCGCAGGTTAGTGTTTAGTTGGGTGAAGCTTGGATTAAGAAATGCCAAATGAAACCAAGGCGAATTCAATAGCGTTTTGTATATTTGTTTTGTTGGTGAATACGTGTTTGCGTTCTTTATCATTTAGTGATCAATTCGCGTTTAAGGTATAGACTTAGGTAATTTTTTTCCTATTCTGTGTAGGTTTACAAACTTATAAAGATTTAAATTATATAAAGCCTTGTAATGTACAATATGTAATATTTTTGTATACATACATTTTGTGTGTTTTCTATAGTTTTCTAGATAAGCGCTGGAGAGATCCTTTCTCAAAATACATGAAAAATAATGTAGACATAAATTATATGCTTATTGCCGATTAGCTCTAAAACTGGAACAGCCAAAAAAGCCAAAGAATGATAAATGCTTAAAACAAAGTTCAACAATCAATCAGGCATTGCGTTAATGTTCACAAGGATTACGCTTAAAGCTAATGCGAAACAAAAAAAACTAAACAGTATATATAATAATAACTCAGGTGTGTAACAATTCAATGAGTAACAAAAATTGGGGGACTGGTGAGTTAAACGAATTTACAATTTTTAAAATGTTTTCTTAAAAATTGAAATTCCCTGATAAACGCTTAACGGACAATCCAAATAATATAATATCATATTAACTCGAGTCGGGGGCTTGGCTATGTAAAAAGAAACTACATAAAATTCCTCAGTAATAGCGCAAAACATAACAAAAATCGTGATTCTAAACTCGCAGCGCGGAAAATTGGTCGAGATACCTTCAAGTTCAATAGCCATTTGCCGCGCGGTTTCGTTCGCTTAAAATTAGACATTTACAAATTATGAATTAATAACTGCTTTCTTAGCCAAAAAGTAACTTGAGTAGTATTTGTATGAGGGGTGTGAGTAAATGAAATTGCTCATTTCATGTATCATTCGTTTAGCATTCGAATGCCAGCTCCAAATGCTGATATGTAAGCATGATTATCAAAAAATATTATGAATGGGGGTCTTTTGTTTCGATTCGAGGGTGTTCGGTTTGGGGAAGTCGTCTAACACTAATTACCTTAAAGGAAACTCGAAAGTGTAAGCTTCGTATCGTACCGATCTAATATACACATCAATAAAACTGTGTTTACAATGATAATGACGATGATGAGCCCGGGTCTCCATCGGCTGCAAGAAAACTATCTCCGCCATATTTCTACATTGCCTAAAAGTCCAAAGTCTCGCACATTAGATTGCAGAAACATCCGTTAAAACGGTGCGGATAAAAGCCGTAGCAGTCTAGATCGCCTAATGCTGCTGCTGCTGCTGCTGCCGCTCCTTCATAAGTTGCCGCTGCTGAAAAGTTAACGTTGGTGTGGCAGCGGCATTGGTAGCTCCTGAGTTTCCCATCTGGTTGAGATTGTGGGGCTGCGACTGTTGTTGTTGCAGCTGATGGTGCTTCTGCTGCTGGTGCTGATACTGCGGACCATTCCCCATCTTGTTGTCACTGTTACTTCTGTGGCCAGAGGAGGATAACGAAACCGTCGACGCGGATGGTCCGATGCCAACCAGGCTCTGCGACTTGGAGTTGCGTGTCAAGGGCTTGTGATTTTTGACGATGTCACAGCTGTGTTGCCATTGCCAGCAGCTGCGGCAGAAGTATCTGTAAATATATATTTGAATATATGAAAATAAAGTATTATAATATTAATTAATTAAACTTACCGGAAACACGATAATTCCCGACAATAGTAGGGACCGTGCTGCACTCCGCATATGGAACACAAGGCATCCTCTAGGTAGGGATCCACCTGCACCTTCTTAGTAAACTTCGTGGTCCTAATCTCGATAAAGGCGGCCGAGACAGCTTTCATGTAGGAGCGAAAGTTGCTAAAAGTCACACGTCCCGATCCGATCGGGTACTTGTACTTGTCCGTATCAATACCAGCATACAGCACGCCGTCGAAAAGATCGTCCATGATATTTCCCAAGCCCTCAGCAGTCAGTTTACCATGCAGGGCGCCCACAAACACGGTCTTCGTTGGGTCAAGTTTCTGGGAGCTGGATCGCACAAAATTGGAGTCAGCGATAATCCACGGAATGACCTCAACCTTGAAAAGGAGAAGTATTAAATGTGGCTCCCTTGGTACTTTGGTGTGCACTTACATCCTTGGACTTAATACGCCGCGAAGAGATTTTGAAAAAGTAGTTGTTACCACTGTGAGAGTCATCCACCTGAACCACGCAGGCCGAAAGCAACGCCTTAACCTGCTTGTCCGACTCAAATATGATGTAAACATAGCCCTTGGGCTGAGCCGCCTGCTGCTCCTTGCCGGGCCACTCCACTCTGCGGAATTACGGATTTTTAGTTACTGACTAGTAGGTTTAGCAGTGTGTATATAATCTTACTTAATAGATCCAAACGGTTTGAAGATCTGGATGAGCGACTGCTCACTAATATCCCAGGGTATCCCGCCGAGGAAAACCTTGGGAGAATAGTTGAGCATACGATGCGAACGCGGCGGCAGCTGACCACTCCATGTGCATGTGGCATCGCACAAGGCAGCCGAAGTCCTATGGAACTTGGCCACGCGATCCAGGTGGCTATCGTTGATGGTTCCTATGCTGCCAACGTAGCCCGACATATCTGTCACTTGTGACGATGCTGAGCTCATCAGGCTGCTCAGATTGCTTCCAGCGACGCTGGTTATGGTGCTGCCGGCATAGCTCTGCAGGAGCTGATTGATCAGCGGCATTTGTTGCGTTTGGGCCTGCAGCAGCTTTAGCGTGTTGATGCGTTGCAAATTCTGCAGTTTGGCCAGCTCCATGTCCACACTGCCGATGCTTTCCACATTGTACTGGCTAAGGCAGTCACCTCTGGAAGATCCGACACCCACGCCGTTGTGCTCATAGCCATTCTGTTGGCTACCTAAATTGGCAGCTATCTGCTCGTAGTTCCTGTTTAGGTTGACGTACTGCTGCTGCAGCTGATGTTGTTGCTGTAGCTGCATTTGCTGCTGATTCTGTTGTTGTTGTTGCTGCTGTTGTTGATGATGGTGTTGTTGATGCTGCACTTTGTTGCTATTTACAGACAGCAAATTCTAAAAGATAGTAGGTAAGCAACATATTACTCATTTGCTAAAAAATAGTTCGTCTTATAGAATGGTTTAGAGGATGTCCTATATGATTATATGGCTACGAAATTGGTCTTACCACATGTAAAACTTTAGCCATTATACCTATTGTTAACTGCAATTTTGAAGAAAGAAAAATCTACAAATATAAATTGTATTAAAAACCTACGCCTTCGAATATTATTTTTAAAATGAAAGAAAAATCTATGCTGGCTTCATTAATTTGGGTAATAAATAAATAAATAATTTAAGAACATAATAATCTTCATAGGCTAAATAATATTCCCACTAGTAATATTTCCACCTTGATACATTTGAATCACTTACAATCATGTCCAGTAGGTTGGGTTCAGTGGTTGACTGGCTGCTGTTCTGACTCTCTGGCGAGTTGGAGCGTGTGGAAGCGTTGGCCAAACTAAGTCCCAATCCGCTGCCCATGGAGTTGCCCAGGCTGGAGTAACCTTGCTGCTGCGGCTGCTGTTGTTGCTGGTTGTGGTAGAGCATGTTGATGGAGTCCATGGATAGGCCAATGCCGCTGGACGAGTTGCTGCTGTCGCTGCAAGTGGAAGACGATTAATTACAGTGTACAAGTAATGGAGAGAGTGCCACATAATCATATTTCGGTTATTACCTGACTAAAGGTGAACTGTGAAAGGAGCGATTGTAAATAGATGTAGGCGTACTTGGCGATAAGGGTGCAGAGCAATCGAAGCTGATGTTTGTTCTTTGGAAAGCCTTAAGTGGGTTACTTTGTGCAACATTTTCAAACTAAGTTCGCCAATTCACCCAAAAAGAAAGAAAGAATGGAAACAAACGAATAAATTAAAATGAGGAAAGGAAACGGTAACGACAACAGATAACTTCGCTAAAACGAAGTTGGTATACCCATGAAGGACTCTTTATTTTACGATCTTATTGTTGTTTATAGTAAAGGTATTTCGCATGCTCAAGTCCTTGCAAGGTTGTTCTCATTTGACAAACACAGAGTGGGTCGATTATCTTCACAAATATTTACAAATGCAGAGTTTACCATTTTGATTTACCATTTAAATAGTAAAAGCAATGTAATTTGATAACACATTACTATAAGAGATGTCTAGTATTTTGCATTAAATAACATTATTTTTGTAACTTGTATAACTACGACCTAAACTTGCCACATGTGGCTCTTAATTTGAATAAATTACTTGTTTCTCGACCCACCCATGAACACACAGAGACATAGACAGAGGGGAAAGTTAGAAAATCAAAAGACGGTTACGGCCACCGTGCGAGAAATACAGGTTGGGCTTTTCGGGGGATAGATACAGAGTACAAGCAAAAAGTTAGGAGAATTCGGTGCAATTTGAGTGCAGTTAGAGAGAAGTTAAAGGTCACAGCCCGTGGGCCACAGCATCAACCGGGCGGGCGGACTTCGCAAAGGCGACACCTCTCCTTACCTGGAAGTAGTCAAAACTGGACTTGGTGCCCGGCGAGGCCGACGACTGAGTGGAGCTGGGCGTCAGCGGAGCGTAGGCCGCCGCATTGGCGGACAGTTGAACGCCATCACCGGCAGCCGCGGCGGCAGCGGCAGCGGCACTGGCGAGCAGCAGATTATTGACGTCGCTGCTGCTGCCGTTGCCACCGAAGCTGGCGGATGGGTTAGCCGCCGATGGGTTGCCCGAGGCATTGGTTTGTCCCAAAACTCCTCCTCCACCTCCTCCTCCGCCACTCTGGCTCAATCCAACTCCGGACCCAGGTAATGCACCTCCAGCTCCAACTCCAGCTCCAGCTCCAACTCCCACTCCTGTAACTCCATTTGCTCTTCCACCTCCTCCTCCTGCTCCCAGTATCGGCGCTGATGTCGATGGGGTCTGGCCAATGCCGACCATTCCTCCATTGGCAGTGCTGCCGCCGCACAAGCCGAGTAGATCGTTCAGTGTGATTGGATCTGCAGGCAGTGAAAGGATGGTAAAAAGATGGTGGGGGGTAAGTAAGTACAATGTCAACAATTATCGCACAGTTTGCCCAGCCCTCAATAAATCAAAACTATTGCCCCTCAAGCACTTTGCAAATATTCGACAAAACTGCTAATAAATTAAGCGTACTGCAGTTGCTGTTTGTGTTGTCCGTGCTGCCCTGGTCATTGCTGTTGGCACTGCTGTGCTCCTCGGCCAAGTTCTGGTCTCCGTCGCCAGTAGTCAGTCTGCCAAGGTCCTTCGAGTTGGCGTTGCTGCTGCTTGTGTGTGTGTTGCTGAGGCTACTGTCGCTGCTGGGCGGGCTACCATCCCCGTTGCTGCCAAACTCAAACGAGTCCTGCGTTACTGCCATCGCTGGCTCAACCACATATGGCTTCTCGACTCCCAACATGGCTTTGTATGTACGATGTACTGATCCTGATGGAATCGTGGCCTTCGATTTTGGCCTTTTGTAACGGACTGCTACTGCGTCTGCGCTTGCTTATTGGACGGTAACAATTTGGGGGGGGGCCTATATTATTTAAAATTTCGATTGGTACTGTAAAATTTAATTTGCGCTTCTTGCGGGCACAGTTGTGACAATTTGAAATGGAAATGTAAATGCAAATTTTTTTGGCTGCAAACGACGGTGGTGCAGTCCGAATGGAAAAAAGGGGTGTATGATTAAATTAAGTTAATAACAATTAATGACAGTGTCTACGAATTATGTGTGCCGACTTCTAAAAGTAAAAAACTATTGAAATATTTTCTATTGTGTTCCGACATTCCTGCGTCCAACAGTTTTGACAGCAAAGTAAAAGAATAATCTACCGTTTTTTCAGTAATTACACGAATTTGACTGTATGTCTTTTAGATCTTAATGATTCTCTACAAGGACTTTATTTATATATTCTTCTAGTCGTAAAGCTCACCGTTTATGAAGGATATCAATCCATCGTCGCTGCATCTGTCCAGCAGATTGTGATGCAGTTGCTGCTGCTGTTGGTGGTGCTGCAGTTGCAGCTGATGTTGCTGTTGCTGCTGCTGGTGGTGGTCCAGGTAGGAGCTTATCGAGTGCTTCTGCAGCAGCTCCGTGGTGGAGCCTCCGCTCAGGGCTCGCATGTTGCCACCAGAACCGGAGCAATCAGGGGTGTCGTACTGGAAATGAAACGATAGAGGTGCTTGTAGAAACGATGACATCAAGCAAGAGATTTGAAATGCAATCGCAATAAAAACGGACGACAGTTGCTGAAACTTTTATTGTCTTTCTGTCTACTTCTTCTTTTTTTTTTTAGGTGTGTCATGCGGATGGAAGGAGTTGTTGGTGTGCCACCCACCCAATGGCAGCAGCAACTAATGAATCGTTTATCTTTCACATTTCTTGCCACACGCCGCCACGGCAAGGGCGAGAGGAGGGCAACAACAATGTGGCAACCGCACGAGGCCAGCCACAAGGAGACAATGCCACTCCCTCTCCCTCTCGCGCCCTCACAGTTTTGCCACCACCCACTTTTCAGCAGTTTGCAGCACCCACACAGCACCCACAGCAGCCGACCCTTGTGTCGCACTTTCCTCCGAATCTTCCTCGCTCTCCTCTGAAGCACTCTCGAGCGCCTGGGCGCAATTAAAAGCGCATCAAGTGTCAGTGGAGCACACTTAAAAATGCCAAATTAGTGCAAATATTGTTATCAGGCACTCACCAAACAATTTAGCGCAAAATGGCGTACAACTCATTACGCCGGATTAATGCAGCCCACGAAACGGAATGAAAGCCAACGAATCGAGACGAATGACAGCAATCGGAAACGGGAAAAGGAAGTGTGTCTATGTGGCATGGATGACGAGGACTGGGAGACGAGATGTGGATAAAGCAAAATGTGCCAAAGCCAAGGCAACAAGTCTCTGTCGGAGGACGACGGTCAATGGTTGACGGTCAGCTGTTGAGTGGGTGCGAAAGAGTTGTTCTAGTCACCTAAAAAGGATTCGGACGAGTCCTTGTTGGCCTGTGGCAGTTAGTAGGTTAGTGAAATGAATGTGGCAACTTTAGGAGGTAAGCATGGATCTGCATTATTTAAAGTAAAGAAGGTAAGGCATGTAATTTACACCGATCAGCAGCGCCACAATGTTATCAGGTGATCTATGGCAGACAAAGAATTCCATAAGAACTTAAATTAACTTGCGAAAACTCATTTGCTCATATGTTCAGCGAGTGGAAATGATGCGCTTTTCCTGGCCAAAATGAAACCAGTAAACAGTAAGGGGCACAAGTTAAAGATCTATACCGCAACATAAAGGACCGACACAAGACACAAGTGGCGGGGGAACGAAAAGAACTTTCATCCGCTGGCAAGTTTTGAATGCCGGTAACGGAGCGACAGTCGACGGCTTCCTTAGTCTTTGTCAAGATGTCACAACTATGTTAAGTACAAAACTTGCTATGGATTTAAAAATTGAATGACAACTTGATGAAGGTACGTGCAAAGTCGGAAATGGCACGAACATCCGAACCCACGCACGCACGGCAATCACACATCCTCCTATCCACGATGAATGGAGGAGGATGCGGGGATGTGCCGGACAACTCGGCTCCGTTGAGAGGCGGCATTGTGGCCCATATGTGTGTGTTTTTGTGGGGGGAGGGAGAGAGAGAGATTTCAGACTTTGTTTCTAGCCTACATACGTCACGCCCGTTGCACGCCCACAGTTACAACTTGTGGCAGGCGATAAAAAAAATGGCGTCAATGAATGCAAATTACAAATAGTCTTCAAGCTATTTTGTAATGCCGAGGCCGCGTCCTCGTCCGTATCCGCATCCGCAACCACATCCGTATTCGCATCCGCAACCACATCCTCCCCAGATCCGTCGTCCGAAATACCAGTAAGACGCTAAAAGCTTTCGCTGGCGGAAATAGAAAAGGCGTCAAAGAGACTAACGAGAATCCTAAGGCCGCCGCCCTTAAAAGAAAGCGAAGATGCCCTTTTCAATGACCAGACAGTAAAAAACTGGTATTAAAATATAAGGTTTAGGAATATGCATTCAAATCGATTGACTTGCTTTTAAAAATGTAAAAGTATTATGCATCAATGAAATATAGACGTTTACTACTTGAAAAGATTTTGTGTAAAAGTGAAATTCCCACCTAGCTGCACACGAAACTTCAATTTCCCACTTTACAATAGAAACAGCTCAGTCCAGCGACAATACCCGACCAACTACTCTACTCGCTCGTCCCGGGGAAAATCCCATAAACAACGAAATTGAATACGACAAAAAATCTTAACCACCCGTTCACGCATAGATTGCACCCTGGCCTATTGACTGCTCTATTCCGTACGCCCCACCTCCAAGGATCTCGCCCCCCGGTTGCAGGACCTCCCCTATATCGTAGTGCCAGCTTCATTTTCAGCTCCTTCTCCTCCTCCTCCTAAGACTTGTCTTTTGCCGTCGAGGATTTGCAAAATTTGATTCAATGGCGTTGCTGTGTCCGTGCTTCCTTCTCTCCATATCCACATCCCCATCCACACTCTCCGCCAGCTGATGGCTACATGGAGATATTCGGCATCTCTCTGCGTCCGATCCGAAAATGTCAGCCAAGCGGCCAAGGGGCCAAGGAGCCGTTCCACCCATAACTCAGTAGTTATTTATCCTATGTCCATTGGACTTGGCTTTTGTGTTCCCCCACTTCTGCCTCCTCTGCTACCCCCGTTGGCCATTTTCTTGGGCTTTTCTTGCATTTCCTTTTTTTTTGGCAAGCGATTTGCCTCGGCTGCTTTTGGGTCTGGCTGGGATTTCGTCCTGGGCCTGGCCTGCATTTTAGCGGATACACTCACACACATGATGTGGTCATGCTGGTCGACGTACAGAGTGGGGGGGTTGGAAGTGGGTTGGAAAGCGTTTCCGGGGCCAGAGCCGCTGTAAAATTACAAGTTTCTGCTTTCAGAAGTCATACAAATTATTATGTTTGCATCGCTTACAACACTTATTAGATGTCCTGCTCCTGTTTTCCATCCTTTTCCAATGCTTCTGGTGCTCCGGCCCCAAAGGGGTTTTCGGCATTAAAATTTGATGGCATGTAGTGATAAGCGTTCAATAACGACGTTGTCCTTGTCGACGCCATTGCCCTTCCTGCTCCTTGCCCCGTGCCCCCTTTGTATCCTGCATCCTTCTCACAAGGGCCACTTCATTCGATTCGTTTCGTTTCGATTTCCCTTTGCCCACCGCCCCGTTTCCCGCTTCCAGTGACCGCAGCCAGAGGTTAATGCACAGTTGTAATTTTTTATGGCCGATTACATGTTGCCAACTTGTGGGCGAAAACGGAATCGCAAGGCGGGCAGTGAGCAGCGAGCGGCGGGAACAGCGACGTTGGCAAGTCCATAAAGGATAAGAGTTATGGCCGAATGCATTTGAATTTGCCAGCGGTAATAGAGTGTTTGCATATTACGTGGCGAGTGCTTAAATCCCCTGAAAGGATTCGGGATGCACAATTTATGGAGCTCTGATCTATAAGCTGCTGGTTTGGGTGCAAGAAAAACGATTGCCCGACTGCCAAGGGGGAAATCAAGTAAATGCAACTCAATTTACGACACTTTTTATTTCCCCCAAAAAACAATTGGCAAATTACGAGGTCATTGCGAAGCCAATACCAGTGTCGCTAGGTTTAATTCTAACGCAAAATGGAACTTTAAAGTAATATTTTCAACCTACTTTCAATTAAAACCCCTGGGGATATAGAAAAATCGGGTATTGAGCAGCATTAACCTGTGCTAATGTTTATAAGTCTCATTTGTATATGTGTGTACGTGTTGTAAAAGTTCAACAAAGTGGATTGCCCAAGAATGCAGTGGCGGCGTACAGCGAAAGCGTTTAATGTTTGTAAATTAAAAAGCATTCACCGGAGTCTCGAGCTCTTTGACTTCGAACTTTGTCCGCAGGCCGGCTGGAGTCGGTGGGTGGCACAAGGATTCGATAAGATGCAAATGCCTGCAGGACAGCAAGCAGAGCCTGGCGTTGCTTTCCGATATAGTGGCACGTAATTGCTGCGCCTACATATCCAGCATCCTGAACCCCAATCCTCCTCTTCATCCTCACCCTCATCCTTCGCCTTTAACTCCCACTCCTCACACTTCGTCCTGCAGATGCTGCCTTGTACTGTGCTGTGTTGTGTTGTGTTGTACTGAGCTGAGCTGGGCTGAACTGTGCTGTGCTGTGTTGTGCTGTGCATTTCATTAAATGCCAATGGCTGGGCAAATTAAATTGAGTTTTGAGAGCATGTCGTCGAGTGCCATTTCATCAGCTTTGACTACGCGATGTGTCGCCATCATATTTACATAACTGCATGCCTTCCATGGGTGTGCTCGCCTGCTTGTTTTTGTGTCCTCTGTTTTGTGCAATATGAAAACAAGACATTAAATGCCTTTCTGGATCAGAACTCAACTATCAAAGCGCATGCAGACGTCTTCGCTGGCTTCAGGCTGCAGGCTGCAGTACCTCCCTTCTCCATCGCCTTCAGCACCACCACCACCTCAGCCTCCACCTCAGCCTCCACCTCATCCTCTTTTCAGCGAAGTCAGTCGCAGTTGCAGTTTCCTTTCGCATGCAGCCCATCCATTTAATAATAACAATATCGTAATTCAGGCAAGTCACTGACAGCACCAGCCTTTACATGGGCGTAGCCAGCCCTCCTCCTCCGTTTGGCGAACAAACGAGAGAAGCGTAGCGACATTTCAGTTTCAACGGCAACATTTCCGATTCTCGGAGCATTGTTGCCGTTGTTATTGTTTCTCTGGGGCGCCAGTGGGTGGTGGCCAGGCGGACAGGCGGATAGGCGGCCAGGCGGTGGCTTCAAAAGGAGGCGGAATGGGAACGGGAATGGGCCAAGCAGCCGTCAACAGGCATTCAATACATGCACGTTTGTGTGAGTGCTAAGTGGAAATAAAACACGCGCTTTTTCCGCACTGTATTATCTGCCACTGCTACTGCCGCTGGATCTGTGGATCTGTTTCTGCTGGTGGTGGTGCTAGAGCTTCTCCAGCTTCTCCTGCCAAATGAAGGTGGTGCAAGCAGCAGAAGCTGCCACCAGCGGGGGGTGCATGCTGCACATTTTTTAGGCAGCCCACGAGGCGAAAAGGCACAACTTTTCCGGGCCTATTTAAAAACAGAAACACAACACAGTTTCAATTTCAGCCCCAAAATGATCTCGACTGACTGATGCTTAGCATTACGAAATGCAAAAATTACAACTAAAAAGAAATTGAATATAAATTATTCCATATTTTAAATGTAGACTGCCCTCATAAATATGCTACGTCTTTATAAAAAACAGTTTGCTGGCATGACCTATGCTGATTAGTAAACTAATTCAACAAATTCCTAGTCATAATACAGCCAGTCCTTGACTGGACTTTATACAAAGTATAGAAAAAAGTAATTTATGCAAACTCATCGCATCGAATGTAAATTGCTCTGACTTTAATAATATTT
Organism: Drosophila teissieri; assembly: GCF_016746235.2. Taxonomy (NCBI): domain Eukaryota; kingdom Metazoa; phylum Arthropoda; class Insecta; order Diptera; family Drosophilidae; genus Drosophila; species Drosophila teissieri. The sequence continues at coordinate 24,903,712 of NC_053032.1, read as the reverse complement.
AATAATTTAATACTAGTCCTGTGGGCTAAATCAGATAAATTAGTCACTGCAATTGAGAGCGGTAATTTATAGTCCCCTTATTTCGTGACAAGTTCTGACAACAGAGGTTGCAGCCTGCAGTTCGCAAGGACAAAACTGCTCCATCACGGGCGTTTCACAAAACGCTCCACAACAGAGTTGCTGCGAGCCTTTGCGAGGATATAGAAAACAAGAGGCGACTCCAACTGGCTGCTGCCCTTTTGTGGTTTGCCTTTTATTGTTGTTTTTGTATTTGTTGTTGTTGGTGGTGGTGTTGTTGGTGCTCCGACTGGATGTTGCTGTTGCTCATTGCTGTTTGCTTCTATTTTCTTTTGCCGCATTTTTGTTCGCTTTTAATGATAACGCAACAGCATTGTGTGTATGCCACCGCCACCGCCAACCCTGCATCCCCCTCCCCCTCCCCCTGGCCCCTCATTCCGCATCCTCGGGCCCATTCCATTGGCCGAAAAGGCCTGATACCCTCTCGGCCAGGCCACCTTTCGTCATCCGCTCAACCACAATAATGGTGTGCACCAGCCGGAGTTCAGGGGGTCACAAAGGGAGGGGGTGGTGCTGGTACTGGTGGCGGTGGACGATGGGCGGCGGGTGGTGTCGGCGGTGCCGCTTTACAACCACGCATGCCGCACCACTGCCAATGCATTAAATGCTAGTTGAGCCCAGTAGTGTGTGCAACGTCTGGCGGAGTAAATTCAATTGAATTTTGCACTCGTATTCTGTTTTCAGTTTTCCATTTTTTCTGCCATTTTCCGCACTCTTCCTTTTTTGTTTTCCTTTTCATTTTTTTTTTGTTTGTTGTATTCTTTTCTCATTTTTGTTAAATGCCAGAGGCTCATATTGCAATGGGCTACGCCCTAATACCAAGCACTGCCACCCAATGCACAATCCACAAAACGCGGCAGTGCAACAAACGCACCATGGTTGATATTTTCTTGGTTGTTATCCTTCTCGCTGGCGGCGGGCGTGTGATTTGCTTGGTATCGACATTTTAATGATGTGCCCTGGGGCTGCTGCCACCGCATTGTTGGAGGACGCCTTGGCCGCCTTGTACTTTTGGCATTTGCGCGAAATGTCGAGACATTCCAATAGTCGTCTGCCAAGGATCAGAACCAGAAGCAGTAGCCGGAGTGCGAGGGGGGTGGTGGTGTGGGAGTGGAAATGGAAATGGCGGCCTGGACATCCCGAGCTGGCCTGCGGCATATACTTAAGTGTACATAACCAACTGTTAATGCCGCCACCGCCCAGCACAATGATTTGCTCGAAATGATTGCCGCCCACTCTTCACCACTCGAATTCACTCGAATTTGGGTTTTGAATAATGCCAATGATTTGGCCGCTGGCAATCAAATTTGAGACGGCTAATAACTGGCAATTGCAGGCAGTCGTTTAGGGAAAGTGGCCAAGTATACACTTAATTATACTATTAAGTGAAATATTCATGGGCGTGTGCACTCAACAGGTTGGTTAGTTTGCTTAAACCATTTCCCCTATAATTTAATAGTAAAGTTCCTTAAAAGTTTACCATTAAACATTACTTTATGGTGCTTAAATTTTCCACTGGTCATTGTATATGATTTATGCACAATACAGTAATGTTGGCAAGTTCTTACGCCAGACTTCTTGCTACACAGAAACTGCTGATGTCTTAGGCCAAAAGATCCTTTTAACAGTTCCCCGGAGCCATTGATGGACTGACCTGCACTGAACTGCACTTGGAGAGTGAACCAAGACGCTGGGTCCAAGGACAATAAAGGAAAATGCTGTACGAAACGATGTCACAGCAGGATATGGACGTATGCAGAGCAGGACATCACACATCCTACGGCTTAAAATGGCAAATAAAATGTACAACATTTCTTATGACCGACAAATTTTCCGCTGTGGCCCCCACCATTATTTATAGGCATTTTAAACAGCAGGCAATGGCGCAATGGATGCGAAATGAATGCAAAAAATATATAAATAATACGAGGGAAGGAGAAGGACATTAAGTATACGCCACGTTGGCATGAAGTAGACGCATTTTAGACATTACCAGCAAATAAATATGAATGTACAGCAATACGGCAAGGGGGATAGACTCTGCTTACACGACGAAATTGACATTTTGCATTTAGTTATTCAGTTGGGTCTATTTTGATCTTTTTTCTACCATTTTGCTGCCGCTGCTGGCAGCCACAATAAAATGAGAAGAAAAATTGCATAATAACCCCTTTGAAATCGTCGGATTATCCTTAAATATTTGTGTAAACATTGTAACAAATGCGCAGCTCCATTGTCAGCCAACTCGGGCCATGGATGCAGCACAGCACCCTCCTCCTCCTCCTACTCCTCCAGGTCCGCCGTTCCCATCTCCGCCTCCTTGAAAGCCATCCCCAATCCATTGACGTAGTCAAGGCGGCTTTTCCTCAACCCCTGTGCGTCGTCTGTCGTCAAATGCCTGAATGATGAGCAATAGACGAGTCCGGGTCTCCTGTCACAGTCGACAATGAGCAACTTTTTGCAAAAGGCGGAAGACGTGGCAAGGATACAAACGGGCGGCGTAGCCAACAATGGGACCAAGTGCTCCGCCGAGGGGAAGCGTCTTAAAAAACCTGTCACACATATTGACAGTCGCTTTAGGATCGCTTAAATCAAGTCTGAGGTCGGAGGGGTGCATGGTTATCATGGTTAGCATGTGCGTATCAGCATAAAGGATATCGTAATCATTATATGTAATTCACATTTGGGGGTGAAGGGCAATTGCCGCATCTGACATAATTTTGATGTGTATTGATATGAAGCGGCTTGTCAGGCAGATAATTAATTTTCCAGAGGATCAAGAAAAACCCATGAAGGGACAAGTAATATTACGAGCGATAAGAGGCTAATAGCTGCCATGTTAGTAGTCCTATTGGAATTTTATGATTATCATTTGGTATATTACGAATATTTTAAGACATACAAATCTTGAAATACAAATAATAGCACTTGTAAAGCGTGTCCAACAACTTAAGCTCTGTATTTTTCCGCTTTTACGGAGCTTCCATTTGCTCTCTGCGCTTTTTCTGTACCGCCGAGTGTCCTAATCGAATCATCTCATTTAAGTGAATTAAAAAACATATAAAGGCGAGCGAAATTAAATCACGCAACTATTTTGCGCAACAAAGAGTACAATTAAACGCCCACCCGGCGGCAAAAAGGACGAAAAGGAGGCGCAGCAGTGTCTGGCGCACAAAACGCCGCAAGTTTAATCGAATTTAACTACTCATAATGTGCAACAGACGTGGACGGATGGGGGGTGTTTCAGTGGGTGGTGGGGTGCAAAGAACTCTCAGAAGTGTAGGCGTTAAGTTGGGCACTAATCTTATTAGGATCATCCCGGGCCAGCCACTCACGAATCCCAATTGGGAAGGTGAGCTGAAGAAGCCAGCTGATGTAGCGCTCTCTCACTCGCACGCCCGTTCTCTCTCTCTCTCTCCCTCTCTCTCTCGCGCTGTCTCTCTATCCGACTTTATTCGTACGTGAGCGTTTCAATTACCGCTCTGGAGTGCGAATGGGTTTTATTATTATTTACATACCTGTTGCAGCAGGGGCATTGTTTTGAATAAAAATTCCAATTTCCACACTTGTTCACGTTGCGCTGCCTGTTCGTTCGTGCTCGTTCGCGTTCGTTCGTGTTCGGCAGGAGCAGCATCCGCAAACTGACAAAGCGGCAAAACAGATGTCACCACTTCCGCCTCTCGTCCTTTCCCTTTCCTACTCCTACTGCCGGCGGAGAGCCTGGTCGCGCACCGTCTCTCTCTCTCTCTCCCGCTCTCTCTTTCTCTTTCACTCCTGCGCAGGCTTTCCGGTTGGAGTTCGCTGCGGTTTGAGTTCAAGTTCGAGTTGGATCTGGTTGGAGTTTGAATTGGATGCCGAGCCTCGGGCAAGAAGTCTGCTTTTTGTTGTTGTTTATTGGGGCTCCACAGGATAATGCGAGTGAGCGAGCGAGAGGGGGCGAAGGCGAACCAAGACAGCTGGCAGATGTGGCCGTATCAGCAGCAAATTGTCATCGATTCATTCCGCCTCGTCAACGATGCAAATTTCCAAAGGCCTGAAAATATCATAAGCATGAATTAATAATAAGAGTACACTTCTTTGTAGTTTCCAAGTCACTGGAGTTTAAAGAAAACACACGCGTACGCACTTGAGCGTTAAATGCCGTAAATCGATCAAGGCGTATCCCTCCCTTTCTCTCTCCGTCTCTCTCTATCGCACTCCATCGCCTGCTGGCCCCGGCTAACTGTAATTAACTGTAATCCAGGGTCGTTTACTTTAAAAGTCCCCTTTTATGGCCGCCAATAACACAAACTATGCATTATCCTTTTGGGTGGTAATCCTTTCGGAAGCTGTGTGTTGAACGAACCTATTATTAGAGCCATAAATCAGCATGAAATGAGCAGTGGCAGTGGCAGCGAAGTTGGAGTTGTAAAATGGAGATGGGGCCAAGCCCTGTCTCGCCCTCTCTCTACACTCTCCATCTCACTCTCGCGCTCTGTGCGTAGAATAATGGGTAGTAAGAATAAGTGTGTACACAGAAACAAAAGTTGCTATACTCCCACGAATTTCATTATTTATATTTTTTTGTATTGAAAGTGGACAATCCAAACAATCTATAAGTATACTATGCACACCTTACATTTTATTCGCAAATCAAAACCCCGCATTTCGAGATTCTTTTTCTCTGAGTGGCTAAGGCGGCGATTGATTGTTGTATGTAGTTTTGGAGAGATGACGTGAGCAACAGAAAAAAAGAAAAACAGGACCAACGGCACATACTAGTAGTATGTGGTTGTAAAGTTGTAAAATACGCACGGTGAGAATGAGAGAGAACGAAAAATGAGCCGCTGCCCTGTTTTCCTTTAGTTTTTGTTACCAACTAATTTACACAGCACCGATTTTCGGTCAACACTTTGTAGTGCCGGCTAACACTGATACACTAATACATACCAAGGATTCGCAAAAACACGCGGCTAGCACATAAATTCGTGTGAATTTAATTTTAATTCCGCACCCGCAATCGCATCCCGTTTCTTTTGTCGTCCGGCAAGCACATTTTTACACACACTCGCACACACGCCGCCAGGAACCGTTACTTCTGCCTTGCACGCCCTTCGCCGTTTTTCGTCTCCTTCCGCTGCTGTTTCGCCAAAACTCCTCACTCACGGATGCATTTTTTTTACTATTAAACTATTTTGATTGTTGAAAATTGTTGCGACTGTTGAATGGCACCGCTTTAATTCGAATTAAAAAATTGAGCCTTAAATTTCAGCGGACTCGGCCGCGGCAATACAAATTAATAGAACAAACTAAATATCATCCCGTGATATCATTTCTTTTGGAATTTTTGTCGGGATTTTTTGATATTATGGGCAGGCCACGGCCTGCAACGCTGCTTAAATAACCTTTTTCGCCAGGCTCTGTCGAACCAACCGCATGCAACCGCTCTCTTGAACCGAAAAGCTCTCATTTGTTTGACAGCGCTCGTGTTCTTACGATTGAAAAAAAGCAGCTAATATAGTTGACAAAAATGGCTAAACAATTTAAGTAACTTATTTAATTTATATTTGCATTATTTATATTAAAAATCCAAGTTGGGGTTTAAAATAATATTTTTATTAAGATTATTAATTTTAGCTTATTTGTATAGTTTTAACTGCAAACTAATTTCTTTCAGTGGCGTAAACAACTGTTTCCAGTGAATGGCAACTACACAGCTGTGTTGCACAGCGTTGCCAGACATGCTCAAATAAGTTAATACCAGCGGCGGAGAACTTTTATCAAATTCCTAACAAAAATAAAATTTTGCCTAAAAAAATGCCGGGGGACGCAGAAAACACAAGTACAGACACATCCAATGATCACATCGACCTGGCCTTGTACCGGCAGCTGGTCAAACAGTTCATAGACATGGTAAGACCGAAAACCAAATGCCGGCTAGCGGAGCCTCAGTGAAAATTGTATTCCATTTTTAGCGTCGCTACTCCACAGCGCTTTTCTGGGCAGAGAAGGTGGCCGTGCTTGGTGGCCAGGAGCCCAGGGATATCTACTACCAGGCGCAGTGCATGTACCTACTGGGGGAATACCATCGTGCTGCCCACACAATACAGCACCACAAGCTGGAGAAGAACTCACTGCCGTGTTTTAACCTGCTCCTGGAAAGTCTGTATGCGGCCAAGGAGTTCACGGAGGCGGCCAATGTAATTCAGAATGTGGAGGTGGAAGTGATGACCACATCGCTGATCAACCAGCCCGTGGATGCAGGCAGTGGCTGCTATCTGGAAAGCAACAGTGTCTTTGGAGGCGAGGAGAATCACAGAAATGAACTGCTATCATCCATTTACCTGATGAAGGGCAAGGTTTACGAAGCACTGGACAATCGCGGCATGGCAATGGATTTCTATGTTCAGGCCCTTCACAAATCCATATACTGCTTCGAGGCTCTGGAGGCGTTGGTGCAACACGAAATGCTAATGGCTTGGGAAGGTGAGCACACAACTTCTTACTGAATATGTATACTCAGTATATTCATTGCAGAGTTTGAGCTAATGCACCATTTGCCACTGGCACAACAATCCAGCGAAACTGATGCCAAGTTTATACTGAAACTTTATGAATCTCGCCTAAAGAAGTACTACGAGTTGATTTCCGCACGCAATGCTGAGGAGATATCTCCCATTGTTAATCCTGATATACTGCAGTTTATCAAGGAATTTACAGCTCGAGTGCAGCAGACTGGGTCGTCAGACACACAAATGCCCAAGGTGAGCGCCGTCAAGGTGCCGCTTACACCCAGCCAGTTCATGTCGCCCGCTCAGAAGTCAGTTCTACCGATTTGCCTTGTATTTTGTACATTTTAAAATGGCTTTTCATTTTAGAGTCCTGGAAGATCTGAAGGCTCCCACATTCTCTCTACAAACTAGTCTCTCCAAGGCCTCGTCCCTTATTGATGCCTCTCATCGGTCTATGTTCGACTCCTCCAGTAGAAGGCGATCGCGGGATCACGACACGGACACATTAATTCCTTACGCAGAATGTCTTGATCGAGTACAGCGCAGTACGGACATAATGGCCGCTGAGGCGGAGAAGTGTTTCTACGATTGCGACTACAAACAGTGCCTGAAAATACTTAATGAGTAAGTAGAAATAAAAAAAAGAGTAAAAGACTTATATTGAATCAAAATGTTTTTGGTTTGGTTTATCTTGCAGACTCCTTAAGGTGGATCCCTTCCATAACAATGCACTGACCATTCAGATTGCCTGCCTGGTGGAAAATGGTGACTTTAATCGGCTATTTTACGTGGCCCACAAGTTGGTGGATCGTTATCCCGACAAGGCGATTTCTTGGTACGCGGTGGGCTGCTACTACGACATGATTGGCAAAAGTGATCCTGCCCGGCGTTATCTCTCCAAGGCCACTGCTTTGGACCGACTTTATGGCCCCGCTTGGCTAGCTTATGGTCATAGCTTTGCCAATGAGAACGAGCACGAGCAAGCAATGGCGGCCTACTTTAAGGCCACACAACTGATGCGAGGTTGTCATCTGCCATTGCTTTACATTGGCGTAGAGTGCGGCCTAACCAAAAACCTTGAGCTAGCTGAGAAGTTTTTCCTACAGGCTATGAATATAGCTCCGCTGGATGTATATGTACTGCATGAGCTGGGTGTGATAAAGTACGAGTATGAGTTCTTTGACGGTGCCGCCACAATCTTCCAGTGCACCGTGGATATTGTGAAGCAGCGGGCAAAGACAAACAACGAGGAGATCTCATCCCGCTGGGAACCGCTTTTTATAAACCTAGGTCATTCGCTGCGCAAGGTGCATAAGTACGAGGAAGCTCTATACAACTTTCAATATGTGAGTATATCTATATACTATAAATATTTTATCCTTGAAATTCAACGATTGGTTTTCAGGCACTTCTTTTGAAGCCGCAGAGTCCTACTACATACACCTCCATAGGATTTATACATGCTCTACTAGGAAATCTAGACCCTGCCATCGAAGCTTTCCACAAGAGCTTGGCCCTGAACAGAGACTGCATTGTGACGTCTACCATCCTAAAGAGTTGCATCGAAGACCTTATGGACGACTCGGCCACTATTGATGAGATTTGCAGTGCCGCCTTGCGAGATGTGGCCAAGAATATCACGGCCAACAGTCGCCGGGTGTTAAACTCGGACAAGTTTAATGGGATGAAGCTAAAGTTCGACGAGGAGGAGGAATTCGCCAATTCCGACTCCAACATGGTAGTGGAAATGAGCTTCGATACCTAGAAAACATTTATACTAACTTATGTCAATCATTAATGTTAGCTTCGATTGTTAGCCAGACAAACATATGCCATGCACTTGAACTTAATTCGTGGCCAGAGCAAATACAGATGTTTATGCTTGTATATTGTCGTCTGGCTAATGAGCAAAGTCTTGGGATTTTTCAGCTCTGTTTTTCCCACTATCAATCGAAGTCGCCGCCATGTGAATAACATTAAGTATTTAAGAAAACGCAAAAGTCTCATTTGAATCATAATTGTACGGCCAGCCCCGAGTGGTTCTAGCCACGTTCTCTCAATCATTCTGTAACTTTTACACCATATAATTATAATTAAAGTTAGCTTAGCCTGTGCAAGGAACTAAAGTTGTAACCAAAAAAGAGTTTGCTTCCTTCAATAAGCACGTACGCCAAAGTTTTTTCGGCAACCAAAACTTGAACTTTTTCAATGTCATTGGGTTAGATTTATTTAGCGTAGAACAAAGTTTCCTAGATTCAAATTATACAAGTGTTTCGCGTGTCTTTCCACTCCAAATAGCCGGCAAATTATTCCGGAATATCTTTACCCAGCAGGCGGTATAAATCCATAAAGAGAAGAGGTCGCCGCGATAGTGCTTATCGGTTATCGCTGTGGGGGCGAAAAATTACGTATAAAGTCGTTAAACTTTGGATATGCAAACAAACTACTGATACACTTTATGGCAATAGCGAAGCAGACACAGTCCCATATGTATAACCGCTTAACGAGAGTGCTGGCCAAATATTTACCAGGCCATAAAGCGTGTGACAAACCAAGAAGCCAGCGATGACGATTGCAGCTCCGTTGAAGGTTTCCTCGTGGAAAACATGTTTATGCATATGAAAGCCACCGCCACCGGCGAAGTTTGATAAAGCGTTGGCAACGAGATTATGCTGGAAAATATATAAATCCCGACCAGGCCACAACTCGGCACAGTTCCATTCCAGCCATTCACTCAAGAGGCAATCCAATCACTCAAACAAAAGCGGTTTTTAAGAATAACAATGAACCACAAAGTCTTTCTAGTCCTAGCTTTGGCTCTATCAGCCTGCCAAGCGCTGCCCTATGTATCCTACGATGATGTTGATGACACGGAGGTCATCGAGCTGCCTGGAAATGGAGTCGAGGAGGCACCACCCACTGTCGGCAAGGACATCATCGATCTGACACCATTGGGAACGGCGCTCTTTGGCAAACCGGATGAGCAGTTAACGGCGAATCGTGTGGGCAACTTCAGTGCCGATGCAGATGAGATGAATCCTGAGGAGCTGGGCAGCTACCTGGAGGGTGACATGCTGGTGCCGCAAACGGATCTGATCATGAAGAACGGCCTGCCCACTCAGTCCTCCCGTTGGCCAAACGGTGTGGTGCCCTATGAAATCCGAGGCAGCTTCAATGCCAGGGATATGGCCACAATCGAGAATGCCATTGCTGAGTACCATCGGCGGACGTGCATTCGGTTTGTGAAGCGCAGCTCGGAGAGGGATTACATCTCCATTCGCGGCGACAACTCCGGCTGCTGGTCCTCCGTCGGTCGAGTGGGCGGCAAGCAGGAGGTGAACCTGCAGTCGCCCGGCTGTCTCAGCCGTCCAGGAACCGCCATGCACGAGCTGATGCACGCCCTTGGCTTCCTCCACGAACAGAACCGCATGGAGCGCGACGGCTATGTGGCCATCCAGTACAACAATGTCCAGTCGTCGGCGATGAACAACTTCGAAAAGGCCGCTCGCACGGAGGCCTTTGGGGTGCCCTACGACTATGGCAGCGTGATGCATTATTCCAAGAACGCCTTCTCCATCAACGGACAGCCCACCATTCTCGCCATGGTGAGTAGAAGGGTACCGAAGACTCTGGGATCCAATTTAACTCTTCTTATTTCTGCATCCGCAGCAAGCCAACAGCGCCGAGAAAATGGGCCAGCGGAATGGTTTCTCTGACTTCGATATCCAGAAGCTGAATCGCATGTACGATTGTGGAACCGCCAACGCTGCTCCAGTTTCCCCGGCATTACCCGCTCCTGGTGCTGCTCCTGGCGCCGCTGCTGGCAGTGGCAATCCCATCGTCGATAGCTTCCTTGGCGGCCTGATCAGCGGATTGGGCTTGGGCGATGAGAAGAAGGAGACCAGTTCCTAGAGGGAACTAATCCGTAGAATCTACTAGCTTGTACCATCACCAACGCTCGAAAGTATTTAACGCATTCCACATACCAAAAAACTAGCACCATTGAATCTGTAGCTAATATGTTTAGTTGTTAATTATAAAGATAATAGCATGAATTGAAAAAAACCGATTTTAGTTGTATGCTGAAGGTTAACTTGGGAATTTATTGTAATTGTAACCGAAACACGAGGTTCACACGATTCAAAGTATAGATATCCAACCGCAAAATGTTGCACATATGCATATTTGAAACCGAAAAAAAAGGACATGCGATTTGCAGCATGTATTCCAGGACTACATGTTGCGCTTGGCGGCCAGGAGGCGGGATCGCGGCAGACGACACTGGCTGATGCTGTGCAGGCGGTACTGCATCTCCGGCTGCGTGACCTTCTCGTACAGCTTCTTCTTGGCCTCGGTGACCGTGTGGACGAGCACACCATCGCCGCCCTCATCCATGTTGAAGGCTTCGCCCTCGGCACACTCGGGACACTGCTGGGTGAGCACAATGTCATTGAGATCGGTGGGCAGCTCGCAGATCTTCTCGATCTGCTTGACCACATAGTCGAAGCGACCCTCCTCTTGGCGCTCCATCACATACACACTGGCCGTCAGCTCCTGGACCCTGGTCTCGAGCAGCTTTAGGAATCGATTGACATTGACCAGATTGACATGGGCGTGGTCACCCAGAAGCTTGGTCAGCGGACTGGCATCGATGGAACACATATCGCAAACTGTCTCCACGCCCTGCAGTAGATTCTCCAGCCGGGCATCGTTGTTCTCCCGTGCCTTGTGCAGCTCCATGTTGGATTCCTGTTTGGTGCGCACCTTGTTCTCCAGGCTGGAGATCTGGTCCAGTTGGTCCTGCAGCGTGTTGGTGTTATCCTTCTTCAGGTTCACAATATCCTCAAACAGGCGATTCACCGAGTTATTCAGCATGGTTATGTGGTAGCTCATTTCGTTGGCATAGTTGAAGAACGAGTAATAGAGACTCTCCTGCTGCTGAAACTTATCGATCACCTCGTCCATGTTGTTGGAGTCTGTATACTGGAGGATCTTCTGCAGCACCGAGTTGTAGAGATTGATCTTCTTGTTGTGCACCCGTCGGAATTCGTCCCTTCGCTTGTACTCCTTGGGCTGCAAGTCGGCCAATTCGCGGGGCTTGGATTTGCAATTGAGGAATGCGGTGTTGTCACCATCGGCGGCCACCTTGCGCATAATACCCTGCATCTCCACACGCCTCATATCGCGCTCCTTGGCCTCCCGTTTGGTCAACAGATCTATCTTCTCGTACACCTCAATGCAGCCATCAAAGGTATTCAGTGCGTACTCGATCAGATCGATGAGATACTTTTTCTCGCTGTTCAGCTTCTGCACCATTTTGGTGTATGAATCATTAAAGAAGGTTCGGTGGTTCAGGATGCGGATGAGCTGCTCCCGCAGATCCGCATTGGCTGCCGTGAAACCGCACTCCTGACGCACTCCCACCTCCAGGGAGTTCTCCAGAATGGTCATCCGTTTCCGGGCCCTCATCACATAGGCCTGATGTTGCTGATCCGGAATGGTTAAGCGATTCAGGTTATATATTTGCTTGGACATGCGACTTATCTCCTTCTCCATGTTGGAAATAGACGTCTTCAGCGAGTTTATGTCCTGCGACAGGTTCTCCTGGCACTCGACATGGCAGCGTATCAGCTCTAGCCAGCGATTGTTCTGTTTTTTGTGTGTTGTGCCACTGGCCACCCAGATCTGGGCCCGCAGATCGTTCTTCTCCTCCCCCAGCTGGTCGATGGCCGTCTCATAGCTGGCCTCGATGATGGTCTCCTTGCGGGTCTTGAGCTTACTGGACAGGATCTTCTTGTACTCGCGCTGGCGCTTGCCCAGTTCCTTGTGCTTCAGCAGGTAGCCTTCCAGAAAGGCAACCTTGTCGAACTTCTTGATTTCCTCCATGGCGAATGCTTTCCTTAATCAGTGACCCAAAACTGAGGTCCACTAAATATATATATGTATAAGTGGGGACTTAACGCACATCAAGCAGTTTATTCGTGTTTGTATGTTTGCTTTAAAAAGTTTCAGTATGTTGGTTAAACAAAACTTTAAATAAGATATGAATAGTATGTCAAGGCGTATGTGGCCTATATATTCTACATCAATGCTTCTTCAGTTTAAAACATAACTTTTAAATTTTTAAAAAGCTATAAACCATCCCTATTAATGCTCTAATTTTGTTGCCATTGTCGATTTTCAGATAAATGCATATTTTCTATGTCAATAAATAGTAAATATTTTATTTAAACATTATTATTGAAACTCTCAAATATTAAAAATTACTATGCAAGCAATAAAAAACTGTGAATTTCATATGTACTTCAGTGAAAATCACTACTGTTGAGAGATGCCGGAACTTTCCAAGGCCTGGAAAATTTTGAAGGAGGACCAAACGTAAGCGGCCCTCCGCAAATCGTTACACAGTTCAAACTTGTGGGCCATCTCCTTGATGCCACGTGCCGCAGATTCCATAACGGTTTGCAGAGCTGAGTCCACTATATCCGCCTCGGTGGTGCATTGTTCTATCCTTTTCAGTTTCTTATTGGGGCATATAGGCGGCTGAAGGGGTAAAGATAGGGTTTTTTTTAAAATCAATAATACTCATTGGTAAGGATGTACGTACGAATTCATTATCGGGGCATTTCTGCATGGACTCGTTAATGGAGTTCATCAGTTCGATGATTAGCTCGGATGTGGATTTGGAATTCATTTTGCCATAGGACACGTGGTTAATGTTTTTGAGGTACTCAAAGTAGGATACGGTTACACCGCCAGCATTGCAATAGAGATCGGGAACGAGGAGCACTCCCTTATCCAACAGGATCTTTTCGCCAGATGGAGTTGTTGGGCCGTTGGCGCCCTCGAGAATCAGCTTGGCCTTTATGTCCTTGGCATTGTCGGTGGTTATCACCTTCTGGGTGGCGCAGGGCATCAGGATATCGGCTTCGGCGATCAGCAAGTCCTCCTTGGACTCCTCAGCCTTCGGATATCCTTTAATCGTCTTCTTTTCCTCCGTGTATTCGAAAAGGTCCTAGAAAAGAATGATTAATTACTTTCGCAATTGATGGGCCACTTACATTGATATCAATGCCGTCCTTGTTGTAGAGAGACACATCAAACTCCTTTATGCCGATGACCTTGGCGCCCGCCTCGTGCACATATTTGGCGGCAAAGGAGCCCACATTGCCAAAGCCCTGCACTATGACCGTCTTGTCCTTCCAACCGGTCTTCCACTTGATCAGATCCATCCACTCCTTATCCTTGAGGAAGAGGTCGCCTGCCTTCCAAACGCCTCTGCCCGTGGCCGAATGGCGACCATTGATGCCACCATTGTGAATGGGCTTCCCGGTGACAATAGCCGACGAGTTAATGTCCTTGTAGCCAAAGGTCTTCTGATACTGATCCACAATCCAGCTCATCTCACGCGGCCCAGTGTTCACATCGGGCGCCGGCACATCGATGCCGGGACCAATCATATTACGCTTGAGCAGCTCCATCGTGTAACGCCGTGTGATCGTCTGCAGCTCATCCACCGTGTACTTCTTGGGGTCGATGCAAACTCCGCCCTTGGATCCACCGTAAGGTACATTCACGCAGGCACACTTGAACGTCATGATGGCGGCCAGGGCCTTCACTTCACTTTCGTTCACGTCCAGAGCGTATCGGATCCCTATAACACCTTAGTTGCTAAAGAATTCGCGAGTGGATGAGATGGTGACACACTTACCGCCCTTGAGAGGCAATCGGTGGCGTACATGATGTGAACGATAGCCGCTGATGATTTCGTAGGTGCCATTCTTGCGCACAATGGGAAAATTGACCTCCACCGAGGTGGAGACACTACCGAGCAGATTCAGGATGGCGGTGACACGAGCCTGACGCTCCTCCGGCTTCATATGCGGATACTTCTCCATTTCCTTGAGCAATGCCGGTTCCATGGTCTGGGCGGCCTTGTGGTAATAGTACAGCACCATTTCCGAGAACTCTGGGTCCTTGTCCGTTTCGACCTTCTTCAGTTTCTCGGGCACCTGGTGTGCGTAACGTTGTAATACTTGCCTGGACAGAAGGGGATAAACCCCTTTAAGAAGCCGTTCCGCATAACGAAGCATAATGCAAAATTAATTTATTGTACACAAACGTATCACAAAGAGGTATTAATTCGAATTTGGAAGAAAAACGTATGAGTGAAATACTTGATGATTTTCGATCAGTTTGATATATTTCCCAGAGAGAACTACGATTGCTGTTGTATTTTCATATTGGTTTTCTTTTATTGTTGGTTTTATCTTAGCAATGTTAATGGTAGCTTTAATATTACGATGTACGCTTGTATAAATACAATATTTTAAAATTGCTCTACAAATGTATGTGTATCTATGTAATCAATATAACGTTATGTTTATGGGTGTAATACGTGGCTATGCATCTACGAGCTAAACTTAAGTAGTTAATAGCTATACACACACATACTAGGTAATAAACACTTCTTGAACTGTCGATTAACGCACTAGGGAAACACTATGGATCCTATGTATCTAGGAATAGCCTATAAGTATACAGATAGCAGACGATAACAATGTTTCATCATATACATACATACATACATGAAACATGATAAACTGTTGTGCCGATTTACGTTTAAAACTTTTGGGATCGCACGGAAGCGCACAGAAGTACAGAGAAAAAAAAGAGAGGGGCTCGTGAAGTGGAAAACTTAGTTGTACCAGTAGCACAGATTACAGGTTAGACATACAACATAAATACTAGAGACCTACTTATATGCCATACACATCGTCATCGCTATATACATGCATGATTTTGAAATGTTTCTGGGGTGCCCCGTGCGGGTAAAATGATTATGTAAGTATAACAAAATGTTGCGCTCTAATATCACTTTTGGGACACATGCTTTATGGCCTCTATCAACGTTCGATCCTTTGCAGCTGACATCTTTCTACAGACTATGTGAGAACGAAGAAACATCATCGCATTGCACACAGAATTTCAAATTTAATTCGGTTTATCTTCTTCAACTGGTTCTCTTGCTATAGATCGGCGGCTTACAACTAAATCTGAAGTATTTTAAATTAATTTCAAATTAATTTAAAAGTCTAATTTTTACACGGTAATTACAAGCAAATCGGTTTGACAGGTTGGTGGGTGGGGGGTTTTCTTTTTGTTGTTTGTGTGGGAAGTTAGGACTTTTGGGGGACTTGGGGAGTTGGCCAACACTTTAATCTCGTTGCAAGATCGCAGATCGGGGGTCGCTGCTTAAAAGCTAACATCACGCTTGGTAAACAATAACGCTCGAAAGTATTTTGCGGTTGGTTGAGTACAATCCGTGGCTGGGAGCGCAGTTCTCCTGGAACTGTTCCCCTCTTAGGCAGCTTCTCCGCTGCTCCGCTGCTAGTCCACATCTTTTTTCTCAATCTTAAGATCGTACTTGGCCACCAGCTCCTCGGGGGTGTGTCTGTATATACAAATATATATGTTATTAATAAGAGTTTTGGGATTATTTTACTTCTGTCGACTACTTACCCAACTAGATTCTGGAGATCACAGACAAAGCGGTAGACATATCGTTTGCCAGCCGTCTTGTGGATGATGTTTTTGTCATAATAGTAGCGCAGTCCGCGGCTCAGCTTCTCGTAGTTCATCTTGGGTTTGTTCTTACGTATGCCCCAACGACGAGCCACCTGATTAAGATAGATACGTGTAAGTTAGGCAATCAAAAGTAGTTATATTACGAATGGACTTACCTCATCGGGATCGGTTAGCTTGAACTCCCAGCCATCGCCGGTCCACGAGATGAAGCTCTGGCACGTCTTGTCCAGCAGCAACTCGAGCAGGAATTGCCACAGTTGAATGGGACCCGAGCCCGTGAAGCACGGCACACCGCCCTGCGTCGTATAGCCGCCCAGCAGGCCCTTATCCAGGCCCAAGGTGCTCATGTACGCTGCCGGATGCTGGTGGGCATGTGCTGCTCCCCACTGATCCATGGCCGTGGGCTGGGGACCCATCGACTGGAAGGGCTGGGCATCATAGGGCGTAAATTCCGGCGGATAGGCGTCGTGGAATCGACTCCTGCCCCCGTAGGTGCCATAGAACTCCGAGCTGCTGTCCATGTAACCGTTGCTGTTCCCGGTGCTGCCGCCGCTGGCTCCACCACTGCCATTCCCCCCGCTCGATTGCTGACTCTGGTGATCCTGCGCCGAGATCGTGCTGTGATAATCGCTTTCATCACCACCGCCGCCGCCGCCCGAACTCCTACCGCCGGTTGGCCCACTGCCACTGCCACCCCCATAGGCGGCCAGGTGGGCGGGCAATCCGTAACTACTGAGATCCGTGGGATCGTTCTGGCTATTACTGCCGCCATAGCCACCAAGATTACCGTTCTGGGTGCCGGGCTCCTCTTTGAGGTGATGTTGGAAGATCGCCGCCGCCGCCATGGTGGCCATGTAGTTAATGTTATTATTGTTATTGTTGTTGTTATTGCTGCCCGCATTCGCATTGTTGCTGCCACCGCTGTTGTTGTTATTGTTGTTGCTGCTGCTGTTTGTGTTGCTGCTGCTGGTGGTATTGTTGTTGTTTTCGTTGTTGCTGTTGTTGCTCTGCTGGACAGCGGGCGGTAGCATGGAGTTGTTGTTGTTGTTGCTGCTGGCGCTGCCACTGCCATTGACAGTGGGCTGCTGCGATTGCTGCTGCTGCGGGGGCGGGCTGCTGTTGATGCGGTCGTGTGTGTTGCTGGTGTTGTAGCCTGCAAGCGATACGAAATAAGAGATGGTAATTGGATTAGACATTGTTATGGATATGGATATGGGTATGGATATGGGTATGAGTATAATCAGTGGCCACTCAATCCACTTACGACATGAAATAAGTATTTAGAAAATCAAAGTAGTTCAGCTAGAATACCCATATTTATATTTTAAGTAAACTCAGTAAACGATCCGATTCATTTTAGTTTATTTACTCATTTGATAATCATAGTTCTGAGAACTTTTTAATGAAACGTTGTATTACTTGGAAATTAAGACTATAATAATTCTATAGTATTCTCTTTTTTATAACAGAGAAGTCTGAGTTATACATTGAGATATAAAATATAAAAGTTTATATGAAAGTTTATAGAAAGCAACAAATTGATCGTGGGAAATAAGATAGATACATTTTTCACACGCCAAAACACATTGATTACAGATTGCTCGCAATTTCAATTAAATGCTCTTCATAGAAATGGGGCGTCTCTCAATCGAGCGAAAGACTTCGAAAACCAATCAAAATCACAGCGCACACACACACAAGCACAGGCCCCAGAGCACACAGATACACACGCACACCGACACAACAACCCCGATCTAATGGTGTGCACGCTACATTAATTGCGAATACAGCGAAATTTAACACATTTCGATGTACGCGTACACTCGTGTATCTGTGGGATACACGAAAACCTGTTGGCCCATACCCACACACACACGCGCAGCCCTCTAGCCGTCCCGCTCGCACACAGCAAAGAAATAAAAAGCTTTCACAGCGCTTCGTTTCGATTCCCATTCGCTCGCAGATACAGCGATACAGCGACACAAAGATACAGATACAGCCCCCCGTTGGCTGGCCAAAGAGTTGGCAGCGCCTCTTTAGGTGCCGCCTCCAGAGAGCGCAAGAGCATCCGTATCTGCCAGATACATCTGAGGCCGGCCACAGGGGCATCTTCTGGCGCTCAACAAGCCACTTATCACCCAGCTCAATCTGATGCACGCAGCGAAATGGGGATAGTGCAAGGAATATTTCAGATACATTTGAAGAAACTAGTGATTTTAACTTAACTTAATTTAACTTTACAGTTATAACTCAATTTAGAATTATTTTTCTGCAGTAAAAACTAAGCATAGTATTTACTAGTACCAAGTAGCTTAACTTTTTCGCTGCGTGTATGTCGCAGTCCCTCCCCTTAGCCACCCCGACTTGTTGCGTGTCAAACACTTAAAAACAAATTACGAATTTAATTATGCCACCGCAACGCGTCTTCTTCTGGTTTGCTGCCTTTTCACACCCCAGCAATCGTAATTAAAAGCACCGTTTTTGATGTCGGTAAATATTTGCTGACCTGTATCTGTACCTGAACTAAAGAAGTTGACATCCGAGTCCGTGTAGTAGGCATTCGCATCGCCCACAAAGGGCGCCATATCATTGAAGTACCCCAGTCCCAGCGATGCAGCCGTGGAGCTGCTCAACGCCCCCACCAGATTGCTCGCAGTCGCGCTCCCGGTGGCGAATCCCTGCGAGGAGGCACTCGACGTGGAGCCACTCGAACTGGAGCCGGATGAGGTGGTGGTGGTGCTGCCCGTACTGCCGCCGGATAAACGATGATGGGGCAGCTGGGCAGCCGATGATCCGTATCCGTGTTGCTGCTGCTGTTGCTGCTGCTGGTGGCTATGTTGCTGCTGTTGCAGGAGTAGGGATTGCTGCTGCTGCTGTTGCTGCTGCTGCTGCTGCTGCATCGTGTGATGGCTGTGCAGTCCTGGCTGCTGCGCCAACTGGTGATGCGGATGGCTGTGATGGCTGTGGTGGTGATGATGATGATGATGCTGAGCCAGGTGGTAGCTGGGATAGTTCTCATAGCTTTGCAGTACCATGTTGTAGTTGGGCGCCGTGTGGCAATTGTTATTGTTGCTGCTGCTGCTGGTGCTGGTGGTCTTGGTTGTGTTGGTGGTGAAGTGACTCTGATTGATGAAATGCTCCTGGAGCTGCTGCTCCTTATCGCTGTCCAAGGCGTTGGCGGCACTGATTATGCTGGCATTCACTAAAAACGCAGAGGGCGGCATTTCTTCGCTTCAAAATGATCGGTACTCAAAAACGGAAACTCCACCTCGCCACTGGTCAAAGTGCACGTCATTGACTCTGGAACTATGGGCAAATCTGCGGGATCAGCTCTCAATTGATGCGAATGGATTCAAATGGATTCGAATGGATTAGTGTCCCCTTATGCTGGTGGTACTTGCAGTTGTATTAAAATTGATTTCACTTCACTTTCGATGCTTGGGGGGTTTATTTTAATTTTTGCACTGTCAGTTTGTGTTTGTCCAGACCCCAGAGAATAATTTTTGGTCGTTTTGTGTGGTTTATGAATTTGGTTTTTCTTTCTTTTTTTTTGTGTTTTGAATGCGGGTCCTCCTAATCAATTGGAGTGTCCGCCGGACAATTGATAAGTTTTAAGTATGAGGGTGTGATGTTACCAAAATCCCTGCTTAATTTGCGTGATTTCTTTTAATCACCATGTGTGTATTTACGATCGCACTTGTTCAGATATATTTATACATATATGTACTGAAATATATATTTGCGGAATTCGCAGTTCACACACCGTCGCGAATTCTTAGCACTTTTGCGAATTAATGGCAATTAATTGTGAGCACTTCACGATCGTCGCTCTGGCACGGGCGATAAATTAATGCGCATATCGTAACTACGAGTATATGTACATTGTTTTCATGCCGCGCTACACAATCAGTATGTTTGCTGTTGTTTTTCCCGTTCCTTAAATTCACATTTATTTCGTTTCGTTTTGTTTTATCGTTATTGTGTACTATGTATTTGACGCCGATAAAAAAAGAATGCGCCGTACGTAGGGATCGAGTTAAGATCAAGTTGGGACCACTAGAGAGTATGGTATGGTACTGTATAGAGATGGTGGGGTTTACTATATACACAATGAGCATGCGACGTCAGCTCCGCCACCTTCGACATCCGTTCAAGAACTGAAGTTGCTCTGAAGTTGCACTCGGGTTGTTGGCTGTTCGTCCGACCAGCTCGGCACTCGCTCTCTCTTTCTGGCCGCGCCACCTCTCGCTCGCACTCGTGCGGCCGTGTGTGGGAGAGACCGCTTCGTGTGTGCGCTTCGGCTCGCCGACTTCGCCTCGCATTCCGAGATACCGAGATACAGATACGAATGTGCCAATGGCAAATAATAATAATCGAGTCGAGTCCAGAATCGAGAATACTTTCACAGGGTGTTTCTCACACGCTCTCGCTCAATCAGCCATCCATCGACTGCTCTCTTAGTTAGTGGCAGTGACTAAAAAAAAAAAGCCACGGCGACTTAAATTAAATGGCCCGCCGCTGCGCATTTGTGGCAAACGTTTGCTTAAAGAGTTTCGTAGTTCTACTTGTTGAATTGGAACCTTAAACGTAGTTCAGTTTATCGCAATATTTTAATAATATCAGCTTTTGAGAAAAGCTTAAACCCAGAAAATATTCTATATAAGCATCTTATATGTTACAAATGTTTTTCGTAAGATTAAAACTATTAAATATATTTTCATTTCCCTAATCGTTTGTTTCTGTGAATGATTTCCAAATACTACTTGTTGAATTGGAACCTTAAGCGCCGCTTATCGACATATTTTAATATGTTTTATATCAGATAGATAGCGTTTTTGAGAAAAGCCTAAACACATGTTATAATTACCCGAAAATACTTGTTTCCAAACCAAAATATTCTGCATAAAATTCTTATCTGTTTCAAATGTTTTATTGTTTCTGGGGAATTTTAGCTCTTATCAAATGAAATTAGCTTTTTTAACGAATTATTCTTGGTTCAAGATGTGTTTTTCCGCAGCAGTACTGTGGATAGTCGAAATTAGGTTTCTTTTTTTTTATCATTAAGAACGCCAACTCGCAAGAGCCGTCAAAATGGCCCTCAGCAAATCAGAAGACAGCGAGCAGCGACGAACGGAATAAAAAGATACAAAAGTATCTCGGCCCACTGGTCAGTTGGCTGTTGGCTGGGCTCTTGGCGATCATTACCATGATGATCGAGTGGGCAGCACATCATCATCAGCGAGCTCCACACAGCAAATGTATCTCACAGATACTCGCATAATGAGCCAAAGTGGGATTGGCTGCCGCCTCTCACAAACACATTCGCTCGATGAGATCATGCCAAAAACAAAAAAAACACAAATAAAATTAAAACGAAAAATAGAAGAAAAAAAAAAACAGAGCAGCAAGAAATTAAAAATTAGTTAACTATTCCAAACCGAAGGCGTACGTGTCTTTGACGTGGGCCCCACTTTCAGATACACATATGTTGTATGTATTATATAAATAATTTTTTGCTTTTGGCTAATGAACAGCGAACAAATAAGAAAAAATGGTGGCCATAGCTCTGGAAACGTGTTTTGGGGCATTTTTTTCCGCTGTCCGTTAGCCAATGACAATTTGCTTTGGATTTTCGGGCTAAATACGAGTCCGAAACGTGAAATCCAGAATGACACGTTTCCACTTGGAAAAAAAAAGATAGATCCCCATGGCTGCGTGTGGATAATGATATTGAACGCCATAAAGCAGCCATAGCGTAGGTGAGGTGGATTTTTCGCTTATCAGGCTTTGGGGGCAGCTGCTCTTATCGGCGGGGGAATCGCTTGTTGATTCTCAGCCCACTGATAGCCATTGCAATGGCCTCAAGTGGTCGTCTTTTCTTGGAAAACTCCAATGCACCGCGCGCTGATAAAGCACAAAAGTTATGCGCTGCGCTGCGCTGGGGGTTATTACACGAAACAAAGTTGCCAATTTAACGGCATACATAATAAATACGCATAAGGAAGCCCCAAAAGCCAAACAGCTGTTGACCATCTTTGGTGTTGGCCACAAAAGGATGGCTTCTTTCTGGTTTTTTGGCCACTTAAGAATTCATGCAGCACAATCATATTTATAATGTAAAATATATTTAAAAAAACTGTTTTTTCGTTAGCTTCTTGTTTTTTTCCACTTTGATTTGCTGCGCAAAGTGCTGGAGAACAATAGAGACACACAGAGAAAAAACAAAAAAAAAACACAAGCGGAAATACAAAAAACGCAGTGAAAGAAGCAGAGCTACCGCCATGGGAGCGAGGGAGAGGGGCTGCTGCCGAGAGCGAGATAGATGATGCGCCTCGCTTACGACCATTTCCGGTTGAAGCACGTGCGCACATTTTGAAGAGGAGCGAGCGTAACCATCGAACCCCAGCCCCAGTCCCTGCCCCTGCCCCTGCCACTCCTCCCATTGCGCCTCCTCCCCGGGGCTGCACATAACCCGATGAAAAGCCACCACCAAAGCAGAAAACCAATCACAATCTCATAAAACCGGCGACACTTCTCCACCAAAAAGGGATAAGGAAAACAAAACACCACAAGCCGAGTCTTCCTCTTCACCTTCGTCTTCAGGGGAGTAAACTGTAGATCCTACTTGCCGAAAACGCACACGTTCGCAGCCAAGGGTTAACATAATAATTATCATTGTCTTGAATAAATGCACACGCAGAGAAATCAGATCAAACTAATATGCATAACTACATTTATTCAACTTGAAAGTATACCAGACAAACAAAGAAAGCATTTAGTCTTTTAAACAATATCTTCTTAATAATTGGGAATTATGAATATTCCTATTCAATTTGAAATGGCATTACCTCAAACCTTTTCTTGCTGTGCACCAAATAATAAGATGGTGTGTGCCAAAAAAAAAACAAAGTAAAGGAGCAAAATGGAATAAGCATACTTTCATACTTTCAGTTGAATTTCAATTAAAACTCGTTCTGCTCGCACAAAAGGCTTACACACTTAATGCAATAAGGATCTCGGGGAGGAGGAGTTGCAGGAAGCGCCTTCGGGCAGAACAAAGACCACCGAATCTAGGTATTCCTTCGCATTCTGTTGGCCTGCCAACAGCTGTCGCCTGACACTCGAGATCAGCATCAGCGGCCATTCAATTGATATCAAATTGGAGTAGGATGATCCCTGCCTGCCAGGAGATCTCGCTTACCCAATTGCACGTGTGCAAATTGCACTCTCAACGATCTCAGTGAGTTCCCTGTTCCTTGAGCCCTGTGCTCTGTGATCTCAGTTATCTGTTCCTTGAGCCCTGTGCTCTGTGATCCGAGTTCCCTGTTCCTTGAGCCCTGTGCTCTGTGATCTGGGATCTGTGCTCTGTGCTTTGTACCATATAGCTGCAAGCACTTCCGGCCCCATCCCGCTAATGTAAATCGGATGTCAATGCATTGCGCGTGAGGCATATCAATTAAAAGACGAGGCGGTCGAAAGAGCGAGTGAGTGCGAGTGAGTAAGTGAATGAGTGAGTGAGTGAGAGGCGAAATGCCAGAGAGAACCTGTTAGAAGACAAGCCGCATAAATAAATAAACTGTTAGGCTGCAAAACGGAAGGAAATCGTAAACACAAGCCAGTAGTTGTTGCTGCTGCTGCTGATGTTTTGACACGCATACTATCATAATTACAGCTCCCAGTAATGCCCATTTCCCCCCTCCTACAAAAGCAACGCCCCCTTGGAGCTACTATGCCATCCAGCCCACCACCTTGCCCACCTGTTCTGTTCTGAAGCTGATGCTTCCGTGCAGCGGCCAAGAATAATATCAATTTTCTATGTAAACGCACCCCAACCCCCCCTCCCCACATCTTTCGACTGCAATTTCAGGTTGGGAAGAATACCTGCATTTTGACAACAAAATAAACACTGATCTCAGCAGCAGCAGCGGCTATCTAGCTACCTCTGATTGTTGGGAGCCGTAAACAACACACACTAAATACAAACAACAATAATCATAATAACGCTGGATTCATACGATCTTACGATCTTACGATCTCGAGATCCGCATGCGTTTCACAGCTCCTGGCCGAGAAGAGCGGAAATGAAACCAGATACTTTGATAGCAACATGGCAACGCATGTGCAGCTGGGCCACAAGATCTCTACTCACTCTACACACATGTACGTACGTATATGAGGAGTACTCGTATATGTACTGGGTATGTACTTATCGATCTTGATTAAGCAAAACGCTGCCAAGTGCTCTTGATCTTGATTTAGTTTTCGATCGAGGCTGCTGAAGTAGGATATGATCCTGCAGTTGCTAAATGCCGCGGATGTCATTGATCTGGGATCTAAACTGAACAGATCTGATCTGAACAGAGATCGATCAAATGGCCGTCTGAAAACTGAGAAGTTGGCTGACTTTTGTGCGAAAATGAGACACTAACCGATGCTGCCTGGGAAATGAAGGAGGAAACCGGAGCTTCACGACAGGTGGATCAAGATTGTGGGTCAGGTTCTAAGATTTGGCAGCGCAAATTAGGCGATCATGCTGCTAAAAGATATGGCCAACAGATAGTGCATTTAAATGAAGATCTTGTCATCGACCAATACTCAGGTAATAGAGCAGATCAAGTGCACATTCGAGAACCTTATCTGGTTTGAGTGATCGTGAGAAACTGATTTCTAATGTGACAGATGTGTATCTGTGTTCAGTATGTTGATGCTGTCACTTGTTAAAGACATGCAAACTCTAAGGCTTAGATTAGTTTGTCTTAGTTTTGAACTAGGAATACAAATCCGTTAAGGATCTTTAATATTCCAATCTATCATTAATTTATTCTTTCATTGCCTGATCATGTTAAAGTGATCGTGAGACTCCCTGACATCCAATCAATATATATCTTACATCATTAATATCAGTTCACCGAAACCGGAAATGATGCTGCTGCTGGCTATTTGGGTCATAAATCAGGGGTTCTTTGATTCAGGATCTTTGTTTGATGTGTGCTTCACATATGACGATAAACTATACAATAGTTGTTTGAAAATGTTTTTCATGTAGAGGCCTCGATATTGGCACATATATGCCTAGGTGTCCTAATTCTCCGCCACAAGATGATCGCTGAGGGGGATCGCAGCTGTAATTAGATCTAAGATCAATAGCAACACTTTCCGTTAAACCGGAAATGATCATGTTGGCCATCAAGTGATTGAAGAATCAGGACCTACAACCATCCAGGATCCTCTATCTGTGTGCTCATGTGTGTGTATGGGTGTTTCTTGAGTTTGTCAGATGTGCAGCCGAGGAAACAGTTGGCCAGAAGACAGAGAGTGACTCGCTAAATGGCTCATTTATGGCCATTTCCCACTGCGCGGCAACAACGCACCCGAAATGTGGCATGCGGTCACCTTCGACAACTACAACAACTACAACAACGGCAAGCGGTACGACAACAACAGCTAGTGTACCGCAAAGCACAAACGAATGAACCTGAACCTGAACCTGAAACTGAATGTGAACCTCAATGTGAATGTGAATGCGAATGCGAGTAAGTGTGAGTGCGAGTGTGAGCCTTCGAGAGAGCTGCGGGGGTGTGGCAGTTGCAACTCAAGCGGCTGACTAAATGTCAGTGTATTCTGCACCTGTCCGACTATCGCCATGCCAACAAAAGCAACCTCACATCAGGGCCGAGGGAGAAATGCTCATATATACGCCATATACACATATAGGGGGGAAAAAAAACGTAATGAAAAAACTGCGTGCGTCGACAGAATTTTGGACAGCGACAACATGTGTTGCTGCTGTAGCGAGGGACAACTGTTGTGCACCGCTGACTGCGTTCGCTCTTTTTTTTCCCAGTTTTATACTGAACCAAAAATAATCGGGCAGTTGCAATAAAAGATTCTATATAGAAGGTAAAATTGTTGCAAAAAATAGTAAATCTTTGATTTCACATTAAACATCCTTAATAAGCAGCAAGACTATGAATAGTAATTCAAACTTTAAATGTTATTTCATTTAATTTAAAGTTAAAGTTAAAGATAAGTATGGACTTGCACAGCTGCCGCACGTTCAGTGCATTAACCCATATACACATTTTTCTCGCCGTGTAGCTTTGCCCTGGTCAGATTGTGTGTGAGCCTACGCACACAGTTGCAGGTATCGCCCACACAATGAGCGTGAGTGTGAGTGTGAGAAACTGCAGGCAGCCTGTGTTCCTCCTGCTCCTGCTCCCTTTCCATGCTCCTGCCTCCTGCCCTTTTCCTGGTTCCTTCTTCCTTGTTCCTTATTCCACTTTCTGCCCCTACTCCTTCTCCTCCCCTTCCACTCTGTGTGTGTGTGTGTTTACTCCTGGTGAACAAGATGCAGTCAAGCGATATAGGGATATTAGAATGCCCGACATGCGGAGCCCGGGCATCTATGGATCTCAAGATCAGAAGATCGGAAGATCGGAAGGGCAGAGGGAAGAGGGAAGAGGGAATCTACCTGCCGGGCCACTTTGGGCTTGCCTAATTTACTTGTGCCCTCGCCGCGCCGCCGCATTGTTCTTGCAGTTTTCATTCATAAAATGTGAAATCTCTACCCTGGCGAGGCATTGAACTGCTCTTGGAAGGAGCCGAAGAAAGGAATCTCAAGGTGCATCGATACGGAACTAAAGGAAGTAAATTACCGGATGTTGTCTACTCATTTGCTTGTTGTTCATTTCGCATTTCCCTCTGCCCTTTTTGGTTTTTTTTTGTATTTTTTTTTGCTTTGATTCATCGAAATGTCCTGCGGGCAGTCCTTTGTGGGACGACCTTGCTGCTTGTTGCTCATTTTTCACTTGAAACCGAAACCAAAGCGAACACAACGAGCTGAATAATGCAAGCCAATAAAACATTTTGCCAATCCTTGGGATACACCTTTTTTTCTTTTTTCGGGGGAGTGGGTATCGAATGGCATGATATCCTGGGCAGCCCTTTTAATTGCACACCACGTATGCAATGAGTTTTTAATTGCCATTCAACTGTTGTTGGGCCAACGCGGTAGTTGACGCTTTCCCACGCTGCACCAACTAACTTTATATAGTTTCGTATAGTTTCGTTTTTCTTTTTTACTAAATTTTCATGTTTGATTAATTGCACAACAAATGCAGGAGGCAAGTTCCGGCTGATTGCGTCGCAATGTCTCGTTAAAGGACACGTACAACTTGTGAGGGTGGAGGGGAGCGTGGGAGAGCTGCGAGGGGTGGGGGGTGGTGGCAATGTTTATTGCTTTATGGCCCATAACTTTTAAACGGTGCACTAATTATGAAACAAGTCGAGGCGATCATGGCGATAAGAGGTGGCAAATGTGTAGCAATTAACTTACTGAATGTGTCATGTATGTAAACTCCTAAACAAAATGCTCATTATATCATCTCTTGAACATAAGAACTCCAATTGGTTCACAACCCACCATAGAATACTAATTTTTAAATATTTATCATCTGTTTATTAATACCTGCGATGTTTTTACACAAGCTTTATAGCAACCAATCAAACAAAACTGAAGAAAAACACCTTGTAAGCCGCTTTTGCCCCAACACTTTCATCTCTTATCTATGGGCATTGAGTGGACAACTTTGGGGCATTACAGATACTTACAGATACTTACTAGGGACTAAGTAAATAGAGTAAAACCTCTCGGGTAAACAACTACAAAAACAAGGGCAAATAGCAGCGAATGAAACAATGAGACAACAACGTGGACAGAAAAAATATAAACAAATCAGCTGCGCAAGCGCACAGATCAAACGCCAAAATGCCGAAAAGCCGACAGCTCAGGAAAGCCAAAAACAACAAAAGCGGCTCGACACTTTTAAAATTGCAAGAAGATGGCGGGGGAAGAGGAGAGTGCGGTGGGGTGGTCTCGAAAATTAAAGCTAAAGCAAGCTGAAAATTCAAATTTATTTACACTTTGACGCATTTAAAACAAAGAGAGCGGTAGATACCCGTACTGAAATACGACTAAAACACAAAAACAAAAACCACAACAAGTCTGGAAAAAACATAAAATAACGAAAAAAGAGAGAACAGCCAAATGTAGGCAAATAAATGACACAACAACAATGGCTATAACGATGTGAAAATTAAATGAAAATGAATAAAAGCCAGTAAGAGAGAGATAGAGAGAGAGAAGCCACTAAGCAGGGCAGCCAGGTCTCAAACTGATAAAGATCAGAAAATACAGAAAATACAGAAAATAGTTAAAGCCAAAGCAGCAACATTAACGGAGACTGAGAAATGTTCAAGTTTTGCACAGAATTTACGAGTTCGCTTTGAGCCCGGCCAAATTGCATTAGCCGCTGGTGTGCGGGGCTGGAAATGAGGTGAAATGAGAATTTTCCCACGTTCCGACTTTGGAAACTCAGGTGTTCGAGTTGGACAAATGATTGCCACAAATGTGGGCAATCCACACGAACTACACGAACTGCACAACCAGCACAACCAGGAGTCGCAGGACAACCAGCTCGCAGGACACATTCACACACAGGTCCTGTGCACGGTGGTTGCATCCACTGATAGGCATCGCACCACCACCACCATCACCAGTACCACTTGCACCCCCTATCACCAGAGTGCAACATTAGCTGCTGCCCTCTGACGGAATTTGGCTCACCCTCTCGAAAAGAGAGTGCGCGCCCTTACACTGAAAACAATGCTTTATACTAGTTACTAAACTATCAGTATGAAACACTGCACTTTAAAAGGCGTAAGCTTGGCCATTTATAGTTCTTTTTAGCTAGAAAAAGCAGATATTTTCTTAAAAATAATTAAACAAATATTTCTCTCTGTGCACGCACCCTTATCGCCCACATCCCTTTCCGATTTGTTGCATTTCCCATCTACCAATTGCATTTCTATATAATTTCGTTATTTGTCTGCGCGGCGACAAGTGCGGCAACCAGAATGTTTTCTTTTTGTTGTTTTCCCTGTCAGTTCCCAAGGTTTTGGGTTAGTAGAGCTATGTTTTATAGAGGTAGCATATAGAGGGTGGTTTTAGGACAACTAGTTTCCCTGCCTGGGATTTATCTTGGTTTCGAGTATTTGTTTGTTGATTTAAGCATCATAATTTCGTGTCGCTTTGAGGTTTTTCAAGTGGCGACAGCTACAACCGGAAGTGAACAGGTTGGAAACATGGTTTTCGGGAATTACAAGTGTTCAAAAGGTATTCTGTTTTGAAAAATTAAATATAACTCATTTTTAATAGCTAAAATTAATGTAAATTTCTGATAGACTTAAGCCATGACTCATTCATAATTCTTTTTTTCCTTTGGCGAATCTCTTTGCAGTTCTCTATGCCCATTGATTTTCTCATCAATCGCGCGTGATTCCCCCCACAATTCAAAAGGAGAAAACAAATTTTCAACACAATTCAATTAGCGCACACGCGGCCGCAAAAATCAAAAACCGAAATTGTTAATGAAAATTGCAAAATGACCCCCTGTTCGCCGCGCGCCAAAGTAAATAAACACGAATTGCAAATCTTGCAGTGGAGAAAACGAACGAAAGAAAAGCTGATGGAAAATGGAAAATGGAAAAACGCCTCAAAACGGAAATATGCAAGGAAATTGCCAAGGCGCTGACAGCCGATTAATCGCGATGAGGTCGCTCTAAGACTAAGAAATCGTTGGGTAGATGGATGAATGAAAGGATGAGGTCAAAGGTTAGGCGGATATTTTCGAGCAAATGCAACGGAAATTGCGGCAACAACAAAATGTCCTCAGAAGCCATAAAATAGGTAAGATAGGTGAAGAAAAATCAAAAAAAGAGCAGCAGTGTGAGCAGGCACAGACTGAGACATAATTTCATCAGAGTTATTAATTTTTAGCGTTGAAATTTGCTTTAATAATATAATTAAGCGCGAGCGAGACAGGCGAAGGAGCGACAAGGCGGGCAGATAGAAAAAACGCAGCCTCACATCCGGTCAACATTTTGTCGCTCATGTGAACTCTTTTCAAAAGGCGAACGAAATAAATAATAATACAAAAAAAAACAAAAAAAAAAAAACAGAGAGGTAAACCAAATTACAGATGGGGGTCTCTTGGAGGCCTGGAGCCGAGTCTTGCTGGCTTGGAGTCTTCGAGTCTTGGCAGATTGTCTGCAAATCCAAAACAAGTTACAGTTCATTCATTCGCCACTCATTCACCCATTCATTGATTCACTCGCTGGCTGGGCCATTCATTCAGTCGATCGCCCAACCGGCTTTTGCCTGGCTTTTCAGATTTCCTACACTTGTACGTATGTACATATAATATGTAAACCTAACTCAACTTTGCTCCATTCATCCAACAGATGTTGGTTCAGCTCAGTTCTTTACATGGCTCCCCTCTCCCTTCCCCTCCAGCGGTCTGATAGACAAACAACAAGCTCCGAGATTTGATTTGATTTGATTTTATTTATTTGATTCGTTTGTACTCGTATGCCGTTTGCAGCGAGTTAATAATTATGAATTGGCGTTCGCTCGTTGGGCAAGTCGCTGGCTGTGGTTGGCACAGCCTCCAGATACAAAGATACTTTTGTATCTATGTGGCTATTTCTCCATTTTGTCGTTCGGCTTTTTGTTTGCCTAATTCTTAATGATGCATAAAGTGCTTTGCCTCGTCGCCGCTTTGCAAACAGAGTTTTGAAAGTTGATTGCAAATTAATTGCCCACACCCGCAAACCTCCGGCCTGAGTTTAAGAATTCTTAAATGTATTATTACCATTTAATTATAGCTTTTTGTCGCGATTTATGATCTAATTTGCAAGCCATACCCATAGTGAAATACAGTCAAATTAGTGGTGCAGTAAAAAATAAATAATTAGGCGCTTGAACGCTAATTTGATTATATTTTACACCTTTAAGATACATAGTTTGTTATCTGTATCGATTTATCCAATAATTGCAGGTTACTTTAATATCTATCTTTACAAACTTTGTAACAAACTTGTTCAACATTTTTGGTTTATAATAATAATATTTATGGGGCACAGATTATCTAGCACAGATATACGCATTCTCACACGGTTTGAGCCCATAAGTCAGCCCGAGTTTTATAGTTCAAGGTAGTGCGCCACCCCAAAGTGCACAGATGCATATATCATTCTATATGGAATGCATTTGCATCTGAAATCAAATGCAGTTTGTCTCTTTCGTTTGTACGTTACGTTCGTTGCCTTTTCGGGCCTCCAAAAGCAAATCCAAATCGAGCCTCTCTTTCACCCATACTCCCCCATACTATTAGCGGCTTTTGCATTATACAAATTTAATGTTTAATTTTTTCTCCCTCTACATATACACTCTATACACCGCTGTCGTTGCTGTTGTTCTTTTGAGCGTTCTTTGTTTTAAATGAACTCGACCGTAACGCTTTTCTATGGCGTAAATTTACATCTACGTACGTAACGAAATAAAATGGAAATACATCAGAGTCAGATACGAAAATAAAAAAAAGAAACACAAAAAAAAAACAGAAAAGAACAGAACTGAAACGTAAAAAATTAAAGTTCGAGGAGACGCCGCCGCCGTCGTCGACAGGCGGCAACAATGGTGTTGTTGTTCTTGTTGTTGTTGTTGATGTGCCTGCAGCAACATCAGCGGCAACATCAGCAACAGTTCCAATCCGCGGATTCACTTCTCTGCCCTGGAATCCCATTTGAATTTCAGGTGAGGCGCGGGGGTGTGAGGCGGAGGGGGGAGGGGGCTGAAAAGGGGTTAAGTGCAGGCCGCATTAGAACCAATGTCGGTCGGTTGGCTGGCTGCGCGTCGGATTCAGCTGAATATGGTAATAAATTAAACGAAATCCGCGCAAGATAGATAAATGTATGCATACATAGGCTGCACCACCGAATGATGTGGCTGGTGTGTAGTGTGTGGTGTGTGGTGTGTGGTGTTATGCAAGCCACTCAGCGGACCAACCGCAGAATGCAGCCAAACGCACACAGAAGTAGAAACAGAGCTAAAGAATGCAGATACCAGGGAGTTTTGCAAGGGAAACTTGGAGGTACTTAGGATCTTAGTTATAACTTAGAAAAGACAAAAAAGTAATCATTTTATGAAACAAATGGTATATATTTATTTAAATATCCTTTCAAATTCGACCTTGATTTCAACAAATATGTTCCAGGGTTAACATTAGTTAGTTGTAAAAATGTGCTTTATCATGCTTAATTGTGCTTAAAATCATAAAGATAGCAAATCAATACACATGACAGTTAAAACTCGGCTAAAAGCACACAACTGGGTATAAAAACGAGTGCGAAATAGCAGAAAACTGAAAACGTTGACTTGACTTTTCACAGCTCTCTGCGCTCTGGCACCCACGGAACCCCCAGCCCGTCCCCAAAAAGCGGTTCCTAGATCATCATCACCACTAGCACCAGCACCACCATCAGCACCACCACCACTAGCACCACCACCACCGCCACCGCCAGTTTAACCATCAGCATACAACACTGTATTATAACTCCGCCATAAAGCCGAGCTCCAGTAGCAGTTGCTCTGAGCAGCGAAGCGCGCAGGCGCGTAGTCGTAGTCGTAGTCGTAGTCGTAGTCCAAAAACTCCCAACGGCGTCGACTATGTTAATTAGTGACAATGTGATTTCTGGCCCTCAAGGCGCTGCCACGCCCCCTCCCACCTCAGCTGCCAACGGGGCGAATGATTAATTTGCTGGCACTGAAAGCGGACTTCAGGCTGAAGTGGGTTGCCTTAAATTCCGCTAAATGCTTTAATAATATGCTTCTTTTTTTCTTCTTCTGGTTCTGGCTCTGGTTTTGGTTCTTCTTCGCCTGTGCATTTGCAAAACAATGGCGTTGAAATTAAAAATGAAATTCCACTTTATGACCTTAACAAATTTGCAATCAACATAATTCCCCATGTTATGACTCTTTAGGTTTTATGTTGCGTATCGAAACAGATTTCTTTAGCCCCAAAAAGCGCAGAGTAAGAACACATCTACTATAACTATTCTTCTAATTTTGTTGTTCTGCTCTGTTGGACCCACAAGTTTTGTGGGAGGTGAAAACTATCTTGCGTTAATGGTTGAATTTAGCGTAATTAATACGTTGGAGCCGCAAATGAAGTCGATGTATGAAACAGCAAGCCGAGGTGATCATATTTCCCATTTGGCCTCACATTGTATGGTAATTGGCTTCGAATCGCCGCCTTCTTCTTGGTAGGTTTTTAATTTCATATATGAACTGGATTCCCGATAATTCTGTGCCGCTTATGTATTCGCTTGTTTTTTAAGGTTCGGGCTACTGTATAATTATGAGTTTTCTAAATTCCGGGAAACATCGAAAATGGTTTCGCTTTGTGGGCTAATCTTTTATTAAATTTTCAAGCTAAACATATTATCATAAATTGCTACATTTAGCATGACTTTAGCATTTTTTTTAAAGAAAATTAAAGATGAAAGTGGTTGGTTAGAACAAGTAGAAATGTTCTATTTATAACCATATTATCAGTGTTTTTAGATATAGAAATGTTGTATTTATATTCTGCGATAAATTTGCCATCAAAACCACTGCCGAATGAAAGTGAAAACACCTCGCACGATGACTGTCTGCCACATGTCTGTCTTGACGAGAACTGAAAGATTGTCATTCCATTGTCATTTTCAAAACCAACAAACTGTAACTAAACCTGACGTAGGCCTGGCCAGCTAGTGAGATGGAGAATTTACCAACTGTCACATGCGAGAACTCCAAAGACATGTGACTAAAGTGGAGTGGAGTGGAGTGAAGTGGATTGGAGGTGCTTTGTTCAGTCGGATGGATCTACAAGTCAAATGTGCATTAAATGTGTCATTCTGTGAGGCAACCGACAACAACAACAACAACAGAGATCGGGGCATCCAAAGAGGTTGAAAACAGAAACAGTTCTATGGTCGGTTGATCGGTCGGTCGGTTGGTTGGTTGGCTGCCTGGGCTGAGGTTATATGGAGCTACGATATTGCGACGATGATAATGATGATGATAATGATGATGATGAGAATGATGATGATGATGATAGCGATGATGAATCAACAGCCGGCAAGAGGCAACAATGGCAACTCTTCAAGCTTGGACAAACATTTCACGCATCAGGCATTTTATTATGTAGAAATAAAAAACACACAGAAAACAAAACAGCGGTATAAAAGCAAATACGAATACTAAAACTTCATGAATGGCCAAATCATAGAATAGGAATAGCCATACAGCCATACAGCTTGGTGATTTTCGCAAATCTAAATTTAGTGGAACAATGGACTGCCGACTGAAAATGGATTTTCACCGCAGAGCTCCCAGAGGTAAATAAACTTGATTTCTCTCCACTTCGACTTGGGTTTCATTAAGGGTTCGTTCCACAGCCTAATGACATCATACGAGTGTAAAACAAAAAAAAAATAAATCAAATTTGAACAGATTCATATATACAAACTGTGTTTCGGAGGAGGAGGCGCAGAACAATGAAATAAAGGAGACGCTGGAAAAATAAAAAAACAAAACAACCAAAAAAGGCAGCGGCAATTTTGCGTGCAAATATCTAAGATACACTAGCCTAGATACGCTCTCAACCAAAACATCGAAAGACCCTGGTCATGATGAGGTCTATAGTCTATAGTCCGTCGAACAATCAGCCAACCAGCTCACATATGTATCTGTGCAGTATTGTATCTGCGATGTGCGCAAAGATTTTTAACCCGCTGACTAAGCGTTAGATACTGCAAATTGATCGAATGCGTATGAAAATAATTGCCAGGGACCATTTAAACGTAACATACTTTCCATATGAATGGAGGAATATATATTTAAGAGGGTGCTCAAATAACGTATAGCCACCCGACCGACTTCTGCATAAATTCCGGCTGTGTTAAAGTGCAACACCGTAAATCATTCAACTACCACATTCAACTCCCCCTCGTCGTGAATCGTGAATCTTGAAGCGATGATGAAACTTTGAAACATTTTCAGCCTTTTTGCGCTTCGTTGATTTCGCTTGTAGGTGTTGCACCAGTGGGAGGGTCAAATTAAATGAAGAATACACAGTAAAAATGGGAAAAGACTCAGTTCGTTGGCCATAGCAAAAGTGAAGCGTGTTCATGACACTGTTTTTATTATTTTCGGAGATTTGGAAACTCGTTTGCCAAAGGCATGAACTCGATTCTTAATGTGTGTAATTAATCATAATTTGTTTTTACTTTTAATGACTGACTTTTAAGGCCCAGTTGTGAAGGCTTTGCTTATTATTTGATTCTTTTTTTTTGTAGTTTTTGGTTTGCTTTTAAGCCAAGTAGGCACACCTGGATGCCATAAACGCAGGGCACTCATCTGCATAATTGCCTGTCGCAGGGAGCCTAGCCTGGGAGTTAAGTGCCAGGAGCCGGGTTAAAAGTGTCAACAAGTCACGCACTTAGGATCCCAGACTTAAAGACCCCTCTCGGCAATCTTCTATAGCAATCCTCTCCAGCTGGGGTCAATCAATTTTTCACACAGCCCTCGTCGTCGTAGTCACACACACACACAAAACAGAGAGAGTAAGCCACACTACTTGTATGCAAATGATCGGGGAGGGCAAAAAAAAACATCAATAATATGCAAATGCAGCAAATTAATGACTGACAAAAAGACAATCGAAACGAATTAAGAAAACCAGCCTACAAACCACTGGACGCCGATCCGATCCGATCCCATCCAATCCGATTGGAGTCGCATAATTTCCGTAGATGCGGGCCGAGCAGGGACAATGACTATCTGGGTTTTGGTGGACGGGGTCCGGTACCCAGACGACGGTGGCTTATCCGCAAGATTGAAATAATAACAATGCTGACAACAGGGGCTGCTTCCACAACAACCACGCGAATGATTGAATCAATTTGATGCCCAGAGCCTAGCCACTGAAACGATCGTGCTGGACTTACATGTGTCCAATCACACTATGACATTGCTGGTGACTTTTGGGTTGTGCTAAGAACTAGGAGATATCTTGGGAATTTTACTC
Source organism: Drosophila teissieri (assembly GCF_016746235.2). Taxonomy (NCBI): domain Eukaryota; kingdom Metazoa; phylum Arthropoda; class Insecta; order Diptera; family Drosophilidae; genus Drosophila; species Drosophila teissieri. The sequence goes on along the minus strand of NC_053032.1, from coordinate 24,867,582 downwards.
AAGTTAGTTCAACTTATGCAGAAAAATAATATCTTTCTAAATTTTAAACAAATATTTTAGAATGTGTCATGAAAGCTTCATGCGTGACTCATAAGCATCATATCACTCTACAAAGCAACTAGAAGAAAGAGTATTTAAAAGTCCCAAAAAATATGCAGTGCCTCTTGTTTGTTATGTTTGACTTGGCCATTGAATTGATTGTTTCATTAGCCGCGCACACGTCTGCGACTGGGATATGTAAATATGTGAATGTTTGAACATTTATGGTCATAATGTGTCAAAGACCATAAATTCAATTAATTTATTGGAATGGCAGGAGTGGTCGTGGTTTCTCTGGAGCATCGACAAAGTGCAGACGACGTGTCCATGCTGGGGGTCAGTTGATTAATAATAAGACAGAAATGTGTATCGCATACTACATCATCTTGACACTGCAACTTCGTTGGAGAAACAAAAACGCAGCACAAAAACGCAGCACAATGCAGCCCGATGATGATGGTGATCACAGCAGCGGTGGTGATGATGTTGCTGCTGTGTTCCAATTTGTACGGCGACGCATTAAATAAATGTATCTCAATCTCAAGCTGTGCCCTGGCGTCGACTCCACCCCTCCTCCTCCTCCTGCTCCTCATACTCCAAGACCCCCCTCATGCCATTGAATATGTAAACAATTTAAATAGATATTTAGATATGCTGCCTACGCTGGCGCCAAGCTCACACCGTCAGACAGGCCGCTATTTGTTTTAAAATTTAATTTCCGTTTCAATTTCACATAAATAAATTAAAATCACAGAAATATAACTCAGATACACTAAAGACTGCAATCCCCCCATAAGACACAGATATCAACGCAAAGGAAGCCAAAGATATAATAAAAACATTGTATCTGTGCAAATGAATTGTTTAAATTGGCTCTCAATTTGAATTTAGTTATGGATCTGCTCGTGATTTAGAGTCTTGCGCCGGATGCACTAAACACATGCCAAACAACTGTTCATCATTTGGCCAAATCGGTGCGGAGGATGGAGGATGTGCAATAAATAAAAGTGATCGCTTAATGAGCTCCCATATCCATCTCCCATCCATCGTTGTAATTTCAATATCAATATCGATTGTGTGTAATTTTACGTGGGGGCATTACGTTCAGGAATGCTGAATGATTTGGGCCATTCATAAAGTCTTTGGCCAAATGAAAAGAAAACTGAATGAAATCTGCTACGAATAGTTTACGGCGCAGTTAGGCAATTTTCTTATCAATTGCAAACTATTTTTATTTTGCAAAACCAAGCCCCCACATCATATCTTTATAGGTCATGCATCTGTAAAGTTTATGGCTTCGCAGTTCTAGGAAATTTCAATGAAATACCAAGTGTCATATGCTTAGTTAATGATAAGATGTTTAGCAATGGGGCATTTAAGCATTTTAATAACTTGAATAGATTCCTCAAAGGGGCAATTAGCTGCACGAAAAAGGCGACTTTGTAAGTGGCTTGATAAGCAAGCACTTTGGAATTGCTGAAGTCTCACTTGAAGTTCTGCATTTCTAAGCACTTCATTTGATTGTAGAAGGAAATAATACGTATTGATTGATAAGATGTACTACTTAAAAATCGGAAACGGAAACGGAATTACATACGACGGTTACTACGACTCAAGCCTCTCACCTTCTCATCGCTGAAGGACATTCACTTTCGATTCAATTAAGTGTGTGTATATATTTATGAATACGCCCAAATTAGTATCTTTCGGATTGCTTCACTTACCGTTGTGGGAGTGGGGCGTGGCGCGGTGGAAGTTTTTGTTATCACTGTTCCCCGCCGACGTCACATAATCCATGGACAGGCGGCTGTTGATGCTGCTGTTGTTGTTGTTGTTGTTGTTGCTGTTGGCGGGCGGCTCGGTGGGGTAATTGGCCACCTGGTGGTCCGATCCACAGACCGAGGCCGTGGTGGCCGACTCAAAGGAATTGCCATGGACAATGTCCTCATTTGGTTTCTCGCAATCTGAAATTTGTCGAAATGGCAAAAGGGGTTCGGTGAAAAGGTGGACAACAAATTGAGTTAGTTGCATACAAATACTAATGGGGTTTTACCCAAACTAAGAGCGGGCCAAACTCAATAAATTATAAAAATCATACTGTCCAAATGAGTTTATTTTTTCTACAGGCATCCCCAACCATACAGTTGAGTTTCAACTTCAAACTTTATAGTATACAAATAAGCAAATTCAAACAGAACGAGTTGCATTTCTACAATCTCTTTTATAAATCCGCTTAGCTTAGTGCAATAATGAGAAAATGTATCTGTGTTAAGCTTTAAACTTTCTATTTAAATTCACGGAAAACATTGTTTTTGTTTTAAGTGTGGGCTAACTGCGACCTGTACTTCAAATCGAATTTCAGCCTGGACAGGAAGCTTCAGAAGTACAAAAAAAAGTTTAATATAAAGGGTGTGAGACTGTTCAACAGGTCAGAGAACCGGTTCACACCGCCGCCCATTCCATGGCAACCCAATAGAGCCACCCCAGCCACCATGATGGACTCCTTGACTTTGTTAGACAGGCTTCCGTTTTGGGTTTACCTCAGTTTCCCTCGGTTTGCCTCGGTTTGCCCCGTTTGCCACCTGGTTCTCTTTGGGGCAGGTAAATTTCGTTAGTGGCGCCAGTCGTGTCCATGTTTATGGCTCTTACTATGGGCTTACTCTTTTTGCCGTCGGCGCACTGGCATTCGGCTCACGTACTCTACACTCTACTCACCTTTCTGCAGGATGTCCAAGTGCTCCCACAGTATGTCGCCGGTGAAGGGCGGCGTGATGGCCAGGAACTTCTCCTTGCCCAGATCGACCATGGCACGGCCCTTCATCTTGTAGAAGGGGTCCAGGTTCATGGAGACCAGCGAGAACTCATTTTTGGCCCAGTTGAGCCAGTAGATCACATGCTCCTCCGTCCATTCACGCGGATCTGCATGGGAAATAATACAAAGAAAGCGTTGAGGGGGAGTGTAAGTACAAATAGAAATAGAAATAGGAATAGAAATATATATGTATATATAAATAGAGAGATGGAAATTAATCGTTTTCTAATGCCTCCAGCTCGGTGGCGACTTAATTAGGCGTGGGAGCGCACTTTGTTATTGCTGTGGGAAACTATTAATATTCATTGGCACTCGGGCCGGAACTCCAATTGATAGTTCACGGTTAGTTAGGATAATTAAGATTACGTTCTTCAAGCTGAAAGATTCAGCGGTCAGCAGGAATTGAGGAAGATGATTTAGAAAAATGTAACTCAATTGTAACAAGGAATTGGACGGAGACGCGAATTCTTCAGATTTTTATGAACTATGTATAAGTTATAGTCGCACCTATCAAATCACTTTCTATATATTTTCTTACCTTTGGTTATGTTGTATTTTTGCACCTCCTTTTCCCAGGAGGCGAAGGAGGCCTTCAGTACCTCGTTGACCTTGCGATTGGTGCCCGGCGTGAGGGGTGGCAAGGTGGTGGGAACTTCTGTAAAACACAAAAACAATCACAGCATTAGAGAAACATTATAATAGAACTTAAAACTTGCTTTGGATAAGAAACTATGAAAGAGCGGACTGTAAACTTTATCGAACCTTTGAGCTTGCTATGATTGGTGGTCAGCTGCTGCAGCTTTTGGCCCTTCAGGTGGAATTTTCCCGTAAAGCACTGATAATTGTTGGGCAAGAAGGTCTGGTGGTGGTGGTTATAGTTTGCCGACCGCAGCGGCGGCAGCATCCGACTGTCATTCCAATCGATCCACTCATTGGTCATAGTCGGGCCAATTGAGATCTTGTTGAACGTATGTAGTATGTAGTGTTTGTTTACGCACTGGGTGTCAGGGGTTAAAAAGGGGGACGGCGATCGTACAATTGATCTTAATTGATTGGTGCGGCACAATCTTGACCCGAAATGTCAGTGAAAGTCGCGACCCTTTCACAGCGCTCGAATCCGTCAGATACGAATGTATCTTGGGCGTGCAATTGTCGCGCCTTAATTGTGGTAATTGAACGTTAATTGCATATATCACAGCACCATTTAGCCATTAACAGATTGTCAGCATTAGCAAACGGGTTTACAGAGCACACACAGATGCACACAAACACACACAATCACACACACACGGACTCCTTTCTTGAGATTTATTGAAATTTGTTCTTATTTTTAATGCAATAGATAGAAACAAAAGACGAAACGGAAAAATATATTTTGTAATTCGCTCGTCGTTCGTTCTGTGTATCTATCGGATTGCTGGATTTGTGAAACCAAACTGAAACGAAACGATCGTATCCGTAGCTGTAGCTGCATATCCTAAGCAAAACGAGCGAAGCGAAGAGAGACAGAGCGCCGGAGAGCGCAACAAGTGGGAACGGAACTCGTAAATCTCGAAACCCTCTTGCGGAACGAACTGGAATTCATTCATAAAACGATGCGTGTGCGTGTGTGTGCGTGCGTGCGCTCTCTCGGCGGCGTCTGTGTGTGTGTGTGTGAGTGGAAGTGTGCGTGTGTGTTTGGAACGGAAACGGCCATCATCAGAGCAACAACAAGAGCAACAACAACTACAGCTAGTAAAACAACAACGCCAGGTTGTTTGTTTAGCCGAGAGTAGAAGGCAAAAAGGCAACGAAAAGACAAAAAAATAACAAAACACACAGACACACGAAAAAATTAAAGCAAAAAATAATGCAAGAAAGAGAACAAACACAAATAAAGCAGGCAGCACTCTTTTTCGGAACATTAGCAACAGGTGACCAAATGTGCGATTATACAGGGTGTAACAGGTGCGCCACATAGAAGAGTGCTTCAAAAAGTCGGCATTACAAATAAGTATAAATCTTGTTTAGTTGTTTAATTACAAGCTAAAAAGATCTAGAGTTCAAATGAATTCGATAGAGAATACTACTTTTATAACTATGAAATTGAAAGCAGAGAACAACTGTGATCCTTAAAACAAAATAAACTAAACTTTACAAGTTTTTAAAAATTATTATATGTATTTTTTATTTATCCTATTGCAGTAAGTGGCTTGCTTTTTGAGTTTCTGGTGCACTTCCTATCTTCCTGTTTGATCATAATTTGTATCTTTTTCTTTTTCGTAATTTTTTAACCAGATTGTGCAGCACATATGGCAAATCTACTCATGTTTCTGCCCCCTGCAATGACTCGAAGAAAAAAAATGCCCAGGCACACAGGCAATTTATGAATGAATTTCTTGTGTTGCCTCACACGCGCATTCTTCTCCAAAGAAACTCCAGACAACAAAAAAGAAGAAGACACCGATATTGTAGTAAGGGAACGCTTCGTATTTCGAAGATACAATACCTCAGGCGATAGGAGCAACAACAACAACAACAATCGATCGAGACGTCGACGTCGACAGAGGCCGCTTCCGCTGCTTCCGTTCGATGTATTGATAGGGTGCAAGCGAGATGGCTAGATGCCGAATGGCCAGCGGGGAAAAGAGAGAGAAAAGGTGGCCAGGGCTAAGGAGAGGAGGATAAGATAAAGCTATTATTATGATGACTACGCGACCAGGTAAATTTATGAATGGGATACGAAACGAGAGAAGACGAGACGAGACGGGACGCGAAGCATTGACTCCGCGGCTTTACGTCTATGAATGAATTGAAATTACGTGCGACGGCGACGGAGAAGGGAAAGGGGACGGGAAAGGGGAAGGGGAAGGGAGATCATTTGGTCATTATCACAAAACCGCATAATTGGCGACAAATGCAGGGGAAACCCTTTGGCTTTATCTACGCCACGACGTTTACCTGAACGGCACCGGAAAAAATAACTAATCTACTTGGGCAGATTGTCAGAAATGATCCAGAGAAATCCATTTCATTATCTAGCATCTTCAAGTAGTTAATGAAATGATATTAAGCATTACTATTAGACTATATACACATATTTCATCTTCAGTTCCTTTCTATTTTTTTACTTTTTATATAACATCAACATGCTTACTTCCTAACCCATAGAATAAGTTTTTCAATTCTTTCAGTGTATGTTTCAGTCCCAAGGTGGGCTGCGTGTTAAAGAAATGACTTCTCATAGCCATGAGTATGGGCTCCGTACATATTTGGCATTGCATACATATGTATTATAACAATTATTATGACTTGTAGTCGGTAGTAGAAGTAGACGCGAGGCACTTCAAAGCCCAGCACTTACAACTCGAAATTACAAAACGTCTGTGCGTGTTCGAAATTCATTATGCGATCCGTCTAAAGTCGACGAGGGGATCCAACCATCCAAGTTGGCGCACCTTTGTGGACCTCTGGGCCACACACATGGCCAGGGATCTTTCAATTGGAGCCACTCCACTCCACTCCAGTCGATGCGCTGCGGTTGGTAATCACAATCACACGAGGTGTTCATTGTTCGCTCCTAGTTGCCTCACTTTTTGCAGCTCCACTTGGAAATGGGTCAATCACGCCGACCACCAAGCAACAAGCTCCAAGCACCGCCCGTCTGTCTGCTGTCTTCTTAGATCACGAGATGGACCCATCCACATCCAGATCCACATCCACATCCACATCCAGATCCACAAACACGTCATGGTGTCTTAATTCTAGCTGAGATTCCCCTTGAGCTGCCTCGGATTACTTCAGTTCTGATTAATTTCATTTAATTTATTTAATATTTATATTTGCGCTGGGTGGCATTTGATTTAGCTGATAAATATGCATCTCTGCAGTGGAGGTAGGCTTAATCCATGGAGTACTTACTCATAAGCTTATGACTTTCTATACTTATAGTGGAACAAGAATCTAAGCAAATATTTGAAACATTACTAACCACTTGTTTTCATCTTTATCAACTAGGAAAGCTGAGAAAATCGAGAGCTATGCCAGTCAACTTTTTAATAAACTCGCGATTATTTTTAGATTTGCTACGAGTAAAGACTCAGACTCAACGGCGATATTGAAGTCACGTAGTCCACGGAAGGGAAGCTGGTGCATTGCAAGTACAGATCCCTTTAATGCTAGACGTTATGGCTACGAAATGGCAATCTATATAAGACCATTTTGTACCAGGCACCCACTTTAGTCTTAGTTCATCGGGCACTACGTAAATGGAGATTGAACACTGTGTTGGTTGTTTGCGTTTCGTGGGTGGACTCGTGCCAATCTCAAAGTGTGAGTAATTGCGCAATTAGCACACGAGGGTGGAGAAATCTTATCGCAATTCCTAGAAATGGGACTCGAAAGAAGTGCTAGCTGAAATTTATTAGTGCAGGTTATTTTTGAACCCATTACATCTTATCAGCTGCAGACCTGCCTCCCGATAACATATGAGCATCGAGTGTGCCGCCAAGTAAGTTCATTCATAAAATGTGTGAAAGCGATCGGCGTATTTCTGCGCGTAAGCGAGAACAGTGAAGTTCTATTTCCGTTTCCTGTTGTGATCAGATCGTTATCGTTATGCGATAACCGGAGAAATTTCAATTTTAATGGAGTGCCTGATTGTCGATTCGAATCGAAACGAATCGAATCGAATCAAAGGCAATTGAAGCGCACACTTAGCGTTCACCTTTCCACCTTGCCTCAGTTCACCTGAAGGCGCAACAAGCGGCACGCAATTTTCTTCCAAGCGAAATTGCACCGGAAAAACTGACTAGAAACTAGTGGAGAATTTAAGTGTGAAATTGAAACTTTTATTAAAATAAAGTGTCTCTAAAAGCAGTCTCTTGATGTGTTAAATATTTAACAATATTTGATGGCCTAAAATATATTTAAGAAATGCTTTCCCCAAGTGTAGTAAAAGCCAAAAGGCAGGCATCGAAAGTCTGACAACAACTGACAACAACTGGCAACCACAAAGGCAGCGAACAACATTATTAAGTATTTGCCATTGACTTCCGGTCGTTAGATATTTCATTACCAACTTCGACTTCAACTCTGGATCCCTGGAGGTGGGCTGCTCTTCTGCCCAAGCTCTTCTATTAAATTGTATAATATTCCGCCTTCCACTAGCCTGGGCGGTCTCGATGATGGGCTGCTGGGTAGGCGAAAAGATACGAGATGCAATCGAGACCAGATGGGCAGGCAGCAGATTCCCAGTGATGGCGGTGTAATTATGGCAAAATATATAGTGCAATCGATACCCGGTACTGTACCTTTATACATTTAGAATTTAATGAAAGCGTTTGTGGTATATGTAGGTCTTTGAAGGAGTCCTCTGTCTCCTAGCAGTGCTACCATCTTTCGAAGGTCCTTTGACATGCAGTCGGCCATAAACGATTTGCACCTCGGGCCAAACAAGGCAACTAATTTGATGGAAATTCCAACAGTTTAACTTCGATTGTCAGAGAATTTGTATGTGAGGATATATACGTAGGTATACGTAGTTGTATACGAGTGTGTGGGTTTGATGAACGCTTCTCATTTAGTGCTTAAATCGTAAATTAAGTCAATAAAAGGGGCGTCATCAGAGGAATTAAATAAATACAAATTCAAACAGAGGCAAAATGTGACAAGTTCTTGGAAAATGTTGTCAACATAAAAAAAGCATAGCCGCAAAATGCATCGGTCTGCTTAAGAACACAAAATACCCTGCAACATCATATATATAAATCTAATAAAGTAACAAATGTATTTTATTATAATTCAAGTTAAACATATTTTATAAATGCATAAGTAATATGTTTTTTAAAAGTACATTTTTTATATTTTCTTTTTGATTAAGAACTTTTAAAGCGCAAACGTATATTCCGGTCTGCAAGCTCTCGAGATCACAAGATTTCTTCGAATTCCGTAAATGCACCTTAAGTTTCCTTAATATCGGGAAAAAAAAGGAAAAAACGAGGAAAACAAACTTAAAATTCTGGATAAAAAATGGAAAGAGAATGGAAGACGGACAGGCCAACTGAAAATTATATTGAAAGCAAATAAATCAAATAATGTGCAGCCAAATTACGACAAAATACACATTCGAGTATAAATAAATATGTACGTATGCATGACAGGAGGAGTTTGGAGTTGGGCTCTTCAAAAGGGGGAGTGAGTGTCTCTGTGTGTGTGTGTCTCTGTGTGTGTGTGGGGGGAGTTTTCGATATAAAAATAATTGCAGGAATTGTGTGTTGTCGACGACGTTCGAAAGGAAAAAAAATGCATACAACAAAAATAAAAGGCCATATAAGAAAAAATCAGCGAGACGATCGGCTGCTTCTTGTTGCACATTTGCAGCTGAAACAGCAGAAGTAGAAAGAGAGGGGGCGCAGCAAGTGTAAAAGAGAAGTGCGCTGGCTAACAAGAAGAAGACGAGAGAGCTGCGACCCTGGTGGAAAAAAAAAAAATAAAAAAAAATTGGTAAAGATGGGGGGGAAAAGGAGAAAGAAGCGAGGAGTTGTCGTACGAAACTTACTACACCGGAAATATAAAATTACACACTCAACACTTAAATGGCATGTGTGAGTGTGCGACTGTGTGTGTGAGTGAGTTGCATGCTGCAGTTGAGATTCTTCGAGATGCGTGGAGATGCAGTGCGTCACGTCTACAGGGTGCAAAACTATCGAACCCAATTTGACCGATTCCCCATCCCATCTCCTTTTCTCCTTGGTTGTTTTTTATTTTTTTATGGTCGGCAAAGGGCAGGGAAACGCAAATTAATTGCCCAATTTGAAAGGTTGGTAGGTAGGCAGTCGGTAGTAGCCCCCATTCGACATTCAATGGACATGAAAAGTGTTGCACCTCAGGTGTGTTCCATAATTATGGGAATATTTATTTAGCCAACTGCACGAGAGGATGATTTATAAAGCGGATTATATTTATGGCATTTGAAGAGGGATTAAGGGTGCAAAACGGCGAAGAAAATCCCAAAATCAACAGAGTGAAATTTTGAGCAGGATATGAAAGTGAAGGGTCTTCAATTGGTTTATTGCAATAATAATATCAATCAGAAGATGATACATTGCCAGTTACATTGCACTCAAAACATTACGCCTTAACAACTTCAAATGTTAGTTTCCTAATTTAATTAAACATTCCCGAATATATAAAATTTTAATTGCTTCTTCACATTCAAACCCTTTGGAACGTCCTTTGTGTGCCATCGTGAGGATGGAAAGCGAAATTCGCAGAAAATAAAATTCCCACGCACTTGAACTTGAATTGTTCGCTGTGTTATTTTGACAGATTCGAATACACAAGTTCATATGCAAACATATATTAATGCTCTGCGCTCCAAATGGGCTGTTTAAAAAGACTCAAATTACACAGATACTCACACACAGACTGCCGAGTGCCGACTGCTGAAAGATTAACACACAATATGTCTGTGTCCTGCAGCTTTTACCTGCTAATGATCCCCGAAAAGGCCGCGCATACCCTCTCCTCGCTGCGGTCATGTCCGACTTGTTGCGTCCTTTGGCGGCTTTTGACCCCCACCTCCCCCCCTCCACTGCCACTGAATCTGCGGACCATCAAGGACTCTACTCGCTTGGCGTCTGTGGCGTGGGAAAAATCAGTCCAAAATTCGCTCCTTCTGTTCGGTTTCTCTTTTTTCCCCCATTTAATATTGTTTTTTATTTTTTTTGTTTTTTTTTCGGCAAAAAAAATATATTTCTCAAGCCGCGCGGAGATCTTGTCTCCCCCTTTCAATAATTTCTGCGCTGATTTTTCGAAGGGGAGCCGCCGCCGCTGTCTGGATTTCTCGAACTGGACTGAGTCACTGCAACAGGTAGTGAAACCCAATGGCTGATAACAAAGGCAACCCGCTGTCTAGTAGCCCTCGAAAGTCCTCAGACAGCTTGACCCAGCGATAGTTGTGTTTAGACTATGTACACATGTTATATGTATTACTCACTAATAGTAGATAGGCCATGGTTGCCTCATGACTCATTTCGGCCGATAAAGTCGGAATTTCTAGGAAACATTTCGAGCTTGGGCTCCCCTATCTCGCAGTTTGTGTCGCCAAGTGCTGTCTTTAATTTGGTTCTTTCAATTTTAATTTCATTCAATTAGCCCATGGAAATCTCACAACATACATACAAAACCAATTCACCAGCCTCCTTTTCGAGATCTCTTGTTTAATTGTTCTCTAAATTGATGGTGGGCGGACATGGACGGACACTTTGTCTAATTGCATTTATTCACAATGGTACATCAGCTTTCATAGTTTACAACGAATCCAGTAAATTGACCGAGCTTTAAGTGTGCGGTGGAGATTTTGATCGACAAGATCTGTATAAGATATTAGTGAAGATCTTGGGAAACTTAAGGATCGCATTCTAGAGTTGTACTTCGTGATGCAAGTTACACATATTTCAAGATGTGCTGTAATTTTTTGCGCTTTTTAATGCTTAACTATGAACGTGTTTTTGTGCCAACTTGGTTATCTGCAACCAAAAAACCAAAAGCAAGAAGTGCAAGCATACTTTTACACTGTAACTTGATTTAACCAAAATTGTGCTGATAAAAGTATGTTTTACACAATATTCTACGAAATGTTCCGCTTGAAATGCACTTCCGAGAACATGAAAATTACCAACAGACAATATATATATGTATGTATGTACATATATGTATCCGACATAACTTTATGGCCGCAATTATTTGACTCGAAAGTGAGAAACGTTTGGCAGCTATCGCCGGCTATTGTTGTTTTTTCCATCCACACTAGCAGCAGCGTGTAAAAATGTTTATTTAGCAAACGATCAACGGGAGAATACAAATTTATATGGACAGGCCAAAGTCAATCGGTGGAAATCCCCAATAACAATTGCAAGCCATAAACTTGATGATCAAACGAAAACTCTCACATTTTCGAGTGCGAGCGGGTGAGCACTATGCCGGCACTGGGTGCGAAAGAGAGGCAAGACAATGCCAAACGGAACTGAGATCAATCGTATGTCCCAGATACCCGAATTGGTTGGTTATTCTGGCTAAAAGCAAATAAATTCATTTTTAATATGCTCCAAGGAAACCGAATTCAAGGCAGCAAATAACGGCGGAAAAAAATGGTGTTTTTCAAATTTTTATGGGTATTTTGTTTCAACAAGAAAAACAACGCCCAGACATTAAAGAACACAAACAGCAGATATATGTATGTATGTATATATATGTATAAAAAGCTGGTAAAAGCTGAGAAAAACCGAAACAGACAGCGCGGCATTTTCAATTTTCGAAATTTACCAAATTTTCCAACTACTGCAATCGCAACTTCAACGGAACTTGTCAATGTTTACAAACAAACAAACACACTACCAATATACATATATTGTGTGTACTACCACATCGAATACCATATTATCTAAACCGATTTATATGAACGCAGTTCTTTTATTTTTTATTTTTTTGGCACAATAAATTCCCGGTTGCAAACATTGTTTATTTTCCGTTTTTGGGGGAAAACATCAAACGACAAACTGGGGAAAAAGGCCCAATGAAAATGTTAGAACAAAATATCCCACAAAAACTAAAGTTTATGATCGGTGGGGGTTATCTATATGCTATATATGTACTATATGCTATCGATTGTTCTTCCTGCCCGCCTCTTCCCCTAATTATGAGTTGTCTTGGGGGTTGGGGATATTCTTTGGGGGGTGGGGGTTGTGATGGTGTTTCTTTTTGGATCAAAGATCAAAGAGCTCGACTCCCGTGTTTGTTGCCATTGCACTCGGTTGTTAATAGCGGGTGGTGTGTGGTGGGGTTAGGGGGTTAGGGGGTGTGCTGCGGGGTTCGTACTAATGCCCACAAGGTGTGAAATAAGCTGGGGATCGGGGAGGAACGTGCAACATGCCGCGCTTGCAACGGAAGGCATCGCCGAATGTCTGATATCAAACAGACACTTTGGCAACTGTTTGAAGTGCAATCGACATACTCGTACTCGCGATCGGCACTCTATATATAGAGCGAATGCTTCCAAAAACGCTTCGGAAAAGATATGTTATGAGTGTTTTATGAAAGGAAATGTTTAGGCAAGTGATTGCTGATCTGAGCCGATCATTAAGTATAGGTTATATGGCCTATATGTGGCATGTATGACGTAGAGCCTGCACTTAAGGTTAACCATATATGTTTACTTCTCTCTTTCATCTTTTCAATCATGCAAATTATGGCAAAACGCTTCCAATTTCTTCCATTTTTAATGATGTTACAAATTATGACAGTTCATGTGCAAAGCTCTACGATTTTAAGCAGATTTTTAAACATAAATGGACTAAAGAAAAGTTGGCTTTACAAATCAGCAACTCTGCAATCAGTAATTCCCCCCTCCAAAGAGGTGTAATACTGAAACGATTGATTGATTAATTGACTGGCCAACGAATCAGCTCTTTCCGTAACGAACTCCCATAAAATCTTTGCCAAAACTATCAATTGACAGCGAAGGAAATCACAAATAAATCTATGGCCATCCACGGCTATATATATACAACTTTATATGCATGGCCATAAATCTCGAGCCAGATCATGGGGTTACAACAACAACAACAGCAGCAGCGAAATTTTAATCAACACTCATTAAGTCTGCAAGATCGCTGGCAATATAATTAAGAGAAATTAGATTTCCATCGGCGCTACGTTGACGTCGACCACAGATGATGCTTAAAATGATTATGATCATTGCGATCGTGATCGTGATGATCAGTTGCGATGCGAAGTGATGGGATGCGATTGGATGGACGACCTGTTGGATCAATGGACACCCAGAGCAGCAACAAATATCTAATATCTATAGCGCGAGCGAGTGGAGCTTTTCGTTGTTTAACGATTTTGCAATTCAGCTGTCGATCATTTCATTCATAAAATCTTGGCACGCTCGCACACACACTCACGGTTCCATTCACACAGAGCGGGGAGATCCGCTGATCTGGAAAACTCGCACATCCACATCCGCACATGCTGGGTTAATGCCAGTCCGTAAGTCCACAAGATCACCCCTCCATCTCTCCATTCCTCCACCAACCATGTCCACCAAGTCCACTAGCCACCCGCCGCTGCTCCGCTCGCTGGGATCGGTTTGGTTTCGTTTGGTTTGTATTGGATTGGATCTCCCCATCGGTCCACTACAAACGAACGAATGGTGATTAATTCATGTAGTGGCCGGTGGAGCCCCCTGATCTCCGCCAGCCACCTCCTTTGGCCCCCCAGGCCATTCGCCGTTTTCTCAATGGGAACTGGTTTCGTCAGTTCGACTCGTTCAGCTCAGTTCAGTTCACTTCATTCGATCGATCGGCCGTCGCTGGCGTTGTTGATATTGGGGTTTATGTTATTATATTCATCCTCACCTGATCCCCAGCAGCTGCTCATCCGGTCAATGTGAGAAAAAACTTAAAACAAACGCAACAAATTTCCATGCAGGCGGAAAAGTCTCGAATCTGAAATACCCTTTCCAAGCATTTCACTATCAGCAGTAGCTTTTAAGAAGAATATTTCTAATAAAGAGCTAACAGTTATAGAGCATGTTTATAATTTAATAAATAAACAGGGTAATAAACCAAGAACTGTCTTTAATTACTTTATAAATCTACTTTTCAGGGATGCTGCTTATAATAATAATATAGTTTATAGGTTCCTTTATAAAATCGTCGTTTATGTCTCGCAGGAATAGTTTATGGTATCCAATGATAAGGAAACAAGCCATGCAAAAAAAAGTCATGGCAGAAACGCATGCAACTTTTTCTTTTCGGGTTTGTTAGCAGTTTCTATTCGGACTTTAGCTGCAACATGGAGTTTGGAGCTGGGAGCTTGGAGCTGGGTGTTTGGAGCATGGAGAGAATGGAGCATGGAGCATGGAGAGCTGGGGGAGCCGATCAACTGGCCAGATATTGAGCAGTGCAAAGCGAGGCTAAGTGAATGATGTGGTGGCGTTGGGGAGCTCGAGACCGTGCCAAATGAAATGCGAAAGTTGCTGCCCGGCAATACGGCCATGCATCTATCTGACATTCAAATCGGCTTAGAAAACTGCAACTGCAGTGGTCAAGTGGGGTTTTCGACGGGACAGGCCAGGCCCAGGTCCAACCTATTTGCAGCATCCGCAGCAGCAACTGCAGCAGCAGCAGCAACTGCAACAGCAACTGCAGCAGCAGCAGCAAAGGAAGCCGAGTGGGCTGAGAAAAAAAACTAAAGCAAACTCTTTTTTTTCCCCCCAACTGCGGAAGTTTGTCAAGCACGTAAAACAGTTAATGGACACAGGATATGTTTCCGGGCCAAACTAGTTTCTCCGTCTCCGCTCGATTTTAGTTTGGTTGTTTTTGCTTTTTACCTGTCTGCACCCATCGAAGTTATTAATTATCAATTTGTTTTAATCAATGAATGTGTAGAAAACTGCCAGACCCACAGAGACCTGTTGTGGCTGAGAAAACGAAAAATGAATTGGAATCGAAAAACAAATAAAAACTAGTTCGTTCGTTCTGCGTGTATTGGCAAATGTTTGCCACGATTATGATGGGATGATACGAGTATCGTCTTAATTGGCTTTTAATTGCTATGGGAAGTTCGGTTTGATGTTTTCACAAGTTCCTCCTAATCAAATCAATGGTTAACGCATAAATTAGATAGGCAGATATCAATGGGAAGCGGCATTTGGGGTTATTTCAACCATTATTAATGCGGTCACTCACCCAATCAGAGGGGCAAACAACGGATCATAATCGGAAATAAAGTAAAGTTCAATAAAGTTCAGTATTTTAATCAGCGATTTGGCAAAGAAACGGATATATCTTGGCATTAATGAATGAAACGGGAATTGTTCCAATTTGTATTTAGGATAAACGGAAGAAGATTTCATCTGCAAACTAAGCTGTGAGAATGTAAACTTCTTGACAAAGTTCATCTTATTCTCTGCCTTTATTCCTCTCAAAAGCTATCCACGCAGAAACCAATCAACTAACCCATCGTAATCATCGTAAAAATGCGTAATTACCGACCACTCGCCTATTTAGAAGAATATAAATAGGAACAAGGACCCCGAGAAGCATTAAATCTCCTGCAGCTCGAGCGAGTTTTTAAAGCTCTCAACTTCAAATTAATTTAATTTACCAATATGAATATCAATAATTGAGCGTAACCAAAGAAAATTCCCCCAATAACCCACAGCTTTAATGAAGCACCGAAAGGAAGCGGCTGCACGTTAAAACCCATCCATGCACATGGGGCAGGAGTCCGAGTGGGTAGACTCCACTCCACATTTTAAAGCGCAAGATAAACACGAGCGATTGGATGCCGATCGGATCAGTGGTGGCTATCCCCAAAGAGCAGCTCCAAAGAGAAGCTGAAGCTGCGCTGAAGTTGCGCCGTCGATTGTCGCGGCTTACAACAAACAAAGAGCCCTCCTCTTGAGACCCCCATACACATCCCCATAGCCATAGCCATCCCCATTCCGCATCACCATGCCCCATCACCAGCCCGATCTCGAAATGATCGTGTAGAGATGTTCAGGCGGAGGCTGCGATGGAAAATACAGTAGCCGCGCAGTAGCCAGCAAACAAATTACACACAATTCAAACTCCAAACAGAAGATTTCACAGCATCCAGAGCCGAACAACAAGAACAACATTATTATCTGCTTTATGTCCAGAACGGAGACTGAAGAGGCTTGGCCTCGACGGATGGCGCTTCCAGTGTCCAACAGCGGCACTCCCCTTCCCCCTCCCCATCCCCCCAGAGTCTCCAGCTCCACCAACTCCAGCAGTTCACCATCAGCAGTTGAAAGAGACGATGATGAAGATGATGCCCCAACTGCGACGGCGGATGATCATCACGTTGCTTCTGTAGCTTCTGTTGATGATGATGATGGTGACGGTGGCGTAGACATATACTCGTAAGAACGAATCAAGTTGAATGGGACTAGTGTCGAGGCTGTTGTCGCAAAAGCACTGCGAGAAAATACTAGTGCATACTACAAAAGGATAAGGTAAGACTGTAGATCTTATTGAGTAAGGATACAATTGATTAAACTGATTGTATGCAGAGATGTAAGTTCATGATGTACATCCTTGTGTGGGCTTTTTACCTTAGTATATGCTACCCTTATTACGCAAGTTCATGGCTTTTCTGGCAGTGCAGCTACTGTTCAATGGGAATGGGACAGCCTGGACAGTCCGGGTTGGATTCGTCGTTGGCTCCGCTGATTCGTTTGCTCGGCTGTTCGGTTGCTCGGTTGGTTTTTCGGTTAGTAAACCGGATGTTCCTAATCATTGCTAGTTTGCCTCAAATTAAATATGCTCCATGTGTGTGCGCGTGTATCTTTTGTTTGTGTGCCTGCCATGCAGATAGATTATAGTCCATATACACAAGTCCCGCGCACTCGGATACTCAGAGTCAGATACTCACTCGCTCGCTCGCCAAAGCGAAGCCTTCGCAAACGGCCTATCTTGAATCATGAATGAAAATTTGCTTTTGTTTTTCCTCTTTATCGGACAACAACTCAGCTCAACTCAGCTCAGTTCAGTTCAGTGACGCATCTCGGTACACAAATATCGTATATTATTCGAGAGTTGGCCCAACCAGAGATAACCGTGGCCAATTTCTCGCCTGTTGGCAAGGCCAAATTAGCCACTTCTCATGGCTGCGTATAAATAGGATATTCGCCTTTTCATTCATCTTTGATGGCTGATCGAAACAGGTCCGAGTCGAGCCAATTTAATTGATAGAGAAGAGTGACCGCAAGAGCGGCAGAAACGCATTCATAAATTCACTTTTATCAGCATCAATTAGCAATAATTATTCATTACGAAGCGCGACCAGAATGATAATGCAGCGTAGTAAAGATCGCTGGCCTGCATTGCCAGAGGGGGAAAATGTCCATGGAAATTTCACTGAAGCTCAATTGAATCCAGATGATGGACTCAAGTGACATGGAAATTAAACAAACTATAAAATACATACTGATTACTAAATGCAAACGATTGAAGATCTTCGACTCTTCTCAGAACGTAAGCTGGCGCTATAAAACTAAACCCGTTTCTAAATAATATCCCATTTCCCCGGCAATAATTTTAATAGCTTTCACACACTCCAGGGGCAGAGGAATAAACCTGAGTGAAACCTCAAACTCAAGACCCCGATCAAAAAAAGGAACTCACATAAGACACCATTATCTCAATCGCGTGGTGGCCTTAAGTATCCATTTGGTAACGGCTTTGAATAAATTAAGATGCCAAAAAAAAACGAAACGAAACGAAACGCATCGAAATGAATTAAATTGAAATGAAATGTATCAGAAGCTGTAAAAACATTTTGTCTCGACGTTTTCGGCATTTTGGTTTTCCTATTTCTATTTGAACAAATATATTTGGCCATTAATTGATAACTGAATTTCGAAAATGGCCCCGGAACGTGTGACGGAAGGCACTTTTAGCCATCCCGCTGCGTGGCAGATGATAAAATTCGAATTAAAAGCCCCAAAAGAGGCAAAATATTAATTGTTTTTTTTTTAAAAAGATACCAACGACTGGCGCCACGAGGAAGCCCACACGGCATTAACTTAATTGTTGGCCACCTAATTGGTTACTATAGATATCTGTTGGATGCTGGTGACTGGAGACTGGAGGCTGGGGTCATGGTGATAACTCTTTCCCTTCGATTGCAGCTCGAAATGAAGATGCAATTTGTTGCTGGTAATAAGCCCACGCTGGGTGCCATACAACTGGATTGACTTCCCGATCTGCAGCCTCCATCACCCCCCTCACTTGCCCCGGGTTTACTGGGTTTATCTTAGCACCTGGCCTGCCAACCCTAGGACCACAACGCTCATCGCGAGGATGCTCAAACTGGACCCTAGACTGGCCCGGCTGCTGCGGCATTTGCATAAAATGCAGTGAGCAAAAATGCTACCAATACTAAGAATGAAAGTTAAATAAGACTTCATAAGATAGAATAGATCCTGATTCTTTATAAAATCAAGTCTAGAATAGGAATAGCTTGTGCTCAAAGGGAATTACTTCTTCTTTGACTATTAATTTCTAGATTTAGGCACCTCTCATGTTCTTAGTGCACCGGCTAGATCCAAAGCATTGATCATTAGACCATTTTTAATAGAGAGATACCAGAAAACGAGGGGGGGGTGGGGAAATGCCGGGAATCAGAGGGGGATTGGGGATAGACCCCAACCGAAAGCAGGACCCATAGAGTCGAGTCAACCAGTTTTGTGTTTTACTGCCGCCACAAAAGCGGTTTGGTCAGCTGTTCAAACTGCTACCAACCAGCCGCCTGCCCACTCCCCCAAATAGACACTCCACACCCCCCTCCCCCGAAACTCCTGACCCCCCCACCACCATCACCTCCCCTGGCTTGACTGTGAATCGGCAAAAGTTTCACCTGCTCGCAGTTGCAGCTTGCGTGCGATCGAGTCGAGTGTTTGTTGGCATTAGCCATGGCTAAAATAAGCGGACCAAGTACAGACTGATGATATTGCCCCTTCATGTTTGTTGCAGTTGTTGTTGCTGTTCCTGTTGTTGTTGCTGTTGTTGTTGCTGTTGCTTTTGCTGCAGCAGTTGCAGCCACACAATTTTCACACTCCTTCAGCCCGATGCTGCGGCTACCTAAACAACTGAACTGAACCCAACGCAATTAAAATATATAACTAAATGGATTTCAACAGCCAACGGTAAAAATTAAAGAAAATTAGATATATTGGGGGGAAAGGAAGGGGGGGCAGGGGGTGTGTGGGGCACAAAGAAAGGTGCATTGACAAACAAATTTATGTGGAGAGCCACAAATCTTGCGGGTTTCAAATAAACAAAACTAAATGCTTAACCCTCGAATAAATTAACTTCCGATCTTAGGCACACCATATACAAAGTCAAGTACAGTGCGTGCCATGACTGTGTGGCTGCTATGCTCAAGTGATCGAGGCACAGTACTAAATCAAGCTAGATGAACATCAAAGAGCTTAAGAGATGGAGGGTAAAAAGGCTACCCTTTTATCCATTTCTTTTCACATCATATGTAAATTATACTTAAGAGAACTAATTATTGATTAGGCCTTAACAAACTAAGTAACCATCCCGCACTGTACGTACTTATATAAATATATTCCCGCTTGTATATACAAATTCGAGTGCCAGTCACCGATTCTCGACTCTCGATTCTCGCACAAATTCCGAATTCAGATCCGATTCAGTGCGAAGCGATTCGAGGCGATTCAAATCGAATCGATTGTGGGTGTTATGGTCAGCATCAGGCGGCGAGGATTTCGAATGCAGGCGAGCAACGAAAACACTCAATAAAATGCGTTGATAAATTGCGCCGGGCATCAAAGGTAACCCACTGTGCGAATGGCGCTACAACCGCTCCATTCCCGCTTCCCGAAAATTTCTCAGCCACTCGGCCACTTGCAGCAATCTTCTATGGAAATTTATCGATTGTTTTTGTTTAGAGAATTTTCGGTTCGAATAGACACAAAAGCGCCAGTGCCGCCGACACTGTTCGTAGATATGTACGTTGATTTTTGGGGGGTGCTAAAGAGTTGAGGATCTACATAGATGTTAGTTATGGACCGCCATTTGAACAGACTTTGATTAGCTGCGTGATCTGTGCACAAATCAGAAAAACCTCCTTCTTCGAAAGTTATGGGATGATATCCGAAATAAAGCTGTACATTTTGGGCAGTTACATAAATTTATCTGGCAAATAATTCAAGATGAAACATACATTTATAGTAGAAACAATTAAAGTACTTGGTTCGAAATTGCTCTATTAAAACTTTTCAATAGATCGGCTTATAACGAAAAACGGTTCCAATTGATGGACTTTGCCACTTCATTCTCTATCACAAAACCCAGTTAATAGGATAGGATCTGCCAATGGACTTAGTTAAAAGTTCCATTATTCGGGTTAAAAGTAGCGCAACGAAGCGGCTTTTAATTCAAATGACAATTGCAGAAAAGCCATTAAGACACAAAAAAATAAAAACCCATTAGACATTATGTGAGCCTCAAAGAAGAGTGAAAACTTTAATTTAAAATGCTGAACAAATTATGACATGGCAGAAAATAGGGTCTTTATACCAAAGGGCAATGGGCCAATTCACATACGAGTGTATGAATATGGCCCATTGTTTTAGGCAGCCCGCTACATTTTGGGCCAATTGAAGCGTTAAATTATCAATTGGCCAAAGGGGTAGCAGCAGCGTTAAATTGGCCAAGAGAATGAATAAAAAATAAATGAAAAAGTGATAGCTACAAGAGCCCAGGTGGACACGCTTGAATTGATGATCATCGCTCGAATTCGATCGCATTCGATCGCCGGATCGATAGAACCAAAAACGCACTACTCCTGGAAAAGTTTCTTCCAACTGGGGCCAGGGGCAGGCAACTGGAAAATTGTGCAGACACAATCATTATGACAAGGCAGGTGTTCCCAATCGACAGCGCCCCCCCTCATCCGACCCTCTTTGCTGCTGCTGCTGCCAAAAAGATATTTATATGGATCGAGATCCTGTATGATTCAATTTTTCATCGATTGCATTATCAATTGGTCGAGAGCTCGAGTGCGCGGCTGTTCGCTCGATCGTTCGGTTGGCTGGTTGGTAAATCATAAAATGCAATTGAAGCTGTCCCAAGAACGGGTTTCCATTGCCGCAATTTGTTGCCCCAACATCCCCACACATCTAATCTGGATGCGAGTGCATCTGCATCTGTGTGAGTTAGTTTGTTTGTTGGTTGGCACGAGTATTTGTGCGTGGACAGGTTGCCTTTTGTTGCATTAATTGATTCATATTTGTTAGTCGCGTCTTGCAGCATTTCCTAATGGGTTTTCGGTTTCCTTTTCGCCACTGATATATGTATTTTTGCTCCATATTTGGCATTTATGATTAATTGAGTTGCTCCCAAAATGGGCAAAAGTGGATTTCAAAAATTCGCTTTTTATTCATTTGGCTAAATTATCAAATAATTAGTTTATGGCACGCGCTCAAGTTTCTGTTTTTAAACGATTTACTTTAAAGGCAATGCAGAAACTTGTGTAGTTTTTCTGTTGTAGGAGGCAATCATTAAATGAAATGCGTATTTCAGATCCAAGGCTACATAAAGTCTGTCATTGCCAATTGGTTTTTTATTAATATCTTTGATATATTATTCATTTGAAAATGTTTTTTTTTTTAATTTACTTCAAATTATATAAAAGCGTAAACATATATAATTTATTTAAGACATATGTAATTAAGTTCCCCTCGTGGTATGCAATAGTTTTTGTGTATTCAATTTCGTATCCGCGCTGCAAAGTAGGCAATAAGTTAACACACTCTTAGTTTGCTACTTGCCGACAGGAGTCGCCACTGAGTTATGTAGAAATCATGTATATAAAAAAAAAGAGAAAATTAAACTAGAAATATAACGAATTATTTAAACCTAATTAAAATATAACAGCTTTAAAAATAATACACGTCAAAGTCAATAATTTAAGGCACAATCCCCTTAAATTTTTTATATTTAACAACCCTAAATTTAAATTCGAAAATAAGTACACTACACATACCGAATTTGATAAGGAACTTGAATTCTATTTATACCAATAGTTTTACGGCATCAGCAATTATTGAATAGAAAGCTGATAACAAAAGAATTTCTTTCTAACGAAAAGCTAAATCTAAATGGTCGGTCTACCAAATACCCTTACCTTGCTTCTTTTGTAATGTTAATTTGGTGCAAGCAATTTGTGTAAGTTCACATTCCCCTATCATCTTGTTCACTTTGTAACTGGCAATGGAGAAGTGGTCCTTGTGTCTTTTCAGTTCCCGACACTTCAAGGTGTAGGCTAAGTGCATTATAATATTAGATTGTTTGCCTCCCCCCATATTCCCCATATTACCGCCCAAAAAAACCCCACCTCCATCGATAACGAGCAGTTCTTATCGGCCAGCCACAAATATTTGTTCTTCGTCCACCTCATTGGTTACTTCTTGGGCTCCAAGTTGTTTGGGGCGATGGAAAGTGAGTTTCGCGTTTGGTAGAGTTCAAATTGGTGAAGGTCGCACGCGTGCGAGGGTTGCCCGATAAGTTCTTCACCCTGACTATGACTATTGTGCTGGGTCAGTTGTTTATGGCTTAATTAACTCGGCTGCTGCTGCTTTCTTATGATTTCGCCCTTTCTTTGCGGCATTACAACATTTCGGAGCGTGCTGATTAGCCATGAACTGGGCTTTATGGCGGCTCGGAAAATCCCAAGAAACAACAACTGCAACTATTACAATAAATGCTGCTAATTTGTCCATGGGATGCACTCAATTTAGACACATCCGTTCTACACAGTCAGAAAAAAACGCATATATGTATTGTACATGTGCATGTAATAAAAAAACGAGAGAAACGCGCTTTTGTTTTGATAACATTGTTTTCGGTGTGAATGAATGGGAATGAAAATAGAAACGTTGAGGGAACGTGATTAGATAAAGTCTCTATGTCTTTTGTAAGCTATTTACATATTTGCATATCTACACGGAGAGAAATTAGGTTCAAAAGTCTTGCTCAATGCTTGAATACTTAATTTACAACTTGAATTGTTTAATTGCTTTGCATTACAGTACAAATGAATGGCACAACTTAATTTATCATTTTGCATTCATAAATCAGCAATAAACTCGAGAACAAATTATCCAAGCATTAGCTGCATAAAATTGAAAAAATATGAAAATATCATTGGGGCTAAAACGAATGCCATAATGCATCGAATTATACCGCCATAAAGGCCTCAATTCAAATGAATCAAAAAAGTTCTCGCGCGATTAATTCCAGGCGAAACAACAACAAAACTCAACGTCGGGCTATCAAAATTTATGAATGAATAAAGCAAAATCAGGCGAAAACCCGACTAAAGGCAAGACAGAGGAAAATACAAAAAAATAACAAAAAAAAAAAGTATTAATAAAAAGGCAAGTGAAATAAGCAAACAAAACGAAAATCACAAATAGTAAGTGAGTACAAAGTGGCGTGCATATGAAATATAAAACAGGCGATATATTCCACTACAAACGCACAAATCCACACATAGCACACACACACGTACGTATGTACGTACATATGTGTGTATGTGTTTACCTCTGAATATGAATGAATGAAAAATTGTAGAAGCAGCACAACCGCAACAGCAACAACAATAAGTTGTTAACGCAGCAGTTCCACGAACCAAAAAAAAAGACGAAAACCCCAAAAAAAAAAAAACACCAACGACAACCACAGAAGACGGGGGGAAAAGAAGATCTGTGAACAAGAAATTTGAAAGGTAACAAAAAACTGAAATTAAAACAAAAAACTTAAAATCAGAAACACGAGCAAGTGTGTGTTGGCAACTCGTTTTCCAGTTTTTCATTTTTCCATATGCAGCAGCTGCCCACAAATTGTGCGTCGAGTGGAGGCGAAGGGGAGTGGTGATGAGCGGGGGGCTGGTGGTCTGGAAGGGGGTGGTGCCCGGAATGGAGGGGGGGGGGGGGGGGGTGTGTGGGGTAGGGAGGGGAGTTCAAATTATGAATAAATAAGAAGTTGGTCCAAGAGCAAACAGCTAAAAATCAAAGCAAATACACAAAAACAATGAAAACAAAACTGGGATGGCGAAGAACTTTGTGCAGTAGAAGTTCAGATACCCTAGCCGTATTAAACCGTATAAAGCCGTATAAACCGTATTATTATATACCAAAGTCTTAAAAATATCAATTTGCTGAATTAAAGAACTATTTTTTTTTAAATACAAAATATTCATGATTTTCAGAATCTTATAAATAGTAAAGTAACAAAATCCTATTGGGACCATAATACCCTACACTGCAGGGTATGGAAAGGCAACGACGACTGCACTTGGATTTCGAGCCAAAGTCGACGCGCCCACGGGCAGCGACAGAAGAAGTAGAGAAGCTGGAGCAGCGATAAAAGAGGAGCCCCAAAGACAAAGCCGGAGAGCAAGAAGAAGAGCAAGAAGCCGGTTTGCAGGAACAAGCCTAGAAGAAGAGGAAGAAGGAAGAGCAGCATCGAAGGAGGGGGACGAAGCAGTGCAGGCACACGCAAAAAAGGAAGGAAACAAACATCAAGCCCCAATGACAGAGGAAGCAACCACAGCAACAACAACAAACGGCCGTGGAAGAAAGGGAGACAAGCGCAACAAGATCCACTCGTCGCTGCCTCTTATTCCCCACTTCCCACTCCCCATCCCAGTTCCATTTCCATTCCCCCATTCATCAACTGCATTTTAATTCTTTTTTGGTTGTCTTTGCGTTTTGTTGTTTTTTTTTCTCTTCGTTTTATTATTCGAGAACCAACTAGTTTTGTTGTTTTTGCTGCCTGGCGAGTATGAATGAAAACGAACGTGTTTCTTGGAGAGCGAGAGCCCCCAAAAAGAGAGCGGGAGAGCGCTGGGGAGCAGCGACGCCGATAGCGACGTCGGCAGCGCGGGGATGAATGAAATGAGCAGCAAAATGAATGAAAGTTGTGGGGCTCGCGCAGTCAACGTCGCTGCCAGCGTCGACGCCAGGCTCTCTTCCGATCTCCACTCTCCCACTCTCCTGGCGGAGAGAATTTGCATTTTTTTTTATATTTTTTATACAAATCATAGCGCACATATTTAATAAGCGAAAATATAATTTGCTTTATTTATTGTTTCGTTTCATTTGGTTCGTTTCGTTTTGTTTCTTGTTATTTTCCAAGTTTATGATTAATGAGAGATGATTACGGCGTGGGAGTGTGCGTGCGTGAGTGTACTTTTGCATCTGTGTGCGCGTATAATTAAAATAAGGGCAGCCTTTTGCATACACTAGCAAAAAATAAGGACGTATTTTTGAAAATCTCTAAGATTTAGGCTTTATTTACTCATGAGATTTAATGGCATTTGCAATACATTTTCAAGGTACATTATAGATTTTTATCCATCATTGAATTTTCCTACAAATTCTTTCTTCATTTAATTTCACACATTTTCCTGCATTTTGAATACTTTTGGATTTCAGGGCGACCCTTATGCTAAGTGTATCTTTCGTTCGCATAATGTAAACTAAATTTACGTGCCTGGCTCCCGATCTTTTCTCTGCTTCTTCTGCCCCGCGATGTTCCCCCTTTTTTTATGTGCCATCCCCATTTTCCATTCAGCATCTGCGCAGTTGTCGCCGTTTTTGCATGTTTTTTCCCCCGTTTTTTCCGCCTTTCTGTTTCTGTTTTAGTTTTTGTGATTTTATATTTATTTTTTTGTTTCTGTTGCCATTTTATGGCCGCGATCTTCTAGCGACGAGCGAAAAGTTCAGGCTGCCAGTTGTGTTCGCTAAGGGATTCGCCTGGGTCCCACAAACAAATGTATGTATGTACGTATATACATACATACATATGTCTAAATACATGCACAGATATGTAGCGTTGTATGTGCTACCATATAGGCGCAATGGGGTGGACCTTCCCAGAAACTACAACTTAATTAATTGCCAAAACTAATTACCAAATATGTGACCCCTGCTTATCCATGTAGTACCACACTGCGTATGAGCAATGCTGTTTTTTAGACTTTTCCCAGGCACTGCGAGCTGCTTATTAAGTCATATATTCATTTGAATATATTTACAATTTAAATGTATACCATTGCCACCACTGCGTATGAGTGATATTTGAGAAGACCATCGTGCACACTTACAATCCCCATTCTTACAGCCAACTGAGGTCCACCCTTCGCACACCACACATTTGTATATTTAGTTGGGCACTGACTTTAGTCTTGGGTTTGCGTTGACATTGAAATTGTTTGCGCTTTGTTGATCTCAACGCAGCGATAAGACATAAATACATAAATACTTTTTACGTTTTCGGGTTCCTTTTCTTTCGGTTACTGCCTCGATTTTTGGGCCACGGCAAAAAACCAAAAAAGAAAAAAAACACCAAACAGATTTGTATTATTTGTTTTTATAAACATTGAATAGCTTTCAAATCGCTTTAGTCCCACCGATTTGGACATATGGCAGTGCAGTGAGATATTTTGTAAAATCTCAGACGGCTTAACTTTGCGGTAAAAATGGATTTAAAAGATATACTGTTCATTAAAGTATTATATTTCATGTCTTGACAATTATTTTGTATTCTTTTAATTCACAGAGAATCTTCATCAAATGAATGCAGTGCTCTTCTGAGAGATATTAAATTTGGGTTTGGGTTGCGACATCGTGCTCCAACTGGCATTATCGTCATACCCCAAAAGCTAAGTACTATCCAAAAAAAAAAAAAAAAAACCGAGAAATTCCCATTATTAACACATACTCGGTACATTGTTCTCGCTTCGCAAACAACAGGGCAAAAGATGCATAACAAATTACCATAAAACGTTGTCCGATACATGAAATCTTTTTCTGCCCCGCGACTGTGTGTGAAATAATAGATAAAATATACTAGACACAAGCCATACGAAAAGCAACAATAACAACAACAGCAACAAGAACAACAACAGCAGCAGCAACGACAACGATATTTTGTCACATTACGTATACGAAGAGTTGGCAGAGTGAGTGAGTGAGTGAATGACTGACGTATTGCCTGATTGACAGCGGCAGCAGCAGCAGCAGCAACAGCAGGGGCAGCGGAGGGAGGGAAAAGGTAGCGCTGCACATTTTGAGATATATTTATTTTGAGAGTATTTCAAATGCAAATGTATTCCGCGCGCAGAGATCTCTGTGCGTTTTCCATTTGTGGGAGCATTTAAAGGAGCAAATGAGTGAATGAATGGCTGAATGAATAAGTGAGGGAGTGACTGACTGAATGAATATGTGTCCGCAAGTTAACTTGGCACTTCGCCGAGGGGCATTTGGGTGGGGAGTGGGGATGAGTGGGGAATGGGGATAGGTGGGGAGTGGGGATTGGGAGTTCAGGAACGGGGGGCTGGGCCCACCGGAAACAAACGACGTGACTTTTCACTGAAATATTAAACCAACTATGCGAATGCTTGGGAATTATGTTTGTTTCAACGACTACATTATAATAATAATCACAGACGATCCCCCACACACACACACACAATGGCTATATCTTCCTCTGGCATTATTCCCTTTTATTCAAGTTCTTTTATTTTTTATTTTTGTAGCAGTAACACGCTTTTGTCGGCTTATCTTATCGCCAAATTATTTGGCCCGTTCGCTCTCAGTGTGTTTTTGCCATTTTATCGCGCGGTTCAAAAGGCAAAAATAATAATAATAAAGTCGCAAAAGCAACTGAGCCATGTATTGATCGGTTGCGACGACTGCCACATATCCTTCTGCATTAATTCATTCTGTATTTAATTTTATAAACTTATGAAATATTTGTTCACCTCATTGATTTCTTTTCAGCCGGTAAGGTAAATAAACTAAATGAATAGTCGTGCAATTTAATGAGCTAAGGGAAAACAATTCATAATTCTCAATAATTCCGTTTCTATGGAATATCTGCCCTCATATGTATATAAACAAAGCTAATCTATCTGACTAATATACATAAGATATACAAACACCACGTATGTGAGTCGAGATAGGACCATTACGCTCCGCAACTATATAATTGTTGAACATTTGCTCATCAACAACATTTTGCTCTTCAATTATTCCCATTTCTTGGAAATCTGTTATCAAAAAGCTCGCCAGACCTCGAAATGCCATTCAACAAACAAAATATGAAGTGAAAGAGCAGAAAAAAAAGAGTCATAAAGCCCATATGAAACCGATATAGCAAATAGGGTTAGCACTTGGCCGATGTAAACAATCCGTATATAATATGATATATTGGCACAGTTACGATGGGGTTTTCACTCACCTAATGACGCCTCTTGATCTGAAATATCCGACAAACTGCACAGATCCTTGCATCCATGGATCGGCTCCTCCTTGATGAATATATTTTTCGACTGCAAAGAACAGGAAATTGTTTTATTAGTGTAGGTTTTTAGCTTTCAATTCAAGACTGATTCATTTACTGACTAATTTGTATTTCAATGGTTGTCGTCATAATTCTATAAACTTATTTTTTACACATAAATCATTTTGATGTCATATTAGAGTTCCTTCAACGATTGGCATTCCATATGCATTACTTTTCAATGTATAAACCATTACACTGCTTACTCATGGTACATACCATGCTTTTCTTAGCTAAAAGCAATCCATTTTAATTTCTCTTAAACTGCAGATCCTTTGCTTTGATTGACATTGGTGCTTAATTAGTAGGCAATAAATTAGCACGATCTTTGTTTGTTTGTTTCCCTGGCCAACACCAATTCCCCCGATGCCATTTGCTTCTTTTTTTAATCTTCGCCCCCAAGAGGTACTCTCCACCTGCCACCCCCATTATGCCCAACCCCCCAGCTGCAGCACAATGAGCAAACAGTCAACACAAGAGGCATCCATGATTGTGTGTTGTACATATTTATAAACAAGCCACTTTTACCCAATTACAAATCGAGTGTGTGTGTGTGCAATGTAAAACTGAGGCTCTACTCGACTCGACTCGGCGGCGGTGGGCATTATAATCAGAGATACAATAGCGCAGAGTCGTGGCATAGATTGCCCCGGCAATTGAAAGTGGCAGGCTGCGGCGGACTGCCCCAATGTTGTGCCATGGGTCCAACCGATCGTGTTGAACGCGTTCTAATAAATTGAATTGTACGTTTGACTTGCTCAAAACCGAGGGGACTGCGTCTGCGTCTGCGGGTCCGCCATTAATGATAATGGAGGTCACAGTAGTCAAACGGAATGCTCCGTAAATATAGTATCGTAATCAATTGCCGAGCGAATCCCAGCTGAATTCACATACTCACTCACTCACACTCACACCAATTGGAACCCAATTTTTGGAGCTCTACGATCCACAAGTCTTCAGTTACGTTACTGCACTTTGGACGAGTGATGGAAACCCAAGACTTGGCTCCTTCTAAAGGCCAGACACTCCAGATCGGATTACCTGACTGCATTTTCCAAGCGACTGCGCATGCGCATGTCCTTTTCTGTCTTTTTTTTTTTTTTGGGGCTTTGGCAGGGCAGCGGGGAAAGGATCAGCTGGGGGTCAGGCTGTTGGCCCCGAAAGACCGGATGAAAGTGGTCAACGGCTCGGCGGGCCAACGGATATGCTTACCGCAGGCGATGTGTCAAATGCCTTCACTCGTTACCCGTCAGCGGTCGTCAATTTCTTGGGGGGCACAAAGAGTCCAGGGAGTGGGAAAGTAAGGGAATGACTGGTTTGCATAGCCGAAGAATTAGTTACTCTGGGATTTTAGGGAGTGGAAAAAAGTAAAGGAATGACTGGTTTGCATAGCCAAAGATGTCATAAAAAGGAAGGGTATCAGAAAGGGTAAGCTTATTATTAAGTACAAGCTGCCTGAAGGAGAGGGAAGCCCTACGATCTTGGATGCCATTGTTGCCTGTTTCACTTTCTTTGGACGGTTTCGCATTGAGGTTCCTACTTTTCAAGGCGTTTGTTACCAAGCAGTTCCCAATTTCTGCCTTTTGTCTATGCAGATGCGTCATGAGCCAAGTGGCACGCTTATCGCTTTTATGGCGAATAAACAAAAGATGGCCTACACAAAAGATGCCCATGGAATGCACACGAATTGGCTACACCCTCACTTTGGGTATCACCCGTTGGATGATTAGTGATCAGTGACAGATTATTCCATCAAATATACAATATACTTAATGGCAAAGTCGCCGCCGAAAAGCAGGGTGTTGCGAATAAAAACGCAACAAAGCATAATACATAATAATTGCGTTTTTGTTTGGTCTACCAAATTTAGAATGCGATCTACGTGATCTGCATTCGCGATGGGGAATCACTCTGTCATTGGGACTCCCACTGCAGTGGCTGTCAAACTGGCATAGAAACGAAGCCGATGGACAGCCTATCGATCACTTGATCAGCAAATTCGCTTATTGGTAGTTATTGGTAGTTATATATAGAAATTATAGATTTATGCAGCCATCGATCAACGACGTGCAGTCACTGCTACCTAGTTTTGAATAAGCCAACTGCCGAGCAGTTAGGCGGCTACTAGTCATCATTAAGTTGGCCTAGATTAAGTATTTTAAATATAATTAGATATCTAATATTACAGCAATCATGAACTAAGACACTTTACTCCCACTTGTTGGTTGGTTGGTGAAATTTGCTCAGTTAACAATGTAATTTAATACGATTGTGAAATGCCCCAACTCACCTCAACTAGGCTGGACAGAAAGGTGACTTTGCGGTTCTTCTTGAGCCTCATGGTGCTAACTTGGCCCGAATGGCTGCCGCTGTTGCCAATGCCGTTCAGTTGGCTAAGGATCGACTGAGGACTGCCGAGCGAATTGTGATGACTGCTGACCGGCGACTTGAACAGGTGTCCGTTGATGGCGTTCAGATGGATGAACTCGTGGGTCGCCTTGCCCAGGAAATGGGAGGCCGTGGAGGCGACCGCCGACGTTGAACCAATGGTCGCTGATGTGGGCAGAGCGGGTGGCAGCATAAATTTCGTGGCAGACAGATCTGTTTTACAAATCGCCAATTCCATATTGCGCAGGCATCTGCAGAAGAGCAAAAAAAATCGAATTAATAAAACAAACAATTAGCTGGCTGGCCAATAAACATATCGCTGCAATTATTACGGCGTCTGGGCGTGAGGTGTTTTAATTATCGCTCAATTATTGGCTTGTTTTCCCCCCACCCTCACCGCCCCGCCCCCCGTGCGCTTTATTAGACCTCGTTGGCACCTCCCACTCTGGCGTTCGCACCTCTTTCTTGGCTCAATCCACCAGCTCTATTGACTGTAGAAATTATGACAGTTTTTTTTTTTTTTGTTTTTCTTAACAACAACCCAACGAAGCGGGGCAACATCAAAAGTGTCCGCCACCTTTAAGATAGACCACAACAAAAGGAGCCGACGGGGCAGAGTTTGCATATGAGCAC
This sequence comes from Drosophila teissieri, assembly GCF_016746235.2. NCBI lineage: Eukaryota > Metazoa > Arthropoda > Insecta > Diptera > Drosophilidae > Drosophila > Drosophila teissieri. The sequence continues at coordinate 24,835,752 of NC_053032.1, read as the reverse complement.
GCTTTTATTTTGTTTACACAGCATCCATCATATTGGGGCGAATAGGATGGGATTGGATGGGATTGGATGGGATAGGATGTACCAGGTCCACACACAGCACACAGCACACAGCCAATTCAAAGGGTTTCAATTTTCTAAATATATTTCTAATGGGTTTCGTTTCGTTCCGTTTCGTTCTCTTTGGAGTTCTCAAATATTTGCCCTAGCCAAGCAGCGGTTGATGATCACCGAGCTATGGATGTGATGTGAGTTTCAAAGAAAAAAACACGAAAAGTTACTTTGAAGTGTCGCCACAAAGAGTTTGGGCAGGAAGATCACACGGATTGCTTCAGGTTCTTTCCCTGAATCTTTCCCATTTGGTGGCTTTGGTTCCCATGTGCCCATGTCTTTATGGCATTGTATCGCTTGCACTAGATTCGGTCATTCCCTAAACTACAAGCTGTATTAAAAGTAATTGCATACAAATCCGAAGTGAATAACAATAAATCTTAGAAAATGTTATCACCGGAAGTGGGCTAGATAAGCCCCAGAGAAAAGAGGAGCAGTTTCAGAAATCTCCAATGCCTCTCATGAGGGCTTTCCACAATTGCCCAGCCAGAAGCCACTATAAATAACGCGGTATTGCGATAATGTTCAGAAATTACGCATTAAATATATTATATTTACATTGAATGTACTCTCAATGATAAAAGCTGTTTAGTGATAAATGGAGACAGAAAGTCTAACCTAATCTAATGGCATATACTAAACTGAAGATGAAACTAAGTTTCTGAAGTAGAGATGGATCAGTTACAGAAAAACGGTCACATCCATCAAAATGTTACAGGTTTGTATATTAAATAAAAGGTTTTTAATTTTTTAAAGAATCTTGTAATCTTTACATATGATAGCACTACGACTTATATCGCATAAGATTGAGTTGCTCTTTGATACTTCTTGATAAGCAAATGTTATTCTTGGCTACGGTAAACGCCCCCAAGTCACCAAGTCACCATATATGCATACATACATATAGTATCTCAAGCTACATCTGAGGAGTATCTTTGAGCACTGGCTGCCTAATTAGATACGTTATGCAAATGTGTAGATACTGTCGTCGCATCGGTGACGCTTCCACCCAAGTCCGTCTCTTTCGCTCTCGTTCTTTGGCACTCGGCGAATGTGTGGCCAACAGTTATCTATCCGCCTTATCAGCCATGTACGAACACATATGTATGTATGTAAATCGGCGGTATATATATATTCATATATACATATGTATGGGTTGAAGCAATTCAAGCTGATCTAACTGAACCAAAATAACGCGTGGAAAAGGGGGAAAACCGAATATACGAGTATACTTAACTTTTAGCAGCTCTAAGGCGATTTTCAGAACGATATTGTGGTTATAAATTGCTCTACTTGGCTCATTGCCCTTATAAAGCGCTTTGAGTAATGAAATGTATAATAAAATGCTTTTGATTAAATTAAAGGAATACCCCTTTGCCTAGGGCAATATCGTCATGAGAAAGCGTTGCATAAATTTCAACAGCTCGAGCTGTTGCGAAATCAATTTCGATTTGATTTGCTGATTTTGTCCGTGGTCGTTGCCGATCAACTGAAACACCCAGCTGGGCAGTTATGTATTCACGTTCACAAGAACCAGATATAAACACATATAAATCAATATATATATACTGCCTATATACATATATATAAGTGTTTGAGTGTGCGGATCAAGTGAGTGCACTAAAAACGAATTTAAGTTAATCAACAGTTAAATGGATAACAAAATCAGCGACTGCAGTTCACAAAAAGTTGATTTATTTCTCTCCTAGTTTCTTTTGGCCGCCCCAGTGCAATCAATTGGATGTAGAGCAGCAATAAGAGAAACCACAGAGCAGCATTACTAAATCTGCACACAATCTATATGCATTTTCAGTTCAGTGGATATATGTATATTTAGAACTCGACTGCATATGATTTTGAATATGGCAGCAGTGCACTGAGTGCACTTTTCACACGAAAATAATTCATTGACGCATAAAAGTGGCCAAGATAATTGGCAACTTTTGGCAAGTCCAATTGATTTCTTGCTTTTGGCCCGAGGCAAATACGTATATTTCAGTTCCTATAGTCACTCAAAATTGGCTATGAAAAGTTATTGCATTCAGCTAAAATAATTGTGAATGAAATTAGTTTATTTTCCAAAGCATTATTTATACAGCAATTACAGAGATCGTAAAAGCACAACGTTTGCAAGGAAATTCTACGTAGATTATCCAAGTAAACAAGTCAGGAGAAAATAAATTTGAGACCTCCAAGTGGCGGAGATTAATTTAGGGTTTATTTAGTCAATCAACTAAAAGTGACTTGACAATTGTTCTTATCGATCCGCAAATATTTCCATGCGAATTCCACGCTTTGTTGTGACTAGCAACTTAACAAATCATTCGTTTGAAAACAAATTCCTCAAATGCAGATAAGTGCTGGGGTAAAATCGAGTTTCCCAGAAAGTGGCACATGTTTCAAAAACCAATTTCGAATGGCAGCATTTCGAGCACCAAAAAATCAGTCGGCAGGGTGCCAAAAACGAGTCGCAATCGCTAAAACTATCTGAACAAAAAACCTTATCGCCCCAGACACGTAGATAACCGAAACAAAAAAATAAAATAAAATATTATATACATATATGTACATATAGTGAGGGAGGGCGACAACAAAAAAACCACACGAATCGAATTGAATCGAAGCGAAATTCGGAGCATATGTTTTCCCTGGAAAAGAGCAACATTTTGTTGTTGGGAGGACCCATGGTAAGTGGACCAAAAGAGTAGATTGTCTGGAGTCCGAGTTCTTGAGGTCTGGAGGAGAGTCTGGGTCTGGGCGCAGCAGATGCTCAAGGAACAGATTGTAAACGAATATGATCTTTTGATATGGTGCGCACTCCTCGGCCAGACGACAACAACAGCAACAGCAGCAACAACAAACCTGCAGCGGCAACAAATAGGGGTGCAATTTTTCGGTGTGTACGTAACGGTAGAATACACATTTAGTCGCTGTTCTTTTCTTTCCCAGCGCCTGGGCCCTTTTTTCCTCTTCCTCGCTGGTTGGAAAGAAGGGATCTGCGATCCGCTGATGATCCTCGAGATGCCTGCCTGTGCACATGTGTTCTATCTCTTGTCGCCGAACACTCCATGTGCATGTGTCTGTGCGGAGTATCTGTGTGTGTGTCCGTGTGTGTTTGGAGTATCTGTGTGAGAGTGTGTCGTCTTGTCTTGTCATGGGATCGATCTTGATCTCGGCCTGTCTGCAGCAGGTTGATACTTTTAGCATCGGTCCGGGCACAGAATCCGAGTTTAACGTGGCATGGGGCAACGAACCAGTGCGCAGAAGATCCACTGAACTGTAATTGTCTGTGGGTATTTATGGAAAAGGATCTTGAACTGGTCTTTCATTTAGGGGGAGACGCTTGGGCAGGCAAAGAGAGAGAGAGGGGGCCGGGAGCTGTGCTCAATTATGATCCAACGATCGTCACACATCAAATTAGCGATTATGGCAATAATTTCTTATCATTCCCTTGTGTATTTTGCTCGCAAATTGGTATTCTCGAATAGCCCGAGGAATCTTTAACATATCTTTAGAGTAGTTCAATGATCGTAACTCTTTAAATTATCTTTTGTGGACTTGGATTCTTGCGATAAAAATTAACTTTATATACCAACTAAAATATAACCACAGCAATGATGATGATGATATATGGTAAGTCTTATTGATCAATAAAAAAATATAACTTATTTCATGTGCTTAATTATTTCATGGCTATCCTTTGATCTTCTTTCCCCTAATAATTACTTTAATTTACAACCCAAATTGTAAGATCCTTTTGAAACCCTTTCAGGCAACACAACAAAGTGCAGACAGGAAAGCACCAATTATGCATTCTTCAAAACCCAAAGGTCAAAAGAGCAGCACTCCCGTGCATCGGTTTTATTGATACTTAATTGTCTAATGCGATCGTTGTGCTAGATTCTTGGCCCTAATCAAATAGCGTTCACACATTCTCGATTACCAAAACCCCATGGATTGATGGCCTTATGGTTCGAAACGCGATCGAGGGGCAGGCGAAGCTCATTTGCGGCACCGGAAGCTGTAAAAGGAACACAGTAGTAATTTCGATCGTGTTTCCCACAAGGGTTGTGGAAGTGCCCCACACAAACACACACACACACACACAGGCACACGCAGACGCACACAGGCGGCTAACTAGCTTGGCTATGATGTGGTAGAAAAACCAATTCAAATTCTGTCGGCCTGGCCAACAACGAGTTTATAGAGGCAGCAATCCTGAATCGAGGCGAGATCGCGAGATCGGCGGATCTACCGAGCGGTAGCCAAACCAGTTTTCTCCTAGATTCATTCAAGAAAACAGGCAACACCAACACAGAAAGGGTTTACATACACTCGAAAGAAAGAGCCATGACTACTCTATAAATTATTCAACATGTGTTGCAAGTTTCTAGGATACTAAAGATATTGAAATGTTGTTTCAAAACTGTAGCTCAACCCAATAGCTAATAATCCTCAAAGACTTACAATGTTTATTTAAGGAAAAAAGTTTGAAAGTTTTATGCCGAGTGTAGCAGGGAGAATAACAAAAACTAATACTTGAACTACTGTTTTTCAACACTTCACTTTGCTTACCGGTGCGGGGCAATAAAATAGCGCCCCTTCGAGAACAAGAAGGCGGGGGCTACTGGGCTCTTGATTATTTTGGTTGTGGGTTTTGGGTTTTAGGTTCTGGATGCTGGATGCTGAAGGTTCTAAAGACCGTCTTTCGGTTGCCTTTTTATTAGGGTATCCTAATTAATTACAGCTTCAAATTAGGCGCACAATCTTGATGGACTTCGCAGCACCGATGACTATCTCTCGCCCGTTCTCTCTCTCTCTCTTTGCGTACTTGTAGTATATATGTGTATATATTTATATATGTGTGTGTTTTAACCCTCCGGTGGGATCAGCAGGTTGATTAGGGGGAGAGAGAGAGGGATTACGTGCCGACAAACCGAAAGCCGAAAACCGAAAGGAACAACTCGAGAAGAAGAAGAAATCGGGGATCGGTTTAGCTCGGCTTATAAGACGCGAAAAGAAACAAACGGAAAAAAGGCCGACGGATCGCTGGCAAACACACGCACACACACACACGGGCACGCACACGCGATGTTTGAGGAGATTTTTGTGGTTTTATGATGGATTTCGTATATAGAAATTGGTTTCCTCTGTTTCTGAACCGTGTTTTTTTTGTGATTTTTTGTTGTTGTTTGCCTTCTTCTTTACTTTGCTGTATATTGCGCGCGCAGATCTTTTGATGCTTTGCTATTGCACTCACTCACACACTTGGTTTTTGCTTGGCTTGCAAAGTGTTTTGCATTTGTTATTTATTTGTTAGTTGATTCATTTAATTCATTCAAATCGAATTTACCGTAGCGCAAGTGCACGCTGCCCGAAAGAAAGACAAAAACAGACTGACCGATGGCGGCAACAGGCGGCAGCGACGCCGACGTTGGCGCAGACGCAGACGCAGCGTTGACGTCAACGCCGACGCACATTCGCTCTTTCTGTGTCTCTCCCTCTCTCTCTCGCCGTTGCTAAGATTGATATGTTTTTTTTGTTGCTCTGGCAAGTGATAACAAAAATCGCAAATTATGAAAATCGAGAGTTCTTTCAATCTGACTTATAAACATTATTCGCTATTTTACTCGATCACCAGAGATCGCTGGAATGAGAGCGAAAAGGCGTGGGCGAACCTCCATCGCGCCCTCTCTTTCGCACTCGCACTAGAGCGTGCATCATGGGCGCAGGCAAAAAATGGAAATCAGAATTACATATTTTGAGCAGCAAAAACAAAGTGTTTGCAGCGACAAAAAATAGCAACAAATTAAAAAAAAATCTGCTTGCTCAGAACTCAGTGTAAGTGCGAATATGTGAGATAGTGTGTGGGTGTGCGTGTGTATGTGTGTGTGGTTGTGCGGGCGATCGTTTTTGGCAAGCATTTAAACAGTGTGCTAGTATATTTAAATATAAAATATGCAAAGGGGGCGGAATAATAAAGCCAAATAAATTTAAAATTTGGCAAACTCAAAGTCTTTCAAGTGTGTACACTGATAGAAATACGTTTATTTATGTATATTCCACATAAAAATCTATGAATATATATAAAAATGAATAAAATAAATACAAATTTTAGGCAAATAAAAATTACATTGTAAAATGTTTTCAAAAATATTGAATCTCTTTAATAGTAGTCATACAAATGCGTCCCAAATTTGGATAGTTTTTTCCCTCTTAAATATATAGAATGTAAATTTTGAAATTCGTTTCAATTTTGATTAATGATAAAAGTTTGCACACATTGTGTGGGAAAATACCTTTGGACACCCCCAAAAAAGTGAAGTTATTTTCCCACCGTGGCCATGACAACCACTGTGCGTTCGAAAGCCTCTCTCTCTCTCTCTCTCTTTCCCGCAAATCAAAAACAAAAACAGGTTTATGTGTGCGCAGAGTGGGTGCGACAGAGAGCGGCGATCTGGAACCGAAACGACTGCAATGTTTTTATATTCCGGCAACGCATTTCGCATAAATAACAAATTACACAGCATAAGCGAATGCAAGTGCAGGGGCGGCAGTCAAACAACAGCCAGCTGCACCCAGAAAAAGGGCAATAAGATTCGGGATAACAAAACTTGACGGCGTTCCCGATTTTCCCGGCCAAAGGGAGAGAGTATACACATAAAAAAAAAAGTTAACCAGCCTTGCATAACGAAACACGTGCAATAAAAATATGGCTGATTGTCAACCTCTGCTGCAACTTAATTGCTGCCACTGAGGTAAAACTGAAACAAAAAAAACATGAGAAGGGGGGCGACAAGTGCAACAAGCGAAAAAAAAACTTAAAGAGCGCATGCGCGCCGCTCTCTCGCTCTCTCTCGTTCGCTTCTCTGCGCTGGAATCTTACAACTCGTGTAGGTGAGCCGGATTTTTATGAATGAATGCGCCTGTGTGCGTGACTGCATGATGCCATTGCAGCGGCGAACTAGTAGAAAAAAGTTCACATTTCAGCAGTGGGAAAGGCGCAGTGGGCACACATGGCCAACAGGCCGGTTCAAGTGGCCAGCAGCTGTCCTTTGGGTGACAACAAATAGGGCATTTAATGCCCATTACACGGGAATTAAAGCATAAATGGTCAAACGGTAATAAAAGAAACAAAAATGTATTCCTTTAGGGATTTTTTCAGATTTCACTAACTCATAAATCAAACAGTTCAACAACTATCTATGTTTATTTCTAAGGACAGCAAAGAAAAAATAATATTTACATATTACATAATTTACATTTACATTTACAAAATACATAACACAATCTTTAAGCCAGTGGCATTTGTATTTAATAAATTTATAATGATTTTTATGTTTTTGATTGATGAACAACTTTTCAAAAAAAATTCCAACTTGGCGCCTACCATCAAACTTTCCAGTGCTGTGCAACTGCCAAATGCGGGTATTCTCTAAAACGCGTTAGTACCTTTCAGAGAGGTTGCAGATTTTTGGCGGCAACAAAGTTATTTACATTTATTTACTTTATTTCCGCAAAACAACACGGAAATGGCAGACTCCGGCAAGAGCAAAGTGCTGCAAAATACGGGTAAATTCGTCAGCGAGAATCGCACAGAAGGGTGAGTGGCGAAAGTCCGTGGATTTCAAGCTAAACAGGAGAATTCCCAATCCCATCCACAGCGACGACTTCTTCAATGAGGCGGGCTATCGTCAGTCGCGGGAGAACGACAAAATCGACTCGAAATATGGCTTCGATCGGGTTAAGGACAGCCAGGAGCGGACGGGCTACCTCATCAACATGCACTCGGTAAGTGGGGAACGCCATCAAAGCATAAACTAATGGGTACTAATGGGTATGTCCAATGCAGAACGAGGTTTTGGATGAGGACAGGAGACTGATTGCCGCCTTGGACCTGTTCTTCATCCAAATGGATGGTTCCCGCTTCAAATGCACGGTCGCCTATCAGCCGTACTTGCTCATCCGACCGGAGGACAATATGCATCTCGAGGTGGCCCGGTTTCTGGGTCGCAAGTATTCCGGCCAGATTTCCGGACTGGAGCACATCACCAAGGAGGACTTGGATCTGCCAAATCATCTGTCCGGATTGCAGCAGCAGTACATAAAGCTATCGTTTCTCAATCAAACAGCCATGACCAAGGTTCGAAGGGAACTCGTGTCGGCGGTGAAGAGAAACCAGGAGCGACAGAAATCCAACACATACTACATGCAAATGCTGGCCACCTCGCTGGCCCAGTCCTCCGCAGGGTCCGAGGATGCCGCGCTGGGCAAGAGGCAGCAGGACTACATGGACTGCATTGTGGACATAAGGGAGCACGATGTGCCCTATCACGTCAGAGTGTCCATCGATCTGCGCATCTTCTGTGGCCAGTGGTACAACATCAGGTGCCGAAGTGGCGTGGAACTGCCCACCATCACCTGCCGACCCGATATCCTGGACAGACCCGAGCCTGTGGTTCTGGCCTTCGATATTGAAACCACCAAGCTGCCGCTGAAGTTTCCCGATGCCCAAACGGATCAGGTTATGATGATCTCGTACATGATCGATGGTCAGGGTTACCTGATAACCAATCGCGAGATTATATCCTCCAATGTGGACGACTTCGAGTACACACCCAAGCCGGAGTTCGAGGGCAACTTTATAGTATTCAACGAAGAGAACGAGATGCAGCTGCTCCAGCGCTTTTTCGATCACATCATGGAGGTGCGTCCCCACATAATAGTTACCTACAACGGCGACTTCTTCGATTGGCCCTTCGTGGAGACGCGCGCTGCCGTGTACGACCTGGACATGAAGCAAGAGATTGGCTTCTCCAAACTGCGGGATGGCAACTACCTAAGTCGTCCCGCTATACACATGGATTGCCTCTGTTGGGTGAAGCGAGATTCCTATTTGCCCGTTGGATCTCAAGGCTTAAAGGCGGTGGCCAAGGCGAAGTTACGCTACGATCCCGTGGAACTGGATCCGGAGGACATGTGCCGCATGGCCGTGGAGCAGCCCCAGGTGCTGGCCAATTACTCTGTATCCGATGCGGTTGCCACTTACTATCTGTACATGAAGTATGTGCATCCATTTATCTTCGCCCTGAACACGATTATTCCCATGGAGCCCGATGAGATCTTAAGAAAGGGTTCCGGTACGCTCTGTGAAACGCTGCTGATGGTGGAGGCTTACCATGCCCAGATTGTGTATCCCAACAAGCATCAGAGCGAGCTAAACAAGCTCTCCAGCGAGGGACATGTCCTGGACTCGGAAACTTATGTGGGTGGTCATGTGGAGGCCTTGGAATCGGGCGTCTTCCGCGCGGACATCCCTTGCCGTTTTCGTCTGGATCCTGCTATGGTTAAGCAACTCCAGGAGCAGGTTGATGCGGTGCTGCGCCATGCCATCGAAGTGGAGGAGGGCATTCCGCTGGAAAAGGTCTTGAATCTGGATGAAGTGCGGCAGGAGATTGTGCAGGGACTGCAGGGTCTGCACGACATACCCAATCGCCTAGAGCAGCCGGTCATCTATCACTTGGATGTGGGTGCCATGTACCCCAACATTATCCTGACCAATCGCCTGCAGCCCTCGGCCATGGTCAGTGACTTGGATTGTGCCGCCTGTGACTTCAACAAGCCGGGAGTTCGGTGCAAGCGCTCCATGGACTGGTTGTGGCGCGGCGAGATGTTGCCCGCCTCCAGGAACGAGTTCCAGCGCATCCAGCAGCAGCTGGAGACCGAAAAGTTTCCACCCCTCTTCCCTGGTGGACCACAGCGTGCCTTTCACGAGCTGTCCAAGGAGGATCAGGCGGCGTACGAGAAGAAGCGACTCACGGATTACTGCCGCAAGGCCTACAAAAAGACCAAGCTAACCAAGCTGGAAACGCGCACTTCGACCATCTGCCAGAAGGAGAACAGCTTCTATGTGGACACAGTGCGCGCGTTCCGAGATCGTCGGTACGAGTACAAAGGACTCACCAAAGTGGCAAAGGCATCGGTGAATGCTGCCGTGGCTTCTGGGGATGCGGCTGAGATCAAGGCAGCCAAGGGCAGGGAGGTGCTCTACGATTCCCTGCAGTTGGCCCACAAGTGCATCCTGAACTCCTTCTACGGCTACGTGATGAGGCGAGGAGCACGCTGGCATTCCATGCCTATGGCCGGCATTGTGTGCCTCACTGGCTCGAACATCATCACCAAGGCGAGGGAGATCATCGAGCGAGTTGGTCGCCCTCTGGAATTGGACACTGATGGTATATGGTGTATATTACCGGGCTCCTTTCCGCAGGAGTTTACCATTCAGACGAGCCATGAGAAGAAAAAGAAGATCAACATATCCTATCCGAATGCAGTGCTGAACACAATGGTGAAAGATCATTTTACCAACGATCAGTACCACGAGTTGCGGAAGGATAAGGAAAACAATCTGCCCAAGTACGATGTGCGCGATGAGAACTCTATATTCTTTGAGGTGGATGGACCCTACCTGGCCATGGTGTTGCCCGCCGCCAAGGAGGAGGGCAAGAAGCTGAAGAAAAGATATGCCGTCTTTAACTTCGATGGCTCACTGGCCGAACTCAAGGGGTTCGAGGTGAAGCGACGTGGTGAACTGCAGCTGATCAAAAACTTTCAGAGTTCCGTCTTCGAAGCTTTCCTCGCAGGCAGCACGCTTGAGGAGTGTTACGCATCTGTGGCCAAGGTGGCGGACTACTGGCTGGATGTGCTCTACAGCAAAGGTTCCAATCTGCCCGACTCTGAGCTCTTCGAACTCATTTCGGAGAACAAGAGCATGTCCAAGAAGCTGGAGGAGTATGGCGCCCAAAAGAGTACGTCCATCTCCACTGCCAAGCGATTGGCCGAGTTCCTGGGCGAGCAGATGGTCAAGGATGCGGGCCTGGCTTGTAAGTACATTATATCGAAGAAACCCGAAGGAGCACCCGTCACCGAGAGAGCCATTCCGTTGGCCATTTTCCAATCGGAGCCGAGTGTGCGGCGTCATCACCTGCGTCGCTGGCTTAAGGATAACACCATGGGCGATGCGGACATACGCGATGTGCTCGATTGGAACTACTACATTGAGAGATTGGGTGGCACCATCCAGAAGATCATCACCATACCGGCGGCACTGCAGGGCCTGGCCAATCCAGTGCCCAGGGTTCAGCATCCGGATTGGTTGCACAAGAAAATGCTGGAGAAGAACGATGTGCTCAAGCAGCGCCGCATAAATGAGATGTTCACCAGCAGACCCAAGCCAAAACCTCTCACTACAGAGGAGGACAAGCTGGCGGATATGGAAGATTTGGCGGGTAAAGATGGCGGAGAGGGGGCTGCCGGTTGTCCGATAGTTACCAAGCGAAAGCGGGTCCAGCTGGAGGAGAACGATGGGGAGGAGGCACAGCCGCAGGCCACCACCTGGCGTCAGGCCTTGGGCGCTCCACCGCCGATCGGCGAGACCAGAAAGAGCATCGTTGAGTGGGTGAGATTTCAGAAGAAGAAATGGAAATGGCAGCAGGATCAGCGCCAGCGCAATCGCCAAGCCAGCAAGCGAACTCGAGGCGAAGAACCTCCGGTGGTCAGGGCCACAGGTTCCACCGCCACTCTGGGCGGATTCCTGAGACGAGCACAACGCACGCTGTTGGATCAGCCGTGGCAGATCGTACAATTGGTGCCCGTCGACGACCTGGGCCACTTCACAGTGTGGGCCCTAATCGGCGAGGAGTTGCACAAGATCAAGCTGACGGTGCCGAGGATTTTCTACGTAAATCAGCGGAGTGCCGCTCCACCGGAGGAGGGTCAACTGTGGCGCAAGGTTAACCGAGTTCTGCCGCGATCCAGACCTGTCTTCAATCTCTACCGATACAGTGTACCCGAGCAGCTCTTCCGCGACAACTCGCTGGGCATGCTGGCGGATCTGGCCACGCCCGACATCGAGGGCATTTACGAGACGCAGATGACGTTGGAGTTCCGCGCCCTCATGGACATGGGCTGCATTTGCGGCGTGCAGCGCGAGGAGGCACGTCGCTTGGCCCAATTGGCCACCAAGGATCTGGAAACGTTTAGCATCGAGCAGCTGGAGCAGCGCCCACAGACACAGGTCAAGTATCTGGCAAGTGCCAACAATCGGTTGCGCAAGATCTACCTCTACCAGCACAACACACCCACGGCCAAGAAGGAGATCTGGTCCATGATCCTGATGCCCAGCAAGAAGGCCTATATATTCGCCTTGGATACAGTGCGCGCCAATCAGATGCCCAACATGCGGCAACTGTATACCGCCGAGCGTTTGGCTCTGCTCAAGAATCTGACGCGCGAGGAGCAGGATAAGATTCCCGTGGAGGATTACACCTTTGAGGTGCTCATAGAGGTGGATGTTAAGCAGATTTACCGGCACATTCAGCGCGCCCTGACCACCTACAAGCAGGAGCACCAGGGACCCACCATTCTGTGCCTGCAAACGGCGCTGGCGGCGCGTAAACTCAGCCTGGCCATGCCGATACTGCTGGAGTTCCCACAGGCCCAGATCCACATCTCCGATGATGCCAGTTTGCTCTCTGGCCTGGATTGGCAGCGTCAGGGCGCCAGGGCAGTGATACGCCACTTCCTGAATCTGAACAATGTGCTCGATTTGATGCTGGACCAGTGTCGCTACTTCCATGTGCCCATTGGCAACATGCCGCCGGATACTGTGCTCTTTGGCGCGGATCTCTTCTTCGCTCGGCTGCTGCAGCGGCATAACTTTGTGCTGTGGTGGTCGGCGAGTACCAGGCCCGATTTGGGTGGCCGGGAGGCGGACGACAGTCGGCTGCTGGCGGAATTCGAGGAGAGCATTAGTGTGGTGCAGAACAAGGCGGGTTTCTATCCGGACGTTTGCGTGGAGCTGGCTCTGGACAGCCTGGCAGTGAGTGCCCTGCTCCAATCGACCCGGATTCAAGAAATGGAGGGCGCCTCCTCGGCCATCACCTTCGATGTGATGCCGCAGGCCTCGCTGGAGGAGATGATTGGCACAGTGCCGGCGGCCACCTTGCCAAGTTATGATGAAACGGCGCTCTGCTCCGCCGCCTTCCGCGTGATGCGCTCCATGGTGAATGGTTGGTTGCGAGAGGTGTCCATCAATAGGAACATTTTCTCGGACTTCCAGATCGTGCACTTCTATCGCTGGGTGCGCTCCAGTAATGCACTACTCTATGATCCCGCGCTGCGAAGATCTCTGAACAATCTGATGAGGAAGATGTTCTTGCGCATCATTGCCGAGTTTAAGCGATTGGGCGCCACCATTATTTATGCGGACTTCAACAGGATTATCCTCAGCTCGGGTAAGAAAACCGTCTCCGATGCCCTGGGCTACGTGGACTACATTGTGCAGAGCTTGAGGAACAAGGAGATGTTCCACTCCATCCAATTGAGCTTCGAGCAGTGCTGGAACTTCATGCTCTGGATGGACCAGGCGAATTTTTCGGGAATCAGGGGAAAGCTGCCAAAGGGAATTGATGAGACAGTGTCCTCAATAGTTTCCACCACAATGATACGCGACTCGGAACGCAACCCAGACGACGAGGAGGACGAAGAGGAGGATTCGGAAAACCGAGATCCGGTGGAGAGCAACGAGGCTGAGCAGGATCCGGATCAGGAGGACGAGCTGTCGCTGGAGCTGAACTGGACAATTGGCGAGCACCTGCCCGATGAAAACGAGTGCCGCGAGAAGTTTGAATCCCTGTTGACCCTCTTCATGCAATCGCTGGCCGAAAAGAAGACCACCGAGCAGGCCATCAAGGACATCTCCCACTGTGCGTTTGACTTCATCCTGAAGCTGCACAAGAACTACGGCAAGGGCAAGCCCAGTCCGGGACTGGAACTCATCCGCACTCTGATCAAGGCGTTGAGCGTGGACAAGACGCTGGCGGAGCAGATCAATGAGTTGCGCCGAAATATGCTGCGTCTGGTGGGGATTGGCGAGTTCTCGGATCTGGCTGAGTGGGAGGATCCCTGCGACAGTCACATCATCAACGAGGTCATCTGCAAGGCCTGCAATCACTGCAGGGATCTGGATCTCTGCAAGGACAAGCATCGCGCCATGAAAGATGGAGTGTGAGTGCACAAATCAGTACTACAATGTACTACAAATTATTGATTGTTGGCTTTTTCAGACCCGTTTGGCTGTGTGCGCAGTGCTATGTGGCCTACGACAACGAGGAGATCGAGATGAGGATGCTGGATGCCCTGCAGCGCAAGATGATGTCCTATGTGCTGCAGGATCTGCGCTGTGCGCGCTGCAGCGAGATCAAGCGCGAGAATCTTGCCGAGTTCTGCACTTGCGCTGGCAACTTTGTGCCCCTCATCAGCGGCAAGGACATCCAAACGCTGCTGAGCACGTTCAACAAGGTGGCGGGCAACCACAAGATGCAGCTGCTCCAGCAGACTGTGCATCAGGCGCTGACCACGCCACGCTAGGTCCTTTTGTTGCTTATTTGTATATCCTAGGGCTTATATGTAAGTTTTGATCCTAAATATAATTATATTTATAATGGAATTTGAATAGATTTTAATGAGTTTTGAGTTCATGTCATGCCAAATCAATGCCACCATTAATTCGACGCTATAAACACTGATAACATGACAATCCTATGTCTGCGTTAAGGGATATACGCGCTTTATAATCCATTGAGATTCACACACTTGTAATGGCTTTCGCATACGCATCGCTTGTTGTTTTCCCGATTTTATTGATCTTTGTTGACGCGCCCGCGGTTCTTGTGGGCAGCTGAACTTAAAGCAATTACACTAACTCATTCGCGAGGAGCGATCTCTACTGGGGGGCCTGGGTGATGGGGTCCACCTTAACATCGGGGAACTGGAATTCGGGGAACTTCAGCATGTCGGTCTTGCCATCGCTGCCAAACTGCTTGGCCACACGGTCCAGTTCGGTCTTCAGCTCCCGCTCGATATCGGGATTGGAGTCCACCAGCTTGCCACCGCTGCGAGGTGAGCAAAACATGGATTAGAGCCACTTCAGCGGAGTATGAGGATCCATAACTTACGCGCTCTTCTGCTTGTACTCGCGCACTTTGTCCAGGAACAGCTGCTGGATGGGATCGGAGGCCTTGCTCAGGGCGGGGGCGACGATGCCAAAGTTGCGGCGAGCCTCTGTGCGCAGGACACGCATGCCACTCAGCAGGGATTGCGACAGCATCTGGAATGGTTAGATCTTTGTTAGAACAGCATAATTTGGCCTCCTTCATAGGTAACCTTAAAAAGGTTATGTAATACGATTTGTTGTTGCGACGTTTTCCAAGCGGCTTTCAAGCTGCCTTTGCTAGGTACTTTAACAAGTATTCAATCTCTACTCCCTCAATCCTTTTCTATGTATTTTAAATCCCATTTTCACCTTATTTATCTTGGCAAATGCTAACTTTCGTGCGGAAAAGTGACAATTGTCAGTTCACAATAGCAGTTGGTGTTGGTGATGGGCGCGTGACAGGTGTATGCAATAGTATCGTAATTGAGTTTTACGATAAGCTTTTAAATAGTAAGGGTATTTGATAAGCGCATATCTTGATTAATCTTAAATTTGTCAGCTTTGTCATATAAATTCAAACAAGAGTAGTTACTAGCATTCTTAGTAAGAATGATATTTCTCTATCGAAAATAAAACAAACATTCTGTAATACAAAATTTTGCAATTTTCAATTATGACAACGTAAATTAACTTCAGCGACTAGTTTCTGTCAGTCCTTTTAGAGTACAATAAATTTGTAACTAAAACCAAAACTGCACTTAAAGTGTACCAAAACTTAGCCTGAGCTGTACACAAAAGCCAACATCTATGATTAATATAAATCATTGATTAATATGTTCTTAAATAATAGTATTAACTGAAAAACGACATTAAATTATTTTGTATTCGTTTCTGGACCAGAGTGACCATCTGGCCAATAAGATGTGTGACTGTCGCGCTCTGGTCACACTGCTCGTCCAGGTTCCACGTCAAGCGCCGGAAAAAAAACACGACTTGCATTTAATCAATTTATCTGGCGACCGGACGAACGGATTTCAAGCAAGATGGTTAGCCTGCTGCAAGAGATCGACACCGAGCACGAGGACATGGTCCACCATGCGGCGCTGGACTTCTACGGCCTCCTGCTGGCCACCTGCTCCTCGGACGGCAGCGTCCGCATCTTCCACTCGCGCAAAAACAACAAGGCGCTCGCGGAGCTCAAGGGACACCAGGGACCCGTGTGGCAGGTGGCCTGGGCACATCCCAAGTTCGGCAACATCCTGGCCTCGTGCTCCTACGACCGCAAGGTGATCGTCTGGAAGTCCACAACGCCCAGGGATTGGACTAAACTGTAAGTAAACGGGCACACCCATACCAACAAAGTGATTGTTGTTCAAGGAATCGACTAGAGAATACCCATTGTTAGGTCCATAAATGAAAGAAATACTTTAATACATTTGAAAATCATGAATGCTTCAATATTTATGCCAAACCTTTTTTGTTTGTTCCTTCGCCGGCCGTAGCATATTAAAGTAAACAAATAAAAAAGAAATTTCAATTACAATAGCTTAAATCATGTCATTGAAAGTAATCAGATCTTGTTCTAAAATATCTATATATCTTCGGCTCTATTATGTAGCATAACTGTCATAACTTAAACACTCCCTTATGCCCGAGAAAGCAGGGTAGCAGAGCGCCATGTCATACATATGTTTAGACTGCCGTTATCATTTAAAGAATGCCACATCTAACCACTGTGCTTGCCGCATTTCAGCTACGAATACAGCAACCACGACTCCTCGGTGAACTCTGTGGACTTCGCGCCATCCGAGTACGGCTTGGTGCTGGCCTGCGCCAGTTCGGATGGCTCGGTTTCGGTGCTCACCTGCAACACGGAGTACGGTGTGTGGGATGCCAAGAAGATACCGAATGCGCACATCGGACTGCCCCGGTCGCAGATTGCCACAGCTTCGCAGGATCGTCATGTGATCGTGTGGAGCAGCAACGCGGATCTGTCACAGTGGACCTCGACGGTGCTGCACACGTTCGAAGATGCCGTGTGGAGCATCTCGTGGTCAACCACCGGCAACATTCTTGCCGTCACCGGTGGCGACAACAATGTCACATTGTGGAAGGAGAACACGGAAGGCCAATGGATCCGCATCAACTACGAATCGGGCACCGCCATCCAGCCGAAGCAGCCCTCACACCTTCCCCATTCCCACTCCCAGCAGCAGCAGGCGCCACAACAGCACCAGCAACAGGCGCCATCGCATCCAGGTCCTTCCTCCGACTCGGAGCACAGCTCGAACCTGTCCAACTCGCAACTATCCAACTGAGCCAGCCTTGAAATATTGTCGTGCTGATGTCGTGGTTAAAAGTGTTATCTTACAAATATATATACGAAATACGATTTAGTGTGCCCCCTCTAAACGCTGCTTAGTTTATTGGCGTCGGTTTATATTTATTTGCACTTCAGGGGTTTTATTTGAATGTTTTAAAATTATGTTAAGTTGTAAAAACAGTTTTTTGCTAAAATTTTAAACGTTTTTATAGTTTACTTGAATGGATTTGCATATTGTAACTAGAATTTTGTTTTGTTTTTAATGGTAAAATAATAAAATGTAAAATCATGAAACCTATTGGAGTCAAATTTATTATAAAATTCAAAAAACATTGATTAAAATTTTAAAATTTTTTTGACAGTCTACGTTTGGTGGTTTGTGTACAAATTAATAGCAATCTAGTTCACGAACCATGTCTGCTATATCAACTACTGTGAATTAATGTCGGAAAAGATTAAGCAGAATTAGAAATTAGTAAAATAATATTTCAAGTTATAAATAATGATAATAAACTTTTAAATTCAAAAGTGAATAAGTGTAATTTTGTAAAACCGAGTTGGTATATAGTGGTATTTATTTTGAGGCCGCATGGTATTTTTCACCGTCTGTCGCGCGGTCACACCGGCATCTTTCTTTTCTGCGCACCACGTTTCCGATTCGACGTCAAAATGAATGCGACCCTTCCGATTTCCAAGAAACGCAAGGTAAATGAGGCAAAACGAGCCACGATTGGCACCAGGATGTAATGCAGTGTCCGTACGTTCGTTGTTTCACCGGAGTTGTGTGAAAAACCCGGCCGGAAAGTGCGAAAACTCCTCGGCTTCGGAGTTAACCTCAAAGCAGATGGGCGTCCCAAAAAAAATTGTGGAGCTCAACAACGCGTGGTGAAACAACAACAACAAGGAGGCAGATTGCTTTATGTGCAATGGATATGGAATGCGGATTATAATGGTTTTCCTTCTTCCCCCAAATACAGTTCGTTTCCGATGGCATCTTCAAGGCTGAATTGAACGAGTTCCTGACTCGCGAACTCGCCGAGGATGGCTACTCCGGCGTGGAGGTCCGTGTGACCCCCTCCCGCACTGAGATCATCATCATGGCCACCAAGACCCAGCAGGTGCTGGGTGAGAAGGGCCGTCGCATCCGGGAGCTGACCGCCATGGTGCAGAAGCGTTTCAACTTCGAGACCGGACGCATTGAGCTGTACGCCGAGAAGGTTGCCACTCGTGGTCTGTGCGCCATTGCCCAGGCTGAGTCGCTCAGGTACAAGCTCACCGGAGGACTGGCCGTCCGTCGTGCTTGCTACGGTGTGCTCCGTTACATTATGGAGTCCGGAGCCAAGGGCTGCGAGGTCGTCGTGTCCGGCAAACTGCGTGGTCAGCGTGCCAAGTCGATGAAGTTCGTCGATGGCCTGATGATCCATTCGGGAGATCCGTGCAACGACTACGTCGAGACCGCCACCCGTCATGTGCTCCTGCGCCAGGGAGTGCTCGGTATCAAGGTCAAGGTCATGCTGCCCTACGATCCCAAGAACAAGATCGGCCCCAAGAAGCCGCTGCCCGACAATGTGTCCGTTGTGGAGCCCAAGGAGGAGAAGATCTACGAGACGCCCGAGACGGAGTACAAGATCCCCCCGCCCAGCAAGCCACTGGACGATCTGTCCGAGGCGAAAGTTTTGTAAACCTAGTTTTACTGTTCATCCAATGAGCGACTAGCTGAAAGAGTTGCCCTCAAATACAACAAAACGACAGAAACAAAACAAAAACACATAATTCAATAAACAAAATCACTAAGTAATAACCCATTTGTGCAGTGCAGTGTAGAGTGCGAGGGTCGGCCCTAAAGTTGTCCGTTCTGTCCGATATGCAAACCTGTTTCCCAAAACCACTTGGCTGTAAGATGAGCATAGCTTATAGAACTCAGGCTAGGAGTCGGTTAAATCATTCACTTTTGCAACTATTTACTATTTGTTTTAAAATTGTAATGGTGGTTATTTACTACTAGAACATAATATCCAATTTTATCAGAATTAGAATTTGAAATTAGATGAATATCCCAAACATAGAAGGATAATATGCTAACTGTAGAGATCGATTGATCTAAATTTTGATGTCTGTAGAATAGAGTATCGGCATCCATTTAAAAACCGTCCAGGGTATCATGACTTCGGCTCGCCGACTTCATCTCACTTTCCTGTTTCGCATCGCCTTGGCGCATTTTATATATCCATTTCTTGTGAAGCGGAAATCAGCGATTAAAACGGCTCACATTTTGTCCAGTTGCCCGCTGATTTATGAGGCTGTCCTTCGGGCAACATGAGAGTGTCCGGTGTGACTGCGCGCGTTCCTGGGACCGCTGATAACCCGCTCCTCTTATTTATCATGTTGATATGTTTATTTCCCAGCTGGCACAGTGACACGGCCCCGGGCAATTGCAGCGTGAAAATCAGCAATCGTTCAATTTATCAACATTTGCGCGATTATAACAGTCGGCGCGGGAGAAAGAGATTCCTTGTTATTCCTTTTTTTTTGTATTTGTATTTGTTGCACTCGGCGAGAGTTCGTGCCCGTTTGGAGCGGCCTGAAATCGCAGCTGCAGCACACGATCCTCGATCCCGATGACAAATGGCCACATGCAACACTCCTCCTGCCTCCTGCCTGCCGCTTGGGTCAGATGAGGAGGTGGAGCAAATTTAGGAGGAGGAACAGGCGGCTTGTCTCGGCGGCATCACGCATCAAGTTGCGATTTGCGCCATAAATCTAAATTAGCTAGCTGGTGGTAGGAACCGCCGCAGTTCCTGGTTGCATTTGCTGACTGCCTGGCTGGCTGGCTGGCTCCTCCACTTGCCCCAATCAATTAGGTGCACATAAAAGCAGACGAATACAAATTTTGCAGGCAATCGCGTCGCTGCGACGACTGTGAGAAATATTTTCCCAGCCGGCAATTGTTCTGTCCATTGTTGTAGTTGCGGCGCATTTCAGCGCTGGCATAAATCATAAAGAACCTTTTAAACACGACTTTGAACGTATGATTTCAACACAATTTGTAAATAAATTAGATCGTGATTATGGCAACATCAATATCGCCAGCAACATCAGTATCTGCAGCAGCAGCGGCAGCAATAACAACAACAACGGGCATCCCCGCAGCAGCAACATTATTAACCGGCCAGTGTGGGGCATGTGTGGCAGGCATAGCTCTCCTACTAACTACATATATATATTATAATGGCCATAACAACAATGCGAAACCAAAACAAAAACCCGACAATTGCCGTCAACAAGTCTGCCATGTCGGCGGCGGCAATGTGTGTTGCTGGTGTTGCCAGTCCATGTTGCAGTTGTGCGCCAGAGTGCAACATGCATATTGTCTGTCGAGGCTGCGCAGGTTCATAACTCGCCTGTCAGCTGCCAGGCTCCGTTCTGACAAATCCAACTAAATCGGGTAGGTCAGCTGCTCCAATACTCTATAATTATACATAAAACAAATCATAATGCTAGCTCAAACCGTTTTTATATTGTTTTAGTTCCTATAAGTCAAATGCTTAAGAATTCGCGTTTTCTACTTCAGCTTTGTAAGTTACTTACTAGCTTTTTCTGAAAAGCATCACCTGTAAATAGTTTATTAATGCCCCATTATTCCACAAAAACTCCTTTATTACCTCCATTTATTACTCGAATTACCGCACCAATCACAAAGTCCATAAGATCCTCCCCCAAACGTAGTGTATTATAACAATGCATCGTAACTGTAATGCCTGCAACTATTTCTGTAAGGTTGTTCGAGTCTGACTATATTTGCTTTGATTTACCAACATTATTATGAGGTTTTGTGTCATGATTTTGCCATCATTATTTAGCATTAAGAAACGATGGCGCGTAATGTGTTTTTCATGTGAACTGCCAGGCCAGACGACATTTATCATCATCATCATCCCCATCAGATGGTGCTGGTGCTGGTGCATGGATTCGGATTCGGATTCGTATTCGGATTTCTAGTTGATGTTGGTATTTCAGTTGGAGCCGGAGCTGCAGCTAGTGCCCCCACTAGGGCTCTCATTGGTAATAGCCACGTTTGCCTGCCTCCTGCACGATCGTTTGGATGGAGGCGAAGGCTTCGCCAGCGGTGGGTTCGATCTCCTTGGCGGACAAAATGAACAGATCCTCGCTGTCCGCTGGTCCACGGAGCTCGTACGAGAAGGTAATCGGTATCTTTAGCTGGCCATGAGCCCAATCCTTGGAGCCACCTGCCGAGGGATAGATGGTTTCGTAGATACTGCCACTCTTGTAGATCCTGCCGCTCACATCCTTGATCTTCTGCGCTGCCAGTTGACCAATCTCCGTCAGATCCTGGTAGTTGTCCACACGCTCGGCACTGTGTCCGTAGGGGAACATGATCATCTGCGAGTAGCTGTGCAGCGCCAAAAATGTACGTATGCGCTCACTGACCACACGTTCCTCTATGAACTTGATCATCGACTGGGTTTCCACCTCACTGCCCGCCGATGGACCCGAGTAATCATAGCGACAGGGATCTCCGCTAGCTCCGGTGACGTTCCAGTGAAATGGGAAGTTCCGGTTGAGATCCACGCCACGGCAGATGCCAAAGAGAGCTCGATTCTTGCGCCACATGCGATCGCCGTTGAAGGTGTACAGATATCCATCCGGATTAACGCTGGGGAAAATGTACCAGTTTTGGGAGCGAGCTAGTGCCTGGACAGCTGGATCCTTGGAGTTCACCAGCTGGTCAATGATATAGGTGGCCGTGGCCGGTGCAATCCACTCGCGTGCATGAATGCCACTCTCCACGAAGACAGTGGTTCGATTCTCGTTGTCGAAGGCGATCTTCACGCCCAGAATGGATCTTCCCTGGGCGCTGCTGCCCAAATCCACCAAATGCACTGCGGGATGCGTTTCCGCTAGATTCCTCAGCCAGGCGTTGATACTCTCCAGCGGATGATAGCGTTTCCAGTCGAACTCATCGGGCTTGGTGTCTTCGGGGGCCACGTCGCGATAGTTGGCATCGATCAGGGCCTGGAAATTGTGGTTCAGTACCCGGTGGGTCACATTGTAACTGTGCACCAGGTCATCGAAGTCCGCCACCTTGGCACCCGTCACCATAATGGTGAGCTTTTGACCCGGCTGTCGGGCATGACCCATGAAGGAGCAGGAGTCACTGGCCTGCTCGAGAGCCTGAAAGATGCGCACGTGCTCCTCGCTGGCCAGTTCCACTTGGTAGATGCGGGTGTGATCGTAGCGCGCTTGCACCGAATCTGCCACTGTCTTGGTGTCCTCCTCCAGAGCACACTGATCTGCCTTGGTGCAGAAACTAGCTGCCACGGATGCCTGGATGACACAGGCAGTGGAAACAAGCAGGAAGAGTAGCAAAGGAGTCCATCCTTTGGGTAACATCTTGATTCGCCGAAGGTTGAAATCGGTATAACATTTTTCCATTTCGTTGTCTCACAGCGGCGATTGACATATAAATGTATATGTAAATTTTTAAGCACACAAAATGAAATGGCGATAAGAAAAGGTTTAGAAAGTTTAGAAGTCGACTGATTGATACCTGGGAATGAATTGCTTGTTGTACATAACAGAGGTGCCATTGGGTATTGTTATGCAAGTATATATCTTTTAAGTAACAAATTATTTAGTTAAGTTTATATTAGTTTTTCAACAACTGCGGTGCGTACAAAGTACTGAAATTCTCATGCTAATTCCAGGGTATGCCCAAAAATCATTGAACTTGCGTCTGTGACATCGACATCTGTCGCATGTGATAAGCTTCAAGCGCTTTAGCTTCTTCATCGAGCTTACGATTCTCATCTCATTGCTGTTCTAAGCGGGTCTGTATGGGCTGCTGATCCCCTGCATCTTGCCGATGGGCAATCGAAGTCAACGATTTATGATCACCTTTCATAACACTTCATTAGTTGCATTTTTGGTAGAATTTATAGCGCAATTGCAATAGGAAAACGTTTAACGAGCTTGTTCTCGAGCGGCGCAAACGCAGAGCGGTCCAAATTTGGACGGGCAATCGCCTCGTTGGCAACAAGTGGATGGCGCAACATGGTTGCAAGTCCAGTGGCGATGTTACCATGTTACCATGTCGCCGAGTTGCTGCATCTTCGATTCAACTGGCTGCCAGCTCGGGAACCAATTAAACTCATCGTGCTCGAATATTTGGCGCTGCTAATGGAGCTTAAATGGTAATGTGGTCCAAGGTTTCTCCACCGCCATCTTCTTTGGCTACATTGCTATCTTTCTAGACCAAGAAGTTGCGTAAATTTGATGCCATTAAACAAATTCATACGTTATCGCAAAACTGTCAAAGAGTTGTCTACACTACATAATTTCAATTTATTAAAATAATGAAACCTATTTCCAAATCATTTATAAGCAGCTAGAATATTTGAGCATCTCATATACACATATCTACATAATTAGGTATGCATTTAATTTGAAGAAACCATTTTGATTTATAATGTACCCTTAACACGCGGCGCTTTGGAGAAGTTTTCTCACTCAATTTACAACTGCATAACATGGCATTATGCAATTGCTACACCATCGCAATCCATCCATCCAACCAATCCGTTCATATACGAAAATTCATTTCTCTTAATTGACTTAACGTGACTTGGACTTGGAGTAAAACCAATTACAAAGCCACATTAATATCTGGCAACAATTTGCTGCCTTTTGAGCCACACAATTTTGCGCCTGGCATGCAACCAAAATTTTAATTAAGAAAATCATTTTGCTATTGGGGGTGGTTGTGTTTTTCTGGGGGCTGCTTTTTTATTTTTATTTTAATTTTCATTTTTTATTCGGCGTGGGCGGCTTTTGCACAGAAATAATCTAATCAAACATTTTGGCAATTAACTCGACAGTCTGACAAAAACGGCGGAGGGGTGTGATGCGGGGTATTTGAGCCGCGAACAGAAGCTGCGGATCGGCCAGTTGGCCATAAAAGCATTTTAATTTCTTAATTTACCACAAACTATAAATCATGGCCTTAGGTGTTTTGGCCATATAATGTAAGCCACCTTGCAGTGGCATTCGCATTCGCACCATTTTCCAGCATTTCGCAGTGGCTATGGAAATGCCTTCCATCTTTTCTCTCTGATTTAATACACTGGAAATTATAACACATCATTTGATAAACAAAATAGAATAAAATAGAAATATTATTTACCATATAAATAGAGACTTTTGATGATCTTCAAGAGCTACTAATGAATACTTTCTATCTTGGCTATGGTTATATGTTCTTTATAGAATTCTTCCACATAACTACTTTACCAGCATATAGTTAGTTATTTTAGCAATTAAAAATCCCTGTTTTTTTCAGTGCATCTCGCGTGGCAGCTTGGGTGTTGTAAAAATACCAAAAATACTTGACAGCCGTGTTGGTCACGTATTGGCCGGCTGTCTGGAGCAGCGGCTTCATTAGGTGATGCTTGTACATATTAATTAAAATGTGTATCCCGCAGATACACTTGCTCATACGTACATACATATATACATTCGCATGGGTAGTTGTAGATGGCCGTAGATGGTGGGGCACTAAATCATCTCCACGGGCTTTGCACTGCTTTCGCATATGGTAATCATTGCAACAGGCCAAGTTTTCCAACTGGCCAACTAACTGGTCAACTGGCCAGCTATGTTTGCGTTAATTGGCAAACACTTTCTTGGTAGCTCGGCCTACCAAAAGAATGAAGTCAATTCAAATTGAACAATTACAATTACGAAAAAATCTCAACAGGTATTTAATTACCATTTGGATGTTTTTCTACTATTTATATATTTTTGGGAAAATAAATCAAGGAAATGTCAGAAAATTTGCCATGACTTGTCGTGCGTCTGGGCTTTGGCCGCCAAATTAATGCAATTTTGTGTAAATTACTCATTAAAAGCGATATAAATTTGCAGGGGAAGGCATAAATCACGCCTTATAGAGCGGTACACGTTATAGAGCCACACGAATGGCGAGCAAAAAATACAAAAAAATACAAAAAATAAAAGCGACAGAAACCTCAACTAAACAAAAGTCTCGATTACCCCGGCCAGCTTGTAAATGAAATTTTCATCTGGCCCAGGCAATCCGACGGGGTAGGGGGGGCTTCCATGGGGAGAGGGGGGAAAACTCCAATTAGATATTTTATTGCTAATGCGAGCTTGTCAGATCGACTGAGCCTGGCCAACTCGAGTGTCCAGCTCGGCTGTCCAATGTGTTCGCTGCCTGTCTACATCAATTAAAAGCGCATTTGACAATGATATTTATACTTGGGCTCGGCTTTCAGTCCTCAGTCCTCGATCCTTGGTTTTCAGTTTTCAGTTTTCGCTTTTCTGTAATTATAGATCAACATCCAGGCCATTGGAAAAGTGTGCTCTTTTACGTTACTATACTTGCATACATATAGTTAATACTATTTTATCTTGTTGCCAGCCACTGGAATGATTGGGCAAATGGGTGCATGTTTTTGGGCCGACACAACATTGTTGCATTGCCAACCAGCTAGTCAGCAAATTATCAGCGGGCCAAAACAAATGTTAAAATGTTTGAATTCGTAACAAACACACACACACACACAACACAGTTGTGTGCCATATTTGTTTGGGCCCAAACTAATGACGTGGCTCGCTGGTCGGTGTTTTAATTGTGAAATGCTGTGCAATAAATTGCAAGATGGCCAAAAAATCGAATGAGCCAACAATTGCACTGTGGCAAGAAATTGAAGTATCAACTTCAATTGTTTAATGCTATGGCTTTAAGTTTTGTTAAATAATTATGAATGCATATATTACAAATATAAATAGTTTAAGCAGGATTTTCAATGAAAGAATATATTTTATCATTCTTAAAATTGCAATTTTGGGTTTTAAAGAGGGACTTAACAAATTCTGAAACATGAAACTTATTTTATTTTCCGCACAAAGGTGGACTCCTAACCCATCGTATAGTGGCCAATATCCTGAGTGCAACTGCAATTCAATTACAGCTCAATTTCAT
The DNA here is from genome assembly GCF_016746235.2 of Drosophila teissieri. Classification (NCBI taxonomy): domain Eukaryota; kingdom Metazoa; phylum Arthropoda; class Insecta; order Diptera; family Drosophilidae; genus Drosophila; species Drosophila teissieri. The sequence continues at coordinate 24,809,304 of NC_053032.1, read as the reverse complement.
GGCAGCGGCAGAGAGCCATGGCCATTTAGAGAGCACGGCGACAATTTGTTTATGGAACCGCCGCGGACTTTAAATGGTGCGGTGCATAAATCACTCGCTCTTGGCTGCGATCAACCCCGATTGTCAATTGGCAATACGTATCTAGCCTGTAATTGGTAAGGCGGAGCTGTGCCCCCAAACATCACCCACCATCCACCATCCAGCCATTGGTAACTTCCTCCATGTGGCAGCTACTTACTTATATACAAAGTTCCCAGCTATTTTGCATGGCAAAACAATTTGCATGGATCTCTGATCCAATTGCAATTAGACTGGCGTGCTGCCCTCGGGACATCGGTGGCAACATCGGCCGGCCATTGTACAGCAGCAACATGCCGCCGAGTTGCTAACTGTTGCCACTTAATTTCTTAATTTCCCATTGCGTGCTGTAGCTGCCACTAATGACATCATTTGTTGGCCTAGACACCGACGGTTAGTACGCCATAGGGATGGGTTCTGTTTTGGCATTATCATCACTATTCAACATATTTGGCATTATCCTTTTGGCCCAGCGACTGGGCCGCAACAAGTGGCACGTTGCATGCTTGCCAGCCGCTTGCAACACACCAGCAACTGGCAGGCCGTGAGCAACTCATAAATGTGGCCAAAACACGGGGCAAACCGAAACGCAAAACGACTTCCTGCTCCTCGAACATGTCATGCAACACAAGCACACATGTGCCACAAGTGCACTTGGAGAAAAACATACATTCCATTGCAGAAGTTTACCATATGGAAATGGTAATCTATGATTTTCTCTCGGTGTAGCACTATATTTCATGCACGCAGGCGCCTCTTCGGAAAGTCGGTTGCTGCTTAATTTTCAGCGGCCTCTTCAGTCAATAAAAATCTCTGGCAGAAATGTTGCTTGCGAAAAATCCAACAACCACCGCATGCCAACATGAGTTTTCTTGCTTTTTCATTATTGTATTGCGACATTTTTGCGTTGGCTGCTGCTCTGCGAAATCAAAGCACGCCAGCGCAGCAATAGCAATTGGCAACAGCAACAGCAGCAGCAGCAGCAAGATGCACAGCAGCAACATGCAGCAGCATCATCAGCGACATTGCAGCAGCCGCAGCAGCAGCAACATGAAGGCGACGCTTGCAACAAATCGTTGGCGAAAAATGTGCGCGCTATAAATTTATGTTGGCAACATCAAATCGACGTAAATTACGCGACGCCTGGTTTACCAGGCTGCCAGTTAGCCTGGCCAGGCGGCGCTTTGGCTGTTAAATTCTTGGCTCAAAAGGGGGGCAGCGCGATCTCCGCAATCGTGGCCAACTGACTGGGGCAGATGCTGCCCGCGAGAGCAAAGACGAACTGACTCGGGCAACACATTAATTCACGCGTACTTAACACGACCAGCGCACTGTGGGCATGCCAGCACAATTATGCCACAAAAAGTGCATTTCTAATTGCTAACTTGGAGAAGGAATCCAACTTTGTGAGAAAGAAACAAACTTACTCAGAATAACTTCAGAATATCTCAGAATACTTCAAGTGCCTTTAGAGGCATCGTTTTTGGCCCACTGTGCACTGTGGCCATGCAGCTTGTTTCTGGTTGTCATCCCATCTGTAATACAAACGCATGCCTTGATTGTGGGGCAAGGGGTGGAGGGGTGGAGGGGTGTTGGGGCTGGCGGCAAATTGCTGTTTGTAATTGATTTAAATACGTTGACGTTGCGTGGCAAATAACTCAGGCCGCTGCTCGAGTCGAGTTGATTATATGGCCCGGACATTTCTGCTTAATTGTTGGCACACAACCCCACAGAACTTTCTCAAAATGGCCTAGCACTTCGGGCCCAATGCAAAAAAAGAAAAAAAGAAGAAAAAAAGTGACTATGCCATGCAATTGGCCTTATCATTATCCGATGGCTCCGGAGGTGGCGTGAAAGCAAACAACGGCGATACAAACAGTCGCCAATTATCGTTTTGATAAATGCGCGCTGCCAAAATGTATTTTCATAAGCGCTTTTCACCATTTCTTCCCATCAATTATCATAAATACAAACAAATTTGCAATAAACTGCACAGCACGCAGCGGCGAAGGCAATTTTCTTACAGCCAGGTTAAAGGCAACAACAGCCATTCAGGCACAACAGGCACTACAGAAACAACACCATGGGCCAACAACTTCAATTACAATCACGTCAACATCATTTTCAACGCAACGAGATATATTTCTATTAGCCGAATTAATGTCAGTATAATTAATCACATCCAATAATGTTCGCTGACTTCAATGCAGCATCAACAACAACAGCAGCAGCAGCAGCAGGATGGCCAACTTGCAACTCAGAGTCCACTCAGGGTCACAAGTTCGTGTTGCACCTTTCCCGCGAGACCTTCACACTTTTGTTTATTGGCCACAATGCGTAGGTTGTAGCCAGGGGCATTTTATATGGCTTGAAATGCGTGAAATGGTGGAGAGATCAACTAGAGACTCCACGGCTAATGCAATTTGATTGTTGGCCCGCTGTTTCGCCTGACTAAGACGAATTTCTTGAAGCCAGATGATAACGCTGGCGTATAATTCATAATTGCAATGCCATGAAAATAGAAATAATCCTGGGAAATTGCTACAGTAAAAGCCAAACATTTTTCAACTTATTTGCGCAATTATAATAATATAATATATATGTGTTTCTTATATTACAACTTCCTTTGAAGTAATTACTTTAATTAAGACTTTCCCATTGATTAATACATCAAAAGTCGTTTTTTCACTACTTTTCCCATATCATGTTGTACTTTTCTTATCGACATTAATCTGGTTTCTTTTAGCTTCTTAAATATCCTTCAATACTTTTACACTCATTTGATAATTTGCGTCCAACTATTTGAAGGCGTTCCCATGTCAGATCACGGATTTTTGTTAGGTTTCATGATTTATTTGGCATAATTTTTTTATTGGCAGTTGCAACACGTTGATGGCTATCAATTTGCACAAATTAAAAATTAATTGCAAATTTATGGCTTTTAATTTACTTATCGTTTGATTTATGCCCGACCACTGCAGCCGAAATACTTCTTTTGACTTAAAGCTCAGTCGGCCACTGAGCCGTTTTGTTTTTTTTTCTATTGATTTTATTTCAGTTTTCGGTGGTCCAGTTGGCTGCACTTAGAATAGTTAAGAGCCAGGCTATTTAACTGAAATTAATTGCAAGCATTTTATATATGCACTTCGAGCATTTGAGAGCTGATAAAAAAGCAGTCCAACTTGAGCTCGATTAGATCAAGCGGAAGTGGCACGTCAACGTCGCACTTAAGCCAATGGCTATGAAAAATAAATAAATAAATAACTAAAAAGTATCCCAAATGTAAATGCAATTCGCAAATTTTACTTGCATTTTTTTTCTAACAATATTCCAATTTATACAAATGCCCTGCTTGCGAATTATTCAATGGCGCAAAAACGATAAAAGGCAAACAACTGGCGGCGGCCAAGGCAACGAGTTTCTTCTTTGGCCAATTGTTTTTTTTTTTTGTTTATTTTTGGGCCAGGCCCAGATCACCGGACCATTGCCACCAGTAGCAGAAAAATGCAACAATAAATCTCATTTTATGCAGAGCGCACAGCGAACGGCCCTTTTATAGGTAACGCTAATGTGGCCCAAAATTGAACTTGACATTTGAATGCCCAATTAACCATGACGTCGTCGAGAGGCGACCAGAGGCCAGTAGTCCTGGACATGTCCGCAACGGATTTCGTTACCAATGCCAATGGCCAGGCCAATCCAGTCCAGTCCACGCCATACCATTCCACTCCATTCCACCAATGCCTCTTCCATTGCTGCAGTTTAAGCTTTTTTGGCCATTCCGATGCGTTATTGCCCCGCAATTCGTCGTGGGGCACCTACTCCTCCTCCTCCTCCTCCTCCACCAGCTTCCTGCTAATTAACCCACTGCTCGTCCAGACTGGCTCTCTATCCTCAGCCATTCCAATCGCTGCCGTAAAAATTTCCCTATCATAAAACGCATACGGAATTGGCCAAAGCCTAACTATGTTGCATACTCTACTTCGAGTTGCCTTTTCCGAACCAACTGGCTTTATTGAAGTTTCGAAACAAGTTACTGATGCGAATGCATCGGATTTTATATATCACAGACATTACTGTAATAGAAGACTAATCTAGATTATAAGTTTATATTTTGGTGTTAAACTGTAAAATAAAGAGTATCTCGAGGATACATCACTTTTCAACTATTCATATGCGAGTGCAGTTCTCACGCGCAGTTATCTGGCCAATTCACGCAGAGTGAGCTGTTTTGGGTCGCTTTTGGCCAGGTCTGGACTGGGGATGATTATAAAATTGCGATAAACATTTATACCGCTCTTAGATTTATGGTGATTCATATCACTAGCCGGTGTAGCGGACTCTCGGGTAACAGGTAATGTTCATAAACATTTTTATTAGCAATAATTGCACAATTTTCCATGTGGTTCATTTGCGTGTCAGCCGAAAATAACAGGATGAAAACCAAAAAAAAAAAACAGCTTCGCAAGCCAACTGTCATCAATCATAAGGTGGCGATAAGCCAACTTCCTGGCCTTGGCAGCCCCAAGGGTCAATTCCAAATGACCATAATTGCGAGGTGGCGCGAAAAGTCAAATGCCACATTTAAATAATTCAAATTATGTGCAATCAATTCGGTTAAAGGTTTCAGTGCAAATTGTCATGGCCGCCAGCCGCAAGTCCAAACTTAACTGTATTTATTTAATAATTTATATTATTTGTTTATAGAAGGCCGACACTCCAGCGAAGGCCAATGCTGCTCACTTGGCTAATGCTGTGCCATAACTTAATGGCCCAGTTTGCTTTCGAATCAGAACCCTAAGGAAAAATCCATTTGCTGGCATTGAAAATAATTAAATGTTTTCATAATTTATTTGGCATTTCAACCATAATTCGTTTCGGAAATAACAACAGTCGTATAGTATTCCAAACAAACTTCTTACAAAGTTGCTGTGTTCAGACACAGTTTTGCGCAAATAAATAGGTATCAGGCTATGAAGAAAAATTACTTGTTTGTTGGTCTAAAATGGCAAAATATTACTTTGCAAAAAGTTATTAACAAGTAACACATGTAATTTCAAAAAAGTATCTTGGGTTTAAAATGTATCTAAGTATCTCTACTACTAAAGATCTCGTAAACCTTTATAGTTTTTTCTAAGCTACTGTTACTCCAAGAATTGCTGTTAATAAATAAATTAAGTAAGCAAAAGTGCTCCACATTTGGCAGTCGCTCCACAAGCAAAAAACTCAGCTACATTTTCATGTGTAATTGGGTGCAGTGCCAGTGCCAGTGCAACCCAAATTTTCTTTGGGCGACTGCTAAGTGTTTTGTCTTGTAATTTACAAATGCAAAATAGCCAAATGTGACAAAATGCATTCGCCTGACAATTTATCGTGTTGCTGCCCGTTTCGACGACGCACTGCTTCCTTTGATTGCGAGGTGCCCCCAGTAATCCTCCCGCTCCATGTAATCTCCTGGAGCCAAAAGCAAAAAACTAGTTTACGCATTTTGCGTGTGCCAACGCACATTGATAGGCGATGTGGATTTATATTTATGGGCCTAGCCGGGCGTGGCCTTGATCTAGAATTTCAGTTGTGCGTTGTCCGTTTGTCGTTTTTCCGATGTTTTCATTTTCATTTTCATTTGGATTTTCATTTTGCGATTTTCGCTATCGTACAACGCGGCGTATGTGTGATGTGCGTCGCTGTGATCTCGGGCGATCTCAGGTGAGTTAAGGTGATGTTTTCGTGTTCGCCGCTTGCACCGCACTTGCACTTGCGTAATCACAGTTTACAGATCACCGAGCGGGGTGCTAAGTACCGGTTTAAATGCCGGCCCAGACCAGTTAGCTGGTTTTTAGATATTTTATGCATCTGAACTGAACTGAAGCGCCTGTGCAAACGCGTGCGATTATTTTTACACATTTTTTTCTCTTTCTGTATGTATGTATCTTTCTGCACTTGTAATTTATTGAGAAATTTAATTGAATTCGCATGCTCGCCAACCGGTCGCATAATTTTTGTCCACCCGATTACACATTGTGCAATTACTCGATCTCCCATACGTTTTGCCCAAAACACTTTTCACATTATTTTCGCAAAACAGTTGGTGGCGAAAATTATTCTTTGAAAACAATACATCAGGTGTTTTTATGACAGTACACTGAGAGAAGGTCTAAGATGAACTATAAGGATTTTGACAGTTTTATTTGCTAGCTATGCTGTTTTAGTTGTTCTATTTTTTCTGCAGTGCACTCCATTGGCTATATAAAAGGCTTGTGTCCAGGTTCTTGTTCATATTCTTGGTATCAAATACCAAGATGCGTTTCACAATAATTTGCATTTTCTGCCTGGCAGCTGGGATCCTGGCTGTCGACATGGAGTCGGATTCCCTACAGGAGCAGTACGAAAAGGAACAATACCTTATACGCAAAAGTTTGCTAACTATAACTTATCTTAACCATAAATCAACTGACATTAGTCCTGATTCGCAGAGATTTGCCTTCAAAGTTCGGAGTACGGAAAGTGCAGGGGCCGCCGGAAACTCTGGTTCTACAATACCAAAAAATCCAATTGCCTTCCTTTCATCTACTCCAATTGTGGGGGCAATGGTAACCTTTTCTATACCAAGGACAGTTGCATGGAGTATTGTGGCAGACACAACTGGAAGAAGGCTCGAAAGTCAGGTCGTCTACGTATAGCTGCTCCTAGAAGTAAAAATGGAAATTGAATGGCTTTTTCTACGATTATTTACTTGAATATAATAAAAATCTATATACTATTTAATTGAAATTACTGGTTCTTAAAGTCCTGTGTAGTTCAGACCACATTTCCATTAGCTGTAAAGAGTATAAATAACCAATGAAATAAATTTCAGAGCACATTTTGAAATGGAACTGCCTATAGAGTTATTGTGCCTTTTGAGACTTTTTGTCTCAATAGTTCAGAGTGCAAGAAAGCGGAAGGGTAAGTTTAAGTATTTTATTTAAAAAAGGGAATAAGTATTTCATTAATACCTTTTTACAGCTTTTTGTTACCTGCCCCACGAATTGGGTAAATGTGAAGGCCATTGCGTTATGTAGGCTTTTTCTAATAGGCAACAAATGTGCCTTCCATTCGCTTTCTCCAGTTGTGGCGGTAATGAAAATCGCTTCTGTTCCAAGGAAAACTGTGCGAAAGCTTGCGCCCAAATTCAATCTCTATTTCTTTACTGTATAGTATTTGATGGAAAATATAAATCTGTTTATACAAGTGATAAACCAACGAAGCTATCATCATTTTATTGGCTATACTCACTTACAACTACCAACTTTCCTTTGGAATGAAATAGTCATTTTCCTGTTAGGAAAACGATTTTTTACCAAAGCTCACGGCGAATTGCGACCAAATTTTGTAGCTCGCCTTTCTCTCTCATTGGTTATTTTACTTGCATGGACTATACACTTTAAAATTCTTTTTCATTTAATAATAAATAATAATTTAAAAAAATTAATTTTTTATAAAATAGTTTTAAATGCAGTATTTTAATTGTCTTGAAACAAATACCAGCTGTCGCAGCGAAAACTTACAAGTTGAGTGCAAATGTTCACACCTAAAACGCTTTCGTTTTGACCACATTTTGTTGGCGTCTGGCGGTTTTTTTGGTACAACTCGTAGCCGGCGCTCAGGAACAACTGGAGGGCAGAACAAGCAGTGGAAAGCTTCTCACCAGCTCACTTCCACTTCCATGTATGCACATAGTTAATACCCCCCTGGTAAAAACAAAAAAAAAACAAACATACTCCCCCACAGGGGCGGAACTTGAGATTGTCAAGGGCTGGGCAAATATTCGTTGCTTGCTGGCATTTGGACCAGGCCAACAGCATTGGCAGTAGCGCAATGAAAGCTCTCGCCGGCAAAGTTTGCTCGCCAGATGCTTTTTTTTTTGTTTTTTGGTTTCTGTTGTTCATTTCTCTGGGCTTTATTGTGCGCCGTTAGAGGCATAAATCACCGGATGAGAGGCCAAAATGTGCAAGTTTACAGGTTGGACTCGCGAGCTCGTACGCAAAAAGCACATTACGGCCAGAATGGCAATCGCAATTGGCCAATAGCGAAATCAAAGAATAAAGTCACGCAATTTCAATTACAAATAAACGCACAGACGGTGAAATGGCCATTGATAGGGGGGGACTTTTGGCATCCCGATGCTGGCAATAGCTATAGTAATTGTAATAATAATAATAAAAATAATAATGAAATTGTGATAAGCTGCGCGCCACAAATTGCACGCGAGTGAGACGCAGAGACAATAATTTAAGCCGTTGGCTCAAGATGAGGCATCAAATGCAGCCGACCAGCGATGCACTCGTGACACGATTGGTAACAGAAAGATAATGGCTACTATATATATATTTCTTTGATACAAAAATATTTATGCCAATTAACAAAAAATTTATTCAAATAATTTTGCTGAAAAGTGGTACTTTTACATTAATATATGGTTTTGAAAACTAATAACTTTTTAAATCAATAACTATTATGAATTAGTTAGCTTTAAAAAAACCAGTAACCAAATTTAAGGCAGTCGACTCTGAGTGGAGTACCTCTCCAATTAGCATGGAAATTAATAACACATTAAGATTTAATCAAAAGTGCATAGCCATGCTTAATATTTAATCGCTTACAGATTTTATGCGCGAAATCATTTTCAACAGATTTTATCTCAAATGGTAAAAGGTCTTAAATATTCGTGGCTCATAATATTCACATACACGACTTGCCTCTTTGGCAGACAAAATGTGAAGCTCACGTTCGAGACGACGATGCGACGTCATTCTGGCTGGCTTGAATCTTCGCCTCGATTGGATGGCCAACAACATTAGGCCCGAACTGCGCTGCGGTGTTGGCCAGAGCCAATTAATATTCGCATGATCAAATGGTTAACGCATTTAGCCGGAGAAAAAACCAACAAGGCAACGCGCCGCTTCGCAAACCGGCTCACATTAAATTCGCATTTACGCGTTTGCCTTTGTGTAACTGATCGAGAGGTTTTCCCCCTGATTTTTCCCCCTGATTTTCCCCCCAGCAATTCTTGTCTTCTTTCTGGCTCCGAGGATCTCGTGGCCTGTGGGAAAGTGGGCCTTAATTGACATCACGAGGCGTTTAAATTGCCGCCTGACCCCGCCAACAAAAAAGAGTTAAGAGTTAAACAACTTGTGGCCTCAGTTAATTATGTATTTATTTAGTATTTTTCCGTCATTTTTAGTTTTTGCTCATTCTTTTTGCTGCGGATAAACACTTGAAAATTTTGAATTTGCGTTGTCACAACTTTGCAATCTGCATGTCGTATATATGTGGATTTTTGCTTTTGTTTTGTGGTTTTATTAAATTTCTTTAGTTATGGGCTAGGCTGGTTGAGTACTAGTTTTGTATATATAGTTTAATAAAATTGATTTATTTTCCGTGTGCGCGTGTCTATGGCATAACAAACTGCTGCCCAGAGAAAGTTGGATTAAGATGAGTTTGTATTTTTATTTGTAATAATCTTCGATTTTGTATTGATTAGGTAGGTACTCAATGGAATCTCTTGTACCACAAGCAGGCTAACATTTAAAGCGTTCGCATACATCGATAGAAAGGGGTCGAGAAAACGCCTCTAGATCCAAAGTCATAATTACATAATACATAAGTATTCTACGTAAATCAAGTCGAAATGATAGCGATAACAACGAGGCCTGGCCTCAAACGAGAAACACATTTTACAATCGAATAAATGCAAATACACGTGTGGTTTGATTAATGCTTACGTAACAACTAAGGGACTAGTTAAAAGTTATTTTTAAAATTCGTAAAATATTCTCAAAAGCATATTTCAAATGCGGCTGACTCGTCAATACATTTCTACCATTTTGTAAGCAACTCGCTGCTTATAACTTGATGCGTTGTCTGTCCTTTGATTTGATTCGATTCGATTCGCTTACATATTCAATTAAAAATTATATAACAACACGCATACATATTCAATATTAGAGTTAGTCGTATGTATATATGCATATGTATAATATATGGTAAATGTGATTAGCCAATAGGTTATAGATCTTCATGAATGCGGGATATGATTTTGCATTGCTCTTTCAATTAATTCTGTATCAATTTAATTCTCTGCCTTTAGCATTCAACATTAATAAAATTGTTTTAATAAGCCAATATCTTTTAATTTGCTCGCTCGTACGCCAAACGTGATTTTCCATTTCTTTAATATGTTAAAATTTGCTAAAACATTTTCATTTACTATTGTTTATCGTTTTTTGTTTACCACATAAATGCAATATCTCAATATGTTTTTGGAATCGGGATGCAATTGTTACCCCTGCAAAATGTTCTAATGATGATTCTTCTTTGCAAAATGTTCTAATAATTTAGTCGATTGGAAAGGAAAGCTTTCTGTTAAACTTGGAATTGATGAAGCTCTAATAAAGTCTTCATTTTTGTATTTGGTGCATTTCTCTTAATTGGAAATAAAAAAATTGTGCCTTTTGTTGATTGTGAGTCTTTCTTGTTCGTTTCGTTTGTAGTTTGTTCTTTCTTCTTTGGCCATTTGAATAGTTAAATAATTAGAAAAAAACCCCCATTTTCCCGCTCCCGTATAAAAGTCAAATGCGCAAGGACTACAAAACTACTAGTTGCCTTACAAAAAATTCCCTCTAACTACAACTTGAACAGTGCCCCATAGTTGGTGAGGCAAAATAGTTTGGCGCATAGGCTGCGACTTCGACTGTGACTGCGACCGTGACTGTTACTGTGACTGCGACTGAGACTGTGACTGAGACTGTGACCTGGCCTGAGTGATGCCGCTGGTGTCGGCTGTGCTTGCTTTCCTGTGGCCAGGTCCTGGCTCTATTTCCCGCCACAATACTCGCCCTGCAGCATTCCATTGTCCAGGAGCAGTGCTGGCGTGGTCGAGATTCCATCGCGCAGCGCCAGTTGATAGGCCACCTCGAAGGCCTGTCCCAGAGTCAGGATGATCTCGCTGGCCAGGTCCTGCAACAGTTAGGAGTTAGTATGTCCAGTTTCCTCGGCAATCAAGCATTTATACTCACAGTGCTTTCGACCAGGAAAACGTGGCAGTAGTGCAGATCCTGCTCCTTGGTTATGTAGGCAAAGTGCCGCAAGTCCTCCGAGTCCTGGCACGCGCAATTGATGTTCTGAATCTCGTGCTCGCAAATGGTGCGCTGTGTCATATATACCACCTTTAGTAAGGGCTTTTCACAAACTACATTAATATTGCAAATCACCCACCTTAGTGCTCACGTCCTTGAACTCGACGCCACGGTGACAAATTGCCAGCGAGAGTGGTGACCCCAACTTGACCTCACCCTCAGCCGAAGTTTTCAGCTTCTGAATGGACTTCTTGGTGGACTCTGTGCCACGTAGTTCTTTCACAACCGTTGAGCCGAGGTACTGTCAAGGCAAAAAAGTACAAAAGGTATAGCATATTAGTATTATTATTTTGAGGCACTGTTTGTATTGCTTAAGAATTCGCGTTTTTACGCAAAGGAAGCTCTATAATCGCTTGCACACTTACTTGAACCTCGTAATTGATGTGCTCGTTGAGCAAAGTCTGCGCCGAGTGGCGCCATTCGGTGGTCCTAAGATTGGCCGGCAGACCCAGCAGTAGCTCCGATGGAGCCCGTATCTGCAGAGCGGCTGTCTTCCTGGCTGGCGGAGCCGGCGGTGGTGGTGCGGGTCTTGAAGGCATAGAAAACATCTGGCTTAGAGAAAGGTGTTTCCCGAAATCTAGTGAACATATCTTACCGACTCTTGCGATAGCCAGTGATGGAGTTGCGATGATGTACGGGATTGGCGGGTAACCGGGTTGGTGCCTCCCTGGCAGTTCCATTGCCATTCGTTGTCAGCTGATTGGTTTCATTGTTCTCGCCCAGCGGCGTCTTTTGCGACTTGGAGTCACTGTCGCGCATCTGGCGGATATAGGCCAGCGATTGCAGGATGCGTCTCCGGTGGCCCAGCTTGTTGATTTCCAGCACCGTTTGCAGCTCCACATCCCACACTCCGCACACACTCTCGATGGTGTTGTACAGATGCTTACTGCAAGTTATTATAAACAGGAAAAATGTTTGAAGTGGGGTGGTCATGGAGGTATTTGTGGTGGTACCCACTTGAAAAACTCCAGGTACTCCGGCAGGGCAATGGTGTTGAGCCACTGCTGAAGGGTGGCCACACCCATTTGCTTGTTCTCCTGCTGCGTCTTCACTGGCACCTGTGGCTGGAACTCTGCCGGCGGCAGACTCTGCACGAAGCGGAGCAGTTTGGGGGCATCGCGTTCGGGAATGTGGAGCAGCGGAATGTCGGGCTCCTCAAAGACATTGTGCTGGCAAGAGAAACCCAACTCAATTAGCTCAATAAACAACCAAATAAATTCCACTTGAGGCACTTACCACAAACTTGTAGTTATCATAACCGTTCTCGAACAGTATCCGCTCCAGATGCAGCAATCCTGCCGCGCGGAGACGCGTGGCCAATTCCCTGCGCTCGTTGGGCACCTCCATGTCCTCAAAGTCCAGTTCGATGTCGTGGGTGGGCGTGATGCTGGTGTTCAGGATGCCGCTGCCAAAGTTCTCGATAATCTCGGAGATCTTCTTGCGCGCCTCTTCCGCATTGAAGGGACTGAGAAGATTGATGGAATTCCTTGCTGCCGAATGACCACTTCCTGGCGATTTGGCTGGCGATTTACCTGGCGACTTGGCCGGCGATTTGTTTGAGGATTTGCTCGGTGATTTGGAAGGGGATCGTGGTGGTTTGATTACTACATCGCTGGAGGAATTCCCGTTGGCCTCCAGCGATTGATTGGTTGGTGTGGTTGGCGGCTTGGCGAACTTCTTTTCCGGTATCGCTGGCTTGGTGGGAATGGGAGGACGCACTCTGGGCAAAGTTTGCTGCGGCTTGTTCTCCTCCTGGATTTTCAACTTCACCTCGGGCTGCTCCTTGAGCTGCTGAGAGGCGCCTTTCAACAAACCTGCAAAGGGTACATCGCTGACAAACTCCTCCACATAGTCCGTGGAATGGGAGAGACTGTGATCCGAGCACGAAATGCTGGAGCTCAGCGATCCGGAGGATGGCGCCGGACAGCGTGGCACCACCGTAACCGTATCATCGTAATCATAGCCCGGAGTACTCAGCGTGGGCAGCAGTTTCGAAGGCGACGAGCCCGTTTCGATCATAAGTTGCTGGGCTGCCTGGAGCTGGAGCAGCGCGGATCTGCGCTTGTACTCCTGGCTGAGTGGCCTGATCCGCTCGTGGATGGTCCGCTCCGCCTGGCTGGAGCTCGGCGGCGGGTGATCCGGCGTGGGTGGCTGCTTGTAGTGGGTGGGGCTGCTGGGTATCTGCTGCTTGGCCTCGCAATTCTCATCAGCACCGCCGTTGGATTTGGCAGCTCCATTTGCACCACTGAAATATTCGAAAATACTGCTTAAGTACCAGTTTCATACTAATAACCATAGAAAAGCGTAAGTAACTTAGACTAACTTAGTACATTCATAGCTCACCTGCTGTTCCGATTGCGTTTTAGTTTACGATTGGGATTGTACGACTTGAGGGTAGCACTCTCGGCTGATTTGAGGAGCTCCTTGGACAGCTTGGTGGTCGAGCTTCGAGGAGCTGGTATGGGTCGCTTCATGGAGTTGGTGGCCGGGGAATCGCCACTAGAATTGGGCACACTCGTCTCGCTATTCAGTTCCGAGCTGCTGCACTGACGGTCCAACATGTCATCTGTAATAAATAGAGTTATACGATGTAACCGACTTGAAATCCTCTCCAGAACTTACTGCTCGAACTCAGGCTCATTCCGCCGGCGATGGCGGATCGTGTGCTCTGCCTGGCACTCGCATAAAGACGATCGTTCCGTTGGCGCTCCCTCAATTGAGTCTCATCGAAACTCATGCCGCCCACACTGCCATGGCTCTGATGGGAGTAGGGACTTTCGCTGGCCGGCTGGCGACGCACCTGGTTCTGGCCATGGCCCTGACCATGACCATGACTCTGACTCTGGCTCTGACTGGATGGTGAGCTGTAGCTAAACTGCTGGCCCGGCCCGGCGTGAGTTGGCGACACGGAGAGGTTGCGCCGCGGTGGCTTCTTGGGTGGACCAGCCGGTGCAAAGGTGCTCATATGCATGGGTTGGCCAAGGCCACCAGTGGAGCAGCGGGAGCGGGGCGACACCGAGGCCGGCTCAAAGCTGCTCAGCGATGAGGAGGGACTCACACTGTAGCCACCACCCATTTCACTAAGAAGTGTACTTAAAAATATATAGTAATTTTCTTTAGATAGAAGGATTTCACTTACTTCTGACTATGCAGTGGGGAGTGTGCGTTGAGATCCTGGTAGAAACGATCCTCCGGCTGGAGGGCACTGTCCAAGGACTTGCCGCCGTTGTACGGGCCACCGTTTCCGGCACTCAGTCGCTGTTTGGTGTATCCGGATTGCTGCATGGAGTGCGAGTGATTCAGCAAGTGATTGTTCGAGTTGAAATGGTAGTGATTGCTAAGTGGTGGCTGTTGCTGCGAATGGTGCTTGCTCTGGCCACGTCCGGAATTCGGTGGTCCTGAGTGCTGTCTGTAGATCACCTCGTCGCCCTCATCGGTATCCATTTGGTTACGGAAGTCTGTAGGATAAGAAACAGAAATATTAGTTAATAAAAAAAATTACAGAATATATTAACAAATATGAGAGTAAATGTATTGAATTTTTTAATGTATTTTAAGAATATTCCTTTAAGTATAAAATCTGAGTAAAGGGTATACAGGCATTCTTATGTGATTACTTAAGAGTTAATCAGACTTCCAACGAAACAGAAAACAACAAAAGACCTGTTGTTATATGCATTTCATTATCAGCATGAGGTATAAATTGGGTCAGCTCTGCGTGCATATTACTTTAGCTTGATACACAGTATTAATGCACTGCTTTTAAATGCAAACGAAGGCAAACACGAGTGTATGAGTGAGTGAGTAAATTACGCATACGTACTGTTGATCACAGCCACAATGTGTTTGGTGACATGCGGCGGAAATTCGCGCAGAATGTCCAGAGCCGTGCGTCCCTCATTATCCGTGGCATTCAAATTGATGCCAGCCTTCAGCAGTGTCCTGACCACATTCTCCTTCCCGCACAGCGCCGCTTCATGCAGAGCAGTTCCCGAAGGAGTCAGCAGATTGACACTGACTCCGGCTGACAATAGGACCTCCACCACGCTCTTGTGCCCATTGCGACTGGCCAGGTGCAGACAGGTGTGCGGAAAGATCGCTCTGCTGGGCGATGCTGGCGACGATGGTGATGGTGTGCCCCGTTCCAAGGATTCGGCGCCCAGATGTGCTATCAATTCCGGATGGGCACGTATGAGCATTTGCACCGCCTGCAGTCGGCCGTATTGTGCGGCCAAATCCAGTGGGGTTTCGCCGCGGGAATTGCGCATATTGGGATCCGCATCGTGATGCAGCAGCAGGGCCAGTGCTCCCGTGTGACCATGTTGGGCCGCACAATGCAGTGGCGTCTCCTGCTCTATTGTCTGCAGATTGGCACTGGCCGGTCGATAGGGATGCGTCAGCAGGAGCCGCACAATCTCCGTTTCTCCTGCCCAGGCGGCCAAGTGGAGTGGCGACGATCCCCGGGAGTCCGGCAAGTTGGGCGAGGCCTCATGTGCCAGCAGCAGACGCACTATATCCTCATGGCCATTCAGGCAGGCGTGGTGCAGGGCGGAGTAGCCACCACTGTCCTGGACATTCACCCCGGTGCCATGACGCAAACTGGCCAGCGGTCCGGCCCTCTTCGCCTTCTGGGTGAGCACCTTCTCGATGTGCGAGATGTTGCCGTTGCGCGCCGCCTCCAGGAACTCCTGATCCTTGCCCATTGTCGTAAGAGGCTGAAATATAAGTATATATTTTATATTACAACTTCATGAAAGCAAAAGTTAAAATACGCTATGCTTTAATGATAAAACCCCCAACAAGAAGCACACCCTTTCACGTTGTACGACAATGTTTTCTTCCTGTGTGCTAATGGGTTTCCATTAATGGACTTCCCTGCACTTATAATCGCTAAAAGACAAGACCTAACCTTTTGGTAGAGCGGTCCTGTCTGTCCTGCCTGTCCTGAGTTGATTTGCTGCAAATGAATTATGACTGTCAAGTGTGCTTCATTAAAACGCCTTCGGCTTTTGTGGCTTCGCAGGCCTTTTCTCCTCTTAGCCCTAATGACTTTTAGCCCGTCTTTCCATTTAAGCCGACCACCCACCGCCCAACCTCCCAACCGCCCATTCAGGCGCAGCTCTCAATCGGCAGAGGCTTTGCCATTAAAAAAATTGCACAATAAGGTGGAGGAGGATGGTGGGTGGTGTGCAGAGTGGGTGGTCTGGTGGAGGGATTGGAAGTCAGTGGGTGTCGAGTGGAGCTTTGCTCCTGATGAAGTGCTTCTCACGCGCTGGAATATCTTCGAGTATCTTTGATATGTACGTGACACATTCCACATTGCATCTGCGAGATGCAGATAACGCCAGTAATGTCTGCTCACAATGTGACAGTGGAAACAAAATCAATGGAGTTTCATACATTCTTGATATATGCAATGAAGTAAGGTGAATTCCAAGCCATTACTCATTTAATAATTCTAGCCGACTTTCATGCAACACTTGAAATATCACCTCGCGTAAAGCTGAAGCTTGTAAAAATAATAGTCATCATTTCTAATTATAGCCATATCCGCTGTCACGTCAGTATACAAAAGTTTACACTTTTTGCAGCTTGTGATATGTGACATACAGATACGAATCAGTCACTTGTTGATTAAACAATTGACTGGGCGTAAATTGTGCGCAGAATAACTCCATATTATGCCCATGGTTCCGACTTTAAGGACTCGTCGCCATATAACGCGATAGAGCACGTTGAAAGCGCCTAAAAGCGGGCTGCATTCCACATTGAAATGCCTCAATGAGATAAATACACGACGGCAACAGATAATCACCTGCTTACACACACTCCCACAGCGGTTTTACACACACTCACACTGCCGCACGCACACACACCACAGGCCGTTTATCATACTACATACTATGAAAATGGAATTCAACAAAAGGTAGGTTAGGCACATCCTTGGGGGTGGTGGAAAGGTTGTCCTGGCGCGGAGAGTTGCCGCGAGAGCGTGCGAGAAAGCTTACGAGAGAGTTGCAAGGAGTGCGCCTGCTCTGCCGCGCCCACCACCAACTACACCCGCATCCCCGCCCCCGAATGTCCTTAGCGCCCCCCAGAGTCCTTATCCAAGCCCCCCCCTGCAACCCCACAAGCTATTCATAATTTTTCGCTTGCAAAACTCTGAGGCGTGTCAGCAGCAAGCAAGGATAATGGGAGCGGGGGAGGGGGGTTTATTACTGGGTATGCGTTTAGGCCAGGCCCAGAAGGAAAGGCAAACGGAAATTGAGGCGCATTATAAACGGCTTGACACCAGCCAACCAGACGGAACCACAACAAAACAGAAGGACACATTGCCAATTGGCAGCACAGATTGTGCAGTTCCTTTGGCCATAATTGGGTCAAAGGATGTTGACCCTACGCAAAGTTGGCCCAAAGCCCAGCGCACATTTGCTCCGCCACTCATAGCTGATAGCTGATGGCTGATGACTGAAAAAACCATTGGCAGTCTGGCAAAACACACACTTCCCTTTTCTTTTAGTTTAGGAAAGGCAACCAAATATATGCATTGCCATTTTGGGCTACAAGCAGTTCGTAGTTAGCATTTCACTTCGGTGCACCCAAAAGGCGTGTACTTCCCCGCACATACATATATACATACATATACACACACATTTTCGCTTTTACCTTTTCGCTTAGTTTATACGGGATGTCGTTGCTGGCAGACGCAAGTCAATCTATGTACATATGTATATATATATAGCACTTCCGTTTGGTGGGCGGACTTTCTTCGTTGATTGAATAAAACTCATTTGATTCCGCTGCGATTTATGTAGTTGAACACTCGCCGACTCGCACATCTTCTACTCGAGCACATTTTTTCTTTCGGGAATTTCAGTGCCAGTGTCTATGCGCTATATATCTTCTCGTCTCCGATTTGTGTGATTCCCGATTCCGATTGCGATTCCGTTTGCGATTCCGAATTTTTTCTCAGCTCCGCCCGTCAGCGACTCTCGCATGCGACTGACTGTGACTGTGAATCTGAAACTGAGTTCGAGGCCCCGGGGTCTGCGTTAGTTCCGTAAAATAATTTTCAGATACCACTTGGTGGCACTTGCCACTTGGAACTGCGAGCAGGGAGCTGGGAGCTGTGAACTCTCTCTCCGCCGTGGTGCGCCGTGCACTTTGCTCTTGTGCAGCACACAGTGGTATCGCCGTATCACAGTATCACAGTATCCGACGAAAGTTTTTCACCGACTTTTCGACTCTGTGTTTTTACTCTGTGTGTTTATGAGCTAGCTGGCTGGGCGCAACATACAATACAATTTCAGCGCTTTCACTTGATTGTTTTGGCCACTCCACTCGCCACACAATGCGGGCGAATGAGCGGAGAAAATTCGCTGAGCATTCGAACAGAATTTGAGTATTGCGACCATTCAAAGGGCAGAAGTTTCTCTCCATCCGAGAGAGAGAGTAAATACCCATTTGTTTGTTGTTTATCGGGGGCGAAGATGGTACGCTTTTGTTTACGTATTTACGTGTTTTCATGTGCGAAACCGACGCATGAGAGTCGGATATCTGGATATCTGTGCACGGATATATTTTAGTTGGCAGAGAGAGAGATGGAGCAGCAGCGGGTATTATAAATAGTTGCAATCACTGGGGCGGGGAATGCAGCCTTCTAGAAGGGAACACGCCTTTAAATAAATAAATAAAGTGTTGTGTCTTCGAAATGCAGCGGATTGAGTTACCGATCGACTCGATCAGCTGATTAATGATCTGTGCAAGGAATGCAGCCGACAAATGGGCTCGTGCATCTGGTTTATATCTGTGGCAGATCTTGGGGCGCCGCAATTAGGAGTATTTACTTATGTGTAAACAGCAGCGATTAGATAGAGCTATCTTAAAGAACGTGCTAGAAAACTCAAACAAACATTTATCTATTTTAAGTTATAAAGGTAGCTAATTATTTACTTAACTAATCACGAGTTTTAAGTAAATGTATCTTGGTAGCATTTAATATATGGTTAGTTTTTATTACCTGTTTTAATAAACTGTGTTTTAGTTTCAGTTGTTTTCCTTTCGATAATTATTATTTTAGTTTTATGCATAGCAATTCGTAGTTTGCATAATTTAATGAGGAAATCAACTATTTAATTGGCCGACCCACTGCAATTTGAACACTTTCCTCCACGGAAATGTGACCAGTTCCCACAGTAACTGGCTCATATTTCGCAGTCGCCACAAAGTTCCCAAACTCAGCCGAATAAAAAATTTCTCACGTCGTCGCTTCCCGGCAGAGAATAAACACGATTGTAACTACTCATGTAGTAAACAAAATATGAGTAACTTTCTGTGGAACCCCTTTCTCTGCAGCCCTTCAGCCCATCATCGTCACTGGCTGTTGTTACTGAGCTTTCGCTGGCATTTCACTGGCATTTCGCTCGCTCTCCGAATATTACGCATGCGCCCTGTTGAGCTTTCTTATCACACCTTTGTTGTGGTTCAAAGCTTCGGCTTGTGTGTGGCTGACCAAAGCTTTGCCCATCAGCTGTTTTGATAAGAGCAGTTAACACCTTGTTGCCGGGTTTCTTGTAAAATAATTGATAATGATGCAGTGCAGTAAAGTGAGATCTCTTTTTTGCTAGTTCTCTTTTATTAAAGCAGAATTCTCATTTTACGAGTAAAATTCTGTCAGTTCTTAGTTGAATCTCTTTTGCTATTATCGCTTTGAATAAGTTACCTCATTAACCCCGCAGTTGACCGTTGCTCTGGAGATCGTTGTGCAACGCTGTGGGACATGAGTTATGGCTATATATGCAGCTAAATGCGGCTCGCCCCAACGTGCCAACGTGACTCACTTGGTCAGCCCCGAAATAACCGAAAAAAACCACAGCATTTTGTGGGCGGACACATGCGGCGAGTTGTTGTGGCATGCCACATTCGCACACTGGCAAACAAAACCAAGCCGCAAACAAATAAAATAGACAGTCGGCCAACACCTACGACGGCTGCAACGACCCACCGCATGAGTTTTCATACTCAATTGCCGCAAATGCCACAAATATGTGTAATTGACTTGAAAATGCGCCAAGCAAATCAATCCGCACACAGTCGCCCCGCCAACTTGCCCCGCCAACTTGCCCCTCGTCCATTCCCCATCCCGCGAATGGCCATTTGCGACCTCAAGTGCAGCGCGTGAACTCATTCTCATTCGCTGGCCAGCAGAGTGCGCCGCGCTCCAAACAATTGACACTGGAAAAAAATGCTTTTGAATATATATTTTTGTAACTTTGTTCAACATAGAAATGTTAAAGAGATGTTGAAAGCATTGGCTTTCAAGTTTAACTAGTTAAGAACGAAGTATAAGAGTGTTGAACGCAGACAAATAAAGTTTCATTAAACGCATAAAACTACTTGTTTTATTTAAATGAATCATTTTGCAATGCTTTCTGGTTTACTTATTTTGAATGCATTTTTTTGCAGTGTGTGCCTCAGCTTAGGTCAGCTTGGCTGGCTTGCTGTGTGATTGATGAATGTTGCATATTTCGGACGCCGTTGGCTGCCACCATTGTGTGGCATTAATGAGACACCGGCCATTTGTTTTGCCATTTTTTAGCCATTGCCGTCTGACAATGAAACCGAACTTTGGTTGCCTTACAAATTGGAAACTTAACTGAACTGTTCTGAACCCCCTCCCCCCTCATGTTGCATGTGAATATGAATACCCCTCGTTGGCAGTGATCATTTCAATTGTGGCAATCGTAAAGTTTTATGGATATTGTAACACATCGACATCGCAGCAATTAGAGGCGCATTATGTGGGCTTCGAATAAGTTCGGATCTGGGGATTTAGTGCCTGCGATAGAAGAGCCGAGTGGTGCCAGGCTTTAGCGGAACTGTTTATTACCATAAATAATTGTCAACGCCAGCGGAGAAACGTCAACTGATATACTGTCATGCCCTGATCTCGGTTTTTGGCGTTCGCTGGGTTCGGTCTGTGTGCATTTGGCCCGGTATTCATTTCAGCTAACTGCACACTTGAAAGGCCCCAAGCCGCCAAACCGATGACTGCGATGACTACGCCGCACCCTGACGTCACTTTTGGGTGGGTGCAGCAGTGCAACAGTGCAGCAGTGCAGCAGTGCAGCAGTGCGGCAGCCACAACTGGTGCAGCATCAACTGCAACAACTTATGACTACATGCTGCCCTGCATTGCTCATAATAAAGTCATTAGAATGTAATGTTTTTTTTTTAAGGCGTTAATAGTTTAGTTCCGCTGCATTGAGTGCGCGACTTGTGGTTCCACAACTTCCGCATAGAACAAATTGGTTGGGAATTGGGCATTAGCCATGCACTTATGTATATGCATACAGCGCAGCGCTAATCGGGCATATCTTTCTGGGGTGGGGCCACAAAAAATGTAACAATTTATAAATGCACTTAGGGGCATGAATTGCTTAACTTTCATGATTAGGATTATTCTTGAAATGGCAAAGGCTGATCACAAAGAGCTATGCAGAGTAAAACGCATTGTGATTACTCAGTGTTGTTGGCTCAACTTGATTTTATTTGTTGCCAGATTAGTTCATCTGTTCCAATTAATAGTCATCCGTATAACTCACTGGCATCGGTTCCGTGACCTCGTCGTCATCGGCATAATAGTCCGGTTCCGAGACGGTATTCCTTGCCGGAACCACATAGCAAGTGTTGCGACATTGGCTATCGGTGGCAAAACGATTGGGATTTCCTCCGCAGCCGCTGTACTCATACTCTGTGCATCTGTTGGTTATAATGCTGTAGCCATATACCTTGATATGTTGTTTGCATGCGCCATAACTGGGTATAAACAGACATTTTTCTGCAGAAATCAATCATATTGTACCGGTGTGATTTCAAAATAAATGCCTTACCTTGGCGTACCTTGTAGCTGCCAAACTTTGTTACATGTCGCACATCGAGGTCTCGCATTTTACCCTGTCCATGCACTGGGGTTGTGCAGAAAAATCCCCAGAGTAGCATAAAGTAGATGAGATTGCTCCACATGGCTGGGAACTTGCATCCTAAATGCACTTGCGATATGAGAATTATTGCTATTAGCACCAGCAGCGCAGCCAATTTGATTTTAATGTCGAATTTAACGACTCACACAATATTTTACCAAGCGTAAAATAGAAGTTATTTTTTACAAGTAAAAATATCCATGTAAGATATAAATTTAACAGCTTTCAGCAGTGATCTAATCCAAACAAATTAACCACATGGGGCCATTATAATGCCTTGTAAGTAATGAATTATTTTCAGTGCATTGGCTGCAGATGAGGCGCTTCTTCTGATTGCAAACTAATTTCGTTCTCACAGAACGTCAGCCCAAAATGATGACGCTGAACCGAGTTGAACCGATCCAAACTGATTGAAGTGCAGCTCAAATTGAAAGATTGAGTGCCCGGCCGTCCAGTCTGTTTGTGTCCGTCAGTCAGTCCGTCCACGTGTCCAACTGGGCTCCATGTGTCGTCCAATGGTCTATCTATAGAGCTGGGATGGCAAAAGGGGCACTCAGTCAGCCAGTGTCAGTCAGTCAGTCTGGTGGCAGACAAAATGTTGCTAACGATGCTGCTGCTGCTGCTGTTGTTGCTGCTGCTGCTGCTGCTGCTGACTTTGGGCCAAGTCGACTCTTTGGGCTATCTCGTGTCATTGTCGCACGACTCACGACGGTGATAAATAATCATCAGTCAGTCAGCGGTGCAGTCAAGTGCTCCATGGCTCCTGCTTTTCTTCCAGTTGCGGCTCTCTAATTAAGCCTGGCTGCAATTGCACGTACTTGTAATTGCATAAAGGGTAACGGTACAGGTTACCATATGCTATATGGTACAAGGCTATATGGTATATATTGGTATATGTATGAATCCCTCAGACAAGGAGGCCGTGCCCATCGATTTGCGATTACTATATGTATGTATGTACTTGCCCACTGGTTATTATCGCCATCGGTTTCTGGACCTTGCTGTTTTTGGTTAACTGCAAAGCGGCACCGACTGATAGCGCACAACTTGGCAATGACATTTCAATGCATTTATGATGTTTATCTTGCAGCGCAGAGACGTTGGGAGCAGTTGGGAGCAGTCCTAGTACCACAGATACCATGCCAATTGTCAAGTAACTGGTGGCCAGAAGGGGGGCCCAAACAGGCGGTGGGGTGGATGATGGGGCTGGAGCTCTCTTTCGCTGCACTGATTTAGATAAATTGCGCACGTTTTCTAAGGCAGGGCCGGGTTTTGGCGGAGTTCGTTGTTGTTATCAAAACAACTTCATCAACGACTCATTGATCTTGCGGTCAGGTTCATTTCGTATATTTTCCGTTGGCCAGCTTAATTGGCCAAAAACGGTGATGGCCATTTGATAGAGGCCGAACCATAAGCAGTTTTTAATTAGGATCGACTGGGTTTTCGAGATTTTCGAGAGGCGAGCCCCCTCTTTAACAAAGGATGCCGATGGAGCAGCCGCACCAGCACCAGCCGCATACATAAAAAAAAAGGTAAAGAAATCCACATCCACGCTCATAACTCACTCAACTGGCTTTGATTTATTTGGGGCATGGCCGAATTAGCATACAATTAGAGCAAATGCGCGGCGGCTTATGCAATTTATGAAATATTTATGCCGGCCCAGGGATATTTCCCTAGGATTATGCAAATTGTTTGCGGCAACAATGTAACTATGCTTTTGGTTTGCGTTTCTTGCATTAAAATTATCCATAAGCCAGTCTTTGATGTATATATATATGTATTTTTCCTTTTGCGTTTTTTGTTTCCTTATTTTCCTATTTTCTGCTATTTATCTATTATTATTGTGTTTTTTTCTTTGTTTTTTTTTTTTTTGGGAAAGTTTACTGCTACACAGCGGGCATTTTGGTGACCGTTAAATGCCATTAACCAGACGATGCCGCGGCATTGGCAGTGGCATTGTTGTTGACCGCTTGCCGCTCGGCGGCAGCCGCTTGCCGCAAGAAAATGAAGCAGGTGCGCAATTGTCAATTTTCCTGCTTGCTGGCCACCGAAGGATGGCGAGCGAGTGCGAGCGAGACGGCGGCAGCCCCAACAAAGAAAACAATCAATGCGGTGGAAAACTAAATATATACTTGGCATGTATAACGAATATAACATACCCTAGCTTCATTTGTTATAATTCCTTGGTATAAAAAGACAGAACAAAACTTACACATTCATCATTAGGATTATTAAACTAAATTTTCCTTTCTGTTTGCTCTTTTAATTTTAATAAACTAAGTGCAGCAAATTGAAGCTTATTCCAGATGTGCCAATTCCACGTAATAGGGTATTTGACCAACTTGGTTTGTCTCATTTTTTTGTGTATATTTTCCGCACAGTTTTTCCTTTTATCAGTTGCATATCGGTTGACGCAGACATAGTAAGTAGCTTTTGTTGCTGCATTTTCCTGTTGCTGCTGCTGGTGGCGCGGCAGCCGGCTGTGATTATTATGATTGTCCAGTGAAGCATGGAGGATGGCAACTTGGCTACGTTGTGGAGCTATGGGGCTATGGAGCTATGAAGCTATGTCGATGGGGTATTGCCATGATTTATGGCCTTTTCCTAGAGAGCCAGCCAGCTAGTCAGCCATTCAGCCAGCGAAGGAAAGAGCGAGAGATCTGATGCTTGGCGCTTGTTCTACTACGATCTGTTTGCTGGGAGATATATCTCTATATAGCTCGGCTCACATGTGTCCGAGATATGCTGGCCAATAATAATAATAATAATTTGCTTGATTTATGATTCGGTTTTGTGACACCAATTTGGCATGTGGCCCCCCCGGTCGAATGCGATGTCACCTCAGGGGATGCAGATTCAAAAAATGTTGGTCAAGAGCGGCTTTTCTTTTGTTGAAGCTGCAAGCAACGGCACAGTTGGCTTATGAGATCTATGAGAAATTGGCCATACTTAAGCTGTCATTGGTGTGATATCCCATCTGCGGCAATCTGGTTAATTATGGACAAATTCTTTCATTATAAACATGGCTAAAAAACGCGCTTAAGTCGCTGCTTATCGTCAGCTTTCTATGTCAACATTTCACGAGGGGGGGGGGAATCTCGACAACGAGCAAAAAGCTGAAAAGCAAAACGCACATACATATGCCATAAAAATATCAAATATAATTGCGTGTGTTGTGCCACTTGAGAAGCTGTCGCGATTCCTAAGCGCTTTTTCACAATGCTCGTTATCGCAATGTCACCGATAAATTCCAATTCCCCAGCCCGTAATTTATGTTGACGCAGGCTTATGACGCAAATCGCAAAATGTTAACATCTAATGGTTGGGGGTTTGTAGTTTGGTTGGGGTTTTCTGGAGCTCCTAAGCCTGCGGCGGTCAGAAATCGACAAATCTATTTGGTTCCCATTGCCTGGCATTGGCATTAGCATTGGACTCGACTAATTTCCGCTGCATGCTAATTAAAACTGCCTTTGGCAACTCGGTCGCCACATGACTCCGGGCAATTTGCACGGCCGCCGCATCGATGGCGGTGCTCCAACTACAAGGAGAACCGGAGACAAGTGGCTGCACTGAGAGAAACGTATATTAATCTGTATAGTATATATACTCTACATATGCTACATATTCTGCAGGATCACAGAAGCACTTGAATACTTGTGACACTTTGTTTTGCCGCATTTATCTTAAGAGCTGCGTTGCAAGTGATCTGGTTTTTATTTTTCTGAGTGAACTGTGTTCTAGGAAGGCACATGCTCTGGAGCTGTCCCCAGGCACAGACCATTTCGTTATGGTTTAAATGAGCAATTTAACAAGCAGACAGCACCGGCTGCCCTGCCACATAATGCGGCAAATGCTCCACGTTGCTGCTGCTGCTGCTGATGTTGCTGCTGCTGCTCCATGTGGAGTAAGAGATCAAAGATAGAAATCTCGGCAAGAAGCGGCAGACAGTGGCAGGCTGGCTGAGCTGGCTGGGCTGGCGGTTGGCGGTTGGCGGTTGGCGGCTCCAGCGGTTAGGGTTATTGCTTGTTGTTGTCGTCGACTTAATAGCGGCGCTTGCCCCTTGTTGCCGCTGCCATTTTGCTATTGCTGCGATTGCTGCTGCACTTGAAATTGAATCTGAAGGAAAATCGTGCACATTCTGAGGCGACACCGAGATGCGGAAACGGCAGCACAACAAGCACAGAAGCCGTTAGTTAAACTGCTGCTTTCTGCTGCCGGCGTAAAAAGCGGCCAGCGTCCAATGCTGCAGCTGCAGCAATCCCGATTCAGTTGCAGTTGCAGTTGCAATATGCTCCCTTCGACCACCGCCGCGCTGCAGCACCGCCTGGCTGTCATAAATGCTGGCCTGTATATTTTTGAGGCATATTAATTATTTTCATTTTTTTTGTTGCTCCCTCCATCTCGTTCCTTGTTTTTGGTTTTTGGTTTTGTTGCGGTCTTTTGTTGTCGCTGTTGTCGATGCTGTTGCCGCCGTGTTGCTGGTGTTGTTGCTGGTGTTGTTGCTCGTGAGGATGTGCTTGGGCTGGGCCCGCAGCTGCCCGCCAGCGATTTTTGACAGAGATTTTTGTTTTGTTTTTGCTCCTTCCACTGCTTTTCCTGCTGGCCCGAATCGTGGTTTCGGCCATAGAGCAAAAAGCCCGGCCAAGCGCACCAGCACCGGCACCAGCAATGAAATTTCTTCGTACATGTTATTGTCCATGTCCCAGGTTCAGATCCGCTGTTGTTGCCATGGCTATGACTATGGCTTTGGCCAAAGCCAAAGCAAATCCACCGCCACCCATGGCGGGTTCAATCGGGTTTCGTTACAGTTTTACTATAAGCTCTATATTGTTGATCCGCTGCACGGGAAAAAACGTATTGATATCTTGCAAATATACTTAAATATAGCCAAAATGCCATACTGAATGCAGTAAAAAATACATAAACGAAGCAAAGTCTAAAAATATGTTTGCATATTATTTTATAATTATTATGTATTTTTTTTTTGGTGCAGAGGAGGAGGAGAAGGGTTGGGTGCGCTCTGTCTAGTTGTCTTTTAGCGTTTGGCATTTTCAATTTCATGTTTTGTGGCCGCTGCTGTTGCCGTTGCTGTTGCCGTTGCCGTTCGTATTGCTGGATTTCTTTGAAGCACGATAAGCATTTCTCTTGAATTCGCTTCGTTGAGGGCGTGTGCGACCGACAAAATAAAATCCAGAAAAAAAACCAACAAAAAAACAAAAAAGGCAAAACCCAAAAAACAAAAACGGCTAACGAAAAAATCACAGTTACATCAAATTGTTAATTCGTTTCATTTTGCACTGCCTACGAATCGGCGACTCCAGACCAGCATCTTGGCCACTCTTATGCCTGGCTACCGTTGCTTCAAGCCAAAAAAAAAGAAAAAAGTAAAAACCAAATCCGAAATCCAAAGCAACATCAACTTGGCGGTGAGGTCAATTGAAATAGTGCAGAAAATCAATTGACAACGTTTTCTGTCGCTGCTGCTGCTTTTGCTGTTGCCCCTTGTTGTTCGAACTCTTTCCCCAACTTGTTGCCACCGAATTCGTTCTGGCCTGGATTAGAAAAAAAAAAACCGAAAGCATTTCAATTGTCGCATTAACGATGGTCGATCTATTAGCCAGCAGCTGACAAGATGATTGGAAGGGAAAAGTACACGAATCACGCCCACATTTTGCTCTATTTATAAAGTGGATTAAATGCACTTGACGATTTTGCGTGTCATTTAAATGACTTCCTGAAAACGTCAACTTTAGTATGACAAATGATCAATAAATGTGATTCGTAACGAATTTGTAATAGCTTACTCATACTTCAAGGTAACGCATTTTGTTGTAGGTAATGCAATCTTTTCCTATTGTTGTAAGGCTAATCGGTTAAGATTCCTTTATAACCGAATCCTTTTAGCCTAGACTAAGACTAATATCGCTAAAAAAACCGACAAAGAAATCTAATCCCCAGATCTGCCAGCATTTCGTGTCACCACATCCATCGGAAGTCGAGGAGATCCGATAGCCTAGTCAAATTAAATGCAGAAGATACACACATGCAAATTCAATTAATTTCGCCGAAGCCATTAACATTCTGATCGGTTGCAGCTGATAAAATAAACTTTCAGCATCGTCTGGATATTGCCGTGCTCAATCAGTCAGGTTGGGTCTGGGATTTTCTTGTTTTTTTTCAGTTTTTTTTCTGTTTTTTGCTAAAGATTCCGCTTTTCCCATGGCCAAAACCCAGTCTGCCCAGCCCGCCCACTCTTGCCACCGTTTGTGGCCATGAAAGCTGCAGCCGTTGAGGTTATTGTTTTATATTTTTTTCCTTTTGCTACTGTTGCTGTTGCTCTTTGCTGTTTTCCTCCTGCCATTGACTAAATTATGAGCGAGTAAATTTTGCCGCTGACTAAATGGGAGCCGGCAGATGTGCCACGAATTTTTCTCATAAATAAGGCAAACGTGTGAGTGTTGTGTGTGTGGTGTGTGTACGCGAAAGAGAGAAATTTGCCAAGGAAAGCGAGGCCATATAGCTGATGGCCAAAACCACCGGCGAACGAATGAACGAACGAACGAACCCATCGAGCCAACTAAACAACCACCCATCACCCACCCACAGACTGTTTTAATTAAGCCGCCATGCAAATGAGCTGCAACTGGTTTTCTGGCCAGGATGGTAGATGCCACCAGATAGCTGGGCAGTGGGAGGCAGGTGGCGGCTTGGTTGTTGGCTGTTGCTAGTTTGTAGGATGCAGGTTGGGGGCGTCTCTAGATCGGACGCGGCTGTGCGATTAATTGCGCTGAAATTGGCGCGGAATTTCCATGCAAATGCGGGACAAGTGAAAGCCACAGCCGGTGGCTTCTTTATATATCCCCCTTCTTTTGGATAATAACGATCGCCTGGGATCGCCGCCTCGTCCTCATCCCAATCACCATATCCATATCCATATCCATCTATCTCTGCGTTGGCAGGGCCCCATTTTGCGACCCAGCAGTTCAGTAAACAATCAATAGCTCAACGGGAACTGCACCACCACCATCTGCGACACTTTGCCAAACAAGTTCCACAACAAGATGTGGGGAGTGCACTGAAAAAAAAGCTTAAGCTGCATTATGAATTTGTGATTAAATATGAAATCCTTGAATATGTAGAA
Source organism: Drosophila teissieri (assembly GCF_016746235.2). Lineage (NCBI taxonomy): Eukaryota > Metazoa > Arthropoda > Insecta > Diptera > Drosophilidae > Drosophila > Drosophila teissieri. Next base: position 24,779,923 of record NC_053032.1, on the reverse strand, counting down.
ACCTCATTATGTTAACCAAATGACGACTCTTTCTCCTCTTGCAACTTTAAACAAAACTCCCAGAAATTTCACCCACTTGACATTATTACTTAATTAATGCAATTATTGCCCTCAGTGTTTCATAAGTGACTGGGCTAGTCAACGCTCTTCGGTTGGCTGGCAAACGCGTTAGATTAATTTCCAAAGGCTGTCATTAAAATTCCAGCGCAATGCAATTTATATGCCACACACATGCCAATGCGGCTTAGGCCAAGTCTCGGGCATCGGGCAATTTTTAATAAAAACAGCTTCATATTTATGATATCAGAATATGGCCGAGAAAAACGGGCTCGCAGACGGAGAGTCTTTGGGCCAGACCACGCGCCGCTCGTTAGCGGTATGCATGGATGCGGATTGGGGATGGGGATGGGGTTCTGTTGGTCTGGGTATCTGGATATCTGGGTATTGGAAAGAACTGAGGATCGGCGGGAGGATGGCGACTCCAGGAGACAACATCATCATCATCGGTGGAGGACCGACTGCCACTCGTGGGCTGTTGAAATTTGCATGACAAACTCAAACTCATCCATCAATCACGCAGCCAAACTCCAGTTCGAGTGCGGCTTACATTTTTGTTTGCAGTTGCAGTTGCAAGCAGTTTTGCAGTTGCAGTTTGCAGTTAGCAGCTGCTGCAAACTCGTTAGGTCCCCACAATTTCACTTTTAATTACACATACTACGGCCGGCTAATCCCTCAAGCCGATTTTATATAACGCAAATGCCCCATTGACAGCGGGAGATGCTTGAGATTGCACCGAGAAAAATACTTAACAATGATTATGAAGTGCTATTAATGAAAAATGAAATAAGGGATTACTAAAGAAACTGTATAAAACGTAAGATGTTATCACCATACAAAAAGGATTGAAGGAATGTAGCTTGATAAATAGATATGATAAATTATAACGATTTTTGGAATGCATAAACTTATAAGAATATTTTTCTAATTTTTTATTATTTATTTATCATGATGGTTCTTTCTTCTCTTTTTGTGCTAACAATAGCTCCGCTTAGCGCAAATTTTCACTTGTCTTTTGCATAATTTAGACCAGCTGATGGGCCATGGAGCTATGTATGCATGTGGGGGGCCTGTGAATCGGTGGAGAGATGGGGCTGCTATGGAGCTATGGAGCTATGGAGCTATAGAGTGACTGCCTGGGGCTTCAACACGGGCGGCGCCGTAAAATCAATTTACAGCCACGCACTGCGTTATCACAAAGTGCGAGCGAGATGCGCTGCGCTGCGATGGGTTGGAAGGGGATGGCACCAGAGTGCGTAGCGCCACCTGTCGACGATCGTTAGCGTCATCGTAAATAATTTGAATCCTCCGATTTTTGTTGTTTTGGTTTTCTACCCATTTTGCTCGCCTCTCAAGTATGTGTGTGTTTGCAAAAGTGGTAGTGTGCAGTTTCTTAAGGCTATTGCAAAACCTATGCAAATTTATGACTGTCAGCGGATCACGGACGTCGGCGACCACGTTTCCTCGTTGGCCGCCAGGCTCTGGGGGAAGTGATAACGAAATGACCATAATGGACATTAGGGGCTGTTGCCTGGTTGCCTTATTGCCTTTTTTACTTTTTTCCTTTCGTTGCTCCGTACTGTGTATCCCACTGTGCCACGAAATGCATTTGCTGCATTTGCTGCTTTTCTATTTGCCAGCGAGGCCGAAACAAAACAAGGCAGAAAATAATTGTAAATCGCTAGATTTATGACCGAAAACATGGCCACGAATTATGACGCCGGCCACAGGTGGAAATCGCATGCTGATTTCAACTTGATTTGCTTGCCATATAATTGCAAATTGTATTTGTTTAAACACGTACACACATGTTCAACGTTGACTGGAGTTTTTTTTACCTGTGAGCCCCAAGAAATCGGCGTCCAGCCGCAGCGAATGTTGCATGCCGCAAGTTGCACGTTGCTAGTGTGTCCGTAGATCTTTTGTTGCCACACGCCCACACAAAGCCACCAAACAGTCCAAAAACGCTGTGAGACAACTTTGAACGATTGCTTGACGTGTTTTCTTTTTTGGCCAAGAGCATTCGAGGCGCATCTGCAAGTGCCTGTTGTTAACAAATTATTTTTTATATATTTTTTTTATTAATTTGGGGGCTGTCTGCAGTGTAATGAAATAATCAACTGAAGTGTATAATTTGAGTTATTCGGGAATGGGTTTGTAAGCGCTGTCCTTATAAAGTGATTAAGGAAAGTAGCCTAGGGACTTTTATGGCGTTTAATTCTGGACTGCAATTCAAATGCAAATAAATTTTATGTTGAACAAATTCTTCTCAATTGATTAGTTGTTTATGACATTCACACGATAGTTAAAATCGTGGTAATGCAATCTTCATCGCATCGTGTATGTGTGTGTAAATTAAACCCTGACCCCTAGCTGTTATTAAGATTGAAAATAATATTGGACTTTCTAGCAATCTCTGGCGAATCTAAATCACACAGGCTATCCCATTACGAATTATTCGCTCGACTACCACACTTTAGCGGCCACATGGCATTGCGCCGTGAACGTGATCATAACTCGAGTTGGCCAAAAAGAGTCTTCAAATTATGATTGGATTCAGCTTCCGCATAACCGAACTGCAGCTGCGACCCCAAATGGTGGAGTCCAGTGAAGTCCAGTGGAGTCCAGTGGAAAATCCAGGATCCACCGATCGAGAATGGCATCCAATTTCGCCCCGGGGGCAGTTGCCACGTGCGTGCTCCACTTCTTCTGCTTTCGGCCAAAAGGTGCCAATGTGGCAAATGTTTTGTGCTTAACATTTTTATGGCTGCCATAAGTTGGCCGCAGTGTGGTAAATGCTGCTGCCACTGCGACTACTACTGCCACTGGCCAGAAGCCACTGACCGCAGGCCAAACCTATGGCAATTCGAACCGGATCGTGGCTTGACACTTGAGGTATCGGTTTCATTAGCGAAATGTTTCCGTAAGAGTGCCAAAAGGTCGCAATTGATGCCATTTACAAGGCTATTGCCATGGCCATATAGGCCCACGTACGTGCCCATATCTTCTTGGTGGCACTGGATGCAGGGGAGCTTTGGATCGGTTATTAGTCGTGTATTGGGTTTCGGCCAAAAGCTTTCTTCTTATCCACGCGAGGCATCGCTGGCGATTTGTTAAGCCCGCCGCGACTCAATAAATTTATCAAATTGAAAAATGCGCAATCGAAATCAAATCAAAGCGAACAGCGAACGGGAACAGCAAAGGAGTGTGTTGATTTTTATGGAATTGTAGGGGGAAACAATTCGGCAAATCGCTTTGCAATCAGCAGCAACGGTCTTAGCCCAGCCCAGTGCCAGCTCGCTAACCCTGGTGCTAAGCTACACTGGCAGAAAATGCAGAGACTAATGAGGTGCTTTTTATTGATTAAAGTTGCTTTCTTTTCTTAGAAACTTGCCACCTTTTCTTCTTAGGCAGTTGGTGCGGGAACCTATTTTCAATAAATTCCCAGAAATTCTAGCTACATTTTTCTAGGTGCAGCGGTATCGCATACAAACGACTTGTGACAAAATGACGAAATTTATGTTACTTTTTTGCATCGGCAAAGTGCAAACCGTTGCCGCTTTTCCGCGGGGCGGGCAGGTGGCCAGTCTGTCAGCAACAAATGCAAAGCGCCAAAAACTGCGACACTTTGTATAAATTGTGTTGAAAACAGCAGCAGCCGGAGCAGCAGGAGCAGCTCAGCTCAGAGTCAACTTGGTCGTCTGTCCAAGGCATTTGCGAACTGAACTGAACTGAGGCGAGCTGAGCTGAACTGGGATCCAAATGGCGAGTGCCAGTGCCAGTGCCACACCCCCTCGGGCAAATGCAACAAATTATTGTCATCAATTTTTAGATGCAAAGCTTGAGGAGTGACATTTATTGAAGTTTGGCTGCAGTCGTCCGGCAGTCGAGAGCAGGAGCCGCTGGCCAGGCTCAGTTGTGGTGGCTTTGGGTCCAGGACGTGATTGCTCCACATTGCAGGCGGCTGGCTGGTAATGTTGATGATGATTATAGGCACGGTTCGGCATGGTTGCCCCGGTATACACTGCCAAATATTATCCTTAACTTCTCCATTTAAATTCTTTCTGTTGGAAATATCAATGTAACAGACTTAAGAACTTTTGGGGAATTTCAGAAATATTTTTGTTAGTAGCCATGCCTGTTTTTAAAAACCATCCTTGATTAGTTGTTCTAATTTCTTGCAGTGCACCTCGACTCGGTCTGTTCCTGGCCAGTTAGGAGTGACACGTTCACTGCTGATTGCTAGGAAACGATGGCAACAAGTGGCCATCGGCTGGCCATCCACTTAAATGAGTTTCGGCTGCAAGTTTTCTGCGCGCTTTTGTTTCGCCTCGACTGGCATTTTTTTTTCATTTTTCTTTTTGTATTGCCAGATTTTGGTTTTCAGTTTCTGGGGGGCGGAAGGCGATGCCGCTTCATTAGCAGCTCTTGGGAGACCCCCCCCAAAAAGTAAAAGCCAAAAAGTTATGACCATATTTGTGCTAAATTATGAGACCCTTTCATAAATCAGGCACTCGGGCAGCGGCGGCGACCTAGCGAAAAATGCCAAGATTATGGTTGTGGCAATGTTTAGTGTGGCACCATTAGCTTTCAGCTGCAGCAAAAAACTGGCGCAAATGGTCAGCGGTGGAAAATTTTGCATTGTATTCGAGAACGTGGACAATTGCAAGTGCTCGACTTACTTTAAACTGTGCCATTTATCATATGCGAAAATATTTTGTCAGTCCGCTTTTGGCCTTTTGCCATTTTCACCATTTCCATTTGGCCATCTTTCGCTTTTCAATGAGTCCGCAGAGCAGACCGGAGCAGGCCTGGTCTAAATCTCTGTGCTGTTGGTTAAAGTCGGAAAGCAGCGTCCCCCAAAAAGGCTACCGTTTTGCTTGAGTGTGTTATTGTTTTTTGGGCTTTTGCTTATGAGGGAGTTGGGGGTTTTTTTGGGGGAAGCTACAGTTACAGTTGGCTCGTGCATGTCTCGTGGCCAGTAACAATAACTGTACAACTGTACAACCGAACAACTGGTCAACTGGAGAAGTGGTGAAGTGGAGAAGTGGACAACAAAAGCCCCACAGAGTCGGATGTACGATCACTTGCATATTACGGTTCCAGTTGTGAGTTTCTGCAGCACATGCCCGAATATGAGTTACTTTCCTGGGGCAGTGTCTCTGCCTCAATCGGAATGGATGGGAATGGGGGCCGTGATCTCTGCCAGAGCGAACTGGGGAGACTAGGAAGTTTTTCTTTTTGGGTGCTCAGAAACAATTACCAGGTTGCCGGTGTCAGGAGTGTAAGGACACTCCGGGCGATCTGTGCCGCAGAGTGGGTCGGCACTTTCAGCAAATGAGTTATCGCTTTTACGATGCCAACTAATCATAAAAAAACCTTTCCGTTGGCTGTATGTGTTGTTTGTTGTATGTTGTATGTTGTGTTCCACCTAAGTTGTTAAAATCAAAATGATTGCTAAACCTTTGTTCCATAGAAGTTGTTAAAATCAAACTGATTGCTAGAAACTTTTGGTTTTTGTATACCCAGCCAGCAGTTATGAAATACAGACTAATATTAAAATCTTAAGAAAAATTCCTTCTTGTAGTAAATAAACACAATAAGAAGTAGCCTCTAGTGGTTTCCATGTTCTGCAAGTGGGTTAAGTGAAGTTTTTGTGCATTGCAAAAGATTGCTATATATGTAAGAATGCGCACTGGGCACTTATGAACTTTGGGGCTCTGACTCTTCTCGCTAAATTGACATCGCATACGCAACCCAGGCCAGCCAATTAAAGACTCTACGTGACCTCCAAACAAAATAAAAAACAAAAACTTAACATAAGCACTGCACAGATGACAAAAAAATAAGAAACCAACCCTGCCATGTTGAGCTTTCCACGCTGCCACTCTTTTTGTGCGAGATACGCGGAATGTGCAGCTAATTGACCAGCCCCAGACGATGATGCACTTCATCAAAAAAGACAAAAAAAAACAAGAGAGAACGCTATAGTCGAGTTCCCCGACTATCGATACCCGTTACTCAGCTAGTGGAAGTGCAAAGGAGAGTTTTTGGCGGTTTGTGGGCGTTAGAGTGGGCGTGGCAAAAAGTTTTTTGGGAAATCGATAAAAATTTACAAGACTAATACAAAAATGAAAAAATATCAAAACATTTTTCAAAAGTGTGGGCGTGGCAGTTTTTGGCGGTTTGTGGGCGTTATAGTGGGCGTGGCAAAAAGTTTTTTGGCAAATCGATAGAAATTTACAAGACTAATACAAAAATGAAAAAATATCAAAACCTTTTTCAAAAGTGTGAGCGTGGCAGTTTTAGTTTTTTGTTTTTTTTGTGGGCGTTAGAGTGGGCGTGGCAACATGAATCGACAAACTTGCGCTGCGTCTAAGTCCCTGGAGTCTGTATGCTTAATCTCAACTTTCTAGCTTTTGTAGTTCCTGAGATCTCGACGTTCATACGGACGGACAGACAGACGGACAGACGGACAGACGGACAGACAGACGGACGGACAGACGGACATGGCCAGATCGACTCGGCTACTGATCCTGATCAAGAATATATATACTTTATATGGTCGGAAACGCTTCCTTCTGCCTGTTACATACTTTTCAACGAATCTAGTATACCCTTTTACTCTACGAGTAACGGGTATAAATATGCCAAAAAAGCAGAAGCAGCAACCAGAAATGACAAAAGCCAAAAAAAGACCGAGTGAGGCAGTAAGTGAGTGAGTGAGTGAGTGAGACTTACTCAAGTGGCGGGGCATTACGTCAACGTCAACTCCATTTGGCGGACAACAGCAGGGGACAGAGTCTACGACTGGGAATCGGAGTATTGGAGCTGATGGAACTGATGGAGCTGATGGAGCTTATGGATCCGATGGAGGAGGAGCAGATGGTGGAGCAGGAGGAGGAGCCGGGCGATCTGAGTGCGGGTCAAGTGCTGACGCATCAGCCAAATCCAGTGAAGTGCACCAAAACATATAAATGCTTGAGAAATATAATGAGCCGAGTGGATGCCGCTGATGTTGTTGGCAGCATCATTAAGAGCGATCATCTGTCAGGCGGATCGCATATGAATGAGATTTGTGCCTCGATTTAGCCTCGCCATTGTTCGCTATTCAATGGAATTACATCTTTATGGATTTGTAAAAACACATGATTTGGAACATTAATAGGACTTATGTACAAATCATTTTCTCTAAAAGTGTGATAAGATTTGCAAAACCATTTTTGCTTTCCACATATATGTACATATATAGCAACTTATAATCACTTCCCATATATCTTCACTTTATACTTTAAAGCCAAATGTTGTGGCCACCAACTGTTTTCCTTGTACTGATTATGCGCCATTGAAATAACTACTACTTAACAGCTGATTTCGAATAACCCATAAATGAACGTAGATATCAGCTAAAAGGAACTCAACACCCACTAAAATGTCTTGAAAGAAAAGCCAAATGACTATGTGGGCGGCCTTAGTTGGTTATTAAAGCGAAAACGTTTTCATCACAGTTGTTAATGGTGCTAGTGGGATGGTTAGCTGCTTTAGTGGCCTTTCGAATTGACCACAACGCTTATTGCCGGCGATCAACAGGAGTGGTATATACAATTTCCTACCACTGCTGTTAATAAAAATGTATAAATTAAAACACATTTATTATTTTATTATTATAAGTACAGTGTCAGTTTAATTGCACTGTAAGGTGGTGACAAAAAACTCTCGGGCTATGTTAAATAAATCAAAAGTAGAACGCGATACCTCTTCTCCCAGGGGTGCAGTTGATGGCAGTTAAAAAGAAAACATATAAGTTGGAAACGGAAAACCATTTCCACATTCAACATGGGTCAGTTGCAGCTACTGTTAGCCGCCTTGGTTCTCCTAAGTCCTGGCAGTGAAGGCTTCCAACATCATTTACTACATCATCTGAGTCGTGAGCTTAAGTTTGATTATGCTCTGGTTTTGGGCAACTCCGATCCGACTTGGCTGGCAATCTTGTGGCAACTCCCTGTTCCAGTAATTCAAATTGAAGAGCGCTCTGGGGAGAACTATAACTTGCTTCAAAATCCTTCACATAATGTCCTTACAATAGCTTTTGTGAACGATTCACCGGAGGATATGCTGGAGAACTTAAGCCGCAATCTACGTATGCTAAACACGCGACCCGTGCTGTTGGTTATAGAGAAAGGGAAAATTCGAGTAAATTGGTTGTTGGAATGGTGTTGGAACCATCAGCTACTTAATGTCGTGGCCATTGCTAGAGATTTTAAGGTAAGATGTAAATAATTACTGAAATCAATACCTTTTAATTAAGGAGAGTAATGTGATTATTATTCTTGGATATTTTTGAACCTTCTGCCAATGTAGTTCTATTAAATGACGCTGTTCTTTCTTGTTTTGTCATATATTCATCATACTCCGTAGAAACAATAGCCTCTTCATCTTCTTCATCTGATAAAGCATCACATAGATGTATGCATTCCCTTTTAGTTTGAAAACGATTTGGGTTTCCTCCACAACCACCGTAGATGAATTCTACGCACACATTGTTAGCAAAGTCGTAGGCAAACATTTCAAAAAGTCCATTGCAAGGACCAGGATTTGCGATGAATGAACATCTCCCTTGAAATAAAGATTTAATATCTAGGGCTAAAGCTAAAGTAACTCACCATGTCTAAGTGCCACAGAATTCCCAAGGCCTATTAGGAAAATCAATAAGCGGCGAAGAACAAGCGAATTCATGACTGTGAACTAATTTATTGCTTATGTTTGAATTGTTGAACTAACTTATTATTCGTGTTTGTTGTGTTGAAAACATACATATTCGATTGTGAAATATTAATCACACGCCCTGTGGGATTTGTGTAATATTTTCAGGAGTCTTTGATTGTCTACAGCTACACACCCTTTCCCATCTTGCAGTTCATTGAGAGACGTTTGGACAACAGCACCATAATATTTGAAGAGCGTTTGGAAAATCTTCATGGCTATAAGATACCCATTGCCTTGGGTGGATCGTCACCCAGACTAATTGTCTATCGTGGCTCGGATGGAAAACGGATTTTCTCAGGACCTGTTGGTAATTTCATGAAGAGCTTTGAGCAGCGTTATAATTGCAGATTGGTTCAACCATATCCCTTTGATGAGTCAGCCATTTCACCGGCTCGTGATTTAGTTGCTGCCGTGCGAAATGGTAGTGTGCAAGTGGCTTTAGCGGCTATTTATCCCCTACGTCCATATACAGGGTATTCATATCCCATCGAACTGATGAGCTGGTGCCTGATGATGCCGGTGCCCGAGCAGGTTCCTCACAGTCAGCTCTACAGCATGGTATTCAGTCCTTTGGCGTTTGGGGTCACCATTCTTCTCATGGTGTTGATTTCCTTAACTTTATCGATTGCTCTTCGTCTGCACGGATATAGAGTTAGCTTCAGTGAGTACTTTCTACATGACAACTGTTTGAGAGGAGTCCTGTCTCAGTCGTTCTCTGCGGTTCTTCGACCTCCAGCCTTGATAAGGGCTTTGTATTTGGTGATCTGTTTGCTGGGACTGCTGATCACCTCCTGGTACAACTCGTACTTCTCCACTTTTGTGACCAGTGCCCCCCGACTGCCACAGCTCAGCAGCTATGAGAGCATTAGGCATTCCAATCTCAAGGTGGTGATTTGGAAGCCGGAGTACGAGATGCTGCTCCATCTATCGGAAAACATGGAGAAGTACTCGTCGATCTTTCAACTGGAGGCGGACTACAAAGAGTTTTTGCATTTGCGTGACTCCTTCGACACCAGATACGGCTACATGATGCCCATGGAAAAGTGGTCACTGATGAAGGAGCAACAGAGAGTATTCAGTTCGCCGTTGTTCAGCCTGCAGGACGATCTCTGCGTCTTTCACACCGTTCCCATAGTGTTTCCCATCGTCAGCAATTCGATATTCAGGGAACCCTTCGATCGCCTCATTTTGGATGTGGCTGCGACGGGCCTTCTGAGTCACTGGAAGGACATGAGCTTTACGGAAATGATCAAGGCAGGACAATTGAGCCTCGAAGATCGGGGACATCCCAAGGAGTTTCGGGCCATGAAGGTGGAGGACCTGATGCAGATTTGGCGCTTTGTGGGTGGGATGCTTGGCTTGGCCACAATGGTGTTTCTCCTAGAGTTGCTTTGTTTTTGGTGGCATAAAATGTGGCAGCACATGAAATATATATTTGGTTTCCTCAAAACCAAAATATTTAAAACTAGAAAATAAGAAATGAATGTCTTTGTCCATATTCCATATTTATTAAAATAACAAGCTTTCAAATAACTCAAAACAATTTTATTCATTTTCATAAGGTTGTAATATAACTTCCTTTGGTATATCTACAACCCTAGTTATTGTTTTAATGATTAAACCTGCCCTTAGAGTGGTGTTAATTTTCCAACCAAACATGTTTGATTGAGGTGATTTCGCTGGTTTTTGTGTAATCCCCAGGGAAATGTTTTCTGGTTTTCTTTTTTCGCCCGCGACTTGTTAACGTGTGCTGCTAATTGGAATTAACCATTAGCCATGTCGTCGGCGGCTTCATTAGCAACCCTTTAAATGTGCAGCGGCATCAATCAGTGTCATGCAGTTGTCCCTCGACCGTCGTGATGGATTGCCCAAAGTGGATCCTGGGCGGCCTTTGCCTGATTAGCCTGGTCGATGGCGCAACGGTAATTGAATTACTGGCTGGGATGAAACTCGAATCGGACTTTGAGTACGTGCTGCTCATGAAGAATAGGAACTTTAGTCTGCCCGCTCAAGTTTGGAACAGCACGTCGTTGGCAAAGGACATCATGGACGAAGTGCAAGTGTCTGTGCTTCAATTAAGTGAAATTGGGAGCTACTTTTTGCACAATAGCATCAGTAGACGTCTGGTTTCCCTAGTCTTCATGAGTGATGCAAATCTGGACGAGCACGGTGGTCTACTCACAGCTCTGGTCGCGAATCTCAGGCACATGACCACGTCTAGAGTGATTTTTCTAGTCCAATCGGCGGCGTCAACCGATTTTCTATACGAATTGTTTAGAGATTGCTGGAGTAGGAAACTATTGAATGTGATCGTTATTTTCCAGGACTTTGAGGTGGGTGTGCAGAAGCTTAGAAGGATTAAATTTGATATTCTCTATTTTTGGATCACAGACTTCGTCGACCTTCTACAGCTACTCACATTTTCCTGTACTGCAAATGGAAGAGCGCATCTTTGAGACCAGCCTGCAACTGTTACCTATTTTTCCCGATCGACTCAGGAATTTCCATGGCTACCAGATGCCCGTGATTATTGGAGGAACCGCACCGCGCATGATTGCCTATCGCAACAAGAAGGGTGATGTGGTCTATGATGGGACCGTGGGTCACTTTATGACCGCTTTTCAGCAAAAGTACAACGTAAAGTTTGTGCAGCCACTGCAGGCGAAAAATCCTCTGGACTTTGCTCCATCCATACAAACAGTTGGCGCCGTGCGAAATGAATCCGTGGAGATATCCATATCCCTGACTTATCCGACGATTCCACCGTTTGGATTCAGCTATCCGTACGAGCAGATGAACTGGTGCGTCATGCTGCCGGTGGAGGCGGATGTGCCACCATTTGAGTACTACACCAGGGTCTTTGAGCTGACTGCCTTCCTGCTAACGCTGGGTATCCTGGTGATAATATCCTGTCTCCTGGCCAGCGCTTTGCGGCTCCATGGCTATGCCACTAACATCAGTGAGTTCCTGCTCCACGACAGCTGCCTGAGAGGAGTGCTGGGGCAATCCTTTGTGGAAGTTTTCCGAGCGCCCACGCTGGTGCGGGGTATTTATCTGGAGATCTGCGTGCTGGGCATCCTAATCACCGCCTGGTACAACTCCTATTTCTCCAGCTATGTGACCAGTGCACCAAAGCAGCCGGCCTTTCGAACCTACGATGATATTTTGGCCTCCAATCTGAAAGTGGTTGCATGGAAGCCGGAATATGCAGAGCTGGTTGGCCGTCTCCTCCAGTTTCGGAAGTACGAATCCATGTTTCTGGTGGAACCCGATTTTAATCGATATTTGGCACTACGTGACACGTTGGACACGAGATATGGCTACATGATTACCACCAATAGGTGGGTTTTGATCAACGAACAGCAAAAGGTCTTCTCGCGGCCACTTTTCCGAAAACGCGACGACTTTTGCTTCTTCAACAATATACCCTTCGGATTTCCCTTGCACGAGAACTCCGTTTATATGGAACCTGTGCAGAAGCTGATCATGGAATTGGCCGAAACAGGACTTTACTTTCACTGGATGGCCACCGGTTTCTCGGAGCTCATCGAAGCGGGTGAGATGCACTTTGTGGACTTGAGTCCTCGTCGTGAATTCAGGGCCATGCAGATTCAGGATCTGCAGTATGTGTGGTATGGCTATGCTTTTATGGTTGTTTTATCCTCTCTAGTTTGGCTGCTGGAATCCCTGGCGCACAGGGTAAAATCTAAAACCATTTTCCCAAGACAGTTTAACAAAAAATAAAGGAGTTTCGTGGCAGAGTTTAAGGCTTGTTTAAAAACCATAATATCCATAGAATTATCGTTAACGACACTAAACACAAGTCGGCTTGCTACCTAAACAAAGGGATATTGCGCTTGTAATGACTACAGCGTAGTAGTGTGTTTAGTTTCGCAGCTCCAGCTGCTTTATGGTTATTTGTCTAGCCATCAAATATGACTTTCCTTTCGTTTCGCAAAACCCCACTCGGTGATCGAATGTTCCCTATTTCCCATTGTGCAAATATTTGCACAGCAGCTCGCCGGCTCAAAGTTCAACATCAAAAGCAATTAAGACGCGTGCTTGCCGCAGTGGCAGCTGAACACTGAACACTGAACACTGAGCACTAAACACTGAACATCGGATACCCAGTGTTTGAGCTCCCCCAAAGGTGCGCTGATGTTAGCCACCTGTGCGACGGCCACTGGCGCCTCTTGAAATTCCCTAATCGACATGTTTCGATCTCAAACGACGTGGCCGGCAGTGGAGGCATCACCATCAGCGGTGCACGGCGGGAAAAAATGGTTGACTAGCATTTGAACTTGATGTGATCTAGATGTGGGGCAGTATCCGCTAAGAACTCCTTTCCGTTTTTAAAGGATATATAATATTAAAAATCTTGAGTATTTTATTTAATTTTTATAGCTATTTAATGAGTAAGAAGGTCCAAGAATTTACTGATGAATTGACTAAAGAATTCACGTTTTGTTTTATATACTTGACATTGGTTTGAAGAATTTTATTATGGAAATTCGTACAGTACCCTGCCTTTTTTTTTCGCAGTGCACAAGTCGTGTTTCACCGATCGTGAAGTGAAAAATTTTCTCTAATCTACGCTGATGGCACGCATTTGTAGCCCCCCGCCAAACGATGCCGGCAGTCTGGGGCCGGGTACTTTGATTTTGACTGACAAGTGCCGCCTGCCTGCTGATGCGGCTGCTGTTGCACTGATGCTGCAGTAATGTTGTTGCAGTTGCAGTTGCTGCTGTTGCTGCTGTTGCGATCCGTTGTTGACATGCGCAGCTGCATGCGCTTTCGTGTGCACTCAGCTCCTTTATTGGAGAAAATTATTTCAGACCTCGGCCAGACCCATCTGCCATCTACAGGCTCCATCGGCGTAACGAGCTGAAACTAATTAACCCACGTCAGACCCAAAACAGCGGACACGGGGCGCATCTTAATTGTCAATAAAACGTTTTAGATTTCTTTATTTTTAATGCTTGCAATACTAAAAAAATTAATGCAAAACTTAACTGCAGATGGATGTGTGTGTGTGTGTGTTTGTGTATTTGTGTGTTTTATGTGTGAGTGTGTGTGCATAAATAATAACTAACAAAGATTTAACTAAGATTTCAATGTGTGGCTTAGCCTAGGCTTGGATATAAACAAGGATCGTTTTCTATGTACATAAACTATGAAGTTCAATAAATTAGCAGAAAATACTCGTATTGCAAAGTGTACACAGTTTATAACAAATCGTTAAAAAACGTTACATAACCCAAACACCATTGAAGATATTTCTTGCGTAATCTAAACTATTGTCCATTAAAAACTATCACAAAATAATTGGCAGTTTAATTAACCACTAACTACGGCTGATTTATCAGTTAGCTTAACCAAAACACTACACTAGTTGGATAGTTGGGTGAATGTGGTGTTATCTTTAATTATACGGAATTTCGCCTTTTAGTAATGCGCCTTTTATTGCGTTTATCAATTTTATCGAATACAAAAATAATGGCAAGTGCAAGTTGAGTTGCTGAACATATGGTGTGTAAAATAGTATAGTAAGTAGTAGTTGGTAATGCTTGTTGTGCCCCCACTTTCTAAATATTTTTTATCGAATGCCTTCGAAGTTGGCTAACACTCGGCCCAAGAGATCAAAGAGATCCTTGAAAGGAGAAAGGAGCGGGAAATTGCTGTAGGATGAGCTCCGGAGGATGCGTTTCGAATTTAGTGCCTCAGGTCAGTGTTCCTTCCTCAAAATATTTGGCATTCCCTCTGTGCTTACAACTAATAAAATACTACCACTAACATTATTTACTCGTATATTTATTGTATATACATTAACACTAGCAAACAAATTTATGCTAATTTGGGCAGAGCAACTAAGAAAACAAATACTTTCAATTTACAGGAAACACGCAACTTGAAGACTCTGAAGAACTGCAGGTGATCGTGGAAACTTGGTATATAAATCGAATATTTGAAGGCGGTAATTATTCTAGTTGAGGGGGGTAATTTCTTGTAAGAATTCTCATTATCGTTTAGCAAGGAAGCGTTTGGCCTCTTTTTGATATCACCACTCGTGGAATTGCTTCATTAGCTTCGTTACACTTCTATTTCTACACGCCTAGCATAGCTATTTCTACTTTAGTTTTAGTTTAACTTTAGTTGTTTAAATCTTCAAAATTTGGCACATTTAAATTTAATTTGTGTTGAGTAAATGTACATTAAGTTGAGTATTTATTGTATTTGGAAGTGCTTCGAGTGTGTCTGTCTGTCTGTCTCTGTGTGTGTGTGTGTGTGTGTTGGCATATAGGAATTGCACAGAAAGCTGAAATAGGAATTCATCAATGACGTAAATTCGAGTTGGGAGTACGAGTACGAGTACGAGTATTTAGGTATTAACAGTAGTAATAGTTTCTCTACATTTTCATTTTGTTTATGTGTGTCTCTGTGTGTGTTTGTGTGTATCTAAGTTTGTATTTTGTGAGTAAGGAACAAGAAATAGTTAGGCCGGGGTAATGCCCACCCCGCTGCCGGTGCTCACTACCGATTGGCCAGGAGTCCATTGGCCGGTGGCAGCACTCCTCCGGGTGGCGTATTGGGATTGCTGATCATCACGGGCAGCGAAGGTGGCACCACGCCGCCACCAAGTTGTTGCTGCCGCTGGTTGAGCGCGGCACTGGCCGCTCCCGCCGAGGATCCGCCACTCGATCGCTGGTGTTTGCCGGAGCCGCCCTTGATGATGTTGCCGTTGTTCTTCTGGGTCATGTGCGTCTGGTAGTGCTTGGCCAGGTGGGCTTTCTGGCGAAAACTCTTGCCACACAGCGAGCAGGCGAAGGGCTTCTCGCCGGTGTGCGTGCGTATGTGCACATTCACCGAGTACTTGTCCTTGAATCCCTTCGCGCAAATGGAGCAGTAGTGCAGGGAGCGCTCCTTGCGCTGTGTGCTGCCCGAGGAGGAGGACGAACTGCCGCCGGAGTTGGCGGGCGGACTGTTGCTGCTGCTGCTGGCACTGCCGCTCGACGAGGAGCTGCCGCTGCCACTGCCACCGGCTATCAGCGGATTGCCAGCACTACTCTGATTGTTGTTGGCCACATTGGGATTATTGTTATTACTGCTGCTCCGCTTGTACGCCTTCTTGGGCTTGACCACGCCGCCGCCGGAGCGAACATGGCTGCTGGCGGCGCCGGAAGTGACCACCGCCGATGTGGGCGACGTGGAGGTACTGACCTCCGGTTTCAAGGGCTGCGGTGGCTGCAGTTGACCGGCGGATGTAACCGCCGGACTGGGTGAGATTTGCATTAACACATCACTGGTGGGCACATAGTCGCCGGGAGTGGGTGTGCCTGCTGAGCCGGCACTGCAGAACTGCTGCACTTCGTTGGCGATGCGCTTGATCTTCTCGAAATCATCGCTGAAGGCATTCTCCAGCGACAGGAACATATCGTCCACCAGAATATTGGCATTCCCATTAAGCGGCTGCTGTTGCTGCTGCTGTTGTTGCTGCTGCTGCTGCTGGGTACTTAGATGGATGCCCTGGGCCTCGTCGAACATCTGGGCGGCACTTAGAGTGGAGTCCGCAAAACCCAAAGCAGCTGCCTCATCGGTGAAGAGCAAACGTCGCATGTCCTCATCCTTGACCACCGGCATGGTCAGGCCATTTTGCATGTGCAAACCCTTGGCGTAGCCCTTTCCCTGCAGCGCGCTCCGCAGCAGCGACTCCGCCGTACTCTGCTCCGTTTCCGTATTGTGATCCGCCATGTGCCAGTCGTTGTTGTTGTTCTGGAATTGGGCCAACTGCTGGCCCAGATCATTGCCGCCCGCCAGCGAGATGGCTGTGACCAGCGAGGGCAGCGTCTGTTGTTGCGCCTGCTGACCCGGGTTTTGTGCGTGGGAAATACTGCTGAGACCATCCGTGCCATTGCCGATCACATCCTTGCCATCCGTACTGAAGCCACTGTCATCGTAGGGATACTCCGATTTGATGTAGCCCGGAAAACTGCCCAGCAGACTGTCCAGATCCAGCGCAGTGGGCAGCTGTTCCGCCTCCGAGCGCTTCAGCCAGGGCTCTCCTCCATTTAATACTGTCAGGGTGTAGATCTGGCCATCGGTGGTGTCCAGGCTGCTGATCGTGTCGCTGCTGCTGCCCGCTCCACTGGATGCCGCCGAGGAGCTGTTCGCATTCGGTTGCTGCTGCTGCTGCTGCTGCTGCTGCTGATGTTGCTGCTGCAACTGCTGATGCTGCTGCTGCTGATGCTGCTGCTGCTGCTGCTGGAGGTGACCCTGCGGCGAGGTGGGACTGGGCTGATTGGTGCTGGCGGATCCGCCATTACTGGCGCTGGTTGTGACCGGCTGCTGTTGCCAGCAGTAGCGATCGAGGTCCTCGAATATCGAGCTGGAGTCCAGGCGGCTGTTGTCCTTGTCCTGGTGCCAAAACTGCAAGCGGAGAAGAATAGGTAAGAATAAATTACAGTGCATGATTTGATTGTCACTAAAACTAACTACTTTCTAATGGTCTGAAAATATGTTTTTTAATACTTTGCCCTTAAAAATGTTTATAGTTATAGGTTAGGGCCCCAAGTTAATAGCCTACCTCATAGCCCTGTAACGTGGGATCGCCACCGTTGCTGGTGCCGTTGCGGTTGCCCACGGGCACCACGACTCCGCCACCACCGGCGCCTGCACCACCGCCTCCGCCGTCGTGGATCATGTTGTTGCTGTTGGCTCTCGCACCACCGCAGAGGCTCTGCTGTTGCGATTGCGACGTAATGGGCTGGTGCACCACCTGGACGTGGTTGTTGTTATTATTGTTATTGTTGTTGTTGTGGCCGTTATGACTGTGGGGCGGCTGTTGGTGGTTCTGGTGGTGCTGCTGATGCAGACTGACGCCCAACGACTCCACGCCCACGCCCACGCCCACTCCTATGCCGATGCCCATGTCGGGTCCGGTGACAAAGTCAAAGAAGTCCGCCTTCGAGAGATCCTCGGCACGAAAGGACTCGCTGATGTCCATGCCAGCCGCTGCGGACATATCCTCGGTGCCGATCATCTGCTGAGCTTGAAGCGCCAGAGTAGCGCCTTTGAAAACCAGATGCTGGTTAGTTCCAAGTGATGCGAATGCTGGAAAAGAGCAGAGTACACCATTAGTTATGATATATAACGCGAATTCTACAGGATTTGTATTATAAGTGAAAAATTCTTAAAATACCCATACACCTGTTGGCAGCGGTTTCGATTTCGCTGCGGGTTTCGCTTTCGGTTTTGGTTTCTCAATTTCTCCAACACACACACACACACACACACACACGCAGCTGGGGCCTGGCCTGCATTAAAAGTCACACCAATTGATTAAAGCCACTTGTCAGTTGGCCACTTAAGTCAATCAGTCATTCGCATTCGCATTCGCTCATTCTAGCCACATGGCCCGAGCCTGCATTCCGGCCATACTTGCATTTTAATTTGAGGCAGTCTCGGCCAGTCTCTCTGCCTTTTAGCCAACTAGCCAGCTAGCTAGCTAGCTAGCCGGCTATCTGCAAACAAATAAATCAAACTGACAGAAGGGTGACAAAGTGTAAACACATTTGGCGTGCTCGACTCGTAAATCTCGCGCACTTTTTGGCTAATGCCAAATTCTGCCAACCTGTCGCTGCGACAGTTTTTACCACAACTTTTTTTATTTGGCCAGCACTTTTTGTTTCACTCTCGTCGACTTGTTTCATTTGCATAGGTTCGGCAAGTGCTCGGCATTTAGAATAGTTGCAAAAAAATAAATATATCGCCGCAATAAACTCGGCTACCGTGTAGCCCATATCGGGCGTACCCCTAAGGTGATCGAACTGCTGTGAAGCTGTTGTGAGTTTGTGGCTATTTCAGTTAGCGTATCGCAAACGTACCCCCGAGTCGTGTTCTGGCCAATGTGCCAAATGTTTAAGTTGTCAAATTGATTCTACTCCTTCTTTTTCTATTTTTTGTTTTTTTGGTTTATTTTGGTTTGTTTTGTGTGGTTACCCCAAAGCACTGACACCGACACCGACATGAAAACCAACTGACTCCCAGTGTGCATGAAAAATGGACCTTACGGCCTGGCAGCGTGAGAACCACAAACAAAAATGACTTAACAAATTTGCATGGCTCTCGCAGTGGCTGGCTTGCATAGTTTAGATAAGGGCAGAGCAGCGTAGAGAAAATGCCGCTGTTGGAAAATATTTCAGATGCTGCTGCTGTAGAAACTTTTAAGTGCAATATCTGCGGGGAAATCAAACTGGCA
The DNA here is from genome assembly GCF_016746235.2 of Drosophila teissieri. Classification (NCBI taxonomy): domain Eukaryota; kingdom Metazoa; phylum Arthropoda; class Insecta; order Diptera; family Drosophilidae; genus Drosophila; species Drosophila teissieri. Next base: position 24,760,845 of record NC_053032.1, on the reverse strand, counting down.
GGGGAATCTGCAAATAGCAAAAACGGCAGCAGACACTGAAAATAACATTCAAGTCTAAACGAATGTTAAGCTGATTGTGGAAAATGCTGGACAAAAATATTCATCAGGAAACTTAAAATGGGTTTCTAAGAAGAATGATCATTAAATAATATTTCAAGAATTTCATTTTGGTTTTTATGATCTTATATTTTAAACTAAATTTAGTTTGATCCTTTGTGGCTTAGGAAATGAAAAGTATTAATGTGTATTTCCATAGTTTTTTCTACGTGTCGGTCAGCGGCATCAACACCTGATCGGTGAGGCCACTCGAAGGAGGCACAGGCTGGCCAACAAGTGCAGGCCATTTGGGAAGCGGTCAGTTAGCATTTTTAAGGCTTTCGAGGTGAGCTCGTTTCCCGGCTTTTCCCGCGCCTTTATCGCTTGCCTCCAACGGCCAAGCCAAAAGGAAAGACAAAAAAAAAATGGACAATAAAAAAAGGAAATTTCACCAAAAACACCAAACGCTGCGTAATCATTTGTGGTCATTTGCCTGCCAACTGACAGCGGCACCGAGCTCTGCCTAGTAGTTTACTTAATAATCATGTTTAAAATGCAGAAATTACTTTATATATACTTTATGGCCAGCAGCGGGGAAAAGCGCCAAACAGAACGGGCAAAAAAACCAAAAACCAAAAAAAAATGAAATAAAATAATAAGCCTTTGTTTGAGCATTTTGGCGCTCAAATATTGACTAATTTGAGCACGATTATTGTGATTTGGATGCGGGACCGAGTCGGGAAAGTAAGAAAGTTGGCCATCCAGCAAGTCAGCTATAGAGGCAAAGGAGACGTGCTCATATAACTGGCGGCCAGCCAATCATGGACGTGGTCGCCATGGATATATCTTCGTATCTGCTGGATGTGGATGTGCATGTGGATGTGCATGTGTCGGGCACATGCATCTTCCCAGCCAAAGCCATGATGAAGATGCATGCGAATGCGAATTCGAATACGAATACGAATGGTCGGGGGGATGGGGGGACGGGGGGAGATGCTGCATGGTAATCGCAATCGTAATCGTAGAAATTGTTAGCGCATTTTGGCCAATGCAAACAGCCTGAGGCGGCATCATTTAAAAAACATGATAGCATGATGGGTTTTATGTTTCGCGTTGACTGTTGCTGTTGCTTTTGCTGTTGGTGGTTGAACGGTGGTGGAGTGGGGAGAGGGGACGGGGGGTATTCGATTATGGGCCATAAATAACAAACGATTCAATAATTTAAATGTTTTTAATTAACCTCGCTCGCTGGCATATTTATTCGCACAATTTGGTAGCCAGGCAGCTCATGATTTATTCGGCTATGTAAATTGCGCCAGACAAAGGCAAATGCATAAGAAATATGTGCACAAATGTGGCAATTTTCGGCAACATTTCTTTGCCATGATTAGCGTCTCATAAGCTACGTCTTTGTTGCGGGCGTCAAGCGGGAAAAAATGGGGGAAAAAAAATATGGCAAAGAAAACAGCATTACGGTAGTCAATAGGCAGCCATCGTCTGAGATTAGTTTATGTGCAGGAATTTTTATATTGCGGTTACACAATTTTCTCCAGCTTGCTTGGTTATTTTTACCACCCCCCCTCCACCCCTCCGCGCTGCCAAGACAATCAATGAAAATCACACGCTTTGGCTGCTTCTGCTTTGGCCGCCTTTTTCTTGGCGAGTTTGTCGCTGTTTGACTGCACGATTTTCCACGCATTTTTAACCCAAATACCGTGCTAAACGATTTTTTAATGTCTTCACTAACAAGTTTCAATTACCAATCGTCAAATGCGTGCGCATAAAAACCGAAACCAGTTGTACTTATACTTAAACCGCCTCGCCTCGCCACACCACCAACACCCCCTCTAGCGTTGGCCTAATCAATTAAAATAATTCGCCTGATTTCATAAAAAGAAGAGTAAAGCGCAGCAGGAAGACAATATGACGGTGGCGGTGGGGAAATGGGAAAACCTGCTCAAGTTGATGCACGTACCGCAATCAAATTGCACTTCGATTGGCCAAAATGGAGCCATCAGTGGAAAGCGGCAGTCGTCGCCGTCTCATCGATTCGTAATCACTTTTATTGAGATAAACGATGGGGCGTTTCGCGTTGCGTATACGCAGTGTGTGTGCATGCGCATGCACACAATGTGATAATTGTGCGGGCAAAAATGGGTTAATCATGTCTGGCACATATTTATTGAAGAAGAAACTGCAACAACTTGAACTTGACTGTGCTGCATACTTTTTGGGATTCAACTGCGTGGCCTGTTGAGCAATAATAAACGACTGTGCATATGCAAATTGCCAAATTCCCAAGCGACGCATAAATTACGAAAGCCATTCGAAGAGCGCTCGTAAAACGCATCAAAAAAAAAACGCATCAAAAAAACGCATCAAAAAACGCACGGGAGCTTGCAGCTGCAAATTTCTGCACCGCAAATTGTCATCGTTAGCCAAGTGCGACCGAGTTGGCCATAAGGCAGTCGATCATTTTTCAGCCAGATAATTATCGCCCACCAGTTGAGAGCCTGCCCCCAAAAAAAGTCGAATAGAGCCGGATATGCCAGTAGTTACAGTTGGTAGTCAGTTGCTGACCAATTGACCAATAGCTCAGCAAACTGGCGGCTGATAAGAAAATATGCCGGTTGCAGCTGGCATTTGTGGAGGGGGGGAAGGAGGAGGAGGGGGGATGCCAGTGAATTTGGGCTTATGCTTCAATTGCATGCAAATGCATAATTGAATCAAATGGTCCTCCCCGTTGCAGTTGCAGCGGGCAACTTTCGAACCCGAACCCCGCCTAATGAAGTAATCAACGGCCGGCATCTCCGGCTTGGCTTTTTGCTGCCATTGTCAATCAAAAGTCGCGTTTTTATTGCGCCTGCGTTACAAACCAAATCGCATCAAGATGTATTAATCATTTCGGCCGCTGCCTGCGTTGGCGTTCAGAAACACTGTGAAGAAATCTAGGCTTAACAATAAGATAATAACATTTAATAGAATTCTATCTTAAAATGATACGTTTTTCTATGCTTTGAGAATGTTTTTAAAGCAATATTTTTGAATTTCAAAGTAACTCAAATTTTTTTGTGAGTGCAGCCGGCAAGCGGCAACAGTTAGCAGCAGCAAGCAACGAGCTACAACCGGCAACGGCAGTGCCATTGCTTTATCAGCTGGCGCAGATCTCTTTGGCATAGCCAGGCGTATGAAAAAACGCCAAATAACTACAGGCGAGACGGGCATGATTAAAATGCGCAAAAATGGCAAACTCCAAATGGGCGCTGCTCGGCGGCAACAACAACAGCAACAACAACAACAGCAACAGAGCTACAACAACGGCGTGTGATGTACACGCGGCGCATTTCAATTCCATTTGATTAATGACAAAGCCGTAAAAGCAACTGCATGAAGGGGCAGCCAGCTAACGAAGATGTTGCTGATTGGCCCGCCGTCTTGGCCCGTTCGTCTTGGCCACATTGGGACTTGTGTACACTTGGCCTGCAATGCGATGTCTTCCGCTGCTGTTGTCAACTGTCGGATGCAATGATGCTGCTGCTGTTGCTGCTGCTGCTCAGGATCGTTTCCTTCATTTATATGTTTGACCATAAACATTATGCGAACATTAGCCAGCAGGCAGGCAGACGGCTCATAAAGCAATCAGAGCCACGAATCAATAGGGCAACAAACCAGCTAGCTACTAACTGCTAACTGCTAGCTGCAAACTGCTAGCTGCTAGCTGCAACGAATGCAAATTGGCAAGTGCAGGCTGGAAGTAGAAAGTGTTGTGCCACCCACGCGGCGAATCTGCATAAATACTCGTACTGTCCACCAAATAAGGCCAAGAGAGTGCCTAACGGCCTTGCGCCAGTGGGTGCTGCATGCTGTGTGCTGCTCCCGCTGCTGCAACTGATGTTGCTGCTGCAACTGTTGCTGCTGCAACTGTTGCTGCTGCATCTGTGGCTGTCGTGCCTTGCAGCGCGGCAACATGGCACAATAAATTTCAAATTTGCTATGAAACTTGTATCAGAACATGTCCATCTTGGCGGCCCACACTCTCGCCCCCCTGCTGTTGTTTTGGGTGAAAATTTTCGTGTGCCCGCCTGCGACTTTCACAGCGTCTTAAGTGCAACTGCAGCACTTACACTCAGCCAAATACCATCTACCATTTAGTACTTCAAGTAAAACTGTCTACAAGAAAACTTTTAATGCGAATTTTCCCTTCATCAGTGCTGCAACTTTTCACAGTGCACAGCAACTTTTGGCTTACAGTTACAGCTCGTCATACATTCTCCTGGGCCACGTGATTAATGCCTTAATTAGTGCAGCGCTCAATCAATTTTGGGCCAGTTAGCCAGTTAGTCGGTTAGTCAGAACCCAACCCAGAAAAATATGATTGGCAATTGTTGGGAGCGCGGGGTCATTTATCAAAATCAATACGGGAACGAACGGACTCAATGCCGATGCCAGAGTAATAACAAGGCTAAATGCCGAACTGTGCGGACGGACAGACCCCCAAGTCACAGAAATTTGCATTTTAACAAGTTAATTTTTTCAGCTGCCGCCGCTGTTGTTGCTGCTGCTGTTCTAAGTCATTGTAAAACGGTAGCGCACGAATTTTGGCAGCCTTTACTTTCGGTTGGCTTTTTTGACTGGCGACATAATAATGACAAACCAGAAACAAAAAACTCGAACAGCAAAATCGGGAAAGAAACACAGAACTGCATTCATTGCCCAAGCGTGACATGTTAATTGAGTTTATATTTTTACATTTATTTTCGATTATGTCTTGGGGTGGGTGGGCGTTCACCCCGAATGAGCAAACATTTTTGACAGCCAAATTGGATTGATATGAAAATATATAGAAATTAAAGTATTAAAGCATTTACGTGGTGAGACGCCTCTGCCCCGGAATCATGATAACTTTATTGATTTAGCCAAACGAGCAGAGTCGAGCCACCACCACCGCCACCACCGCCGCCATCGAAGACATTGAAACCAAATCGTGAGCTGTGGGCTAACAATCAAATTGGCGAAAAGAAAACCCAACAATTGTGGCTGGTTTTGTGTCGGAGAGTCTGTGACGTGATCGCTGCAGGCGCCACTTGGCAGCCAAACAAAGGAGATCTGGCCAGGAATGGCCAGAAATTCTGGCTAATCAGCACAGACAAAGGGTGACGCTCCCATGTATTTAGTTTGAAGGCTGACTGCCATTCATTATTGCCATTTAACCGGTCAGGCGGTATTCATAGGTGTGTGTGTTTCTGTGTGCAGACGCCAAAAGAGCCGTAATATCCTACCTAGTAATTTGTTTGGCTGTCATGGCTGAGTGCATTGAAAATATTTTCACTTGCCCATCAAACGACACAGCACTTGACATGAGACTGGCAACGTCAAACATTCCGCAATGCCACCCAAAAGGCATCTTCATAAATATTTTCATATTTTGCAAGCAACGGTAACGGCAGCAGCATCCAACACTCCCACTTCCCAAATCCCACATCCCAAAATGCCTTCAACAAACATCGTGTGCTGTCTGTGGGCTCCTTGAAGTTTCTTCTTATTTTTTTTTGTTTTTTTTTGCGTTTTATTTGCCCCGATCGAAATGATTTTTCCCTCTGTGGCGTCTTTTTCATCATCATCATTAAATTCGTCAAGATGCAAATTTCTAACCCGTTGTTTGTTGTTTGCCAGTCGTGCTCATCTTCCCGGTGGCAACAAAAAATACAAAAAAAAAAAATATTGTAAAAAAGGGGAGGAGTGGGTGTGGGAGTGGGCGAAATGGGTGGGAGGCCAGGCAGCCATCAGTCTGGCATTTCTTAACTCTGAAAATTTGTTTGCTGCCTTTTGGCTCTGCCACACCGCTAAGCACAATTTATTGTTATGGCCCGGCTCTTAGGGCCACCTGTGGGCGTTGCTCTGGCCATATATGTAAAGCCGATCTGATCCGATATGAATATACGAGTATATACTCGTAAATATAGCGGACATGCTGATATGGTATAACTCATAGCTGAACGAGGGGTACATAAATTGCTCGTGACTGCAATTAGACAATTGTCGCCGTCATCCGAACTCACTCAGCTCAGAAGCTAATGAATTTTTATTTCTATATGTCTTACAAGACTACAGCACTAGGGCAATGGCAACAACAAAAGCAACAGCAACAGCAAACAGAAACAGAGAGGAGAGGCTTTGGTGTGTGTTGGTGTTGCTCTTGTAGCTGCGGCTTGTATAAATTACCATAATAACAAATTACGGATCATTAAGATTGTCAGCTACTTCGTTTCAATTAATTAACCATTAATTACAAACCGCCTGAGCTGCAGAATGTGGTAACCAACGACAAATGCTGCACATGAGCCACAAAAGAGCAGCAACGGCATCAGCGACATCAGTGCAACATTTGCAGCAGCAACCATATTAGCCACGACAAAGACAACAACAGCAATGGCAACGGCAAACAAGAAGCCAAAATTAATGCAATAGAAGAGACAACCAGCGGCAAGTGAAGAAAAGCAGCGGAGAAATAGAAAAAAGCAGCTGTGCGCAAATATGCAAATTTCACAGAGTAAAACAGCAGCTACAAAACAGCAACAGCAACAGCAACAGCAAAATGCTGCAAATATGCTAAGAGACTTCACTTTCAATATACAAGTATAGCAAAGGATGCTTAGCCTGTTGTTGTTTGTCGCTTTTGCCAGTTGCACAAATTGTATTTTACCATATAAAACAATTTCAGCTGCTAGACAAAAGAAACTCAACTCAACTCAACGCGAAGCGAATCGAGCCAAAAACACATTGTCATATATACACCGAACCGAACATACACAATACACAATGCACCTACAGTAACGAAACGATACGAAACGAAACGAAACTGTGACAAAAGCACCGAAAAACCATACAAATACAAATTGAAAGTGAAACTCCAGGAAAAAATCCAAATGGAAACTAGAAATTTGCATAGAAATGAATTTGCAAGAGTTTGTCGCGTCTGGTAAGTATGGTTATAGCTGGATTATGTTGGATTAAGTGCTTGGGAATGGGAATGCGAATGGGAATGGGAAAGGGAGGCCTACGAAAATGATTGCATTTGCTGAGACCTCTTAATTGAGGGAAATATCCCACTGCCAGCATTGTAATATCCATAGGTTCTTCGAAAACTTTATTATTTTATTTGAAATTCACAAATGGCTAACGAGAACTTTAAACTGGTCTAAGCTAACTTAATCCGCGGGTGCTGACAGATTTTTTTCAAAATCAATCTGTAATCGATGTCATATCTTTGCACTTGATTTTATTATAATGATTCTATAATATACTCCCACATTTTTGCCTTACTAAATGTAAAGCTTAACGGGTTCTGTTTAGATGGCAAAGTCAATTGAAAGTCAATTAAATAATTTGCCCAAGTCACTACCGAACACCTTATAATTCCATTCATCAAGCTAAACATATCGTTAATGTTATAGATTTACCAATTTATTTTATTAGATTTACCAGACATCGTGCAAATCGGCCATAACTCTGTGGTCCCCAACTTATTGATTGCATGTACTTGATCTATAAAGAATATCAGCTTAGTGCGCCTGTCCTGCTCGCACTCCTTGGGCCGCATGACTTTATGACAAGCGGTCTAGGTAGCCAAGTTCGTTGCCTAAGTCTTTTGTATTGCGACTGGGCATGCAAATATTTGCATATAGATTTACACACCCACGGGCCGAGTCGCCGAATGCCTTGGCAACAATGGGCTGCCAGAGCCTCCTTTACTTGTTTAATATATGTAGCTATATAGATACGATGCCAAACTTTAAATATATTACACTCTAATGCCTTTTAAGCCGAAACTATAAATTTCTTATCGCCGATCGAAAATCAAGCGTGCTCACCGCAAGTCACAGTCAAAAAGCAAAGCCAGGTTTTTTTTGCTTTTGGCCACTGGCACTGGGTCTTTGGCTGCTGCGAATAGTTGGCTGTGTAACTGAGGCACACACCCTAGTTGGCTCACCCGTGCGTCATATTCAAATGCGGCCAGATCCAGGCTTTCAGCTCCGGCTCCAGGTCGCAGATTGCGTCCGCCAGATAAGCCAATGCCAGCGCCACTGTTTCGATGACTACGGGAGTATGTGGCAGCACGGGAGTACGGTACTAACTTCGACTACTTGCAAACTACCAGCGTGTATCTATCGCATATGGCATTCTTTCAAAGGCCGTTGGCCAGAGACCAGAGACCAGAGACTAGAGACCAGCGAACGCTAACGGATCGGGCAAGCAGGAACAGAGTCGGCCATAAATGGCCAAAATGCATGCGCTGCCTTAAACAGTCAAATGTGTGGATAATAATTTTGATTTATTGCCACAGCATCGCGGCCAACGAGCCACCGCAATCGGCAATCTGGGCTAGATAACTCTATATACATATACCTATGGCCGGTCATTTTGGGGCATTATCAGGGGGAGGCTCAACCTGCTGTTTGATTTTTTCCTGCCTGCTATTTTTTTTGGGGCGTGTGTTGCGGTGTGGGGCGTGTGCCTAACATGCTAATGAGCCAACTTTCAGTGGACCAATCGCCGTGCGGCTAGGCGTCTAACAATGCCCACGTTTGCTAACAATATGAATTTTAAGGTCTCAGTGTTTTTGTTGTGTTTTTTGTTGCTTCTCTCGTTCGAATACCTTTTTTGCATAATTTATACATTTTGCGGTAGCGCAGACTGACCGCAACTCTTTCCCGTTTTGCCTGCATTTTAATTATGAAAGCAACTCGTGCCAGACGCCAAATCGAATCGAATGGAATCGTATCGAATCGAAATGATAATTTGCATGAGCAACGCCCAAATGCTCAAATGCCCGAATTTTGCACAATCAATACAATTATTACAATTGAGATGTGTTTCTTGCCGTTTTCGGCTAGTCCAAGAAGCTTACTTCTACAGCTGGCTGAAAGAGAAAAGAAAGTCGCCAGCGATACTTTCTCGACGTTTATCAGCCCGCTCGGCATTCGTGTTCGCTTATCGCCAGCAGCTGCAGAGTCATTCATCTTGTGGCCAGCCGGCCAGCAAATGAATCTGCAAATAAAGCTGTTGCCCCGGTGATCTGTCAGTCGTGCTACCCCATCCGCTTTTAATTGCAGTCCAAATTGAAGCTGACATTTATGCCTGCACTCCATTTCCATTTGCGCAACCCCTCGCAATCCCCCTTTTGGCCAGACTAATTGGCCAGAATGCCGAGATTCGCAAGATGCTGAAAAGCTAAGATGCTGAAATCCTCCAATCCACCTCTTGAGTATGTCCTCCTCTAACGGGAGTGCACCTCAGACGATCAAATGCAGACGATCAGATGCAAATTGAGCTGTTCGGGAGAAGTTGTAGTTTGTAGTTGCAGTTGTACGCACAATTAGTGTTAGTCGTTTGCCCGGGACAACACTCAATGGCAATTAGGGTCGGCTGGCGTACAAATCCATTGCAAAATGCCAACATCTGTCAGTGTGTTTGTGTTGGCCAGCGTATCTGTGTGTGACAAGTGTGTGCGCCTTCTTGTTGTTGGCCACTCGACAGGGGCACGCAAATTGTAATTTATGTGACAAATTCTTATGCACCACTAGCGATAATTTATTGGCCACGCTTGCCGAGATTCTCGGGTGTGTCGAGATCGGGAGGAGATCTTCAGTTTATGATGAGCCAGTAAAGACTCCTCGTATCGGTCGTTAAATGATGAAATTGCTTCGGAAGTTAAGCCAATCCATTGTGAGCGGCGCTTTATTGAGGATCAACTTTTATGGTCCCTTCTAATCTCGAGCTCTTTTTCTAGGACAATAAAAAGTATCTGCTTATAGCAGCTTAAATATACATCTTATGCAATTTTAGTAGTCACATTACCTTTAATCATTTTTATTCTATTGCCAAACTGAGGACGAAGCATTGAAGACCTCAGTAAGGTAACCTTTTAGGTAACCTATAATGTCCGCCAATTGGTTCCCAGTTGTTCCTCGCTGATACAAATCTTCCTGCAAACAAACACCGTCAATTGCACTCGAGATTTAAACAAAAAGAAAAAAGAACGACTAGCACTCGAGGCTGGCATGATCGCCAAACGGCAGGCCAAGATGCCATTCCATTCATGCCGGAAGCGATTCATTCACAACGTGTTGACTACAAGCAGGTGTACGCAGGCTATAAGCCAAGTCACATTCGACTATCATTTATCACTTGAGAAGCGGCAGCGACTTAAGCCAAATCTACGAGTATTTAAGCTGGTAAAGTGTTCGAAGCCTCTTTGTCCGGCGATTTGTCAATGATGCAAGCTTATGGATTTGGCATCGACTTCGACTCTACACAGTCGATAGAATTTCCCAAAGCGAACCCATTCATTAAATGGTGTTCGCCTCTCGCAGCGGGACGGCTACCAAATCGAAATCAATATAAATATTTCGAATATCGTGCTTAAGACAAAACAAAACGAATTAGACGCATTTAAATACACCGATCGAAATCGATTTGCATATAAAATCGAATCAAAGATTTCTAATTTCGTGCTACCACCACGGGCTAAGATAATAAAACGCCCACGCTTGGCCAATAGATGCGAACCAGTTTATAGAGCTGGCTCATCAGTCATTTTGATTACCACAAATAACCGGAGCTAGGCAGCCTTTTATTTGCCCCTGCCATTGATGTCAAATAAATTGATCGCCACCGAATGCCTTTTCTCAAAATTCCTCAACTTACAGTTCTTTTTTGTGGCTGCTACTGTGGCTTTTAGCTGTGTTGGTCCAGTTTGGGGCACTGACTCTGACATATTGCCTGACAATCTCGGTGAAGCAATAAACACAGAGCACAGCTCTAGAATCATGCATAGCATTAAGACAAACCACGAGTATGAGCAGCAAAAGGTCAAGACGGAGAACTTGTTTTGTCATTTGCCAAAAAAATACAGAAACATCACCATCGGGCAGAGATAAAATAAATTGCTTCAATATCGAATTAATAAAATTCAAATTATTAAAACTGACCATTTCCTGTTCGAACTTTAAACGATACTAAAATAAAACAAAACAAAACCAAACACACACGCACGCATATGGTATAAATGAAAAATGAAGCAAATTCCTGAAAAATATGTGACCCAATTAGTTGAAAACGGAGGAAAATGAAATAAATAAAATTCATTTGTCCGCCAGTGGTGTAATTTATTGCATGTTTTGCTCATTAAATTGATTTTTCTCCTTTGATTTTGAGTGCCAGTGTCATTGTCAGGAAACAGGGGACACCGCAGTGCCACCGATGATACCGTTTTACCGGGGAAACTTGCAAACTTGAAAACTTGTAAACTGGGCAGCCAAGGAGTCGAGAAGAGCACGAATGTTTGTTTGTTTGTTTTGTTTACTTCTGCGACGACCGCCGCTGTTGCACTTTTCAGCACGCTCGAGTTTCATAAAAAATGCCAATTAAGCGTGAATATAAGTGCCAGATAATTTTTCAGACAGCAGCCAATGTAACCCAAATTGCCAAAAAACGCGAAAGAGTTACAACAAAGCCAAAACAAGCAACAGGAGCAGCAGAAAGGTAAAAAGTAAAACCAAAAAGTAAAACTCATTTTTCAGGGGTACGATTCACTAACCCAGCGGAGTCGTTCTCCAATATTCTTGAAAACACATACTATGTTTTATAACTAATGATATTTTATTATGAAACAATCAGCATAGACGTTTCTATTAAATGAGCTTTGGATATCTGCTGTTTTTTCGTAGAATCTCAAGCCAACCCAGATTTATTGTGGCTTTCGCCTAGGCAACATTGTCAATAGGCATCGATGTGAAGTGACCTGCTGACAGGCGGCAATGAGAACTTCAAAAAGGCCGCCGCTGACCTCATAATAAGCCAGGCTCATCTCCACTCAGTTTTCGGAGCTCATCTGCCTTCAGGGAGGGCATTCGAGATTCGTTTCGGCTTCAAGTCTCCTGGCTGGCAGCCTTAAACAATATTTACAGCACTCAAGTGCAATTCAAGTGCTGGGCCAAGTCGAGCGATATACCCAACCACATTCAAGCGATCCACATCCACATCCATATACACATCCACATCCACGTCCAAGTCCGAATTCGTATCGGGCAAAAACGAGAGCCCCGAAAAAAAGTAAAACTCAGGCCAAGAATAACGAGCCAAAGTGTTTCTTCGTTTTTTGTGTCGGATTTTGAGCATTTTTCATTTCGGAACGACAGGCGGCGAACTGATGTTGACGTCCACGTCTGTATCCAAGTCGCAGGCTTGGAATTGAAATTGGAATTTGTGGCATCGTTTTCGGTTTCGTTTACGATTTCAACCAAGAGACTCTCAGTGCGGCGGCATTGGTACTTTGACTAGTACAATGACAAGAGTTAAGCGATTCCCGAAAGCCCGAAACAATGGCGGTCATGCTCATAAAATGCCCAAATGTCATCGGGCTTTTTGGGGGGTATATACCCATATACCCATATACCCATACCCATACCCAGATATTCGAATATATTCAGATCTTCGCTGTTATCGCAAGGCCCTGAGAGGCGGCGTTGATTTTGATAAATGTTTAATTAATTTTCTGCCTCGCTCGAACATTAAACCTGGCTATTTTCTGACTTAATGAACAGAAATTAACAACACACTGAGATCACTCTCCGTGGGGTAGAGCCGTATAGTATGATGTTCGACCCAAGGGGAGACAGAAGCCAACCATGCGGAAGATCTTCAAAGTCTGCGCTTTTTTTGGTAAAGTTTCTTCTCGTCTCGCCGGGATTTTCTCATTTACATTACATTATGCTGGCTCTGGCTACATATTATGAATGAATGTTTACCTACACACATGTGAAAAATGTTGTAATTAGTTTTTTACCAGCTTTTTTTCCCTTCTTCGCTCAGTGAGTGATTTTCAACAACGACTGCAAATTACAAGTTATTATTAATGTTAACAAGCGAAATCTCCGCGCACTTATGTGTATATATACATATACATATATACATATAGTGAAAACTAATTTAGCAGGGGGCCTTACCCCCCTCTTGATTTGTTTCGAAAACCTCCACTTTATGTATATGTGTGTTGTACATTAATGAATGTTCTTGATTTATGTGCGGCGATCAGTGCGAAGCAGGAGGCACCTTCCTCGGCAAGTGGGTCACATGTCCCGTGGGGGTATTTGTACTTACAGATGCGCAGAACACGAGGGGCACTAAATGCGGCCATAAAAACGACAAACTCCCCGGTAGCGCTGACATTACATAGAATCCCCCTGAATCACAACCAAAAACACAAAATACATTCCACAATAATTATGCAAAGAGCAGCCAGCAGTGGAGAACAAAAAGCTCGTTGCACAAACGACATCGACACGAACTCATAAAATATGCAAAATGTGTGCCAGCCAGTAAGCCAGTCAGCCAGTGAGCAAGTCAGCCAGCAGAAGTCGGCACTCGGCACTCGTCCGACAGCCAGCAACTTGTGTCAATAAAAATCAAGCCAGGCCAAGCACTGCAAGTGCATCCTCTAACTACGAATCCGAATCCGAGTCCAAGTCCAAATGCAATCCTCTGCACTTGTTCCTGCATTGCAGCTGGAAAGCTGTGAGTGTGTCTCAAGTCTAGACAGCAGACAGCCAAAGTCACTTCACATTGCACATTGCGCTTCCTGACTCGGCCGGCTGCCTCCAGATTCAATGAGCCATGGCCGCGAAGGATGGTGCACTGAGTTTTTACGACCCATCGATATATATATTTTTATATACATATACATATATGTTGCCAGTTTCACTATTCGGGGATAACAATAAAAAATGCAGCTCTGCCATGAAAACGATAGAGTCGAGTGCTTATCAGGGGCTCAATTTATTGTAAGTTCTCTGGGGAACTAGCATACTTCCGCAGCCATCGGATTGTATGATCACATGGCATCATCGGATGGGATCAATGGGCAAATCGGTTTATATACTGGACTTGCAAATTGGTAGAGGCAGGATGCGCAAAATTGTGGCCAGCTTTATGAGCATCGTAAACAAGGAGAAGTGTTGCATTCAACATAGCTCAAATTACATCAAAGATCGGGCAGAGGCACCTAAAATATCTAGTAAGGTATCCGTTTATCTTTAATGTTGGGTTTTAGGCTTTATTTTACAGCAATTGTGGAATTTTGAAGTACAAGATTATTACTTGGGAATTGACAGTAAATTATAAACACTTTTTTATGAGAAAATCCCCTTTCGGCAATGAATTTGTTTCAGTAATAAAAAATGATCTGGCATTTATGGCTAGTAGTAAATAAATAAATAAATAAATCAAACGAAAATCAAACGGGAAAATGTCAGAGGCAAAAGTTCTCAGCGCTGGCCGTAGACAAATAAATTTATGACACATGACGTTGTGGAGTACAAGTACGAACCACAACATCGACATCGACATCGCCATCGAACGAGCTGAACTGAACTGAACTGAAGTCGACTGAAGTGTAACTTCCCACTGACCCAATTTACAAGCACTTAATGCCAAAAAGGAGAAGTCGTAGAAGAAATAAACAAAGACGAAAGCCAGGCCGGGGTAATGCATATCAAATAAAGTTCAAGCGACAGCAGCAACACCAGCAACACCAGCAACACCACCAACAAGACGACAAAAATTATGACCAAAATAGACAGCACTGCCAGCACTGCAACAACAACAAGGAATAACAACAAAGAAATTTAAATTAAAATCCAAAAAAACTCCCACACATAAAAAGTCAAGAAAGAAACGCCAAATGAAAAAAATGTACACACATACTCCCGAGTAGAGGACAGAAGAGAAAAAAAAAAGGTCTGTCAAAATTAAATCATTTCGGTGGCAAACAACATAAACCGATGGTTAAAAGTTGATAATGATGATGCTTGGATAACGCTCGTTATTACTATGGTTGTTGTTTTTGTTGCCGGTGTTGCTACCTTTGTGGCTGTCCAGTGCGTTGGTGGCTGGCACTGACAGCGTAACAAATGCTATTTTGACAAAGTGTCTGACATGAGGAGCGTGGAAGCGCAGACCCAGAAAGAGACAAGCGAAACACCGAGGTTCCACAATTATGCGAAAGTGAACAAAAAATTTATAAAAATCCAGTGCGAAACGGTTGCTGCGTGTTTGGTACACAAACACACACATACTACATAGATATAAGTATACCCAAGAGCAGAAGAAATTTATTAAATTTTTTGTTGCCTTTTTTGGCACTGATAAACACCCGCTAAAGTTAAGCGGACAAGCGACCCAGAGTCCATTCCACTTGACGGCCAAGCAAGCTTCCGGTTTCTTTTTGGGTGAAATTTTCTATGCGCCTGTGGCAGATTTATGTGAGAAAACATAACAACAGCGGCACAACATTTTTCATCAAAAATTATAAACACCGATAGCGAAGTGTGGAATTTGCATATACCTCCCTTTTGGCGCTTTAACACATGCGATGTTGTTGTTGGCTGCACGGGGCACGGGCAACAGACTTTTAATTATTAATATTAGACATTAGAAAATGAATACCAACGAATAAGATAAACAAAATCAATCAGTCAGTGGTTTCACGACCCACGGGGTCTTCACATACAAATTAACAGCTTTTATTTCATTCATTTGTCGTCACCATGTTTCTGGGCAAACATACTAGATTTGCCGTTAATTGCAGAAAATCTTTGACTGTGATTGTGGTCGTGTTAAATGGACAAATGAGTGACTAATTTAACGTCAAATAAGTAAACAAAAAGCGTTAAAAAATTATATAAGTTCATAAACAGTTATAAAAAGAGAAAATTACTAGAAATATCATATATTTCATTTGTTCCACGCTCTGAGTTTTAAAATCTAAAACCGAAACTCGTTCTTTTAATATATTTATAGTTTTTAATTCTATATTTGCGAAACGTTTATGACGCTTATATTTGTATTCAGAACTAACACACAATAATGAACTACGTAATCAGCTTATCGTTTCATTCATAATTTTTTCCCGAACTCGTTAACAAGTTCGTTGCCTAAGTCTTTTGTTCCTGTCCACCAAAAGCAGTGATCAAGAGTTAATACCAAGTTATTCACGAGTGTAGTTAAGTAAAGCTTATCTTCGCCAAGAGTTCGTTGCTTCAGTCTTTTGTTTGCTTGGCTGAATGCGGCGTTGATTTGGAATTGCTTTTTATTAGTTTTATTTTCCGTTTTTGTCGTTTTTAATTTAAACTGGCGACGTTTCACTTTAATAATTTTAATACCTTGTGCTGTTTATTACCTTCGTTTTAATTAAATGCCATTAAGGTGTTTCTCTTTCCCTGAGCTTAAAGCCAATTGTATTTTCGTATCATCAGATAGTTTTTAGGCAGTTCAGTGAAAAATTGTGCTGCTCCCCTTTTTGGATCTTATCTAAAATTGATTTCGTATTAATTTACTACCTGCACACACTTAAGTTTCGTTTTATGGGTTTTTTCTAACGTCTATCATCAGCGCTCGCTTGTTATTGATTAAATTTTTAAACAATTTAAATAAATAAAACTGATTAATATTCATTGATGGCTAACATATGAGGCTTGAATGTGCCGTGGAAACTGTGTGCTAAACCAGCTGCTACTGTCAAGAGCTCGGCTAACTTTCTTCCAGCAACTCCAAAATTATCAATTATGAAGTCATTATTATTTACAGCAAGCCACACATGCGGCCAGCCGCGTTTGATTAATTGCTTTTCAAGCTTGTCAAGGGTTTGCCGTTTTCTATTTTCGCAAGCTTAGATTTTTGCCAAATTTTTCTTTTTTGCACTGAAGGTGTTGCCGGAACATTTTTTCTGCCTTTGCGTTTTTTTTTTTTGGTTTCGAGGCAGTCGCTGCGCAGTTCTAATTAGCTAATTATACGCTAAATTAGTATATAATTATTGCTGCCCAAGCGCTTGGCCTGCTCACGGAATTTACTAATCTAAGCAGGCCAAAAGTGAGATGACTGGCGCTATTCAAATGTGTGCAAAAAATAAATACACACAAATGGTAGATAAGACTGAAGTGCCGTTGAGATGCGCTATCAGCGTTTTGTAAATTTTGTGAAATTTGTAATCAATTTGCCAGCTTTTGGCATAAAAGAACGCAGATCAGAAAAGACAATGAACTGCTCATTAATGGTTACTAGTCTGGCCAAAATCCTTTTTTATTTTATTTTAATTCTGCTTTGTTTCGCGCTTTTCTGCTTATGATAACTGGCTGGGAATTTCTATGGCCTGCGCGTCATGACTTTCCAAATACAAAACACCAGCGATAAAACTTGAATTTCTGTATGCCGCCACAAAGACTATCATAAAACTATTAAAAAAAAATATACTAATTTGTATCTATATATATATATATATATATATGAAACTACCGACATTTGATTTTAATATGGTTCTGCTTTGCATAGATGTGCGACAGGCAAGAAATATAGAAATACCTACGAAATAAACTAAAGACTTGGACAACGAAGTTGACAACCAAACTTGCACTTACCGGTTTCAAATTGGTCAACGTGGTCGGAAAGTTTATCCAATTTTAATAGCTTAATAAATCCACATAAATATGTACGTTTATAGTATATGATACTTTTGTATGCGTATTAAATTGGTTGGGCTACACAATGATTATTAGTTTTTCCCATGCCTCAGCCCATTATGAGCATTATTTATGGCAACCGATTGTTGAAGACACTCTCACACACATATATCATCGGATCGTCTTATCAGACGAAACATAATTCTTGGCCTGCATTCATAAATTTGCCAGACACATTTTCATTTGCATTTGTCGGCGGAGGTGCGGGAAATATTCTTGAGCAAAACTAATTTGGGCGGGTTAATTAAAAAACTGAGGTCCGTATCGCAGTTTCCGTTGGCGGTGGTTTCCGTTTCGCTGCGATCTTATGTATGTTGGGTGGGCGACAGGAATCGCGACGAATGACAACGACACGAGAACAGGCTAAATGGAAATTTTTAGCGTTTGGCCCGACGGCAAATGAACTTATACGGAAGTCACACAGACGAGAGGTGAGAAAACCGAAACAGCAACAGAAACAGAAACAGTCGAAAGACGAAAGACGCAACCAAACGGCTCAAAAGTCGAACTCTCCGCTCGAAGCTTTGAAACGCACGCAACGCTCAAACACTTGAAACTGAACTGAACTAAATTTGGCTCTTGGCCAGCATGTCCAAGAAGTTGCTGGCCAAAAGCAGCAGCAGCAGCGGCAGCGACGCCGGCGTCGACTTCAGCCGATCTGCTGAGAGCGTGACGACAACGCCGGCAGAGCTGATCTTTATTGTGTGTTTTTTTTTTACTTTTTTTGGGGGGTTTTCGATTTTTGTTTCTGCTATTATACGATTTGTTTGTTGTGGCCGGAGCCAAAGCGGTAAATGATAATAAAAGTTAGCAGCCTAGCTAGCGTTTTGGCCAGGCCAAAATCGAATCAATGAAGACGCTCTGCTCTCTTCAGATGCTGATTTATGCTATTAATATATTTGTCAATTATTTTTAAGATCGCCCGACGCTTGGGTCTTTTGTTCGATGAGGCTTTTCAATGGGTGTTTGGGATTATTTTTAGAATTTGCAAAGACTGCCATGGCATTGAGCATTAAACTGTCAGCATTTTGATATCGTTTCGCCCCATAAATTCGTAGCTTTATGACCGTTTTTTTCCTCAATGGAGAATTGTGCAAAAAAAAAAAAAAGAAGAAGCCTTTTGACCCCTGTGTCTGGTGGAATCTAGTTTGTTTCGGCGAAAGGCTGTGACGGACACGCCCAGTCTATTGAACTTTTCCCATAAATAAGCAAGATGTTTTCTCACAACAATTATGATGCTGCCGCTGCTTTTTCTAGCCATTGATAGAAACGCTCTCATTCACATCCCTGGCCCCGGTTTAATAATTTATCAAAAAGCTTTTAGTCAATGATTTCGAATTTACGATTTCGATTCGCCTCAATGGCCCCAAACTGCGACTGTTTCTTTTAAAAGCCTTTCCACTCCGTCTCGCAGTAAACAGTCGATTCAGTGGAGTGCCACAACGACCTGACCCCCATAAGCGTTTCACTAATTCATGCCACTTATTAGCCACAAAACACCAAATACAAAATACAAAATACAAAAAACACATAACAGCCACGGCCGACTTGCACCTGCCTCTTGGACGCGAACTCGGAACCGTGCTCCATTTGGGGCATTTCAACGTCAATCAATATGCATTTGAACTCCATCAATCGTTTCTTCAGCTGTGGGATTTCGACTGGCTTTGAGCATTTCTTTTGGCTCTTTCTCTTTCGATACGATTTTATGGCTTAATGCCGTTTTCTGGCCATTGAGCACTTAACGCTACATTTTCGGCCAGGACGGTTAGCAACGTAAACGGTGGAGGTTGGTGGCGGGTGGGGGGGTTGTAGGGGCATATTACCCGGGCTTATTGGCTTTCTTGTATCTTATATCTGGCCATCGTCTATGTTCATCTGATTTGCATTTTATGGTGTTCCTGCTGACTTTTCTCACATTTTTACGCCCGAATTTCAATTTTGTTCCATCTATTTTCAGGTTAATATATTTTCGAATAGCATGGCTTTTATGAATTTTTGATAATTTCTTTTTATGTTTGATTTGACACCCGGTTCCGATGAGAGCGGTTCCAATATTAACGGTTTTTTAATTACCCACTGTCGGTAGCTGAAAAAAAAAAAGAACAAGTTCGCTGCCCAAGTCTTTTGTTCTTCGCTCGGCCAGCATGACGGCCTGACAACACCAGGCTCCGCATCCAGGTCGGAAAAGTGAAATTGAAGTCTCAGTCATATTCGTGGTTGTTGTTTGGGGGAAAAACGGGAGGCGGGCACTACATACGTATAATAATGTAAAAAACCTAGTAATCAGGGGAGCCACAAAGATCGGGGCAGCTCATTAACTTGCCGCTTTCGTCAACCAGCCGCAGATGCCTAAAAATAGCGCCACGTCATGAGGCAGTCTGGGTTTTATTTTTTACCAATTTTTTTCTTTTTGAAGTCCATCTCAAGGTGTTGCAGCTACCAGAGCTACCTGCAGACCTACCCCCCTTCCCCCTTCCACACCACCTGAAGCTCCGGAATGCAGCGCCCACTCGGCCAGCTTTTAGTTTTTCATCTTCTCAGAGCCTGCTCTGCAGGCCGCCCCGCTTGACCCATATTCTTTATGAATATTATGGATCATACGTATATAGGTAGGTACATAAATCTGTTCGCGGCTCCACTGTCCCCTGATCCCATTGTTAAGTGTAACTATTAGTTTGCTACGTTTCCAGGTCAACTGGGCAATCAATCATATAATATACAGAAGGAAATTTGTATAGTTGGGCGGAACAAGGAGTGGAATTTGATTTCTCTCTTTTATTTTTCGTTTTTTTTTTTGGCACTTTACATGCCCTTGCGGCAGACTTTGTATTGTGAATCGGACATTTAATGGCGGAAACACCACAAACGGCATAGTTTCTTGTCAACTGTAACGAATCGCTGTGTATTGGCCAAGAAAAGCATAATATTCCATTCTATTTGGCGATAAATTGATATTTATTCGAGTTCACATGCACAACAAAGAGGCCTATCAATTATATGGCTCAAAATAAACTCACAGTCCAAGCCACATATTTGGATCATTAGTAGTCAAATATTAAACAAGGAACATAATTCGCACAGATGATACGCAAAGTTATGAATCAACAGCGTGGTGGCGAAAATAAAAAAATAAAACCCACCAATCACTGTTGGTCTTCAACGACATTCGTCAAGAATACTGACAAACGGAAGTCCAAGCGCTAGAACTGAAGATGACTAAAGCCAAACACAACAATCGGCAAATAAATTATGGCTATGCACTAAGCAAATATAACTTGGAAATTATGGCTCCGGTTTCTCGTCTTCCTTATTTACCTACGACAGCTCATTTGCCGCGGATTTGTTATACATTTTGTTCGAAATTCCTTGCGGCCAATGGCTTCTGCGGTTCGGGTTGGATATTTTCTCCACTTGGCGTTAGATTTCCCAGCATATTTCTACATAGAAATCGGCGCAGGAAGCGCATACCAGACGCTGGCATGGAAAGATAAATAAAAAGCTGCACATTCACGGTGCTGACCGACCGAACGACCGAACGACCGGTGGCCCCGGTGCGGTGGCTGTTATGAAAATGAGTTTAAGTTTTTGTTTGTTTATTCTCTAAATGAACTTTTCACCAAACCGGCGGATGTCGAGTGTTTAGCGGAAAGTGAAAAGTGCTGCTTAAAATGACTTAGTTTGCAGGTTTTGCCTCGCCTCTTGCGGAAGTTGCAGCCACAGTCGGCAGCCGCAGTCGGTCCTACTAACAAGTTGTCTATCATGGAAAAGCAATTTCCATGCCAATGATTTATGAGCCGCTTAACCGGCCCATTACAATCTTATCTGTGGGCTATTATGTACACCGTTTGAGCTGACAAAATATATTGTGCTCGAAATCTAAAGCTGCCACGCTAAACTTCAAGTTGAATCTGAATCTCGAGCTTTGGCTTTAGCTGACGCTGACATGTCGCGCTTATCGCTGCCAAGCTATCAAGAGTCACAGCCAGACAAAAGCCGCATAGACCTGGCCAAAATCCCAAGCCAAGCCAAACCAAACCGAAACCAAAACAAAACAAAGCGAAACCCCGGGCCCAGTGTGTCTCAATTGTTTGCCACCACGCACGCGCGCAATTACTTAAACATGTCCAAGTCCGCGTCCACGAGTGGAGCCCACATTTGCCAGCCAACCAAACAGCCAGCTATCCAGCCAGCCAGGTGCACTTTGGAGTATGGAGCATGGAGAGTGTGGAGTATTTGTGTGTGGGGGTATCCTATGCAAATGCGAATGCAGTCTCAACTCATTGAATGACCCTCGTTAGGCGCCCCTACCCCTGCCCCCTGCCCCCTGCCCACAGCTACCCTAATCCCTCCCAGACTCCGTCACGCTTTGTTTGGCCTGTCAAGATGACAAGTGTTTGCTTTGCTTTTGCCTGCTCCTCGACGCAGCTGGCGCTCCGGCCATGTAAACTTGACATTTGATAGCATTTTAATTAAAAAGAAGTCGAACGGAGTTGCAGGAAAATTTATGACGCCGCACTAAATCCCGACGAGTGCGTGGTCACAGTGCTCTGGCAAACATTTCTGTGCTTTTTTTTGGTCCACTCTAACGCCAGATCTGTCTATAGATCTTAGAAATTATATCACGCAGCGCTTGAATCTGTGGAGGTGTATATAGTATATATATTTTTTGGAGCTGTTGGAGCTCTGGGGTCTGTGGGGCGTTGTCCGTGACCGTGTGGCGAGCCCACCGAAATGAGGTCGAAATTATTTGCAATTTATTGAAGGCAATCACAATGCCTATGAACTATATTTCTAAGTCATGGCCTGGCTCTTGTGGTTGTTGTTTATTAGTTCTTCAGCTGGTCTTTTCATTGAGCCATGAAATTCCGTTTTTTTTTTTTGGTTTTTCTCGCCCCTCCTTCTCCTGCTCCACCACTGGCACTCTTTTCTACCAATATAATTTTTATGTTTACTCTTTTTTCCGCCAGACTTTTGCGCAGATCGTGTTGGCCTGGTCCAGAGGAGCTGTAACCGAAGAAGTGCCGCGGAGATTGATAGGAATGCAGTCTCAACTGAATGTTCGCTTGATTGGAATAATGGCATGGCCGAGAGTTATGTGGGCATATCTATCTGCTTTGATTGGCTTTATAAAATACTTTACGGCCAAATGTCTAAATTAATCTTTATGCAGTTGCCAGGATCTATCGCTTTACAGCGGATGCATAGTCGCATCTCTAGAAAATAAATATCTCAAATAAGAGTCCCCAAATAAATTGATAAACAAAGTGGATTTAATTACAATTACTTTCCAAAAGAGCATTCGTAAATGGGATATGCCCACAAATACTCACAGTTCACGACTCCCAGTCAATTCGTTTGTTTTTCTTCTTTTGCTGCCAATTTTTTTTTTCGGCTACTTTTGTGAATTGAGTTAATTTCGCTGGTAGCGGGTGGTTGATTAAAACGGAAATGTCGTGCGTTTAGCTTAATGATCTCAAGCGCCTCGCCTTTAACTCATTCGTTTTCAAGTGCAAAACAATTTGCATCCCCTGAGGCCCCAAAAAAATCACAAAAAAATCCGCAGTCCAAATAGGAAGCCTCACCCATATTCCGCGCAAAACCCTTGAATTTTATTTGTGGCATTCTGGCGAACTGCAAAACGATTTTCTTGCTTTTCATGTTCAACGTGATCTCCATCGCCATCGCCATCGCCATCTCCATTTTCATTTCAATTTTCTGGCTTTTGAGATATTTCCCGTTTATTTTTTTGCGCGCAGGTGTTGGCCGTTGGATTTGAAAATAGTGCAAAATCGTGCTGCAGATATTTGTACGTGATGCCATGTTGTAGGTGTCGGATCAGGATTTCGTCTGGGTTTCAGTTTCAGTTTTGGCAGCCACTAATTTGGTAAAGAAAACTAAGCCAGCGAATAGAATACAAGGTTTCGCTATGGGGATAAAAGGCCAGACCTTAAAAATGCGTGGTTGGGCCTATTCAAATTGCCCAATTCTGGCTTCGCACTCACACTGAAACAATTGCAAACTCATTGACGTCATTAAAAAACGTTTAAAATAAAGTTTTGCGCCTTTATTAAGACTGACATTCGAACAAAGGCTCTTGTCAGCCTTTTTGTGGCCCTTGTCTTTTATTATGATTAAAATATCCCAAAGAGTGGTTTATTTTTGTTCGACTTGATGCCGCTATTTTTCATTATCTACCACCATCTACCACCATCCACCCCTCCCTCCACTTCAGTGCAGAGATATCTGTTTATTTAAGTAGCCACCTCAGTCGAAAAAATGATTGTTGATCTTTTTTAGGCCGCTTCATTGTTGTCTTTTCGAAGCGGGGCGTTTCACAAAATCAAACTGCTCCACATACACGGCATTTAACGCATAGCCCAGCGTGGATATATGTCTCTGTCTCGCTGTCTCTGTGCATTGTTGTTTATTTTTATAAGGTCTCAGGCCGGGACACACCTCAAAAAAAAAAAACAAAAAAAACTGAGCCACCGAATGCCACCGATAGATAGCCACTGTATGCCATTGGGCAATGTCCCGCGATCCCAACTACCAAACAAGCAAACAACAAAAACTTCCCAACTTCCAAAGTTACCAACTTCAAAAAGCTAGAGGCGGCATTTAAACATTTTCGATTTGTTTTAAATAAAAGCAATGACATGCCGCAAAAGTATTAACAACAATCAATGCAGCACGTTAACCACAAAGGCGCAGCACTGTCTTGATCGATATTGGTTTTTGGCTTGGGAGTTAGGAGGTGTTGGTATTGGCTTGCCATTAAAATCGGTAAATAATTCACGCCATTAAGCGTGCGACGATCTGTACGATCCATTGATATATCATACGATGCGATACGATCCATTAGGTGGCATCGAAATCGGATTCGGAATCGAAATGGGTATCTGAATCTTGTTTGGATCATGGGATGTTCATAATTTTTACATTTCGAGTGGCTTATTTATGGTGCAATTTCGTTTTGATAATTTGCTGCCTTAAATGTGTCCACACTCGATCTTTGTACGTCATGCCGATAATCGAATGTAAATTATATATATCACCATATTTATGCATGCCAATAAACTACAGGTTATTTACATATGCTTATTTTGATTGGCAGCCTATAAAGATAGCCAACAAACTAATTTCCCTGCACAGCAGGTGTCTCTCCTTCCCCTTCTATCTTTTATCAAATCAACCCATTCGATGGTTATCTGAGTTGAAGTGTATATACATATGTATATATGTTGATATAAATTAACTTAAGAATGGTTGGAAATCCACTGCCCTTGGCCAGTTACACCAACGTAAATTGGGTAAGTGCAAAGGAATTAATCAATGTGACATTTATGGGCAGTCTGCTTAGTTTTCCCCGCCGTTCGATTTCCCAAATAACTTAGATAAAGTCGTTAGGGCTCGTTAATTGAATTAGCTATCTGAGCATGCATATTCATGCTCAATCAAAACGAACACCGGACTAGTTTTGGATCGCCATTAGCCATTAGCCATTAGCTATGCCATCGTCCAAAAGCGGAAAAATATAATTTCTTGTTTTAGTTGAAATGCTTATTTTCTTGTTGTTATACGAGTCGAGTATGGCTAGGAATGAGTTTCAAAACTTTGGCCATAAAATGTGAAAACAACAACGCCAATGGCCGAATTTAAAATCAATTAAAACAAATTTATGCTGACATGAGACAAATCTGAAGCAGCATCGCATTTTGCGTAGGCGATCATTAAACGAAACTGACTACAGAGTGAACTGAGAATGGGAAAATGGGGGTCTTCGGGTTTTCGATGCTGTAACCCAATCGTTACCGTTTTTGGTAGCCCATTTCCAGGGTCCAAAACAAATCATTAGGTGATGTCGTTTTTTGGCTGCCAGTCTTTGGCCGATTCTGATTTCTGAACTCTGATTTATGCGACATCAGCACGCGATATAGAACAGCTACCCAAAGGGGATCGATATGTTGGGGTGGGTGATGGCGATGGCGATGGTGGTGGTTATATATTGGATGGTGATGAGGCCACCTACGGTGCGATGAATAACAATTAGTGGCATAAATCAATGACAATCCTCAATCGGTGTGTGTGTGTGTGTGTCTGTGCACTGGGAAGGCAAACAGGCGCATAAATAACGCTGATACGATACATGGGTAATACCTATGGACAGATAGCTCTTGGCCAGAAAGACTGCTCTTGGCCAGATAGACTGCTCTTGGTCAGGTAGACTGCTCTTGGCCAGGTAGACTGCTCTTGGCCAGATAGACTCTCTTCCACTTGCCAGTCTGTCTCGGGGCTCTAATTGCTCCGCGTCAATGTTTATCCAACTGTGGGTGTTCCACACGCACTCGCTCGTTGACCGCTATACGATTTATGCCCCATGTGATACTTCGCTGCCCGCGAATGTTTGCTTATTCTAATGAACCCACACGATACCGCTGAAGTGGTGTGCGGCGGAAAAAACACACTCTTGATTTTCATTTCAGCTTTTGCAGTTTAGAACATATTTTCATAATCATATTTTGAGTTCAGTCGGGGATTTTTGTTGGCTTAATCGTTAAACCAGCCAGTTACTCACTTCCGCGAATTTTGAAGTGCGTCAAGCGACTTACAAAACTAGTAAGCTAGCCTGTATTTATAAATGAATATTATAGTTTCAGACAAAAAATCTTAAACTTCATAATAAATACTTCCAACTGGTTCTCAGATAATCATTTAGTCTAAAATTATTAATTACCAAATTATAGTAATTTATGCCACCGCTAATAGGCGTTCAATATTTGCTTAAATATAGATTTGTCAAAAAAGGGTCTTTTTATAATGAAAATAGTCGTGGTTTTTTGCTGTTATGCACGCAGTGAAAGGAAATGTGTAAATCGAATAGGCTGTTACCACTTTCAATAACAAATTTTCCCTGTGCAAATATAAATGAGACGGCGTAAGCGGTGCAGTTGGTGCAGTTTCTCTATTATCGATGAAAATTGCGGATTCCCGAATGATGTCATGTTGATCATGTAACTCAATTTCAATTTACATGATCGATGCTCGCATGCCAACGGGTAGCTGTGAGAAAAATTGATTGAATTAAAAGATACACTCTTTCGGAGGGAAGTGGTGCAGTGGTGCACCGAGTGGTGCGCAGTGGTGCAGAGTGGTGCGGAGTGGTGCGGAGTGGTGCAGATTGGTGGTGGGGCAGGTGCCGCGGGGCCAAATGTGTAACTGTGCAGGCGTTCGATTTTAATCGCTTCATTTAAAATGCCGCTCGATACGCATCAGTTGGCTCCTTGGCAGCTGCTGCAGCAGCACTTACTGCAGTTGGTTACTGCAGCAGCAGCATGAGCAGCAGCAGCATTGCGTGCCACTTGCTGCGATCTTGTTTTGACCAAAAAAACCGACCGAAAAAAACGAACGAGCGCTTGTGGCCAAAATCGAAACACAAATGGCCGCCGTTTTGGCAGCAACTGCCACTGCCAGATCGGCTGACCATTTTCATGCTGGGGGAAAATCAAACGAAATTTTTAAATTAAATTGTTGCCGCACTTGGCCATGCGGCCGTAGGCATACAGCAAACTCTTTTCAATTTTAATTAAATGCCCAGCATTTGGTTATGCATATATATATATGTATATCTAGTACATATACGAAGCTCATCCGCTGGAAAAAAAGCTCCCGTTCGATTGCCTGCTCCCACCGCCAAACACGTGTGCCGTAAATCAAACCGGCTAATGATGCATTTAGCGCATGAAATATGCCAATGCAGCCACGCCGGGTCACTAACTGCGGCTAATTTACGGGCACATGGACACTGCAGTGTGCCGGCTCACACACACACTCGCACACACACTCACTCACACAACCGCCGCTTATGGGCTATCAAAGTCAAGGTGCTTATTAAGTGCAGCGGCATACATGCTCGGATCCACATCCACCAGCATCTTCCACTCCCCTCGGCCGTATTTACATGCGCATTTAGTAATTCTCACAGTCGGCTAACACACACACAAATCAGAAATCAACACCCATACAGCCGCACATATCATACTAATGATGCGAAATGACTTTAACGGTTTCTGTCTATTCTGCAGGTGGTAATGTGTGTGATCAGGTGTGTGGGGTATGCCCAACTGCACATGGAGATCATCTGCATTCATAATCATAAGAGTTGTGTAGTTTTACTTTTTTTACAAATTACAGACATTTTAAAAAGTGTTTTAAAAATGTAAAAAACTTATAAATAGTTGCCTTGTGTACAGATCTTTTCAAAATAAATGTTAGAAAAATAACTTGTATCCACACAAAGTTTTCTGAGTTTACAGGGTAATCCCTTATTTAAGCCTAGTTAGCAGCAGCATGGCAGGCAACTACAACAAGGCCAGCAATGATAGGCAATAGCCCGAACGCTGAGCTGGTGTTGGTATCAATGGTTTGGGCTCTTGGCAACATTGTTAGGTTGGTAAGATGAATGGAGGAGGGTGCGAAGGGGGGCAGTGGGTGAGTGGCTTGGGATGATCAATGGCCAACTGGTTCTCTTTGCTCTCTCCCGCAATTGCAGACGGCAAATGCAGACATCGTTCGCTTTTTTCTATGAAATAAAGGTCAGCTAAGCCAACAAGTCAGTCGACGGCAACAAAAAACAGCAACAAGTGTTATTTTTTGTTGTACCCAAGCCCGGCTAGCCGTTAAAATAAAGATTTATTGTACAAAGATTCTCAAGTGTTTTTATTCCTTTTGCATGGCTGCTGCTTTGGCCTGACATTTGTTCAACTTATTTGGTATTTTTCACTGTTGATGGCAAAAACGATTTTCAACGCTTTAATTACGTGTGTAAAATGTTTGCTGTTTAATTAAGCCGTTTCTGGGGAATTCGCCATTGCGAAAAGGTGAAATTGGAGTATCTAGATGTATTTAACCACTTGCTGGCCCTCAATTAAGTGCCACAGAAATGCCAAGGAACACACCCAATAGAAAGCTGACCCAAGTCCATTTCCGTCGTGGACAGCACATTCCATTGCCGTGCGATTTCTCGATTTCATTCACAGAAGTGCCAGGGAATCTTAATTTGAATCGTTTAGCAACGGAAGCATCGAGTTGCCAGCCAAATCTTTTCTGCTCTACTTAAACATTTGCAACAACAGACTGTTCAGCACAACAACAAAACAACAAGAAAAAGCAGCAAAAATTAATCAAAACAAACAATAAAGAAATGGTCAAAAGCAAATAAAAAGTGCCGGTCCAGAAATTGGGTCCAAGACGTTTGCCCCTTTGGGCAATATTCGGCAATTTGAATGATTCAAAAGAGGAGCAGCTGGAGAATATTGCTCATTTCGCCATGTAATCTTGGGGTGGCCCAGAAAGTAGAACGATCCATTGAACCCGCATAAGGCTCGAAAGCCAAAGAAACCGAAGCGAACTGAACCAAACCGAACCAAATATTCAAAGCTATGAAAAGGCCAATTAATATGAAACTCGTTTCGATGGAATGCCGGGGTCTTATTATTAATACACTTATTTCGCCGTTTGTATTTGTGTTTTCGGTTTGTCGGTTTTCTTCCTCGCCTCATTGTATTTGCACTTGAGCACCGCATTACTCATACGCCCGGTTAGCCGGGTTAAACATTTCTGTTGCCCTCGGTGGCGGTGTATTATCGTGTACATACATGCTACATACATACACATATGTGGCGTATGGTCAGGTAGAAGCCACCGCAAATGCCACACGTTACGCATACGCCAGGTAGGCCCGGCTTGATTCGCCTGCGTCGTGTTCGTGATTGATATGCGCTCGCACAATATGATCGATCTCTTTTCTTCATCATCAATTACAGTTTGCGCAGCTTTTGGCCCGAGCCGATACCCATTGTCCGCCGGCTCTCGACCGTTGTTGGTTTTATAATCACTCTTTTTTTTTGTTTTTTTTTTGTGCCTTGCTCATAATAGCTGGTGTTGTCTTGGCCGTTTTTCTCTTGGCCCGGCATTTGTGGGTTAACTGCATATTAGACGCTGCTTGACGGGCCACACACAGTCATGTGATTAGCCGTAGTGCTCCTGGTAGTGAGTCATTAGCAGTTTTGATCGGTCTGCCCAACAAAAATCCGCAAACTACCATTGGCCGCTAAGAAAAATAAACGATATGCAAATGGTGTGGAAATTTTTTGGTGGCCCGAAATACATAGTTGATCCCTGAGACTCTGAGGCCCGCCTCTCTAAAACGCTCGCTTCGATTTTGTCAAAGCTGTCAGGGAAATTTGCATAAATGATAACTTTATCGAACTAACCCAATGAATTGGACAGTTCGGCTAGGGGGCGTGGCCACTGAGCCGCTGAGTGACTGGCCTGCGTGCGTGTCACCTGCGCGTCTGTGTCTGTTTCGCCATCCCGCTCTGTCTTCTGGGCCTGTAAAAATTAACATGTCACTTCGCACAGGTGGAGACGGAGACTTGGCTGAAAAGGCCTCCATCGGCATGCCATCCATGTGCGTTTTTCAATGGGGAGGGGCGTGGCAAAAATGTGGTGCAATTTCGTAAATTAAAACGAACGATAGTGCGTTTTTCAACATTTTTAACCTATGACTTCTGACATTAAAATGAATTATTTATCATTTTCTTATTTTTGAATATAATCTTTAATAATGTTCTATAGTTTAGAATAAGAAGTAGCAAATTAAATTGCCACCATCCCGTTTAGAGGCTTATCAGTTAGTGGAAAGCACGGTTATTATATAATACACCTATTCTGAGTACAAGTCCCTGGCTGGCAATCATTGGCCCGATCTACAAGTGAGCCCGAACCCAGCCTTTTCCTGTCGTTTGTCATCCCTCCCCGCTCGATATTGTTTCGCATCAAGGCAATGTTCGTGGCCTAAACAAGCGCTTAAACAACGACGGCAATGGCTAACAGCCAGCCAATGGACTGTGGACTACATGAAGTGCCAAATTTATATAACCATTAGATACGGCAGTGGCTGAGCAGCTAGAGCTGCACTATATATATAGTGGTCTATGCTATACCCTACCTAACCCCATTTGCATGCGCCGCCTTCGCCGACGACTGACATCGCAACATTTTGTTGCAGCAGCAGCTACCAATTCCGCAGTCTGCCTGCCTGCCGTCCGTCCACTTAGTCGCAGCTCGTTTGGGCCACGTCTTTGGCTCGGGCTCAATTTTGTGGCAGGCCACTACTACTTCTACTACTAGCCAACTACTAGTGGCTCACTACTGAGTACCACAAGTTGCTGCAGGTTGTTCTTGTTGCCCGTTGCCCGTTGTCGGTTGTCGGTTGTCGGCTGTTGGCCGATGGTTGTTGCTTGTCATGTACGAAAATTGTAGCGCGCATTGCTGCAGGAAATAGTTCAAACATATCAATTTTATTTTTATTTATGCTAATAAACCGTTAGGCCAGCCGAGTGAATTATTGGCCATATACATAAAATCCAACAAAAACATAAAACCAAAACTAAAACCCAAACCCAAGCCAAAAAAAAAAAACAGAACCCACAACGCATAGGCGCAACCACGACCCGGCGGCACATGTCGAATCTCTGTTGTGAGCACCTCGATCTCGATCTCGGGTGAAATCTGTGCATGCACTTTGATTAATCAAATCAAATTAACGCCGCATTCCCACACAAATCAATGCAATTTGCGGTGCAGCCTGCCAAAAGAGCCAATTGACATCGGGAAATCGACTATGCAGTATGGGCTTTATTTTAGTTTTTTTTTTTGGTGCTGGCGAAAGTGTTGAGAGCACAACACCCACCCAAAATGGCAGCCGTGCCCATTTCGACGCCTTGTGGGCGTGTGGGCGGGTGGTGCCGGTGGTGCTGGTGGTGCTGGTGGTTTAGGTGGTGCTAGTGTTTTGTAGCGGTTTTTGCCCGCGATGGGCGAGGCTGCTATGCAAAGCAAGTGCTATCCAAAATACATATGCCATGGAAACCAAGAAACCAAGCTAGAGGACAACTGCACACACTTGCCGCCCAATTTTGGGTTAATTGAAATGGATGCATAATAATGTATGTATGCAAAAGATAATTGCTAGTGGGTTAAACAATATTTTCCTATATATAGATTATTGCATTATTAGCCAATTAGCCCACCTATTTAAATTCAATTATTTTAGCAGTTGGAACTTCCCCAGCAAGAGTATGACCAAACGTATTGCATTTGGGTTTAGCTGGCTTTTCGGCGCTTTCCAGCTGCAGACTCTTAAGGCGATTTGACAAACGATAGACAGGACTGTCCGGCCCGGAGCACAAACAGGCCACTAAAAAGTGGACACCGAAGTGCTTTGGCCAGGCCATGTTGTCTGTGCCATTTTTGGGCAACCCCCGACGTCATTATTTGCGGCCTGCGAGCGCACATAATTAAAATTGACTCAAGTGTCGCTGCTGTCGTCACACCCAGTTGGATATGTTCTGGCCTGAGATGGATGGAAATTTTGTGTGGCCCCGAGGAGGAGGGGGGTAGTGAGGCGGTTGTGGCTGCATAAATTTCAATTGGCCATTGACAGGCGTTTGTTGTTGCCACAAATCTTTGTCAGCTGCACATAGTAAAATGAATGTTTATTGTTCGGTAAGTGCCGCAGCCCCGCTGTTCAGCCCGCAAAAAACCAACAGAAAAATAAAAAAAAAAACCAAAAAACAAAATAGTCACATTTAATGCATGGGCCGCAATTTATAGGAGCCATTTTCGGCCATTTGATTGAAAGACCCGCAATGGGCGTTCACCCATTGCCAAAGTGCTCCATCTGTTGTTGTTACTCAGTGTTTCCCTGTGTTTCCCTGTGTTCCTCTGTGTTTGTGTCGAGATTTCGCGTATTTTCGCCTATTAATTTACAACTTTTTGAAGCCATCGCCTTAGCAGTAGCGGCCAACAACTGGGCAAACAATTTGCCATGGCCAAAAATGGCAAGCAGCTGAAAAATTTCGCATTTCCCATTTAGCTTCTTTGTTTTTGTGTATCTTTTGCATAATTTCCTTGTCTTCGCTTGTTTGGAATGGCGCATGCCATGGACTCACAAAAGACTCCTCGGGCAAAAAGTGAAACTTTCATAATTACTTGAGAATTTCTGGCAAGCCGTATCTTGCATACCCACTAACTCTCTTTTTTTTAGCTTATTTGCTGCTGCTTTCTGGCCAATTAGCCAGTGGCTAACGGTAGCCTCCAGCTTCGGCATTCAAGTTTAACTCCAACTTCAACTTCGTATTCGAAGTTAGCTCCTGCTTTTTTGCTGCCGGTGGTCCACGCGAGTGTTTGCCGTACGCATTAACGCCGTTTAGGCCCAAAAGACAAACGGCAAACAGCGAACAACAAACAGAGAAACAACAAGGGGTAAACAAAAGCGACAAACTGGCCAAGAAGCCAGGGGACAGCTGTCCACAGCTGGTGACCAGCTATTAGCCGGGGGCTATCTCGTGGATCGCCTCTTGTTGACTCTGGTCAAAGATCTATTGCCTGCACTGGCAGAAAAATATCTCCAAATTTTTTATTATACTGATAACTATCATTTAATAAAAAGTTAAACTTTAGAAAAGCATTCCCAGCTAACAATAATAATCTTAAATGTTTATTCATTTAGTACTAAACTAAAGACTTGTCTGCTTTGTTAAGGGGCTCTGAGCTTCGACTTGACCCGCCTCAATGTTGTTTGCCCAATGCCAATGTGGCATTTAAAACTAATACGAGCAACACAACAGCGCCTGTGCTGCCGCTGACTGCCACCAAATTGGTATTGAAAACAGTCAACAGACTGCTTGGCGGCAGTCGCGCTGCTCGCTGCTCGCTGTTTGCTGTTCGCTGTTGGCCTATAGCAACTTTGTAGCTTGGTAACTGGGCTCAGACTTCACAGCCAGGCTCAAAGTCAAAGTTAGTTGTTGGCGCTGGGCAAACAATCGACCCAAACTGAGAGACTCTCGGAAGCGACCGACTTGAGGAACATTCTTGAATGTGTCAGGGGCGCAACCGAACAGCAAATGGGCTGCCACATCCACTGCACTGGCAGGGCATTAAATTTATGCAGACTGCACATTTGGCCCACTCCTTCTTCAAAATTGCTATTGCAGACACTCAAGCTCATCGCTCAGCCCACATGTGGTCCGCTCCAAAAGCGTTTTCCCAACTGTTTATCTGCATGAGCGCGTTACCATTTTGCCTCAAAAAAAAAAAGCGCACCTGTCCGCAGGATAAAATGCAGGCTTATTTATGCGAATTTTCGCAGACCATACTCATTTCTGCGCCTCTGCCTTCATTAGTTGTGGCGCTCACGGTGAAAATCTCTGGGAAAATCTGCCGTATCAGCAATCCTGGCATCATGATCTCCTTGTCAGATGACGACTCGTTTTCGTTTTCGCACTGGCACTTTAGCTTTAGCTTTTGCTTTTGCACACTCCGCGAAGTTTGCCAAATGTGACGTCTAATGAAGCATGAGCTCTGAGCCAGTTGTCGTCGGGGTTTTGTCGTTTTGTCGGTTTGGAGAGTCGCCAACCGGTTGGCGGATTTGAAAATCTGGTAGTCATAAGGCGATGCAGCCTTGATAGCCGGCCAGCGGATACAAATGTGAGATAACTGGCCGCAGATCCGATGACAGCGAGAGAAAACACAGGTAGCCACTGGGAGGCGAACGCAATGGCAACGATGACAGCCAAATGCCTGAGAATCGCATAGAAGATCCATGGGATGCATTTGCAACCAGCAGATAGAAATATTTCGTCTCCATGTACCGGGAGAAAAGGAACTTAATCCTTAAATATATTAATCCAAATATTATTAGAAGTAGTATGTATGGATATACAAAAGGTAAGCTAAGATATATAGCTAGATTCATTTTGAGTTTTAAAGCATCTAAATATTTATTTAAGCATTCTTTTTGGTATTGATAGTGGCATCTTTTATGTGCATGGAAAACCGGAAAAATTATTCTGCTGTTGCTGTGTTTTGAAAAGCGGATTCAATTTGGGTTTTCTCACTCTCTCAACTCGCCAGTCTGCAGTCGTCGTCTGCAGTTGGGAAAAAGAGCCTTTAATTCTCATTCCGAATCGCTAACAAGCAATTATACGTATTTAATAGCTGAATCCTAACGATTTCCTCCATTACCAGAAATCGCATTCGCATTCGGACAACCTGCCTTAATTTACAGCATGCAAAATGAAATGGAAGTAGAACCGCTGCACCAACAGCATAAAAATAAAAAAAAAAAGAAAAAGAAACACCATGAAACACAAGCAACGTAGCCTGGTCGCCTGCTGTGCACAGGCAATTTATTGTGTGTTTGTTTTAGGCTCACATATGAGCCACAGTACGAGTATCTCACAGATACACAACGGTGCCTAACTGCAAATGTGAGAAAAACACAATTAGCTTTTGGCGGCGTTGCAGTGGAGACCACCTGCTGCTGCTGCCCAGCTCGCCACGAAATCCGAAATATGAAAAGCCCCCGACTTTCCACGCAGTCAGAAACAAAGAAGGAAAACTAAAAGGGAGAGATATAGAGACAGATACACGGGAAAACTAATTGCACATAGAAGTTGACCGCTGCATGGTTGATTCAAATTCTGCACAACCAAAGCGGACCGGCAAGTTTAAGGTCAGCTTATCTCGTGTGATATGCAAGTGCCCCCAACTATCTCAAAGCCAGTGGTTCCATTAAAACCATTATAAAATATATGTATATACACACAGACGCTGGCCAACAACAATAGTCATAAAGCATACTACTTCTACCGCCACACAAACGGCAAATTGAAACTAATCGAGTTTTGGCCAAAAGGCAGCTGGCCATAAACATAAAAAAGGCAAAAAAATAAATAAGTCAGCATCTAAACAACGTTTGCAGAGCTTGCGATTGTAATAAAAATCACTTTGAATATGGCATAGGTGTGGTCCTAATTACCGATATTAAAGCGGATCTATTTCATCTGGTCGGCTTGTGGGGCTGCCTGCCTGATATTCAATTCGATTCAAATCAATTTGGTTTGCCACGCGCGGTCTGGGAAATCAATATGTTCGAGTCGAGTCGAGTCGTGGGCTTAGCAATTGCAGATGCCTAAATTTGTGCTAATGGCATCAAATGTCAGTAATTTCACTGCGCCCTGACCAGAGGTCTTGCAACCAGTGGGTAACCAGATAACCAAGCCCTTGTTTTAATTAAAAGGGGCGCACATTAAACCCAATACACTTAAGCGCGACTTAAAATAGAAGCTGCGCTGTGCGAAGCAGGAAGTGGTGGCCATCAAAGTAGTTGGCTTAGTTTTGCGCTCGCCTACTTTCATTGCGGCCCATTGTATCAATTTCACTAGGCCAAACGCATAGAGCTATTGAGCACCACAACTGCTTTTGGCCCATCAGTGTCAGGCTGTCAGTCAGTCAGCAAAAAATATAAAAAATACAAGAGAGCAAACCATTCGGGCAGTCAGTCAATCTGACTGTCAAAACGCACGCCCATTCACGTGGCCAGAGCTTTAGCATTAAAGGCTCAATTATGGCACACTTAATGAACTCATCACTTGGACAGCGCATCAAACAATAACTGCAGACTGTCAAAACAGTCCAAATCGAATTGGAGCACCTAGCCGAGAGCTTTGCCATCTGGTATTTACTTGTTACGGGGCGTGGGCGGCACTTGATCTCGTCACTGGAACAAGCCCAAAACACTGGCATTAAAGAAAGCAATTAACAATTACAATGAGCACTAGCATTTGGCCAGTGGACAATGGTGACCCAACTGGCCATTAGCTAAGGCGACACTAATCCAACTATCGAAAACGCTTTCGAATGGCCATCGATTGGGGAATTTACGGTTGCCATTTCTTGGAACAAAATTATTGATTGACCACAGGTACTTAAACCCGCTGTTAAAATACACAGACCTGACTTCTGTCAATTGGTTTCCGTAGAAAGACTTTCGATGAAAATCTACTCGAACTAGCAGTAAACTTAAACGTTCCCATTAAGTGACTTAACAATATAAAGCCTGGCTTATAATTCGGCTTCCCAGTCTTTTAAAAGCTCCCATCACTTAAAAATAACCAAAATTCTGTAAAATACTATAATTAAGATAAGATAATAAGTGTTATTACTGCAAAACTTATGTTTGCATAAAGTGTTAGTTGTGAGTTAAGTGTATATTACTGGAATTATTTGACAAAACAATATATGCAAGTAGTTATCTTTTCCGGAACTTCCAGAATACCATGCGTAATCGAAAACCTGTGCATAAATGAAACTTCCCTTGTTTTTTATTTACACGACTCCCCAGTGCAGTCTCACCTTGATCTTGAGGCCCAGACTGGAAACAGATCGCTGCGCCGGCACACCCATATACATATATATATTCCTGATCGACAGCTATATGTACACATGTGCATGGCATTATCTATTACCATTCCCAACTATCTGGTGCACAGTGCACATATGGATTTTACCGTTTTAGGCATTCAGTCTAATTGATTGTTTGCAGTTTCTGGTTGCTGGCCGCCACCTACTGACCTTCACATTGAGCGGTGGCAGTATCCGCAAGTCGATCGATCCAATCCAATACGATACGATACGATACGATCCGATCCAAACCGATCCGATCCGATCGACCAAAAGCCGGACAAACGTCTCGGCGTCTAGCTCGTGCGCTATAGCTTTGGCTATATAACGCTTTGATCGTATGGGGAGGGGGGTAAAAAAATTGAAGAAAAATAAATAAATAGAAAATAAAAAAGAGTTCCGATACGACCACACAATGGGCGCGTTAGATCGCTAATCGATTGGCTGCTCATTCGATTTTATTACGTATTCAAATTGGTGCAATTACCACTTGGAACTCGTATGGTGGCATAAGGTGGGTGTGGCAGCAGCCTCAACATTGATTTTTCTAATTTTTGCTAAACTGTCTTGTGATAATTATAAATGCTGCAACAATGTATACACGACCGCAGAGGTTTTTCCATCTATAAGATTGTTTATAAGAAGTCTTTTTGGCTTATATATGTTGTATATAAATAAAAATGTGTTGACAAAAGTGGTGACAGTTGAAACGGTTTTTGTTGTTACGGCGATGGAAGAAATTTCTCCCGAGCTTGAATTACGTGCCGGATTTGGAGTGCGACAGCAACCTGCAGCGGATCGCTGTCGAGGGTAATCCGAGACCTTCTTTCACAACGATTTTCATTCAGTTATTCCAGTGGCCAGAGCCGCTGGTATGCAGATATTTGCAACCATCGCATCGGATTGGCATGGCACAGTGGAGCAGTGGAGTGTTGAGGTAGTGGTAGTGGTAGTGGTAGAGGTAGACCGCAGTGGGCAAACACTTGCTGCCTGGTTGGCTACCGGGTCCAAAAAGCGACCCAGTCGGCTGAAGACCACGTCTTGTTGCCAATCACTCAATCAAAACGTCACTTGGCGTGGCAGTTTTGCGTGGCGTTTGTTGGAAAATTGAAATAGAAACGTCAGAATTTCTGCTCTAATTATAAGGCGGTATGTTTTACGTACTAGCCAAGTTTCTTGACTCCTCGGTTTGTCTGTCTCTCTGTCTGTTTGTCTGTCTGTATGTCTGTCTGTTGGCTGGCTTTTTTCTTCAATGAATATTTTTCTGTGTTTTGTTTTACAGTCTGCGCTTTGGCTTCCATCC
This sequence comes from Drosophila teissieri, assembly GCF_016746235.2. Lineage (NCBI taxonomy): Eukaryota > Metazoa > Arthropoda > Insecta > Diptera > Drosophilidae > Drosophila > Drosophila teissieri. Next base: position 24,722,625 of record NC_053032.1, on the reverse strand, counting down.
GTCTGCAGTCGTATCTGTATCTGTATCTGTAGCTGTATCTGTATCTATATCTGTATTTATATATCTCTGTTGCAAGAGAGATTATGCTTTGATGCACTCACGTTAAGCTCACTTTACAGTTACAATTATTGTTTAATATCGTGTGGCCGGCGAAGACCCTAGAGACTTGGCCGGCTGCATTCGCAACACTTGCCGCATTTTGTGGCAACTCGATTCGCTGACTCGACTCGGTTTTCGTTTGCAATTATTATGCATTAATTGCGGGTGGGACAACCGCGGCTCAGATGTCTCCCAGCCCGCTGGAAAAGCCAACAAAAATAATAATAATGAACACAAAAAGCCGCTGCACTGCACCCACTGACCACCGCCAGCCCAATTGCCCAATCCTCACAGCACGCAAAATGCTGAGACCCAAATGGCAAAAACTGCAATCGTTTCTCGTATTTTTCGGTGTTTCCCTGCACCCGATACACAAAACGCAAATTGTTTTAGATTGCCCAAAGCGGCGAATTATTTGCAGTATGTTGCCACGTTTTGTGTCGCTGCTGATTATATAAATCGCTCCACATTCCCCGCCTCTCCCCTCGCGATTCCACAATCTCAACTCTAATGCACGACACGTCGGTGGCAGCCGCTGGTCAATTGTCTGCCGCACATTTGCTGGGCACGTGATTGTTGTCAGGTGGAAGCTGCAATGTCCCCCTCATCCTGTCGCCGGCACCTCCGATTGTTGGCCATTTAGCCATGTTGCATGTGAGCATGCGCTTTTCGGTAGATTTGGCTACTTAAAATGTGAGCTTATTATTCTGTTTCGGTGCACTCCGAGAAAATCTTCACTGTTCTATAGAATTTTATTAGTTTGAGCTAAGTAAAAGAGGTCTCATATGTATAAGTAGGTGGTAAGCTATTTATTTTAAACATAATCACAATATCTTTAGATTTATTAAGAACTTATTACTACGATTTTTAGTTCAGTACTATAATTATTGCTTGAGTACGCGACCTTCCCATAAACTCTGCTCAGTTACAAGATAAAATGCACTAGATCGTGTAAAAATCGATTCCCTAGGGCAACAATTCTTTCCGTTTAGCATGCAGTTTACAACCACAAGCCAGTGAGGTAAAAATTTCCTCTATTCCGCAGTCAAAACTGATTAAACATGCATCAACTGCCGACCAGGCACAAATCAGCGTTTTGCGCCGCTGCAGTTGCAGTTGCACTTGTAGTTGCACTTGCTGCGGCAATGTTGCTGCTTGCCGTTGTTGTTGTTGCTGGTTGCTGCTGCAGGTTGCCGCTGGTTAAAATCAAAAAAATTTTGCGCGCTTTGCAAGCGTGTCAAAAAATTGGTCATTGTTTGTAATTATGAAAATTGCTTAATTGTTGCCTAACCCCGGTGGCAGCAGTAAATGCGGTAAATGCAGCAACAATTGCAGTTGCTAATGCGGCGGACGAAAAATTTGGACAGACAAATTTTTGTTGCCATTGCTTGTAGTTTTTTATAAGAATTATTACCGTTTTTTTTTGTTGTTGTTTTGTTTGCTGTTGGCATCTGCCTAAGTGGCAAGGCTTAATTGTTAATAGCCGCTGTTATAATTCCAGTGCAGGGTGCTAAATTTTATTGCTAAATTATTAATTGCAATACTATTTACCTGCAATCTGTTTCGCAGATCTATATGTTTTTAATTTTCAGTTGCGCTCTATGGCAAAGTGCTGCGCCCAGTTTATTATTATTATTATTATGTTTTTTTTTTTGTTTTAGATTTCAGGCGCCGTTTATGGCCGCTTGACTAAGCAATTTCGTATAGTGGGCACCTAAATACATATGTACATATGTGGCATGTGTTTATAGCCCAGTTAGTTGCTGTCTAACGGCCCAGCGGAGCCAGCAAACGAAGCGAAAAAGTTGGCAAAAATTGGTTTTTAATTATTATTATTGTTATTGCTATGGCGGCCAGCTACTGTGAGCTATTTCCGAGGAATGGCCCGTACGTAATGAGCAATTCCAGCTGAAATTCTTGGCCGCCTTTGTTTTGGCCAGCAATTAAACGTTACTCATACGACCCTGTGGCCGCCCGCAAATTAAGCCAAATTAAGGCGGCTTATTAAGCCAGCCAGCCAGCTAGCTAGCTGGTTCAGTGTGGCAAAAACAGGTAATTAAAAAGTGCCCGCTTAGCAGTTTGTCATACTCGTCTGAGATTTATAATAAGTTTTGCATAGATTTATTGACTTACTTTGGCTGCCCCAGCGGAGCAGGAAGACTGTGTGCGCGCAGGAAATGCCAATGAGTAGTCGTTGTAGAGCACTGCAAATAGTTTCAAGCGAAGTCACATTAAAGCGTTATAATTAATACAAATCAGCACACTTAACATATAAGTACATATAAGTACACCCCGTTCCAGAGAGAAAACAACAAAAAAACAAAAACGAAGGAAAATAGCAGCAGTTTAGCGTTTGGCACGCCCGGCACGCAGAGCAATTTTAATTAGACATAAACGACGAGCCACATTTGCAATGGGGCGTCGAGGGGACATTAAGCCCGAAAGTGTTTAGTTGGCAATTACATAAAATAAGGAGCAGCTTCCAGCTCTCAGCTTCCAGCTCCCAACTCCCAACTACCAACTCCCAGCTTCCAGCCAACGGTCTGCCATGTAGCGTTACTCCGTTTTTTCCGCTTTTCCTCGTTTTCCCCCCCTACTTTCCCCCTTATGCAACACTCGAATTAACATGTTCCACAGGCAAAGCCAACGCACAAGTCGCTGTCATCACATAGATACACGCTGCCCGCGTGTAGATATATATTTACTCCATGGAGCAGACCTGCAGATACACAGAGTGTGTGTCTCGCCTTGCTCTGATTTCATCGGGCGACAAGAGCAAGTGCCTCCGCTGCAACAGGTGCCCGCTGCATGGTGCATGGTGCATGGTGCTTGTTGCCTGGCGACGCCCATTGCGTGTGTTTTGTGTTTGGCGGCTAGAAAATGGCCAAGTCCGCCAGATAAGCAATAGGCTAGGCATACTGAATGCATTGATGGGGAAGGGGGATGTGGGATGGAGGATGGCGGCTAGATGGATGGCCAAAAGAAGCTGACCAGTGCGTGAGCTGGCCCAAAGCAGGGCCGTAGAGGGGGTATAGCCAAAGTTGCAACATATGTTAAATATAACACAAAACATACGAAAATATCGAAGCAAACATTCAATGATAAATTCCATCAAGCGCTGTATACAATTTCACTTTGCAGGTGATTTTTGGGTATTCCCTGAATTTTATAATGGCTTTTGAAACTATATTTATACTGAACATACAAAGTCCGTGGTCAACATGTTCTTATTAAAATGAGATGTTTGGCTTTTGTTAGCTGTTAATAGGATTTTAATAATCTAACATTTTTCCAGTAAACTTCAAATGCAATGAACGAAGATGAGTGTTTTTATTGTTGCTAAAAGCAAATGTATTTATATGCGTAGTTATTATAAATGACAACTGAATTTACTGCTGTTTGTTTGGGGGAATCACCAAAGACGCCACAAAGTTTTTCACTTATACAATGCCTGAGAAACCCCCTTTTTGCCACACCCCTGCGTTGAACAACTGCTACTGGTGGCGCCAAAAAGAAGCGTCAACGACAACGATGCTGGCGCTAAATGGCTTTTGCCATATAAATGTCTTCATTGCGTATGAGTGATGAGGCAGCCATGGCCATGGCCACGTCCCAGCCGAATCCCCGCCAGAAACGCCATGAGACTCTGCCACACGCAGCTTGCGAGACGCCTGTTGACGCATTTGGGTGTTGATTTTTAATTTATGCGCTTTTAATGCGCGAGAAAACATGCATTTAAAGTGAATTTATTATGAATAAAAGTGCGGCATTAATTACGGCGACAAAAAAAGTGAGGGGATCGCTTCCGATCAGAAGTGTTTCTTTTATGGATATTGCACAACATGATCTGGATGTGAATACAAGCAACATCCTGCCGAAGGGAGCGGGGCAACGTGGGGCAACTTCAGGCGACTTGGTGACTTGGCTGACTTGGCTGACTGACGTTGCAACACTTTGGCACGCATGCGCGGCATTTTAATGCGCAAAGTGCGCTGCCAACAACGAAACACGCAGCACGCCCACTTTTTTGCGAATACCTGTGAATGCGAATACCTGCGAATATCGCATCGAGTATTCGCGCACAAGTGCACTCACACATCGAATGTGAATGTGAATGGGTATGGGTATGGGTATTCAGACTGCGACTGCGACTGCGGTCTCGGAGATTTATTATTGTATAATGCGCCGTACGCAGTTTTATTTATTGCTCTGCACGCCAAAAACTTTAAAATCAATTGAAAAGCTATAAAAACGTTCGTTTATTTTTTATTGTTGTCGTTACTTGTGGATTTTGTTAAGTATTTCAACATTTCTTACAGCCTGCTCTGCTCCAAATTGCCAAAATGGTCTTAGCTCTTTTATTTTTTGCTTGCTTCAGTTTTTTTTCTACATTTTCCTTATGGGTTTCCCAATGGGTGGGGTCTCTGCCTTTGAAATGGGCGCAGGTAATTTTGTAAGGTGTTTGAAATGTAGAGAAAACTTTCAGAGTTTGGTGAATGAACTCCAGGTAGTAAAACTATTCACAATAGCAGCATTTCATTCATGACTTCTGGTCGATCGACTTCATTCACGATTTCACCGCAAGCCCACTCAAATTATAATATAATATAATAATCGTATGCAGATCTTTCACATACTCGTACAAGCCGAGAACAAGTCCCAACTAATGCCTAATCCCCTGACAATACTTAAGTCGGTTCACGAGCCTGGTGCCTTTTGTGGACCGTCTTCGCACAGCATTAACACGATGCCAGCTCTTAGATTCCTTTTAGACGAGAAACGGAAATGAAATGAAAAGACCCAGATTTTTTCATTTTTTTGCATATTCTTTGAGCGGCTTACGTTTTACGAGCATTTATTGATATTTTGGCTTAAAAAAAAGAAGAGGACTTGAGTAAAGTGTCAACACTTTTTCAAAGCTAACAGCCATTAGCCGGGCCTAAACGATGGGCCATAAAACGCTGACTGCCGCATCGTAAACCACCCAAAAAGGTGGCACAAAGTGTAAAGTCATAATTGTATGCGATGGTACCACTCGTCGGGCGAAACTGACGTATGGCTCAGCATAAAAAACATTCACTTTTTGTTGCCTACTATTTTCTTCTTTTTTTCCTTTTTTTTTAGTATTTTCGGTAGGGTCAGGCAATTCGGTGACCATAAATAGATATAAATAAATGTGATAAACGCATCTCTTAACAGAGAGCATCGAAAGCAATGCAAGTCTAAGCACTTTTTGTGGTTTTGTTTTTGATTGTTTGTTGTTTATTTTTTATTTGTTTTATTGTGGCCATTGTTATTGTGTTTTTTTTTTGCGCTTGTTAAGTGGCCTGCTGATGGCTCATAAATTGTGGCCAACTGTCTGGTGTATGACGAATAACTTGTCCATCGGCTGATTGATTTGCATGCGCCGCTGATTGACACACGGCATCGATATCCAACATCTCAGCATCGGCGACTCCAAGTGGCTTAATTTATGCAAATTCGCCACTCACACACTCGGTCATTCAGTCATTCAGACTGCATTTAACTCGATTTTTGCATCACAATAGCCCATGTTCCAGCCACATACGAGTAGTAGGTATGTATATCGGGCAATTAGGCCCCACTATATACGCCCTCTGACATCCACTGCGACATGTTGGGCGTGTTTGGTTTTTGTGGCATTTGACGTGGCGCATTTGCATAAACGACACCTCCAAATGTTGGGGCAGCTTTGAACAATCCACGCATGAATGAATGAACTGCCGCCCCTTTGGGGCTCAATTGTGTGTGGGGTCTCCTTTAGAGCCGTCTGATTAATGCCTGGGAGCCTGAGATCTGGCTGCATTTCCATTTCCAGCGCTTTGCATTTGGGAAAATTTATGAAGCTGGGAAAACTCGGGCTGGACCAATCTCAAAGAGCAGACGCATAATTTAATTAGGGAGAAAAGTCAGCTGACAATGGGAACCGGAACGCTGCATCTTCGTCAATGAAAAGGAAATGGGAGGTTACCCTATTTGAATTATTAATATTAAATTCAATTCAAGAACTTTGCCGGTAACTAAATTATTTGTAATATAAAACAATTGAAATACTAGCAAAATTGATAAACAATTGAATTATAGATCTGAGTGCCAATAAGTTGAGATATGTTAATAGGATTTCCGTTTTAAATGAAATCACATATTTTTTTATAGAAGCCTGTAGCATTGCCAAGCCTATAAACCGCATAGAAAACCATTATTCACTAATGGACTTCATTAAGTGCGCTTTATATTGCTTCAGTTTTTAGATATTAAAATCGTATTTACCAATCCCAATATTTACTGTAGGAAGCATAAATAACCTATTTTTGTTTGAGCATTGCGGAAGCCATATTTTGCAGACCAAGGACATGGCTCGCACGGCGAATTAACGGTTAATAAAGCAATCAGCAATTGGCCCGCAAATCAAATTGGCAGCAGCAGTGCTAAAATCCAGCAAAATGCGCTAAATTAACTAATTTTTGTTTAGGCAATGGCAGTCGCAGTGGCAGCAGCAGCAGCAGTGGCAGTGGCAGCAGCAGAGTCAGTAAAAAACCAAAGCTCCAGTCGAGAGTGGGAAAATAAATTTGTTGCGCTAACAATGGCAAGACCTAAAGACAAAAAGGCACTACCAAGTTGGCCTGCAATGACTGCAGATTGTGGTACTGAGCCAAGTTTTGTGGGCGCAGCCGGGTTTTTGAGTAGAGTTGAGCTGAGTTTCTTTAGCTCAAATGCCCGGCTGACCGACCGTGTATGCCATAACTATTTATGAACAGTTAGTTAACTTAAATGCTAGGTGGCAATTAAAGGGGCGTGGCAGGTGGGTACTGGCACTGGAGGTACATAAAAAGAGACGCGAATGCGAAATCATAACCTTGCCCAGCGTCGAGAATCAATAAGAGCTTCGTTTCGCAGGGGAAACGTACTCACTCGGTAGCCATATAATTAGCATTTGTTTCTCGGCAGAGCCAGGGACTCGCCCTGGTCCACACCCCGAAATAAAAAAATGGGAGAATAAAACCTCTAAACTCAACCAAATACAAAAAAAAAGTAAATACAATATACAAAATACAATAAGAGACCGGTCAATTTGTGGTTTCTTTGTTTCCTGACTGCGTCCCAAATGGCCATGCTAGTTGGCCGCTAATTTGGCCAGCATTTAAGCCGGTCGGGCATTAATTAACAAAGGCCACACTCTAATTGATAAATTAAACAAGAGATTCAATTAAATGAGGAACACCCTCCGCCAGCACCCGCGGCCATCCAAAAGGTGCCAAGTTGTTAACATAAACATTGAACTTCGCCGCGCAGCCGCAGCTGCCAAAATGCTGAATGAATCCATTAATTTGCACCAGCGCCCCCAAACTGCGGGCCGCAATTGAAGTGCAAAGTTGAACCGCAGAGCTATCACTCAGAAAAAATAAGACAAATTAGAAAATATGTTGTACAAAATAGTTATACATATTTATGGTGGCTAAAAAATTAAATCAAAATAGACCAAAAGAGAATCCCAATCACTCATGTAAACTTCTGTTCTGTTTTTCCTTCTTCTGTTTAATGATCTTTACTTGCGAATTTTACATAAATTGTGTTTGGAGCTTTGCATTTTTTATGAGTGCACATGTGGGCAGTACTTGGTCGAGTACTTGGAAAAGCCAGTCTGGGCCATGGGTTGGACCTGGTCCTGGCTGCTATCTTGATCGCATTTTTTTTACGGCACATAAATATATGCCAAAACACTACAATGAAAATATTGTGCTATACGAAAATGTGGCCACAACAACCACAGCCATCGAGTTGGCGGGGCAACGACGAGAGAACTGTAAACTGAAAACTGAAAACTGTGGCACAAAATATGAAAACGTTTTCAATGAAAATTAATGGGCAAACGCTGCAAAATTTCGGGGTGCGCACTGCGCATGCTCAAAAATGTTAAAATCGTGACCAGAGCTCTAGTTTTGCTAGTCCCAAGCACTGAGATACCCCCGAATTCCCCTGACCTCCTGGAATTCCCTCCAAAGATTGGTCTCTGCAGCAAACTGGACGACGGCATTGTCTTTGGGGGAAACTGTGTGGCGGCGTGTGATTTGGCAAATACTTAGACCTTATATGGAGCGGCTGCGATGGAAACTATTTCCTGCGTTGCGAAAAGCCGCCGAAAAAGACCAAATGCGGCAGTTGGCCAGTAACAGTTCACATTTTGTGTCATCCGCGGGGCGGCGGCTCCATATTGATAATTCATAAAGTGCGCGAAAATAAAAAAGTAAACGCCTGCCTGACCAAAAATGGTGAGCCATTTGAAATTAACGCGACGGAGTTGGAGCTGTTCAAATGTCAATTTTAATTTGCCGCGCCGCAAGCGATTTGACAGAGAGGTAGATTGCCTCAAAAAAAAAAAGCTTAGCTATGGAAAAAATGATTTGAAAAAAATGTATAAAAGCGGTGCTGCCAATCTTCGGTGCAACATGTTGGGGCAATTAAAAATGCGCATACGCCGCGTTGCCGCCGCATTTGCACGCAGTTAGCGACGCGTCGGCGGCAATGGCGGCTTACTTGAAAGCCAGCAATTTGGCAATAAGGAAATCGAAATCAGTCATCAGCCAGCCGGCAGTCGGCAGTTGGCAGTGCAGAAATATATTGCATCTCTCACACCACGAGATGCACTCGAAAAGAGGTGAACTGTGAGATAAAAGTCCCAAAAATTCGTGTGGAAATTGAAGTTGACTGAGATTAACAGAGGTTTGGATTCGAGATTATTGAATGGTTTGATTGTGCTGACTGTTTTAATTGCTTAATCTGGATTTTGGCTCAAATGCGATAGAACAAGTTTGGGATTTCGTATGAATAGATTGAAATTTGTTGAATTTGTTGAATCAAATAAAAGCTATTTAATTTAAATATGGAAGTTTCCATAGGCGGAGGTTAACGTATTATGAAGTGTTTAAGCTGTTTATTGTATTTCTTATATGTTAGTCTAAACGAAGTATTTTTTGATTAAACTGACATGTATTTTTAAATATTACAAAATAAGGTACAAATAATTTAGTAAATAGTGGTGTACATTTCAGTTGTAATGGCCATGTGAAGTTTAACTTAATTTCTTGCTGGAACAAGCATAATGCAATCGAATTTACACCACAACACGCCCACAGCTCAAGGAGTTGAAGAATTAGCCAACAGCTCGGTATATGAAAAAAAAAGAAAAAAAAAACGTTTTTGGCAAGTCACGCAAATCTTTTCGGTCCGCTCATTAGACTAATGCACCTCGAATGCATACCCGTACCCATACCCAAAACTCAAATCTCGAATCCTATTCGCATTCATAATCGTGTTTGGAGCAGGGAGCCATGAGCTTTATTATTCAATTCGCGTTCCGCTAGAGCAGATCCCGCCCGAATCACGCACTTTATGAAGCCATTATATAAAAATATTTATTAGCAACACTTTTGCTTTTAATTAGCCAGCAGCAACGGCTGGTTTCCTTTGATTCAATCAATGTCGCTTGCGTGCCGAATGCGACCCCAGATCGCAAGACCGCCATGCCGCCATATCGATATTCAAATGTATTTCGGTTAATTAGAGTGCGGTTAATTTCGATGTTTATTAATGCCCTGGCCAGGTGTGAACAAAGTTTTTGGGTTGGGTTTTGCATAGGAAACGCTGAAAAACATTACATTACAAACGCCAGTTGGCCAGTGAGCATAATCAATCAGCGTTGCAGCATTCCCACACACGCCCCGCACAAAATAATAATAAAAAACAAAAAGAAAATCTGCAGCAAAGGAGTTGATTTGGTTTTGGCGGACTCCCTCGAACAACGAAACGACCCCAGCCGATGGCGTTAATAATGCCAATTGCATGTTTTATGTGCCGCAACGATGCCAATAACAATAATAGACTGCATATTATTAAGCGCTTTAAAATATTTGTAACAAGCATCGCCCAGTCGCAGTTGCAGTTGCAGTCGCAGAGTCTGGGCCAAAACCCGAGCCGGATCTCACTGGCTGACTGGACGACCTCTCGCGGGGGCACACACACACACACACACACACTCTGGCCAACAACATGGAGCGCAGCTCCACAACTTATGGCCAAGTCAGGACAGACACGACGACGTGGTCAAGACTTCAAGACTGGTCGCTGTGTCTGTCGCAGTTTGCAGTTTGCAGCCTCTAATCATTGCTCTCTTTTATATGGTTTATGGCATTTCCGTTGCTGTTTCTTTTGGGTGTCCCAGCTATTGCCAAATTCATTGCGATTGCGATTGCATTCGCAGCTTAGTCGGTACAGGCGTTTTTTTCTAAATATTTTTTTCCCTTTTTTGTATTTTTCCGTCTTAGTTTTGAGCACGCAATCGGGGAAATACATCTCGGCGTGGCTAATTGATTGATGAAGCTGTTGGCACCTTGGCGAGCCTTGGCTAATCACTAATCACCAATCAATTCATAAAACGGAATAATAACAAACGCCTGCAACAAATCAATTAGCCGCTTAATTATGACACTAAGCCCAGCTGGCCAGAAACGGAATGAACAAATTACCACCGGCGACATTAGCATAATAAAGCGATGCAACCACGGGCTGTGTCTCATAAATTATGCATACTATTTTTGGGGACAAAAGACCCGAAAACCGTTCCGTTGATGTTCAACACTATAACAAAGCGCTGTGTGGCGAGGGGCAATCGGCGGTTGAGGGGTAAACTCCGAGAAATACAGGCGGCTGATAACGGGCCAAAGTCTTTAGTTTGATTTTTTGCATATATGTATTTCATTAGTTGGCGAAAACTGCACGCCAGTTGAGGCTTTTGCTTGGGTGGGGTGGGGGGAACGGAGATTCGATCTTAGCTGCCACAAAACTGGTTCGCATTCCACTTTCAGTGGGGGTAGACACACGATCCCGAATCCAATCCGGGGACAGGATGATGCAGCAGCAGCAGCCGCAGCAGCAGCAGCTGATGACGATGATGATGATGGAAATCGTTATTGACAACGGAAGACGACGAGGCGATTTCCATGCAAATGGCCATGAAATGGAATTTGCCCGACGTCAGCGAAGGAAACGTACTTGAACCAGAAAACCAGGCCGACACATTAATGCAGCCTGACACCGCAGCCTTGGCTGATCGGCCCGAAAGATAGGGGAAGAGTTGAAGACGGACGCAACTCCGGTAGAAAAAATAAAGCATTTTTTTTGGGCGGCTGCTCCGGTTTCAATTAAACTCCAACTAATTGCAACGGACAGCGCCGGCAAACACAAGCCAAAATAAATCATTTATTACCCGCGCTGAAATACCAAACAAAATAAGAAAAAACACCACATTGCCCCAGGTTTGTTGCCTAAGTCTTTTGTTGGGGCGACGGCAATTTTCAAATAAAAACAAAAAGAAAAAAAATTTATAATAATCATAAAATAAAAACCAGACATGGGCCGATCAAACAACAATGCTTAGCAAACAACCTTGAGCGATAAAAAAGAAATCTTTTATTTGATTTCGCAAGCAAAGAGAAAAAAAACGTTGAGAAAAAGTAGCCAAAGCCAGAGCGAAATCAAAGCAGCCAAAACCGTAAAACTCCCCAGAGATTTTAATGACATTTTCGCAGGCTGGAGGAGCAGAGAACCACCAATTCACCACCAAACCACTGAGCCACCAAACCACCGAACCACAGAGCCATTGGGTGTGGGAGCGGGCAGAGGGTGCCTACTCGACTACATGGCAGCCGTCTGACAGACGCGTCACTACGTGAGCGACGTGTTTAAAACTTTAATGAGCCGCAAAATAATTGCAAATGCGACTCATGTCGCCCAAACAAACGTATTGCGGTGAGAAAATACAGATCCAGCGGGGGTCCGCTGGCCACGAAAAAGTAGGAAGCCAACACCCCTCCGGTTCCATTGCTTCCATTCCGAACGAAAGGAGCAGGGCAGCGCACCTGTCTAAGGAGGCCACACTGCCTGCACTCGGCTGCGGTTCGGTGTTGGGGCACTTAATTGCCCAAAGCGTGACTTAAATTTTGAAAAATCATAAAAGCCACGAAACCAACTGGCGCTGGCACTCAAAGAAAAGCTGCAAAATCCTTGCCTCTTAGCACATTCCTGGCGAAAATCAGGAAGCACTCAACTCGCCATCCTTTTCTGCCAGTTTAGGTGTTTGGCAATTTGGCAAATTAACAAGGGAAACAGGCTTAGGACGACCAGCTACCAGCTCCTCGTTCAGTGGCACTTGGCATGTGGCCAATTAGGAGCAGTTGCCGTCACTTAGTCATGGCTCTAAGCCCGCCGGATGAGTCGGCAGGTGGCTGAGTTCGGCTGCCTGTATTTTTATTGCCTTTTAATTATCAGAGCTTTAAACTGAAACAATATGGCAAAGTGAATAAAGTGAATAAAGTAAATAAAAGAGAACAACAAAAACGAAACGATAAAACTGTGCGAATTTCTTTGAGTCAGGTTCAAAAATGTGGGAATTTCCGTACGTATTACGAATCAAATGCGCTGCCAATACCATCGAAATCGAAAATCAGTTTGTGGGCGTAATTGCCTCAGAAAAAGGCACCCACACGCTTACATGCGTTAAATGCCTGCCAACGACAACGAAATGTATCTAAATACGCATAAATCATGGGGCCCGAGTGTCGCCGGGCTGACAACACGGCAATCGATTGCCAGATCCAGATTGGGATTCGGAATCCGATTCAGATCCAGATCTGGAGCAGCAGATAGGCGATATGAGCAAGTCCGCGTACGAGTATGAGTATGAGTATGCGGCATGACTCCAGCCCACAAATATTCAATAAGCACTCAAATATCGGGGGCGGTGGCAAAAAGGGGCTTACACGCTCAGATGGCGCGTTGATTGAACTCGGCTCGACTCAGATCGATCGATTTATCAACGTTTTCGGTTTCCAATCCAAACGTTTTAGCGCGTGCCCCAGCGCCGTGTCAGCTTAGCGCTCTCTCCATCGCCATTCATCCATCCATCCAACCATCTATCTATCTATCTATCTATCTATCTTTCTTAATCCCATGGCAAACATTTTTATTACACTCAAGCTGAGTGAATAATACGAATAATACTGTGCAGATGTCTGTAACCCACTAAAAGATGTTCTTCCCCCGTTATGCTCTATATAAATTCTTGCTAAGGATGACAAGACAAATTTTGTCAGTCAATTACAATTTGAACAGAAATATATACTTAATATGTATCATCCTGTACTTAGGATTTAATGCAGGAAAAGATTTATAGCTCCATAATTTATAATGAAAATACATAAACTTTTTTTCACACACTGGCATGATTTCTTGATGAACCGAAAGCGTATTTAAAGCTCATCGTATATAAGTAACTTCCAATAACTTAATCCCCGCACCTATTGTATTTTTGGAGATTAGCGCATTATTGACATCTTTGTGGCTGCTTTGGCCCAGCAGGTGATGTGCTAACGAAGCGGGCGGAGTTCGCTTTTGGCCCGTTCAGGCGTAATCAAGTGGTGGTTCTCGGAGCTAGTTTTTTGATTTATTTGCTGGGCATTTTAATGACTCCCCCGCCGTCGGGAGGCCCCGAAACGATCATTGACTTCTAGACGCGACTTTTATATGACCGTCATATAAACATGCATAAAAATTCATCAGCGGTGGACGGTGGACTGTTGTTATTTCCATCGCTATCAGCTCAATTTTTATGGCCTTACATTTCTGGTCTCGGGTCGGTGGTGGTGGTGTTGGTGATGGTGATGGTGTCTCTGTGGTGTTCATTTTATTGGCCCAATTTGTAAATATAGCGCAAAAGTGTCGAGCATAACAATGAGACTCCGACTCCAGCCATGGATCAACGGATCAACGGATCGGCGGGAAGAGGAACGAACTGAATGCGGGTGGTGGTTGGTTGCGTGGTGTAGCAATTGTGGACTTCTTGATCATGCCATCAAGTTCGTTGCCTTAGTCATTCGTTTCGTGCCGCATGATTTGTTGTGTATTTGTCATTCCTAATCGGAGGCAAATCAAACACGCACCTTTGAGTCAAAAGTGTGTAGAAATGTTTATAAATTACAACAAATCTAAAATGCACCCAAAATTGATAGGAAAATAGAAAAAAAACCCAAATACTAAAACGCCAACTGCAGAGGCAATCAAAATTTATGCATCAATAGCGGTTGGGTTTTTTTTTGGTTTTTGGTGGGTACTTTTTGCGTTTTCTAGTTGATTTCTGCCTCCTGCTTGAAACACGCATTATTTATGATTGCAAGGCATGTAATTCGTATGCTAATTGATAAGTATCGCGAAATTTATTAACCAGCCGTGCTGGACAACAACAAATAAATGCGTGCTAGCCGTGCGGCGTCAGTTTTCAAGTACACCAAACTCACACACAAACCTCTAATGCAAAAATCTCAAATCTTGATATATATAAGGCAGCTCGCTGTTGTTGTTGTTGTTGTTGCTGTTGTTGTTATTGTTTTTTTCCCAGCTAGTTCTCACGCACAGGCGCAGCTGCATTTGGTCAGCGGGTTGTACTTGACCCCGCGCCCGCCCCCTCGCTCTGCAGGCCGTGGCCCGTGACTTTTGTTATGCCGCCGCCACAAAATCAAGTTCAAAAGCTCGTACGCTTAAACATATACATATATATATGTATGTTAAATGCGATTTGCAAGGCAAATTTTGTGTAGCTGCTGCTCCGTTTTTTTAATAGCGTATAGCAAATATTTGTGTGTAACATAAAACCGCCAACAACATTGTGTACATAGCACAAGTGCGGCCAACGCCAAAATCGAGCAACTTTGTAACATCGAATCGAAGCCACTATCCACAAACAGCTAAACAAACAGCCCGGCCAACAACATTTCGCGTATCAGCAACATTAATTATAACAGCCACAACAGCAACGGCGGCAGCCACGGCAATATAAGGCGGTGAAAAAATGCGTTTATTTTAAAATGAAAATAAATTTACAGTGCACTGCGAAAAATGGTTGGCCACCTATGAGGACGCCCTAGGATTAAAGGGTAAATTAAACAATATACAGAAAAGACCAGTAGGAAATTAGAAATAGTAAAAAGTTAGTATTAGCAGTGGCTTAGTTTAACTGCTAAAAATGAATAGCAGTATTATCTGCGTGTATTGGGGAAGGATGATTGATGTGTGGCCATTCAATTTGCCTTCGTTACTGCAGCTGTCGGCCAGTGCGATGATGTAATAATTCTCGTTAACGTCGTGCTGTCTGCGGCAAATAGATCCGCGAACTCCGAATGGGGGACTCGGATTGGAAAAATCCCGGGTCCATATCTACGGCGTGTCGATCAATAACAACACGCACGCGTTTGCTGTGCGACATTTTTGTCGATTCTCGCCTTGATCTAGAATTTTGTTCCTATTAATTGATCTCATAATGACAGACACTTCAAAAGCGACATCACGACGTTTATTAATTAATGCAAGACCAAGATCGCAGCAACGTAGTCAGCCTCCTGCGTATGTAAAGTGCGTGCAAAAAGCACAAGGTATGCTAAGCAAAACCAAACAAATGCCGGCAGCTTAATTAGCATTCTAGATTACAGCACACAAACAAGTGCGTAACAAGAATTGAGGCAGTTGCGGCCCATAATGGATTTATGGGGTTAACGCGAAGGCTGCCCGGTAGATAGACGTTTATAGACAGATAGATGGATGGATATGTATATACTCGTAGATAAATGGTGGCTATGGGAGTTAGGTGGCTCTGGGTAATAATGGGTTTGGGTCAGATCGAACCAAGTCGGTCATTAGCGAGCAATGCTAAACGGAGGCAAATTGCTGTCAGAGCATTTCCCGCTTGCCAATATCTCAATCAGTGGCCAAAGTTTGTTGGCATCAAGTGCATAAATTAATGAAATTATCAATTAGCCAAGATACTCTCTCTATCTCTCTCTCAGCTGCCGTTTGCAGTTTGCAGTGCCACAGCTACTGTTGTGCTTCCCATGGATGTTTGCTGACTATCGGGAAAATCATTGCGCAAATGCACGCAGTTCATGTCGAAACTCAATTGCAATTAAAACCTTAAAACTAAAGTCTATGCAGCCAGGCAGAGGAAGTCCCCAGACTGTACCTGTGCCAACTCGTTAGGCGAGTGGAAAATGCTTTAATAGAAATTACCGGGCTGGCAAAATGTTTGCAATTGTTGTCTGCCTGCCGACTGCCCAAATTGACATTATCAATGGCTTTGCAAATGCGTTATTTATTTAATGCCACATCCAGCAACTTCTCGATTGTGCAATCCGATTGCTACCCTGGATATTTATGGGCATAAAACACTTAAAACATTTTCATCTATTCGATTTTGCATGGCAATGAGTTAACGTTGGCTAAACATAAATTAAATACTCAAATAGTAGATTTATAAATTTTAAATATAGTTGGTGCTGATTTAGTATGCTAGGAATATTTTTCTTTTATAAGAGCTGTTTAAGAAAGAATAAGAATGAGAAATGTTTAATAGGGTATTTTCCGTTTCATTGAAAACTTTGCCTTTGTTTGATTTTGATTTTGGATTTGTTTTGGTTTCGTTTCGTTTTGTTTCTCATTTCATGCAAATATTTGCAAATTTCTCAAATTAACGCGTAGGCGAGCCAAATCAAGCCGAAAGCGCTGGAAGTGTCGTCGTCTCAGCACCACCAACGGCACCACCAACAGCACCACCAACGGCACCACCAGCTCCACCACCACAGCCGCCTCATCTAACGACGCCCCCACCGGGCACACTTCTCCCCCGCGGCCCCACAGCAAGTTCATTGAACCACCTACGAGAAATATGCAAATCGCAGCGACGTGGATGCAGGGAAAATAAATCACATGAAATGGACTAACTGGCTGGCAAAAACAAAAGGAAAACTAATTTCAATTCGATCTTTTGTGGCCTTTGTCTGGCGTTGCTCGTAAGACCTAATAAACAGAAACACGAAGCAATAATTGTATAATTTTTCTTTTTTTGTTTTTTGATTTTTTATTATTTTGCGAGTTTTGCTGCAAGCCCATTAAAGTGAAATTAATGGCTGTCGCCCGCTGCGGAATTTTGGCCAAAAGCTGTCGCAAAGATTAATGCGGTCCAAACTTCCTCACAAGGGACATTCGATATTGAGCGTTCGACTTTGAAACACTGAGCACCGAACTGCGTTTTCTTAATTAATAGCTCACAGATTTTTATTGCCGCACATCTTTGTCAAATCAATATTTATAAATTATTTATAAACGCAACAGGCCTGAACCCCACAAACATGCGGCTAATTAAAATGATGAATGCGAAGCGTTTCAACTCGAAAATTAATTAAGCAAATTATCCATTTAAATAAACATAGAATGTGCCGCTCGCCTGCTCGATGGCTTTGCGCTGATAAAGTCGAAAAATAGTCGATTTGGGAAGCTGGCGGAATTCGTTGGACAAGTTCGCGGCTGCCAATTAGGGGAAGTGGAAAAAAAGAGCATTCTTAATTGTAATTAATTAGCGCTGTCAGTTTTCCCAATTGTCCCCGGTTGTGAGTGACAAAATAGTTTGCCAAAGTGGTATTGCTGATGACCTGCTTTCGTAGACATCATTAGCGCTTAATATTTAAATAAATTTGATTTTTCTTGAGAGCCAGACGAACATAAAATGATCACGCCCAGTTTTCTGCTCGATTAAAAATATTCATTAGGCCTCTTCGAAATTGTTCACTTGATTACAGACCAAAACCGATTTCAAAGGGTTGCCCCTGCCACATGCGGCGTAATTAAATTTCCTTTGTTGCCTGGGAATTCGCTACGATTATAATTGTGGCGGCCCAGGGCGTTTTTCTGCCTATATTTCTAACTATATATCTGTTAATATTTTTCCCTTTTTTTTTTTGGTTTAGGCTGGGCTGGGCCCTTCATTCACACAATTAGCAATTTCATGCGTCTTTGTGTCTGGCTTGAAGTATGAATTTTCGTGGCCTTTATTCCGTTTCGTTTCGTTTCGATCTGTTTTCTGTTGTAATGTGTGAAATTGATTTTCGCTTGGCAATTGGGCTTGTAATGGCCAAAAATGTTTTTCTCACCCTGCGGAGGTCTTCGTTCGAAGACAATTAAGCGAAATAGATGGGAGCTCACTGCTTCCTACTGTTCAAGCTGAACTTGTAAAGCTTAGCCTTAGTCCGTGTAAACTGGGTCAATTTTCATTGTATGTATGTCTGTATGTATGATTTGATGGCATGGGTTATCCTCTGCCGAATAACTTGTGGTTTGGACATGTCGGCTCTATCAAAGCCTGTTTCTGGCGGCGATTTATGGATGTGGGGACACCTTCCCTGACAGCATCATCACCTGGCGTTGCCAGGCACTCGTAACATTCATGCAACATTCGCATTCAAATGACACTAACGGCTTTGTCATGTACTGGGCCACATGTAACTGTACGGTTTGTCTCTTCTGGAGAGCCAGTAATCATGCTCTAACGACAGAGACAAACACGTATATAATTTGTATAAGGCGCTGCTATGTGGTGAATCGTCAGCGGGTTCATATAGAAATCTTGTAATCTGATAGGCATGACAAGAAATATTTTGCTTGTCATTAAATTTACTTTTATTTATGCAGCACTGTCTATCATTGTTGATGTTGTTGTTGTTGCTGTTGCCGCTGCCGTTGCTTTTCGATTCGCGTGTTTTGTTTCGGCGGCGGCTTGAAATTAGTGAAAACTCTTCACATCGAGAAGACTGACTGACTGAATGGATGGTATGGTATGGTATGGTATGGTATGGTTTGGTATGGGGGAAACTTGAAAATGTATGCATGCATAAGTTGGCGCCTGCTAACGTCTTATAGTCATCGATTTTCGACCATTGTTGGTGCTGTTTGCTTGGCTGGTTTGGAGTTGAGTAATAGGCGAAATATTTGCGCATGCCTCATTACGGTTGCCTTTTGGGTTGCGGTAATCGATGGCGGTGTAAGCCAGAAATGCGCGGGAGTGGCGAAACAAAAGACTTAGGCAACGAACTTGATGCAATTAGAACGATAGCAGCGCATTCCATCAGATGCGTGACATTTCCAGTAATGACATCACACCACCACTGGCAGTAGCACGCAAATGTCAACAAAGTGCGTCATCGATGACAATCAATCTCGTGTGGACAAAGGGCAGCAAGTGGTGGCTAATCGGTAGCCAACTAGATTGACAGCTTCACCGACTGAGCGACAGTCAAACAGACAGACAGACAGATCGACAGACATTCGGTCTAGACGACATGTGTAATGACGCGTACGTCGGGCAAAAAAAAAAAACGTCAGTAGCAACAACAATGGCCTAGCATAATGAGTACAATTACTGGCCAAGCAAATCAAATGCAACGCGCTACCAACGCTTTGAATCAGTCACAATTAATTGCAGCCAGCAGCAGCAGCAGCAGCAGTCGCCGGTCCGCAAAAAACGCTCATAAATTATAGCAGCGGCGGCAGAAAAAAGTATTAATTAAAAAAGAAGGAAAAAGCTGCAACGGTAACAACAGCTATTAAGAAAATTTCTTGTTGACTCATCCGAGTCCACAATTAACAACTCGCAGACTACCAAGAATCGCCGAGGCTGCGACTTCGGCCAGCATTTCTTGCACTCATTTGTCGCATTTTGTCCCAGCCACTTGGCGATTTCTTTGTCAGAGCTCGGCAATTAAACAATTGTTGTTATCGTAGTTGCTTCGTTTTTTTTTGCTTTTTTTGTAGTTTTGTTTCTGAGATGCAGCTGTTGTGGTTGTTGTTGTTGTTGCCGTCATCATTGCAGGCTATAAATTTTATTTAATTTCTTTGCCCCTGCCCCTTAAAAGCACACGCCCTGTTGGCTGGGGATCTCGTGACTTGCGTTTCGCAATTGTGAGAATCGAGTATTAAATAATTCTTTGCATATTTATTTATAAGCATTATTCCTGCCTCTTTTTCATTCTTAAAATGCGATTTCCTCAAAGCTGATTAGGCGTTTTCATTTGCAATGTTCCAGGCTGTAGGTTCCAAAGATTCAAATTAATACTCTAACTTTTATTTGATTGACTTATCGCACTTCCTTAAACAAACTGTTTAGCTATACAACTCAAATACATAAAGTTGAATATTAACTGATGCGCAAACTATTAATAGACTTCATAATTTTTGTAGCCCCAAGCACACTTCAGAATTTAAGAATCATTTTCTATGCCCCCTATCAAACCACAAATAAAAATCTGTAATTACTAACATTAAGCATCGTTTAGTCAAAGCGAGGCACATACCAGTATTTGATAAACCATTAAAAGCCCCATTATTTGCCAAACATCAGCAATGACCAACATGCCCAGTTCCTCTCCAAAAGCGAAGCACTAATGCCTCATGCAATTGTAATTATCAATATAAAATGAAACAAACAACAGCAAAAAACTCCGTTTGCTCACAGCTGTATTTCCTCTTAATTGTACAGGAGGAAGAAAAAATAAATCGCTTTTCCAATAAATTGCATCACAAGACTCTCAACAATCCCAATCCCAATCCCACCAGCACCAGCACCATCGACCATATGGACGCGGCAATTGTTAAAGTGTTGAAGTGTTTTTATTTAAATTGCTCAACTGAACTTGTAATTATGGCGCACTCTGATTATTGCTATTGCTGTTGCTGTTGTTGCTGCACCCCGGGTTTAGCATAAGCCGGACTGGATATAAATTATTTTTAGAGCCATGTTGGAATTTTCACTCGCACAGCTTCTCACTACTCGAAAAACATAGCAATTAATTGTAGTTAAAAATGCTTTAACTAACGGTTTAATGGTCAAACAACAAAAGCGGCTGTTGACTTGTCGGTTAATTGTATTTGAGATCGCTGTCTCTGCTAATTGATAAATCTCCATTGGCCAAAAGGCAAAAGCCAAGCTTTCGATGGGCGGCAGTTGCACATAAAATGCAATTACAAACGCGTAAAACCAAAGCAAACGATTGGACTTAGGCTCCGGTTGAAAACACAACTCACCTGCAGCAGGGCAAATACGATTTTGACGGCTCTTTGCTTGGAATTGAAAACGGAATCTCCCCCAGAATCTCCCTGTGATCGCAGCTTGCAGAAGTAAGGCCACAAAAACACACGCGATTCCGCACTCACACACGGGGGGATATCTTGGCCAGGCTCAATCTATAAGACGCGGATGTGGTTGGCAGCAAAAACTGGCAAGTGAAATATTTATGCAAATTTATTTCAGCTTCTTTTTTCGTTGTTGTGCAGCAGCAGCAGCCAGACTGTGTTGGTGAAATGCATTTGAAGACATTAAGCGGCACACTTGGCAATTGTCGTCGTTCGGGGCAGCGAAGCGATTTGATTGAAGTGGGGCTGCCGACCAGGTCCACAAACCGACAAGCCGACAAACCGACAGTCCGACAGTCCGAGTGGCAGGCGAAACGTTGTTTAACAATTGTTTCTTTTTAACTTTTTTCTTTTATTTCGTGTTGTATTTTTGTTTGGTTGGTTTTTTTTGTGGTTTGTGTGATCCGGCAGGATTTGAGTTGTCAATTAGTTTGTTACGGCTGCTATCACTTGGCAATTCGGAGGCGCCCGAAGCGCCGTTATCTGCTGCAAAACAAATGACACCACAAAATGGCAGCGCGTTCGTTGCCTAAGTCTTTCGTTTTTTTTGGCCCGGCGAGAAGATTGAAGTGAAGCTGAATCGTCGACTTAGTCGACTTAGAGCCTCTGTTTCTTTATTTGTATGTCATTAAAAGACCGCTTTATTGCAACATGTTTTTCTATATACAATATAATTAATTTACTGATACAAATATTTTATTGTACGCTCTTTATGTGATCTTTTGGCCAGCGAGTAATTAAAAATAAATTTAATTTAATTTGCCTTTTTATTTATTTATACTCTCGTATATTTTTGTTTTTTGTTGCCGATCGAAACGAGTTTGGTCTTTTGTTAACATTACTTTATATGTATGCTAGTCTTGTCTTGGCATAGGGCATTTGAGGCTACAAACTGGCATATATGTTTTGATTTGGTTTTATGGCCGCACTGAATGGCTTTTTACTGTTGGCCAGACTTTTTACGAGCACTATTTTTCAGTTGGTAGCCGCCGCACAGTAACAGATTAAGTTTGAGTGCCAGCTGCAGGCGGGATTTTCATTTTCATTTTCATTCGCCCCCTCCAACCGAAAAAATCATTTCCATTTCGATATACGCGCAGTTCATTGGCCAGGTTCACAATAGCGACGAAAATCGCACGCAAAACGCCCTGGAAACGCGCGCACGCGACAACAAAAAACGCGCACGCGATTCGCCAGCGAAACGAGAAAACTCAATACAAACTCAGGCTAAAATCGCGAACGTATTTTAGCGCGCAGTCGCAACCAGCTTAAACAGTCCCGCAAGAAAGTCGCACAGAAACTGCAAGAGGATAAAAATTGCAATCGGCTCACAGCCCGACTGCAGTAGCAGCAACAGCAGCAGCGCAGCAGCAGCAACAGCAGCAGCAGCAGCGACAGCAACACGTTGCAGTGCCGGTGCAGCAGCAACATCGGCAGGAGAAGCAGCAGCAGCAGCAGCAGCAACAGCAGCAACAGCAGCGTTGCAAAACGTTAAGATCTCTCGGCAAAAACAGGCAACAACCTCTCGAAGACCGACTGACCGAGTAATACAGTCCAGCAACCCAACAACCGCAGCCACAACAACAACAACAGCAACACGGCCCGAACTCTCTGGCTGGAACCAAAAAAAAAGCCGCTAAAAGCGCCAAGCCATGAAAACCTGTTGTGCACCGATCGCTGCCAGCGTCGTTCGTTGCTTCGTGTTTATCGCGAATCTCGCTCTCTTAGCCAACTCTCTGTGGGCCAACTCTCTGCGCCTTCCAGTGGAGAGCGACTGGCTTAGCGGTTCATTTCCAGTTGGCTGCAATATCAGTTGCCGATCTGCTTTTGACCAATAAAAAAAGGGGCTCCAACTCAGGCGTCTGGAACGACGTCGGCTGCGAAGTCAGCCGCATCTTAACGACCAAAAAGAGAAGTGAAGTTAAGAGAGCTTGTCTGCTCTTACTGGCCAATTTGCTTAGGGCCAAAACGGACTGATAAGAAATTGAATAAAATTATATGAATTTCATTAGGCCGCACCAGAAAAGAGCACACACATTTCCTGCTTGGCCACGCCTGGATATTACCGCTATCGAGGCTCATTTATCGCGGCAAAAAGGAAGCGAAAAGTGCTTGTGAGAATATATTTTCATTTTCAAATTTCAGATACAAATCATAATTGAAAGGGGCCTTTAAAAACTATACCAAAATAAAGAAAAGAAAAAGAGAGAGGGGCTGGATGAGCTGTTGCAGCGCGCAGCGGACAGGCGACACTTGCCACACGTCCAAAGGTTGCGACTTTGACAATTTAATTGTCACACGCCCGCCACTTTTGGTCAGCTTCCCGGCTCGGCACGAACTTGCCGCCTCGAACTCTATTAACGAAGCCAATTGACGGACACTTGAATGGCCAGCCGCTGTCACTGGAGGGGGGAGTCCCAAATGGTGGGATAGGGTGTGCAGGGGGAGGGCCGTTGGAGAGGTGAGACCCCAATGGACCACCGAACGGCATTAACATAAACAAGTGTTGCAGGAGTCGCGAGCTGCAAAAGGGTAACAGAAACATCCCGAACATTGTCATAAATAACGCGACAATGACAACTTGTTTGCGCGGAATCGGAATTGGAGCTGCGATTGGGATGGGTGATGGTGCACATAAAAAAAAATAAGTGTACTAACTAAGTGCATAACAAAATGTATATAAAATACTTTAGTAAATAGTCAGATATAACTATATTTCTTGTTCCCAAAGTTTAAGTCATTATAGAGAGGTGTATTTATAATAGTACTAGTTCTAAAGCTTTTTTGCCATGCACAATGTATTTTCAAGTGTCACACTATATGGTCAAAGATTTTTAAGAATTTTTTTTTAGTGTGGCGGTACTGCTATCGCAGTCGGAATCGGAATTGCGGCCTAATGCAGCAATTGACGTGCGGCGTTTGCACCTAGCTGAGTATTTGATCCGTCCGCAGGTCCCAGAGGCGGAGGCCACATAAAAGTGGCGCGGCAATTGCCAACTTTGGTCACTGCCGGCGACAAGTGTAAAACGACTGTCTCGGAGTCTCTCCAGGAGTCGGCGGCGCTGGGATCTCGGGGATATTATGGCTGAATCGAATCTTGGCTGAAGCACTCGACTTGGTGCAAGTGGTGCTCCTGGCACAGAATCGCCATTCGCGACACAGTGCATTTGTGTGTTTATGGCAGCTGCCGTTTGATACTCATTCAAGTGCCGCCTAACATGATTTCGGTGTCATCTGCTTTTCAGCTTTAATATTGCCTGTTTAATGTGACATTTGCAGTAGATGTTGCCTATTGCTGTTGCCTCCGCTGCTGCTGGGCTATTGCATTATTTATGAGCCTCCGATCGGACGCATTGGATCGGATCGGTTTGGATCGGATAGGATAGGATAGGATAGGATTGAATTCGGATTCGATACCCACATTCACCTCCCATTCGCTCTCACCGCCTCTGTGGCCCCTGGATGGCATCTTAAACGTTTCCCATTTTTAATTTAGTGATGATTGATGTCTTGTCCACGTCGCCTTGACAACGACACACTTGACTCTGCACCACTGCATCCACCACGACTGACTATACATCCATGATATCCACTGTATCCATCTAACGTCCGTCCCCGTCGGATTCGCATTTGGCTCGCCTGTGGGGATACGCAGCTGTGTCTTTGGCACAAAAGTCAATTAAGCCGCGATTTAAATGCTGCCAGGGTCATGCCTTGGGAAAGGAGTGTCCATCCATGGGAAGCTGGGACTAGAGTGACTCTGCTCCCAACTGGCCAGCAAATGGTCCTCGGGTACGTGCGGCTGCCTGGCCCCAAAATGGAGACCAGTGAGCGCCATTTGACCTGATTTTATTTGCACTATTTTATTTTTATTGCTCACTGTTTGGCTTGCACTGAGTGAAATTCAACGTGAGAGTTCTAGACTTTGAGTAAAATTCTGAATATGAGTATTCTGAATTAACATTAATTTAACTTTTAGATCAGTTAATACATTTTTATTTGGCTTCGCTCTACTTGTGAAGCTTAGCTGCAAAAATATACTTTGCATTATATTATAAGCCTCAAAGGATCTTCTTTGCTATCTGGGAGTTTCCTGTGCGACTTTGCTTTTGGTAGTTGACTTAAAAATTTTAGATTTTGGTTGTGCCATGTTCAAAATGTTTGTTCAAGTGTTTGAGTGCATTTGGAATGAATGGGCAGCCATTGTGGGCTTCTCCCGGTGCATGGCAATGATGCGGAACCGAGTATAAAGCGAAATTGCATCCACAAATTGCCAGGGCGACGGCCATCGACAATTTCATTTCTTTGCCATCGAAGTGCGCCGGAGTGCTGCTGCTGCTGCGCCTTACTGCTTCCATTTGGAAGCCGAAGAGCGGTTCAAAAGGTTTGCCAAATTATAAATTAAAAGTAAATCGAATCGAATGCTTAGCCATTTGTCTGTGAACTTGAAAGTGGTGCTGCCAATGTGAAAGCCGGCTGGCTGAGTGGACTCCAGGCTCAGGGGTCAGCTCCAAATACAAATACCCAGCGAAATGGCCAACCGAATGGCGTTGCAGGTGCATGCCAAATCCGTTTGTCAGCGTCAGCATCTTGGTCGTGTGTTTTTCCAGCTAGTTCTAATTTGCATGCAAACGGATCTGTGGACCGGACCGGAATCGCATCGACCAGACTAAACGCTGAACTGGACGGTACGTCGGCGGCGGCGACCTGCCACAAGCCATGACGAATTACTTGACACCCGGACGGGCCATAAAACGCGAACGTTTTTGTTTTTTGGCGGGGGCGTTCCGTTTGGCCCCAGTTCTTGGGGTCTTTTGCTCTGCGGTCATGGCCAGAATCGGGTTCTGTGGCCAATCTCAATTGGTATTGATGGGGCCGAGTGGGATCGAGTGGGATCGAATGTGAGGCGGCCGGCAGGTTGCTGGCTAATTGCAATCGTCGTTGATGGCCAAGACATCTCTCTTTTGGCTGATTTACGGCCTAACAGCGCCGCTTGATGGGGTGGTCGTCAGGTTTTAGTGCGTGCATCACTCATTGTTACAGTTAGAGAGCTGGCAGCTCTAATTTAATTTAAATGCAGACCGCCACAGCGACACCCGCCGCTGTCGCTCGTTTGTCTGCCTGCAGCGGCTTCGGTTACCATTACTAGCATTACTACCATTACCGCCACCTCGCACCACCATGTCCATGTCCATGTCCAAGCGGATCTTGCTCCACATCCACATCCACATCCACTTGGCTCCACTGGCTCCACTGGCTGGTTGCAGGTTTTCGAGTGTGTTTGCCTTGGTGGCGGTGAAATTTCGAGCGCCTGGCGTGGGCGTTTTGGCTCAAATGCCTTCAGCCGGTCTTTACGGCCGCCGTTTGAATGCGCTTTAATTTCTATGGCCCCGGACGAGATTGCAATTCATTTCCCTGCCATTTGGCGGCCAGCTCTGACACACAATTAAATCGTCAAACACAACAAGAAATTAGGAATAGGAAGGAATAGCAATAAAAAATAAGTTGGCACTTCCCACAAAACACCTCATGAACAACCCATAAACGTCGTTATCATTGGTAGCCTCATTCAGGTGATTTATTACAGCTTAGTAAATTAAATCCTTGGCTAAGCAAAAAGAAAATATTTTTCCCAGTGCCTCCCACTTTTGGAACCAAACTTGGGCAAACCAACTCTCATCATCATCATCATAATTCGTGCGGGGGCATTATCAATTGTCATCGCCGGATCGCAGTTGTCATCGGACCGGGCTTATTGCTGTTAATCCATTCTGCGCGCTCTTATCAACATCGCCATCAGCGCAAAAGCGAACATTTGTTAAACACTAAATGCACTTATTTGTTTTGCGGCAGCAGCAGCGGCAGCGGCAGCCCCAAGAATGCAATCAACGTTGGCCACACAGCAACTGCTGCAACTGCAACTGCGGCAACTGCAACTGCGGCAACTGCAACTGCGGCAACTGCAACTGCAGCACCCTGGTTGACTGCCTAACTGACTGACTGACTGGCTGACTGACAGTGGTTTTGGCCGGGGCTGCTCAGTGGGGAAGCTACTAAAAATGTGGCAGTCTCCGGAGCTCCAGAGCCAGGTTTTTTTTATTTTTTATTTCATTTTTATTTTGTCTGTTGTTTTTCATTTGACTCCCACGTTTGCGATGGCGCATTGCACAAATTGCATTATTTGCACGCCGCGCAGTTGCAGTTGCAGTCTGGCTGACTGTTGTTGTTAGTATTATCATCAACATTGTTCTTGTTTTTCGGCCTCTTCCTGCGGCACTTGACGCCACGAGAACATAAAAATGCTTTTCAGCACTCGAAATGATGATGACTGTCCTCCGCCCCCTTGTTCGGCTAAACTACTCCAGTCAAAATAGCATTTTAATAGACGCAACAGCAACAGCAACTGCAGCAAAAGCCCCCGAGAAGTCGAAACGACCCAGAGCCAAAGTTGCGGCCAAGTCAGTGAACATGTGAAAATACTTTGGCCTGAACCGCAACGAAAGGGGGGTGGGTAGGGGGGAAGGGAAGGAGGAAGGCTGAAGTCACAGGAATTGCCAGCACACGCTTTTCTAATTTAAGAACCTTTCGCTGCATGTCCAGAAATTTGACATCAACTTGCCGCTTGCTTGCCAAATGTTATCTAAGCCACAAACGGAATCCAGTTAGCTGCGTCAGTCGGAAGAGCAAACAAAAGCGTTTGAAAAACGGACTGCCAGAGGGGATGGCAGAGGGGGTAGGAGAGGGGGTAATGCGGCTAGACGCCCTGTTTGCCTGAGCACTTGACTTGCCCCATTTGCTGCCGGGGTGGTGGGTGTTGCTATTGCTGTTGATGTTGCTGCTGTTGCTGTTGCTGCTGCTGCTGCTGTTGCTGCTGCTGCTGCTGTTGCTGCTCTTGATGTTGCTGGTGTAATGAGCAACCACTGCAACTGTTGCCGAGGTGGCAAGTGAAGTGCCCATCATGACAGCTGCAAAATGCAAGGCGAAGATGATTTATAATTGTCATAGACTTCCTGGTTTTGTTGTCTAAGCGTGCGATGAGCTACAAGCCGAGCACTGCCAACACGAATCATATCCATGGCATATACATTTCAGCACATTTTCAGCACCTGCTGCGAACTGTGATCATGATCTCACTGATCATTAGATGCTTTCTGCTGGACACGTAGATAAAATCAAATAGGTATTTGTTTATTATATGTCATATTTTGAGTTTGTAAAATAAGCTAAAGTAATTCTTTGTTAATTTTCAGAAACCAATTTGAGTTGGTAAAATAAAAGAAAGTAACTTTTTGTTAATTTGCAGAAACAAATTTGAGTTTATTCACTCAAGCATCTAACGAGTTCAAGTTATGATGGCAAATTCAAGTTTTCACCTAATGTTTATAAGCATAAATAAACCGCTCTGATTTCGTATGCTCATGTCAATATAAACATTTTATGGCCGCTTTTATGAATGCTTTTATATTGAATTTAAGGTTGGATATGCAAAACTCCTAAAAAACCTTTATTAATGCCTTTATTAAAGCCATATATATATAGATATATATATATAAAGCCGTATAAACTCTTAAAAAACCTTTATTAATGCCATATAAAGTGATTAAACAGAATTATGACCATAAGTTAGATTAATTTATAATGGATCAATATATGGTAGAAACTGTGTTCGTTTTCAATAGAAACCATTTGCTTGTTGAATAAGAGACGCACATTTAGCGAAATTAATGCTACAAATACTGTTAATTGTAATGTGTAATTCCCGGATTCAGTTGAAGCTGGACCAGTGGCTCATATTCCGTTTCCTTTGGCTGGTAGCCGCAGTTCCGCATCCAACAATAGCCACCGCAAATGGCCAAGAGGCAACCACCGACTTATGCAACTCCAGTCAGCCGACGACGACGGCTAAGCAAAGGCAATGGCAATGGCGGGCAATTTATTTAATTGCAAACGGCATGAGAGCTCGCCACGCCCTGAATTTATTTTAATTAGCCCGATATTCGCTTCATTATATTTACATACATCAACTGCAGCAAGCTGGCAAACTGGCAAACTGGCGATCTGGAGATCTGGAGATCCGGCGAAGCGAAGCGTTGCCCAGAAATAGTTCGGTCTAATAAGTGGCATTTATAATTTTATTGACTGCCAGGCCAACCCAGCGAACTATGGCAACATGAGATTGTGGAGCGATCGATTGATGCCGAGTTCTGAGATTCAGTTTTGAAATCCGCTGCAGCAGAAGCGCTTGCGGCTCTGAAAATTTGGACATATGCCAGTCTGGGTTTTTTCTTTCGCCGTTTGGATACTAAATTTTTCGACATTAGTTGGCAATTTTTTGTGGCCCAAAGCTGTCACGCCGACAGAACGTCAAGGAGAGATCACAGAAACGGGAAAGACTATGTGTACAATAAGGAATTTCGAGTGCTCTAATATAAGTTTCTTTGGAGATAATAAGATCTTCTACTTAAGCAACTTTAAACTATGGAATTAATTTGAATTGGAAGAGGTTAACTACTTTATCTGACTGCATACTATATAAGTTACTTAGTGAAGCTACAAGTGTCTAGGACAGGACTCAACCCTTTGGAAAGGGTACAAACCCCTTCGAGCCACAACACATTTGCCACATTTTGACTTCTCGTCAGAGGGCGATGTGGTTCCGCTGGCCACGGCAGTGTTTGCTAAACAGGCACACTTTGAGCCGGATCGGATCTAGTCGGAACGGAACGGAATAATGCTGGCTGGCTGGCTGGCTGGATTGGCCCCAGACCCTGACATATTCCTCGTTGACGGAGCACGACTTGGTCGGAGGAGGAGCAGCGAGGCGGGCTCCAACGCCCTAGAGCCAAGCCAAGTCAAGCCAAGGCGGATCGGGGGCATCATTATGATGTGACTGCAACCAACCTTTCGGGAGGGGCACCCAAGCACCAGCCCTGCATTTGCAACATTTTCATTTTCGTTTGGTGGCTCGTTGCGCTGCCATGTGGCACACAACCACATTTATCAGAAAAATGCCCACTGACATTTCGGCCAGCCACTTGAACTGGGTTAGCAGTGCAGCAGCTCCAGCTATGCGCTCATTAATTTTATTTGTTGCCAAAAAAGGAGAAAAAAAAACCGAAAAATAAGATTGTTTCGTTTGACCTCGGGGCATCACTACTACAATCCGGATTTCTCAATACGCAATTTCCGTACAAGACTTACCAAATTGAATTGGCCAACAGATCGGATCGGATCGGATCGGATTGGATTGGATTGGATCATATTGGATCGGATCGATCAGAATGTGTAATTAAAGGGCGATCGAGAGTCGAAGGGCGGTCCGAGCCCTAATGAATGCCGGCAGCTAATTAAGTTTTTAATGATCCACATTTGGCGCACACAAGCTGGCAAATCAATTAGCGCCCGCAGCCAGCCTAACAATATGGCTAACAAATGAGTTTCGGCCCAGTACAGCCAGTCCAGAGCAAATGGTTTTGACAATTGCAGCCGAACTACGCCCAAACGCGGAGCGTAATCTCTGATGTAATCTGGATCCAATTGGCGTTTGCCGCTTGGCGTTTGGCGTCGTTGGCCTGAAATATGTTTTATCGCATTTATTATCAGCTGCACC
Organism: Drosophila teissieri; assembly: GCF_016746235.2. Taxonomy (NCBI): domain Eukaryota; kingdom Metazoa; phylum Arthropoda; class Insecta; order Diptera; family Drosophilidae; genus Drosophila; species Drosophila teissieri. Next base: position 24,691,835 of record NC_053032.1, on the reverse strand, counting down.
AAATCGTCTATAATTGAAAAACTGTTAACTAGATTAGCTGCCATTAGAGCGAGCGATCCAGCGATCGAGGGGGCCAGCCAGGCCAATTGGGTCTCGAGTCCAGACCGATTCATATCCAGTTTATGGCCATTTAGTTGTGTCCGCAGTGGGAGATAAGTTTGTGGGTCTGTAATCGACATGGCCAAAATGGCGCTGACCACGTTCATAAATAAGCTGCGGCTGCCCCAAAGGGACATGCCATCCATTCTCCGTTTCTTTTTTTTTGGTTTGAATTTACTTTATTTATCTAAGTGCCTCCAAATCAGCCTTTTGCTATGGCTGGCTGCTCTTTGAAATCTAATTAAGTTGTTTAAGCGGAATTTGTGGCCATAAAATTATGCAAATATCGGTGCGCCACCGCACTTCTGCCCCACTCGATTGGCACTCTGCGGATGCATATTTGCATTGGTAATTTGCACGCCAAAAGCCCACAAAGCCTTCGGGGCCCCGAGCTCTTTTGGCTCGTAAATCATAAGTGGGTGAGTTACGGTTCAAATTGTATTTTTTTTCATTTTTTCTCCTTAGCGCCACTAAAATATTGGTTGAAGTATTAGGCGGAACAAATTTCATTTGACTGCACAGTTAAAGGGTGTGATTTGGCCAACTGAAAAGTTCTCAGGCTCCGTGGAAAGCCATTAATTCGGCACATAAAGTTCGACTTTTATTCACCATTTCACATGATTTCTGTACGCCTGCAGATACATATGCCCACACAGGTGCATAAAGATGTCAACGCTTAACTTATCAAGGCAGACGAACATGAACAACAACAAAAAACCAAAAATAAAAAACGCCAACGACGATGATGCGACAACGTTGGTAATACAATAAAAGCGCTGTGATTCCTGCTTTGGGTTTATTTGCGTGTCGCTGCTGGTCACAAAATACAAGTAGCGCCCACCGCTGACCGTTTATCAAACAACAATAAACTGTAATTTATGAAAAATGCCTGTAAAATGACGATAAAACAAGTGCCACGACCACGAGACGACACCACCACCACAACCGCCACCACCGAAAGCAACAAAATGCCGCTGTGCAGACGATGATGATGATGACATGGACATGGCTGCCAGTCTTGGTCTTCTGCGCATCCAGCCAGCAAACTGCAACCTGCAACCTGCAACCTGCAGTGGGAGTGTATGATTGGATGCATGGTGCTGTGCTGGCCAAGAAGACAACAATTCGTTTGGCCACTCGGCATGCCACTCGGGGCGGTGAGCAGGGGGCAGGGGGCAGGGGTCGTGGGTTAGCGGGTTCGGCGATCCCCAGCTGCATCTTCACATTTGGCCCGAGCATTTGACCATTGTCAACACGCTGGTTTGTTGTTTGTTGGCTTGCTCGAAAGCAATTGTCTCGGTGCCCAGTTTGATGTAGTGGCACTGGGGTATATTACTTATTATATTCTTTTATTTCCTTAAATGAAAATTTCAGAAAATGTATTCAAGCAAACTGAATAAACTTACCAAAATACCTTAAACCCAAGTGAAGTTTCACTACCTTAAAAGAAGCCGCATTCAATTCTTTCTAAATTCCAGGGCATCTGCGGTGCGAGTATACCCCTTGTGGGCATTCTCCGCCGTTTATTTGGGTCACTCTGGCGACAGGTCAGACAAGCCACAGTTTTATGCGTCGCAACTTTTGCTTTCGAGCGTTGGCGCAAGCTCCTTTGCATTCTTTGTGTTGCATTGTGTTGGCCACTCGCCTGCACTTGCATTGGAAATCAGTGGCCAAAAGGGTTCTGCAAGTCAGCCCTTAAAAATGCTGACTCCTTCAGTTTGGCCAGAACAATGCCAGCTGCGCCTTAAAAGCCGAGCCCAATCCTTCAATGGGTCACTAGTCGAAAAGTCGGGCATGTGGCAACAAGTGCTGTTGGTCGAGACCCCTAATTGGTCTCATTCAGACGTTCTCCAGCGTTTCTGGACACATTTGAGGATGGAGGTTGGGTTCCGAACCCTGCTCCACTATCGATTGGAATCCTGTGATTGCTGGTTTGACGATGTTTTGGGCTCTGACAACTCAACGGCTTTAATGTGGAATGATCAGACATATCCACATTATCTGAGACACCGACAGGATAGCGACATATTGGCGGTGTCCTGTCTGAGATCTCACCAATACCAGGAAGTACTGCTAGCATTAAGCGCAATGCTGGATCAAATACGTAGCTCACCCGTGGTACTGCAGCTTTGTGGAGGTGAAGATTCCAACCAGGAACTGAACTCAGCGCGGCTTATGTTGAAACAAAGTCAGGACTTAAAAATGCCCAATGTTGTGTTGCTCTCGTGGAAGTTTGTTACCTCTGGAACACTCTATTCCTACGAAATGTTTCCAGAGTTCAAAGTTCAAACACTAGTTTATCAAGCGTACCGCACACTGTTCCCTTATAAGCTGGGCAACCTGCAAGGATATCCTATACGAACCATTCCAGATAATTCTGAGCCACATACCATCGTGCAAAAGATATCGAATGGTTCCATTACCATTGAAGGTCCTGTTTGGCAATTGATGGTTGAATTCGTCAAACATCTTAACGGCACTCTTCAGCTGCCAATAGAGCCACATCCGGAGAGGTCCTTTAAACTGGTCCAGATCCTGGATTTGGTAAGAAATCAAACCGTGGATATAGCAGCCAGCTTGAGGCCCTATAGCATCCACGCGCAACGCAGCAGCACGCACATTTATGGCTTTCCGATGATGGTGGGAAACTGGTGTGCGATGCTACCTACGGAGAGGGTAATCCGTAGCCATGAGGCGTTGACCAGATTGATGGAGTCTCCTTGGACGTGGTTAGTCTTGCTGCTTCTCTACGGTCTGCACAGATTTTTGGTACTAAAAACACGTTTAAGAAGTTCACTTGTGCATCTGATAAAACTGCTGATTAACCTGGCGCTTATCTGCTTTCTACAAGCTCAACTTTCGGCCTATTTCATTGGACCCCAGAAGGTGAATCACATTGCCAACATGCAGCAACTAGAGGAATCGGGTCTGAGAATCAGAGGCATGCGATCTGAGTTCATGGAGTACCCCATCGATATGAGGATTCGGCATGCATCCTCCTTTCTGCTGCACGACGTTTTCTTTGATTTGACACAATATCGTAATAACTTCAACACATCTTATGGCTATACGATCACCTCCATTAAGTGGCAGCTGTACAAAGAAGCCCAGCGGCATTTTCGACGACCTTTGTTTCGCTACTCGGAGGATATTTGTGTCCAGAAGCTGTCACTCTTCTCACTGATCCTGCAAAGCAACTGCTTGTACCGCCACGAAAACAAAAAGTTCATCCTACGACTGCACGAAGCCGGACTCATTTACCTGTGGTATCGCAGATCCTACTACGTAATGGTCACTGCAGGACGCTTCCCCATCGGGGACTTGAGCACAGTCCATCAGGCGCAACCCATTCGCTGGTCCGAATGGCAGTATGTGGTGTTACTATATGGGGCTGGACTTTTACTTTCTGTGGTTGTGTTCGTCATCGAGCTCACTGTTCACTATGTAAATGTTTGCCTGAACAACTTGTAAGCTGAGTAAATAAGTCGTAGGGGTAAATAAAAGAGCATGGCAGGATATAGCGGGGTGTATTGGTTTTATAGACAATACAAAAACTACTTGTAGCTTATATCATTTTGAATTGGTATATTACCTAAATAGTTTGATATCAGCAGCATTGTAGAGATTAGATATTAATGGGTATCCTTAAGTTTAATCCTTAGGGACTTAACTGTGTTATTTTTACATCAAGTGGAAGTGTTTTCCATAAATAACCTTCACCGATTGGGCAAATAAAAGTATATATAGTAAGTGTATTAAATAGGACCATCCCTAGAAAGTAGTCAGTATTCTAAGATGTCCACCGGCGTTAGTAGTCTTCACTCCAAGCTCGTGTCGCTCATAAGCCGTGGTCAAGAACTCACCAGCATTTTCTTCTATGCTCCTGCGAAAGAAAAATGCCACCTCGAAGATACAATTGCATCTGCCACTTGGGGATTGCCCCTGGTGATTTGGCGAACGGATAGAGCTGTGATCCTGAATGGATTCATCGGCGAGGGACTCTTGGTGCTGGCTTGTCTGCCAGGATTCCATTGGAGAGCGCTGCTGGGCAGCCTATCAAGGAGTTTGAAATACCTCCGACAGGCGAGGATACTTATTGAATTTGTAGAGGACAGAGATGAGTTTCTAGTCAGCGAAGTGCTGCAGTTTTGCCTCAGTCAGGATATGATTAATGTCAATGCCATATTTGCCGATTTTGCGGAAACTGAAACTCTTTCCAGCTTCGAGGCCTATCCAAGTTTCGAAGTGGTGAACCAAACATTTACATCTGACACACAAGTAGCTGACTTGTATCCGAATAAGATGTTAAACCTTCGTGAAAGCTTTATTCGTACAATGCCCGATTACTCGGTGCCAAATACCATACTTTACCAGGACACAGAGGGCAATAAAGAGATCCTGGGCTATTTGTGGGACCTATTGAAGGTCTATGCCCAGAAACACAATGCCCAGCTGCAGGTGGTCAATAAGTATGCGGATGATAGGCCACTCAACTACATCGAACTCCTTGACGCAGCCCAAAGTGGCATCATAGACCTGGGTGCCAGCATACAACCAATGTCGATGGGTTCCATAGGCCGCATGCACGAGATGTCCTATCCGGTGAACCAGGCCAGTTGGTGCACCATGTTGCCGGTGGAAAGGCAGCTCCATGTGTCCGAGATGCTTTCGCGGGTATTGCCCTATCCCACATTTGGCCTACTACTAATCCTATGGATTCTCTGCGAGGTGCTTCGTGGACGCTGGCGGCGATATTCGAGACTCCAGAGCATTGGCTGGCTAGTGCTGGCCACATTGGTCAGCACAAACTACGTGGGAAGACTACTCAATCTATTCACAGACCCACCATCACTGCCACCAATCGACAGCCTGGCAGCTTTGATGGAATCGCCTGTGCGCATCATCTCCATACGCTCCGAATACTCGGCCATTGAGTTTACGCAGCGCACCAAGTACTCCGCTGCATTCTATCTGGCATTGCAGGCATCGAAGCTGATAAGACTGCGCAATGCCTTTAATACATCCTACGGCTATACTATCACTAGCGAAAAGTGGAAGATATATGAGGAGCAGCAGAGGCGCAGCTCAAAGCCAGTGTTTCGGTACTCCAAGGACCTGTGCTTCTATGAGATGATACCATTTGGACTGGTCATTCCGGAGAACTCGCCCCATAGAGCTCCATTGCATAGTTACACGCTGCTCATCACACAGGCTGGTCTGCATGATTTCTGGGTGAAAAGGGGCTTCTCCTATATGGTCAAGGCGGGTAAGATCAACTTCACGGCCATCGGCAAGCGTTATCAGGCCGAAACCCTCAGGATTACGGATCTCAGACAAGTCTTTATCGTTTACGTCTATGTAGTGCTAATTAGCATGGTTCTGTTTACCTGTGAGCTTTTCGTCAGCTGGGTAAACTACTGGCTGGGCTTTTAATTGTTCACGCGGCAATTACGGCGATGGCGTCCGATAAGCTAGACTATTCTGGTAATACTTCTAACCACCTCCACCCAACTACTCAGTAAATAATAGAGACAAGACAGGATGAAAACAAATGCAAGCCTTTGTGTGTTTACTTCGTGACGGTGACAAGGGTTCCTGGAGTGCCTGGGGATTCGGGCAAGGAGACAGTAGTTAACAATGCTGTTGAATGGTTTCCTACCGTCTTACACCTTCGAGCTGCGAGGGCAAATGAAATAAATGCAAATTGCCTCCTACGAAGTCACCGCAGCGACACGACGGGCACCACGAAATGAGACCCCAATCGAGGGGAAGATGAACCACCGAACCACCGAACCACCGAAACACCAAAACACCGAACCACTGAGCCACTGAGCCACCATCAGACAACCGCAGCAGATCCACCAAATTATGTAAAAACCTTGGCAGCAAACACACCAGCAAATTGTGGCCTAGTGCCGAGATGTTGTCTGTTTCTTGCATTTTGGTAGGACAACGCAAGATCTGAGTTGCCGAGTCTGAGTTGCGCTGGCCCGTTTTGATTAACATAAAGCGAATAATAGACATCGACTGGCAGCAACGTGTACAAATTTGATTTCACGATTTTGCACTATTTAGCCAAAGAAGCCAAACCAAAACCGAAACCAAAACCAAACCAACACCTGCAACATTGCCAACATCGGCAGCATTGCATTGGCAACACAACAAGCGCTTTTTGGGTAATTTTGACAGCTGAAGATGCATTTTCGCTTCGTTTCCACGGCTGTCAATGATGTGTCGCAACATGCATATCTCAATTTTAAATGACGTCTAGTTAGGCAAATGAACCCACTCTTTTGGGACTGCGGATTGGCCCAGTTACCTTTACCTTTGGTTTCCAGCTTCATGGGATCTAGGAATGCATTTGTTGGCTTAGACAATTGCCACGCCAAGGGCAATTTATGATGCACAAGATGTGCCACGATTTGGTTGACAAATTTCCCCAAAAACACGAAGTCTGGAAAATGAATTATGTGGCCGTGATCGGCGGGAAAATCAAGCCACAAACCGCTGATCGAGCGGGCCAAGACCCTCACGACATGTGAGACAATTTCCAGCCGTCGTGGCCAACAATCGACTCGCGATTCCAGATTCGCTGCAAATTATTAAACGATCTGTCCCAGCGAAGGTCAGCGGAGTGGAAATACGCGTGTGCAGCCAGAAATGCGGCAGAAATGAGCCAGAAATGAGCCAGAAATGCGCAGGCCGCAAAACTTTCTCCGCAAGACGGATGCGAGGGTGTTGTCAGCTGCCAAGAAGGATCAGGCTTAAGTCAGTACCGGCCATAAAATCTCTTCGTTGGCCAAAGAGACGCCGCCTGAACTTTGAATGGCAGCCGAAACAAGTCGGCAGCCCGATGGTCAGCACCGAATGTTTAAGATCCTATCTTGAAACGGAAAATATACCCAACTGTCAACTTTGCAATACTATAATATAAAAACTCAGCTGTTACTACAATTTGTTTAATATTTTCTGCAGCAAAGCCTTTTTATAATATCAGAGTTTAGACACCAATGCTGTGCCCTTTAATAAAACCCAAACTCCCCTTCAAAGGGGCAACCATGTGAAGCCAAAAAATGTTTCGGCTTAAAAATTCTACAGCTGCAGCTGGCCCTCTGGGTTCGGCCTGTCGTATTTTCTCTGTGGCTTTTTGTTTTGTTTCGCTGCATTTTGTTTTGTTTTCGCCTGCGTTGCGGTTGCCTTGCCCACAAGTTGAAAGGTCAGGAATTTATGGATTTTACATGGCTGCAGAGACATTTCCAGATACAAGTAATCGTAACTTTAGCCAACTGCAAGCTTGCCTTGAACTCATATTCCTCCTACAGCGAAGTCACTGTGATTATCGCTGGACAAACTCTTAATATCCATATTGCAGTTGTCCCCAGATAATTACGCGCGATAAGCATTTGATTTCCAAAGCAAACATTTTATCAAAGGACAACCGCTTCCAGTTCCCGGTAATTGACTTTCAGTCTTCGTCGGTTTCGGTGGTAGTCATGTTGTCCAACATCAGTTTTAGTCCTGCTCCCGAACTACTCGATCTATACGGTTTGGTCCTGAAGTTTTTGGTGTCCTCGCAGACCACACTGTTTTACTTTAACCCCACTGGACAGCAGTGTAGCTGGGAAACACTGTTGAGGACTAATCTATCCAGTCATCCCCAGATCGTTTGGTATCGCGAAGAACCCTATCCAGGATTGTACAAGCGCCACAGCAGTAATCTCTTTGTGATGAGCTGTCTATCATCCATGTCTTATGAGTGGCAGCTGAAGCTTTTGGCCGAGAGTTTGGCCAGGTTCCGGTTGGTAAAAGTACTCATCGAGGTGCAGGATAAAGGAGGCTCCTCTTTGGCCTCTCAAATCCTTTTGCTCTGCCAACAACACAGTATGCTGAATGTGGTGTTGTACTTTTCACGCTGGACACGCACTCTGAATGTCTTCAGTTACCTGGCTTTTCCGTATTTCAAGCTCTTGAAGCAGCGATTATTGGGTACTTTTCCACACAACATTTTCATCGACCAGCTGGCGGATCTCGGGGGATATAAAATTCGGGTTCAACCCGACCTGTCGCCTCCCAACACATTTTCGTATCGGGATCAACGTGGTGAACATCGAATAGGTGGATTTTTGTGGCGGATTGTAAAGAACTTTTCCAAAAGCTTGAGAGGCGACATCGAGGTTCTGTATCCGACATGGCCAAAAGCCAGAGTTTCAGCAGCAGAATATATGATTCAGTTTACACGGAATGGAAGTTCGGATATCGGAGTAACTACCACGATGATAACGTTCAAGCACGAGGACAGGTATCGCGACTATAGCTACCCTGTGTTCGACATCAGCTGGTGTACCCTGTTGCCGGTGGAGAAGCCTTTAAGTGTGCAAGTGCTATTTTTCCGTATACTGAGTCCTGGATTGGCGCTTCTTCTACTTCTTGCTTTTATACTGTGCTTTTTGATAGTTCCCCAGCTGATTAAATATTGGGGTATCGCTTTTCGAGGACGTTTAATGCGAATGGCTTCAAGGATATTCGCTTTGCTGATGCTTTGCTCCAGTGCTGCGCAATTGCTCTCCCTGCTAATGTCCCCACCACTGCACACACGAATCAAAAGCTTTGATGACCTTATATCCTCCGGCTTGAAGATCTTTGGCATAAGCAGTGAGTTCTATTTTCTGGATGGCGGTTTTCGGGCCAAGTACGCGTCGGCTTTCCACCTCACTGATAACCCCAATGAGCTCTATGATAACCGAAATTACTTCAATACAAGTTGGGCCTACACCATCACGTCAGTGAAGTGGCATGTGATTGAGGCCCAACAGCGGCACTTTGCCCATCCAGTATTCCGCTACTCGAAGGACATGTGCTTCTGCTCGGACTCACCCTGGGGCTTGCTGTTGGCACCGGAGTCCTTCTATCGGGAACGGCTTCATCATTTCACCCTGAACATGAACCAAGCTGGCTTGACGATCCACTGGATGACCCACAGTTTCTATGAGATGGTGAGGGCTGGTCGCATGACCCTCAAGGATTATAGCAGCACACATCCAATGGAACCGCTGCGCACCAAGGACCTTCGCATGTGCTGGCTCATTTTGGCAGTGGGTCTGGGCACTGCGGCCGTCGTATTCACCATCGAATTGCTTCTTATCTACACGAACGTATTTCTCAATAGCTTGTAGTGTGTCTGGCTTTGTCATTTTCGCCAGCAAATAAAATAAATGCAAATTGCTCACCAGGAAGACACCGCAAAGACACGACCGGAGCCACGAAATAAGACTCCAAGTGCGAGGCGAGAAACAAGGCAACCACAACAGATCCACCAAATTATGTAAAGCCCCAACACCAAAGAAGCAGTCTAAGACCAACAATTTGTGGCCCACTGACAGCGAGGGGGTGTACACTGAAAATAACCACCTAGTTGTAGTGCTTTGCCATACAAAATAAAATTTAAAAAACCTACGATATGTGATTTATTATATTAAGTAATTTTTTTATGACTTTTTATAGTCCCATATTTTGGGATGAAATAATATTTCATTTTGTGAAGGGAAGAACATTATTTGCTCTGTGCAGCTGTCTGTTTTTCATTTTGGTAGGACAACGCAAAATCTGACTGAGTCTCAGTTGCTGGCCCGTTTTGATTAACATAAAGCGAATAATAGACATCGACTGCCAGCAACGTGAACAAATTTGATTTCACGACTTTGCACTATTTACCCAAAGAAGCCAAAACCAAAACCAAACCAAACCAACACCTGCAACATTGGCAACACAACAAGGGACTTTTGGTAATTTTTGACAGTCGAAGATGCAGTTTCGCTTCGTTTCGTCTGTTGTCATTGATGTGTTGCAATATCGCACATCTCAATTACAAATTATGTCTACCACCATTTGAATGAAGGCTTCACAGCTTTTTTGCGGTGTTACACTTTTGAAGCAGGCATTGAGATTATCGAGTAGCTAGCTACAAGTAGATCTGTAATAATATTATGTTTTATTTGATTAACAACTTTACCATTACTTATTAGCGAGCTAGAGTCTCGGTGGCAGTGGTAAAGAAATTGATTTAGTTTTCCTCCATTCATGTCTGTGTTATTCGTGCCAACCAGATTTATTTGGAAATGGAAATCATTCTGCCTTTACCTTGGGTCCGTCTTATGACTCACCTGGCAGACCTGCTGACCCACCATCGCCGTCGTGGTCTCGACCGTCCAGGTGTTCAATTAAGCACTGACGTTGACCTTAATACTCAGGCTGCTGAAAACGGATTGAAAAAGTGCCAGAATTTCTGACAAATTGTCGCCGAATGTGCGCAGAAATCAAGTTTATGGTCAATGGGTATGTGGATGGTGGTGTGGATGTCAACAGATTCTGTTTGGCTGCTTAGAAAGTAGATGGCATTAAAATGCCAGCAGCAGAAAATGCCGATATCGAGAGGTGCTAAAATATGCATTAAAATTGCTGATGAAGCGGCTTGTTTGCTGGCAGGATTACCAAATATTTGCGGCTGCCAAAAGTCACAAGAAATCAATCAAAATGCCACAATCAACAACGACCAACCGCAAGGCGCCAAAAGGCAACAAAAGGCAATAAAAGCCAAAGAGACAAGGAGACGAAGAGACAACGAAGAGGCCGACGGAAGCGACAGACTGACGTGTGCCCAAGACGCTTAGCGGCTGCTGCGAGTTTTCGGGATTTTCCTTCTTGCAACTGCAGCATTCAGCGGCAGACGGACGGCCCCATGTCTCTAAGTGGACAACAAAACGCCTCCAACACTTTTCGGGCGCGAAAAATGTGTTTGCCGAGCCAAGAAAATCCAAGAAAAGCCAAGCCAAACCAAGCCAGTCAAGTCGGTGTTGCAGTTTCCCCGGTGCCAAGTGCTTGCAGTTCGCGTTAAGAGTGTTTGGGTGAATGCCTAATGCTGCGGCAGTTGCAGTTGCATTTGCCAAGGGGGGCGGGAAGTCGAAGGAAGCCAGGAGCATAGGACCTCTGGCACACCGATGTATGTATTCTCACCGGTGTACATAAAAATAAAATAAATAAGCCCGCGCTGATCTTCATTTGTTGTTGTCGCTCAGTTGACATCGCCTTTGGCATGGCATCGTCATCTACATCTCCCTGACATATATTTGCATAGTTTTGTCGAGAACAAAATGGCAGCAGCGCAACGAAAAGAAATCCGTTGACAAGTGTCTGTCAGGGACATCGTGCCGGGCAAATTTGCATGTGGTCGCATCTCACGCTTTAGACACATCCGAAAAAGAAGTTGGGAAAGGCCAAGATTCTAAGGACATCGACACATGGAGCACCCTTCCACGGTTGGGCAAACATCTATACTTCGTCTCTTATCTAACAAAAATATCTATAGTAATAAATACATTCATTTTGTAAAACGGAGTTGTGGTCTGAAACCGAAATTTGGTAGGGCGCTACAATAGGAGAAACTAAAAATGTACCGGAAATTAACTGAAATATGGAACACCAACGAGGCCCATCAATATGATTGCACCATTTTCAAATACCTTCTTCAAGGGTATGTGCCGAATGTAAAGATTCGACCTGTCTTATATATTGTGGTGAAAATGTTGTTGCTGTGTTTCCTTGTCTTCATTTTTACCATCTTGTGTTTTGTGTGTCGATCTCAAGCGCACCTTTATGGTCTATTATACTAACGGGAATGCCCCGAGAGCAACGACAATAATAAGCAAATTGATTGAAATATGCGATATCATGGTAACCGCAACTCAAACGGAAACGGCCGCTCCCTCCCCCTTCCCCACTCACTTTCCCACTCCCCCACTAACCGCCCACCAACCCACCGACCACCTCCCCCACCATTGGCAATTGTGTGGTAGCGCATTAAATGTCGATTTCGTTTTGCGCCCGCGGCGCAGATACGCAGCTTGTGATACGGGAAGTACGCAGTGGTGCTAGTGGTGCCAGTGGTGCAGCAGCGGTGGTTCACTGCTGCTGCGGTGCTGTGGTGCTGGGTCACTGCCAATGCCATGCGGACTACGAAGCTGGGGTGCGGCCCCAAAATCCCAAATCCCAGCGATGACGCCCACCCAGCCGACCCAGTGGGCAATTCGGGATGACTCTACACCGCCTGCTTTTCGGTGGCCGAGTTGCTGAATGCTGAATGCCGAATGCCGAACTCCGGATTCCGATACCGATACCTATGTTAATGTGCTTTAAATAAATCATTAGCGCATTGTTTGGGGCCATAAAGCGCAATGAGGATAATGGCCAGCTCGATTGCAAGTGTTGGCCAGGCAGTTTGCGTTTAATGGCCTGAACGGAACCGGGCATTCCAGTCTAGAAAGGGGAAGTATAGTGAGTGCAGCTATGGCGGCAAATAGACTTTCCTACGGATCGGCATGGACACTCATTCGGCATTTAAGGCGCGAACTGCAATCGCCACCTAGTGACATGCGGCTAATTAGCTTGCAAAAAGCTAAAAACTAGGTGCAACCTCATCTCATAAAATACAACCACAAATCTGAGACCGTAATGATAACCGTTGTAGCTCGTGTGCGTTTGTCTGGCGGTTTGTATTGAGTTTTTATTGATTGCCGATATACACATACCGAAATCCAAAGCAGAATTCTTTTTCTATTTGCCGTAATTAAAACGCTGTAAAAGCTGCAAAATGTGTTAACCAGCTGAGACCGTTTTTTAGTAGACGTTTTGCTCCCTTGGCAATTGGTTTTGTGGTCAGTCCCCTTGGTGATGCAATGCCGTTTAATGTCCCCCCAGAGTTTTTTATATCCATATATCTCGCCGTTCGGTGCCGTCTAATAGATACTTTCCATTTGGCACATGCAAATGTATGATTTCCTGGCCAGGCCGCGGCGGTCATAAATAGGCGATTTGGCGCTCTGGCCGTTTAACGCCAACATCATCGGACCGGACTCGCAACGAATCGAATCGAATCGTCTCGAATCGAATCGATTATCGTGCACTTAACACCAACAGGTCTTTAACCTGGAACAAGCTGGTATAGTATACCCTTAAAGGTTTTTCTGTGCAACAATTTGGGGAAAATGTTTTCAATCAGAAACGAGGCGGTAAGTGCCGCAGGAACATGGGGGCAACTTCATAGCCTTGCAAGAAGCCACTACCAATCAAGGCCAGCTCCCAGCTAGAGCCACAGTTTGAGCCACAGTTTGTGCCACAGTTTGAGCCACAGCATCATTATCAGCCTCCGTGCTGATTATCAACATGTGCACTGGCTGCTCAACAGCGCCGCATGTGCTTTTGCCCTCGATCCATAGATCAAGATCATAAATAGCAATAAGCCAGCCAGACAATGTCTGCTAACTGTTTCAGGCAATCAATCAATCCATCTGCCGCAGCCGCTGCAACTTTACTGCGATTTCAGCGAAACGCGAGTGCTGCTGCTGCTGCTGCCCGTTTGGAAAGTTCATTCAGTTGCGCGCTTCAGTTTCCAGCTTCCTTGACTAAGGCGAAAGGGTATCATGGCATCTTGGTGGCTCTTGGTAACGGCAAGCTCGGGCGCAGCTTACAGGGTACCAACGAGTTGATTGCGGCAAGTGCTGGTCTCAAAACGTGATCGATTGATTCGCGCGATCGCTGCAAGAGCCACGGCAACGGCAACGTCAATATGGCAATATGGCAAACGGCAAGTTCAACTAGCCCGTTTGACTGACTGACTGACTGACTGACTGCTGACTAGATAATTGTGGCATTCTGCGGCTGATGCCACTTTTTGCACTAAACAGCTGGGGCAGACCGCATAGCTGCATTCCAGATCCCGAGCCCGAACTCAAGCCCGAGACCGGGATCTGTGGGCCAAACTAGCTGGCAATCTGTCAGGCTGACAGTTGGCCCAGTCGCACACAGCTCTCTGCCGGCTTTGATGATTGATGATTGTTGAAACGCGAACGAAATTATGATTAAATAAGTAATTGTAGCTAAACAAAAAGCAGCAGCGCAGCAGCTCAGCAGCGATGAAGACCACGATCGTCTAAATGCTAAGCGGCTTGGCAGTTTGCTTCTATGATTTTCAATTTTTTTGTTGTTTTTTGTTTTTTTTGGCATTGGCCAAGTGCAGTTAGCCGGCAGCATCGGCGATCATGGCTTGGCTCCGCTTCGCAAAAACGTCAATGTCAAAGTCGGCGACTCTTGGACGACGATGACAAGGTCTAGTTCAGAGTAGTCGTCGATCTCCGCTGACTTAGGTTAAAGGCCAAAATGCCAATCACAATCGGGACCACGCAAACTCATACACATAACATATAAAGCGTGAAATGTTAGCGCAGACTTAGTCCAACTTAGCACCCGTAATAAATTCAAAAGCGTCCGGCAATTAAATCGTAAATTTTTACAACTACAAATTTACAGTTATTAAAAACATAATTTGTTGTTGTTGTGCGCCGTTATTAATTACTACAACAGTCTGGTGTCACGCTGTAAAACAACAGGTGGGCAGTCGAGGTGGCGGGGAGGCGGGCAGTCAGCCCAAACGAAAGACTTAGGCAACGAACTTGAGTTCAATCAACATTTTCAATTAAAATGCATTTGTTGTTGCTGCAGTACGGCTGCTGCTGCTGCTGCGGCTGCTGCATGGCAAGTCATGGGTGTAGTGGCACGTTTTTGTGCACATTATGCTGCGACCAGGTGCGAGGGTCGCCGCACAAGTTGATGAGAAGGGGCCCCGTCTTGATTGAGCCGATCCCTCAAGTCACCCGCCTCCGTTTCCCGTGGAGATTGAGCACGTGTTCCAGCCGGGTCTTAGTTTTTCTGATTTTATTGTGTTTTACTATGTCAACCCTGTTGCTAATCGTCCATATTTGCCAATGTCGTTCGATCGCCTGCTCGCTGGTTGAGCTGAACCGAGCAAATGGTTCGATCGATGCTTATCGCCAAATGTGTTGAGTGTGCACGGGCATAATAAAAACCATAACAAAGCCAAAAACGAAACCGAACAGATGAAAAAATTAATTAGAACAAAATGCACAACGAAAAGTTATTTACAAACAATGGGCGTGTCGCGTCGAAGCAAAAAGCATTTAGAGCTCGTATTTGTTTTTGCCCAGCACAACAATTGGCCAACAATTTGTGGCAGTCCGCAAGTCACAACTGCAGCCGCCGCAATCGCAGCCACAATGGCAGGGCCTATCGCGATTTGTGTTCCTATGAATTATTTGCTAAATTGGCTGGCCAACAATTGACGAAAAGGTTTTCCATCTGCACGGACGAACCGGTTCGGTTAATTCAATTCATACACACACATAAACCAATTGCAGACAGTTTCCAACTAATTAGGCGTGGTGGCTTTTAATCAAAACGATTAAAATGCTTTCGGACAATATTTTTCCACGCCTAATCAAAGACTTTATGCCATTTTCTGCCTGACAGCTGTGGCCACTTGTGGCCGCAGCGAAGTGGGGACCCAACGACTCTGGACTCGCAAATGGGTGGCCACCGAAGGGGGGGGCTTTGTGGGGTGCGGGCGGGGCGTGGCCATATCAAATTGTGGTACAATTTATTAAAAACGAAATATGTGTGAGCCGGGCTAAGTCGGGCCAAGTCGAGTCGGGCAGTCCGCGGACGATAACAAGTTGTCGAACCAGATGTCAAAGCGATTTGCAAATATTTGACAAGCGCAAAACACCGAAACAACAAAATAAGCCAACGGGTTTGCGGAAGATCGCGAGATCTGTAATAGAAACAGGGGTCGGGAATTCTCGGTGGGAAAACTATGTTATTTGGAAATCAATTTTAGCTATCAAGTATTATTTAAGTTCCCAACTTAAATGTTATTCAAGCGCTGCTCTATACAGAGACATGTAAATAACTTCAACTGACTTGCAATTAAGGCAACATAAGAATCGGAGCAATAAAATAACAACGAACAATAAAAGTGAATATCTTATGCTAATGCCAATAAAGACATAAAATAAATTCCCATCCCAATACGCATGTATGTATGTATGTACAACCACGTGGGCCATTAAGATCGAAATCCCTGCGTTGAATGCATTTTTGTTCGCTTATCGCGGGACCACAATCTGCCTTCGTGGGCCACAATTTCGCCGAGGCAGCGTCAAAATAATAATAACATAAAACTTAATTTTATTTTTATTTTCAATTTAATTTTATTGAAAATCATCGCGAAACAAAATCGAAACGAAAGGTAAAGAAAAAACAAGAAAATAAAACCGTATTAAATATCCAGTCGCGTGGCCGAGAGAGGGGCGCCCTTAAAAAACAAAAAGAAAATAAAATTTAATACAACAAGCAGCAGCAGCAGCGCACGCATTAAAACCGCAAAAGCCTCCCCCTGTCACTCACCTTCACGGCCATTGCCATCGGCTGGAAATGGAGAAGGAGTTGGAGTTGGAGATGGAGATGGGGATCCTGCTGCCCGATGCCCGATGCTCGGTCCACTGGCCACTTTTCGGCCATTGTCAGCTTCGCAAAAATCTGATAAGTCGCATTATAAGAACATAAAAACACCCAAAACCAAAAAACCAAAAAAACACAGAAAACCCAAAAACAAAACAAACCCAAAAACGAAACATGCACGAGGGAGAGAAAATAATTTCAGTCGAGCATCGATCCCACAACGAAAAGAAGCGCAGGGCGGGGCAGGATCAACAACTGCAGCAGCAACAACAAGGCCAGGCCGAAATATGCAACATGCATGTTGTTGCGGCTGCTCTTGTTGTTTTTGTTGCCGCTGTGGTTGCCACTGCAAACCGAAGGGGGAAAACTGCATGCCAGATTTTGACACAACGAGATAGGCATATATACTTGTAATCAATAGTATTACAATCATTTTAGATTTATAATATACATATATACAAATAAATAAAATACCATTAAATAGTTAAATATAATTAATTAGTTTAGGAAATTGTTTAGTTTTAAAAAATATTCCTATATAGGTTGTTAAAGTATCTAAAAATCTGCACATACCCCTTGCCAGGGTATTCGGTGGGGGAAAAAAGAAAAAGGCGAAAACGAAGCGAAAATATTTGGGGGCCATGCAACGAAATGAAGTTGCAACAAGATACTTTACTTTACTTAAGGGCAAGTAGATGCACAACTGATACTCGGACATGGGAGAGACTTGATTTCGGTCCCACTCCCCGTTTAATTTCTTGTGCAAACTTCGGGCCACTTGATGTGGGGCGTGTTAAGGCGGCATTGCATGCCGCATCTCTTGGCCGTCTCTCTCTCTCTCTGTTGGCCAGCATCTCTGCCCTCATTTGGCCAACATCGCGAGGACATGGGGTATTGGCATTGTTTTTACGGCCTCATTGGAGTCGTTAAGCTGCGTTACGTGCGCATCATTTTGAGGTGTTCAATTAAAGTTTTGCAGTTCCCGGCTCGTGCTTGCTCTGTGCTTTGCTTTTAATTACTTCAACTTCAACTTCAGCTTCCACTGGGTTGGAATATGGGTATGGAATATGGGTTGGGATGGCATCAGATCGTTCATCCATCTTGGCCTGGTGTGGCAATCAAGGTTCGGCCCCGGCCGAAATGCCGACAACAAATTTAATTGTAAATAACAATTCCGACAACTACGGACAGCGAGGAAAACACTCTGCCAGGGGGGTCTCTCTGGCTTACACACATTCGGGTATACTTATTAACTTGGCCATGATGGGTAATAACAAATAGTAAATGAAGAAAGGGCAACCAAACTTCGAGGGTTTCCTTTTGCCACAAATATACCATATTGATTCTCTTGGGCGCTCATTTTGTGGCTCATTCACTTGACTCTGCGCCTATTTATAGCCGATTTCATTTGGTGAAACTGTAAAACGCCTGTGGCCTTGCCAGCTGATTGATGGCGTCGACATCGCATCGCATCGCATCGCATCGCTATAACATTTTGTTAGATTTATTTTCGGCATATTTATTATTACGCGTACCCAGATAGTTGCTTTGATGGCGCGGCGGCCGCATGATGGGGCAGTTTGAAGTGCATTTTTAGATCTCTTCGTTTCGTTTGGCATTTCTCGGCTGAGTAACTGAATAGCTGAATGGTTTTTGGGGGGCTCCATTGGGGGTCTATCGTAGGCCTAATAAACGGCCAATGCGGAACCGCAAGCCTGCCCAAATTATTCGCCATCAGACTAATTACTTTGGCACTCGCTCGGCTGGCTTTCATCTCGTGTGGCATGCAACTTGAAGTCGAGTCTCGCGGCCAAATGCAGTCAACACTTGGGACTTGCGACTTGGGACTTGCGACTGGATGTGCGGCACTCTGTGGGTCAGATTGACCGCTTGCCATGGAGGATTTGCTGAATTCGCTAGCTTCACTGGCCACTGACCACGAGCCACTGGCCACCGGTCAACACAACCTACTTACCGCGCTGGCACACGGAGTAAAAAGCCACAAAAGGTGATGATGGGGTTGATTACTCCGCGCGACTTTCCTTCTAACTCAACAACAACTGTACAAATAATCAAAAAATTTTTAGCGCATTTAATTTGATCGCCAGCACGTTTTGCTCCATTCGGTTGCGACTTTAATTGAAAACGATTTTCGGGGCGCCGTTTTCGAGAGCAGAGAGCACAAGGAAAACTGACTGACTGACTGCAGTCCCAATCCCAATCCCAATCCCAAAATCCGAAATCCCAAATCCAAATGCGAGGGTCCACTATTACCCATTACCCAGTGTCAAAATCGGTGCACGTTTTCGATCGGCTTTCACCCATTTCGGTGGGCGTTGGCAAGGGCGAGAGTCTCATTTCGCTGGGGGATTTTACTGCGGCTTTCCGACTTGATGACCAACTCGAACCGGCATTAGATGGAGCAAATTATAATCGTATTTTTGGGGTTGAGTTCGGTTCAATTACTGATTAAATTAAGGGCAAGGCTGGAGCAAAAGTGTTTGACAACGAGCCAATATTACAGATTGCACCAAAGACTAACGATTGAGGATGAAATGAAACCCCATCTGCGATAGACATAATATTTTGCTTTGAATTCTATTCCTTAATATACCGTTTTGGGCAAACTGTTTACGCTTAAGACCCCCCATAAAAATCGGTGTGAAAATGGCCAAGCTTCGAGCACGCGCCCCGTCCATGAAGCCATAAAGCCCGGCATCTCGGCCAACGTCTCAGCCAGCACTTGACCCAATGCACAGACAATAGATTTAATTTCCATTCGTACGATCCGCAGTGTGGAGCGCGATGCGGGTGTGGCGCATCTCCGGCCACGTTTTCTTTCTCGTTTTTGATCTCTGCGGCTCGATTAGGGCGACTCATCGCCAAACTCGGCAGACTACAGACAACGGACAACAGACAACGGACAACAGACAACCAACAACCGACAACAACGGCAACTGGCACAAAGGGTAATAATAGAAACAGAAATCGGGCAAACAAATTGACTGATGCCAGCCCCGCCACCAAATCTGGACCTCTGTCGCTCCCAATGCCCGATGCCCTCCCATAAGCTGCCCTTCCAATCCATTTGATGCTCTTTAAAGGAGTACCATAACTTTTGCACTTATATGGTTTAAAGAAAGTGATTACGAGATATATTACCAAATTCATCCCCCAACATTAAACTTAATTAGAGGTTAGCACTTAGGTTGTGCAGATAAACGTTTCAAGTGATAGATATTGTTGTAAGCAATTTTATAAATAGCTCAAAAATACTTGCAATCGCCGTCTAAATGAAGCCATTTAAATAATGGCATCATTTAAAAATATTACAACGTAAAGGGTAAATAAAACTTCGCTGTGCCGCGCCTGTCCGTGCATGAAATTTGATTATTTTTGTTTTCTGCTTACTTTTGATTCAGTTTTCATTTTCATTTTCATTCGGGGAGGGGTCTGCGTTTGGGGCGTCTTGACCCGGCTTAAATGAAAAGCCATATTTCTGCGGATGCCTGGCCCCAGTTTCTGACGTGCGATCGATTGCGCCTGTCCGAGAGCGAAGCCCTCGCAAATTTGTAGCTGTCCGTTGTAGCCAAGATTTCAGTTCAGTTCGGTTCGGTTCGTTTGGGTTTTGGCCTGATTTCGATTTTCGGATTTTGGCTTTTGGATTTCGGATTTCGGGGTTAGGCAGCACAGCAAAAGTCATGCACTTGCCGCGGCCAACGGTCGATGAGAGCGATTTGGCATTGCCATTGCCGGAATGGGGATTCGGAATCGGAATCGGAATTGTCTTCTAATTAAGTGCATTTCGTTTAATTAATTTAAACTAACTGTAAATTGAGAGTTTGACTGCGAGTTTTGGGCGCGGTGGCGTCGTCTGCAAAAAGCCAAAAAAAAGCTAAAAAAAAAAAAGGCATTGGCTTTTGCCTCCTGCGATTGCAGAAGGTGGCTTTCAGGGGA
Source organism: Drosophila teissieri (assembly GCF_016746235.2). Taxonomy (NCBI): domain Eukaryota; kingdom Metazoa; phylum Arthropoda; class Insecta; order Diptera; family Drosophilidae; genus Drosophila; species Drosophila teissieri. Next base: position 24,671,414 of record NC_053032.1, on the reverse strand, counting down.
TTAGGCCCAGCATTTGAGCTTGTTAAGGCTGCCGACCGGGGACGACCAAGTTTATTAGTTCGTGCCTTCATTTCGTAATTACTTCAATTGATTCTGCACTGCTGATGGCAACGGTACTGCACTGCAACTGCGACTCCGAGGACTCTTGGCCAGCGAATCGAACTGAGCCTGAATCTGAGCCCGGCTCAAACCGAGACTTCATTGCAGCTCTTTGCGCGCTTCGTTGCCTTTGATTGTAAATCAGTTTACTTTGCCATTTAGAAGCCTTTGTGTGGCTGCAGTTGTTGCTCTTGTTGCTTTTGCTGCTGGCTGGCTGGCTCTTTTGGTAGTTTGGTAGTTTGGTACAAAAGGTGAAATCACGATTTTCAAGTGCATCGCCATCGATACAACAGCACCGACTCCGTCTCGCTTGGGCCGTTGCAAATTGTAACTCTAACTGTACAACAGGTTCAAAGTATCTCCTAACAGGTACGCCTGCCCCCAAAAAGGAGATCGGATTTGGACTGCAACCGCAACTCCAACTGCAACTGCGATTGCGACTAGTACTTGGGACTGGGACTATTCGTTGGAGTCTTTAATTATCGCGCAGCTATGCCAGCGATTCGCCCCCAGCGTGGATAGCACTAAGCAAATAAACATACCATGGGCTAAAAAGTTAATTAGGCTTTCCTTATTTTCCCATTTGGCATTCCAGAAATCACTCAATTAGATCGCGACCGAGAACGCGACGAGGCGAAAGGCCGGCAAATTGTGGCCATAAACCAGGTTCCATGGTCATTCCCGGCTCACGTGATAATAATCATGTGCGGAGTTTGATTTAATAAAGTAGCTGGCAGCCTATAACAACTGCGGGCAACTATAACAATAACTTTGGGGCCTTAATCGCGCCTAAACGATGGAGGAGGATCTCCCCAATTTCCGTGGTGGTGGGGCACAGATGGCGGAGATGGCTGAGATGACTGAGATGGCCGGGTCAGGAGGCTTCAACACCTAGCTGGCTGACCCATGGCCAGCTAATTGACAGTATCGTGACTAAAATCAATTTGTTGTGAGCAGGCACAGCAACAAATTTCCCCCGGAGGTTAGGGGGGCCCATAGTCCATAGCCCGTAGCCCATAGCACCGAGTCGGGATAACCAACTGCTCCCTCTATGAATGATTTACGATGCGTCGTTGCCGCGTTGCCGAGTTGCCGAGTTGCCGAGTTGCCGCGTTGACCCCGTAGTTCGACGTTGTTGAAACATCAAAAACACAGAAACAAAGACCCCGGCGACCATCAGCGACGCCCGCTCATAATCAGCAGCACATAAACAACATTTCGCCGACCACCGACCACCGATCGCCGATCGCCGATGATCGTCGGTGATTTCCTTCCAAAGAGCTGAGGAACCCCAAAAACCCCCAAATACGCCTCAATCCCCTTTAGCCATTCCGATGTGTATCCCATCAACCCATCATCCCATCCTATACAGACATTGGCCAGACGAACATAATCAGCCGGGGCAGTGGGTGTCCAGCAGAGAGGCAAACCGAAGCGATCAGCATCTTCAACATGATCATTACGTTTGTTTATTGGCGAAAATTTAGAAATTTATTGCTCATTCGTTACGATACCGAAATGTTGTGCGTTATGTTGTGGGCATTATGGAAAGCCAGCTCTGTTCTCACACTTTGTGGCCATTGACAGGTAAATACCTATAACTTATAACCAGCCACACTTTTTCTCTCTTTGTTAAATGTGCATTTAGACAACATTATCGTCAATCAACGCCTGGCCATAGTATGGCTATCTCTACGGGCCAGATTAGGCCGAATTACGAGGACTTGAAGCACCGGGTTAACAGGGGGTTTCCACCTTGGCTTTTTTGTTGGCTGATTGCCGACAGAAATAGACACACAATTGTGGTCAGGGGTCGTATGTTAATTACCCCAAATCAGCAATCAATAATGGAAACGTTTGCATTTATTTTTGGCCAAAATGGAAAATAATAAAACTTTATGGGTCAAGTGCCGAAAGCGTTTGGCTTGTTAAATGTCCTCATTAGCCAATTAGAGAGTCATCAAATATGCGCATACCTAAATCAAAAGTCGAAAAGACGAAAAGTCGATAAGCAAGCTATGAATATGAATCGAATGCAGAATCTGTTGGTCTTCGGAGTCCATATAAATTCAAATACCCCACAAGTGGACTTCCGTATCGGTGCCATAAATCGGAGATTAATCGCTTTTCGCTTTTCATCCGCTGGGCCTTCAGAATGGCCCGTAAGTGGAGCAGCCACCCTGCAATGACGTGATAAAGCCGCGTAATTAAAATATGAACAGCGTTCATCTGTTGGCCCAAACATCATGGCCCATGGCCTGGCGGTGGAGAAACGCCGCTGCTCCATTTTAAATAAATGTTTTATGGCAAACAGAAAGCACACAAAGCCAAGAGAAAAATGCCAGTCGCATTAGCCGAGGCTCAAGGATAGAAAACCGGGCACGAAGAGCGCTTGGCTCTCACGCTTGGCTCTCATATGGTTTAGATTGGGTATACATATATACGTATGCATAGGTATAGGTATAGATGTGTGTGTTGCCAAAAGGCCAACACATGGCCAAGATTCCAAGCTATAGCTGATGCTGAAGCTGCGGCTGAAGCTGCGGGAGCTAATAAATTTCCCGATGTCTGTTGTCGGCTCGCTGCCTGCCAGCCAGGCTGCCTGCCTGCCGTTTGACGCTATTGATCGTTAAGTAAATTGTCTGCAATTATGCCAAAAGGGAAAATAATAGAAATTATAACGAAACCGCTCTGCTGGCTGTTGACTTTTGTGTGCAGCCGTAGTGAGCCTGGTGAGAAGTTTCCGCGATTCAGCTACAGCTACGGAGTCGAATTCAGATTCGTATTCGTAGTCCTATTCCAATTCGAAGTCAGGCAGTGACATTAGTTGTGCCGCCTTATCTGGCCCGCAAAATGCTGGCGATCATAATTCTCGCTTAGGTGGCAAATTGCTGGCAGTTGCCAGTTGCCAATTGCATGTGGGTCAGGCCACTCACGAATCCCAGGGCTCCCAGACGACGTCCTGACATTTATATATATTTATAGCTCGTGCAGGGGCCGTTAATTGTTAAGTGGCCCTCTTGATAAGTGAAATTCACCAAGTTTGCCATTGTAACACAAGCCATCGTATAGGCCAAAGCCATCGCCATCCCATGGAGCACTCTTTGGCTGCCTGGCCTGGCCTGGCCTGGTCAGCTGACTGACAACTGACTGACTGGCCAACTAACTGGGCCTGTGTCAGCCTGTGTCGACGACTATCGTATCGCAATGTTACATCCGTGCGTGCTGTCAATTAACATGGCCAACAACCGAATCAATTAAGCACTGGCCGGCGATGCTAATAATGGCCACGCCCCAAATGGCCAGTTGCCTGTCATAAGCCAACCGACAGACAATCTGCATTCCGAGGGCGATGCCAACCAACAGTAGTCACAGTAGTCAGAGTAGCCAGAGTAGTCGTCTGGCCAAAACCAAAACCAAAACCAATACGAAAACCAAAAGCAAAAACCGTTTGATTGATGCTTGTTGCCGGCTAGCAGACAAACTGTTTAATTGGTAAAATAAAAAAAAACAGTGAAATAAAATCGAAAATCTGCATTGTTGATTATATAAGCGCCGCTGGGTTGACAAATGTTTAGGCAGGACTCTGATCCTGTTTTCACACATTGTGCAACACGCTTGGGCCAAGACAGTTGAGCCGTGTTTTCTTGGTCTCTTGCTATTTTTACTTACTATTTTTTATTTTTTTTTGGTTTTTGGTTTTTTTTGTTGCCCCGCCCGCGCATTGTCACTTTCCGTTGAATGTTCGATTTCAATTGGAAATCGGTGGTACGTGTAAAAATATTTGTGCAACTGACTGCGTTTTTCTTTTGGGCAGTTTCTGTGTCTGTAACTGTTACTGTTTCTGTTTCTGTTTCTGATTGCTGCCTTTGATGCATTTCAAATGAGTTGATTTATGGCAAGTTTTTGGCTGACTGAATGACTGCCTCACTGCCTCACTGACTGACTGACGGACTGACAGACTGCCAAACTGACTGAATGACGGACCTCTGCTAACTGCTAACTGGCTGGCTGGTGGCAGGCGCAGAGCATGCATGAATGAAGGCTTGTTGATGTTGTGACAGCTCCGAAAACTGGCCAAACTCACAGACATGTTAAACTGCTTTAATTACTCCAGCCAGCATGTGTATATATACCTATCTACATATGTACACCACATTTGCCTGATTTTCGGGCCATAGATTTATGAGAATTTATGCCGCACCCAGTCGAGTCACAGTCATAGTCACAGTCACAGTCGAAATGGAAGTTGAAGTTGCAGTTACAGATACATTTGGTGTCCCACTTAATGCTGCGCTAGCTGCCCTTAGCCAAAAGGAAAGTTGGACAGGGACACGGCTGGACCTATCTTAACTGACCTGCAAATAGTTTTATTTCGAGCAGCAGGGGAAAACAGCATTTGACGCCCACGCGAACACACGCCACATACAACGGGTACCCACATGCTAACCTTAGCCTGCTTTTTCCCCTAGTCTATTTTCGTTTATTTCCTATTCGTTTTCTTTTAATTTAGCAAGCAAGCAAGCAACATCTGTGGCTGCGGGAGGACTTTGATAAATTCCGCACAAACACACAAGTAATTTGAATAATGAAGCGGGGGCCTTAACTGAGTTAGGGGGCATCAATCTGTCAACGCCGCAACGTCGCAACGTCGCATTCTGTTGCATGCTCATGCGGCATGCGCACAGTTTGAGTTCGATGGGCTGCCTGCCACCGGCGGTTGGCCGCCAAAGAGCGCAGCAGTCAAGACATCGCGTGCCGCCGGTTTCGCTCCTCCTGGCCTGGAAGCCAAATCCGCAGCAGATCCGCAGATCCGCGGATCCGCAGCTACGCCGCCGCGTGGGTCGTCGCAGTCATCGTCGTCTATCAATTAAACAAAGCGGCAAAGCGGCGGCAGCAACATCGACATCAAATGCAAGGCCGGCACGGCTGCCAGGTACTACTATGTGGTGTAGGAATCCCACTCCAGACTGGGCTAGTCGACGCGGGGATCCGGGGACCCGGGGTCTCGAGACCCCAGTCTTGGACCCAATCCCAATCCCGATCCCGATCCCGATCCGTCCGGCCACCCAAAACGCTGCTCCAGTTGCCATTTGAGCAGCGCTTCCGCGCTCTCGGCCAACCAGTTTCGTTTCGCTTGTTTGTCGGCACTCTAAAAAAAAACTTAAACATCAGATTTAATAGCTGGCCAACATAAAACGGGTGTATTATCTAAACTGATTGAACGGAAATGTGAAAAAGAGGTGCCTCCCAAGTTAAGAGCGTTACGAAGATACTATAAATTGATAGCTTAAGGAGGTTTTTTAATCAATTAATTTTACGAATATTTATATGAGCTTTGAACAGTTCAGTATCAATTTGAAAATATTAAAACCAACTTAAAAATGTATTATAAAGTATATTACGCTGTAAAAAGTTTGCACATTTTTATTGTTAATCTATCGTTTACGCATAGCAAACTAAACCATTTCTCCAAGTGCACACGTTTTGTTTGACTTGGTTTGGTTTCGTTTCGTTTTGTGTGTTTCGCGGGTCTCGTGCAGGACAAACATGGAGCATTATTTAACTACACAATTCGTGCAACTCCCACGCATGCAAACGGCAAACTCCAAACAAAACAAAGCCCCCCCGAAACAAAAACGACGCTTTTCGCCCGCAAAAACTGAAAGCGAAAAATGCGAATTGAGGGTCTTGAGGTCTGATGGCTGTTTGGCTGTTTGCCTGTTTGGCTGGTTGACTGGCTGGTTGGCTCTCTTAACTCTTAACTGATGGCCCAGCGACCGAAATTGGCGCAAAAATGTCACCAGCCAGCCTGCACTCCCAGTTGGCAGGAATTGGGTGGATCGAGGGAATCTCGCGCAGCCATCGATCATCGCAAGCGGCTGAAAATGTCAAATTGGTTTATCAGCCCACAGGAAAGGCGGCTTTAATGTCAGTTTAGCAATTTGACAAATGACTTGCGATAACAAAAATGCTGCAAATGTGGCACGTTGCCTGCTGCATGCGGCTGCGTTGATCTGTTGAAATCCAACCACTCGTGCAATGAACCCTATCCTAGAGTATGGCCAAAACCAATCTGGCCACTGCCATGCTGTGCTGTCCTATCGAAAGCTGCTAATCGGCGATAAGCCACAGCCAGAGCCAGAGCTTGTTAGCTTGTTAAATCACATGTAAGCGTGGCTAAGTTCGAAGATTGACGATCGCACATCGCGGCCATCGTCGGACATTCATAAATGAGCAATCGCCGCAGTGTATCGCATTTCAGCTAGTGCAGTTCAGCAGCTCAGCAGACCGAACAACTGCCACAAATTACACGCAGCCCGGCGACAAGGGGCATTAATAATTGGCCAACTAAATGCAATATCGAAGCCGCCTGGCAAGTCTTATCAATAAAACTGTTTGCCGGCCACGCCCGCACACACGCACTCCCAGGCAAAAATCGTATGTATATCCCCTTGGCTCTTGTCCCTGATTTCGATTTCTGTTTCGATTCCGATTCAGATGCAGATGCAGATTCCGAGTCCGATGCCAGGATGACAAATTGCGCAAATCCATGAGATAGTTTTTGGCTCTTAGCATTTGCACGATCGCCGGGCCGTCGTTGCATAATGTGCCGCCTAGATTTGTATCTGCTGCATGCGCCATGTTGTTGACTCAAAACGCTGTCAAAACGGCCAGCCAGAAATGATTCGTGCGATAAAGCGCCCAAAAAGACAACGGCAAACAAACAAATGCAGCCAGCAGTTTTTGGAGTTGGAGTTTCTCGGACTTGGGCTAGGCCCGCTCCACTGACCGCCGGTCAGGCACGGACATTTAATAAACATTTTTGCACCATTTTTCAGCCGCCCGTTTGGCTGCCGCAACCGGCGCAACTGCGGCTGTCACTTCGGCTAATGGCCATCGTTAGCTGGTCATCTGTGGCCGGGCTTATCAATTTATCAGCCCGACTGCGCGGCAATTAGCCAGTCTAAGCGTCTAATTAAGTTGCGCCTGCACCAGCAGATACAAATGCTGATCGATGAGGCAGCCTCACCAATGCAGCCTCGCAGATGGATGAGCAGTCGCTGAAAAGGCTCAGTTGGCGATAGTCAGACATGGCTGTGCTTTTGGCCAGGCTAAGCACTTGACTTAGCCATGCTCGACATAGTTTTTTAGGGGTTTCTTTTAGTTGCTTTAGCACACGGCTACCAGCTATTATTAATCTGTATCAATCTTTTATTTGATTATGGGAAAACTTTTACAAATGTGCGGCATTCACCAGCAATCATCCGCCTTCTGCGAAGCGCACTCCCAGGAAGATCGGACACAAATGTTTGACTATGACACATAAGTATATATAGAAATATATGAAGACAACAAATATCACAAAGCGTTCGTTACGAGATACAATCTAGTCTAGCGCCTGCTTGTCAATTGTACTTCGCGGTAGAGCTGCTCAAAGAACCAGCACTCCTGTTCCGAAAGAGTCAGCACCAGCGTGTCCATCTCGGTGGCGGGCAAGGACTCGAGCTCCTCTGCAGAATCCCTGGGCGGAGGTGGCTGGATGTCCGCCCTGAAATCGCGTCTGCAGAGGGGACATCGTGAGTCCCGACCCAGCTCCAAATACTTCCTGAAGCACGCCGCGCAAAAGGAATGACCGCAGGATATGTGGTGCGGATGGCGCTGCTCATCTAAACAGAAAATGCACGGATTAGAGGTCATGGTCACTAAATGGGTATTCCGAGTGCGGATCTCGCGTACTGGCTGCACTTGTGTCACTCTTATTTTGTTCGACAGCTTGTGGAATACAAAATATAGGTACACACATGTAGATAACGCTCTGTAGGTTAAGTAAAAATCTATTTTTCTAGGGTTCCCAGCTGCTGTGCAATAAACTTTTGGCCTGCTGTGATTTAGCTACTTCGTCTACACTTAACTTGCTACATTTGACATATTAAGTTATTTATAAAAACAAGTTATGAAACAAGGTAATTTTGTGCACTTAACAATGAATGAAGCGCCAAAAAATTGATTAATTTCAAGAGTTTGGCAGGAGGTCGTGATGCGATATCTGGCATAATGCCGAGTGCGCCGACATGTATCGATAACATTGTTAGCAAAGGCAACACCTCGCCACTTCATCCCACTTCATCCGGCTGCACCCAGTTCTTGATGAAGTTCTCATTGAGATCGTGTTCGGATCGCCGCAGCCCGTTCCCAGGCAGCTCTTTTGCATAATTCCATTTAATCTCGGCCAGAGTTGAGGGCAATTTTCAATTTGCCTTGCCGAACGACGACGACGCTCCTGTGGCTGTTATTGTTAAAATAATACTCGTCGTACAGCCATTGTACACAGTTGTTGCTGTGTCGCTGTGTTGTTGCCATTCAAATTGCATTCAAATCAATTACATTCGAACTAAACATAATTCATGTGGTATGGGTTAATACAACAAATTACAACTGACATTTAAGCAGAAACATGAAACGGACAATTTAACATGAGCCACAGCCAGAAAGCCAGAAAAAGAGAGACATAAAGCCGAGCTCCACAAAGGCAACTTTTTGGGGCTTACTGGGCTGGCTGGCTGGCAGGCATCATATGCAGTCGAGTGCGGGTAAAAAGATACAGATACGAAAACCGAAAACCGAATTCAACTTGAGCTCCAAGTTGAGCCCAGCCGCGGTCGGCAATCAAAGCATAAGGCTGTGTGACCTTCAGTATCCGTAAAATGAAAATAAACAAAAAGACTGAAAAGGCACGAAAAAAGTGCAGCCCCACCACACACAGGCTAAACAACAATAAAATTCTTTTCTCACGATTGTTGACTTTAACACTTGCAAGGGGAAAAATGACCAAAAAGCGACGCAAAAAGTTTCGAGTGCGAGGTTACACTTGAAGAAAACCAAAGTGCATACTTACATAACTAGCAAGTTACGAAGTAGACTACAAAGAGACTTAGCCTTATTCAGAAAATCATCATATTGCTTAGGATCTCCAATTATTACTCATTAAAGATAATACATTTTCAGTTGAATACTGTTTCTCCAAGTGTACGAGTATTCACTGTCATTGCCTGCGAGTGAGAAATAAGCCTCAGCACAATGAAAATGAGCAACTGCTACTGGGACTTCCCAGTTGGCTGGCCGATCTTGCGACAAATTTGCAAGCGGCGATCTTCAGGCGGAAGACGTTGAACTGCCCTGCTCCACATGCATTTCAATGGAAGCGCAATCGAAGTGGAGATAAATGTTCTGGCCAGCTTTTGTTTTACTTAATTTTATGTGCTTTGCATACATTCGCAGCGCATCAGCCAGCGTATTAAGCATTTTGCCAGCGTGCCGAGCTCATTTATTTTTGCTGCACTCTGTTTATCGATTGGATGCATTCTGGTTTTTGTCTTCAGCAATTAAGTGAAATTTATGTTACTGCTGGTTCGTCGCTTGAGTCTTTTGTTTGCGGGTCGCGCGCCAAGGCACGTAAATTGCCAAAAAAAAAAGACAGATACACAGAGACGCAAAAATGTGTTTCCTACTTAGCGTGGGCAGACAGTAAGCCGGCTCTGGTACTGGCCAGCTCACATTGGCTATCCTGGTACCCAGCTCCTCGGCTCCTCGACTCCTCAGCTCCTCGACTCCTCATTTTAATCCGCCGCGTTGGTGGCGTGCATACATAATGCATAATTACCGGTTTCACTTTTCTCTCTCGTCTGCGATTATCTTGGCATGCCATGGCGTTTTTATTCCAGCGTACAGATATTTTATTTTACAGGCATTGCGGTTTTATTGCCTCGCTCGTATGGTTTCTTAATTTTTAATTTTTATGATGTGTTAATGGATATTTTTGTGACATGACCTCCTGGCGTGCCGTTGTCGTTCGTCAAGCCCTGTCCATCCCATCCCATCCGTCCGCCGTCCAGTATTAAGTTCAAAGCCTCCAAGGAGATGGGGGATAATCAGCAGAAGCAGCAGCAGCAGCAGGAACTTGCTCCGAGTCCCCAGTCGTGTATTATGCAATCTCTGGCAGTAATTGAAGCTATTTAAAGCTTGTTACATGGCAAGGACAGTGGAGCAGACCAGGGCGTTCATCCCAAGAGGGGCTGTCAATCAAACCGAGTGACTTAGTGCAGGCAGTGGGCGCTAGGTGGCGCCGCCACTGGCCCTCTCCCATTTGGCCAATCATCGCGGTTAAGTGAGCTCCACACAACCGAATGCGACCGAATGTGACCCAATTCCATCGCATCCCGGCTGGCGGCTATCGACTTGTCGCTCACATTGCACGCACAGAGCCCTCGGACGCGGACTGATTACAGGGCCCAGGGCATGCAATTTGCATCAATAAAACTGGAGGCAAAGAACTGGTATCTGCAATCTGCTTTTGCTGCTCCTGCTGCTCCATGTTGCTCCTGCTGCTGTAGGTCAGTTTGCAAAGAGCAAAAATCAAAAATCAAAAAGCAAAAAGCAGTCCAGGCGTTGATTTGTTGCCCGCTTCTGCATTCTGGGCCTTCAATCAAGTGACGATGGGCGCAAACAAGCAGCAGCAGATGGACTCATGCCCCACCCCGACTTTCATCTGGGCCGCGTCTTAACCCAAAGCTCCTCTTATCGGATAAGAGCCAGGCCGATGGTTTGACGGGTGTCGGATCGGCCACTTGATCGGCCAATAATTACTTTCTCTGCTGCGGCCTGTTATTGATTTCGTATGATTGCCGCCATAATTTTATTATGCATCATTAAGATAAAGCGGCCCCAGCCATTTGCAAATTGTTTACAGCATACGGAATCATCTTGAATATGCCCAAATCTCCACCCATCACATCTCGTTCCACAAATCTGAGATCATTTTCACAGGCCAGCGAGGTAAGACTTTCCAAAAAGCCAAAGCCCAAAACATTATTATGTGCAAATGTGAAAGGGTCCGTTGAAAAAGCCATCAAGAAGTTGGGAGGGAAATAAAATTACACATTTGGTTATTGGTCATTTGCATAGAAGCCTCTTATAAATGTTACTTTTTTACGAATGGCCCGAAGTGATTCACATTTTGTATTGTCTAGTGACTGCAAGCAAGATTTTGGGGCCTTTGAACTCGCTGGTCAAGCATCCAGTTTCGTCAGAAAGCCATCAAGCATGAAGGTTATAATTTTGAAAAATTAAGACGGCTTTTTATCTGGAACCCGTTAAAGCAACCATGAAGGATAAGCGTGCAAAAATTAAGCAATAACTGGAAGTGGCTTCATACAGTATAATTCCAGAATGCTGAAAGTGCAAAACATCAAACTTATTCGATTTGAATGATCTATAATTTTCAAAACGGTAACAAAATCGATGATGTAGGTTGATCTTCTTTGAGTAGGGATGCCCTTTTAATATACTTCATTTTTAATAAACACTTGTGCACAAGCTTATACATTGTTGTGTTTTTTTTGTGTCAGTCGAAGTTGGGTAAATTAACTTCACTTCACATCAGAAATCCACCAAAATAACAGAAATTTACGGCCAAGAAGGAAGACGGGGAAAACTGCAACATCCCCGCAGACTTCAAGTGTTATTTTCTGACAGCTCGGACGTCAACTTTAAAGTGAGATCTGTCATAAAAGAGCCAGCGCCGCTTTTGATTTTGATATTTTTGTCGGGTCTTTGGGAACAAAAAATAAGATCGCGATATGGGGGGAAAAAAAGCAGCGAGACTTGCAACTGCCCAAAAATGTATGCAGATTTTTAATTAAAGCGCGTTATCAACAAAGCCAAAATAAAAAATATAAAAAAGCAACGCAAACCGGTTGACCCGATAGCCAATTTGGTCGGGACTTCAGACTCGACATTTTGATCGTCTTGGAGTGGCACTTCCTTAATTGGAGCAAGCATAACAACAAGTGCAAGCGCTAATTTATTATGTTATTTAATAAATACAATTAATTAGGAGGGAAGAGGGAGCTCAGCCAAAACTGGCCATATAAAAATTACTTAATAATTTCCATCAAAAATAATTAATATCAATATTATTCAAGCAGAGAGTGGTTTACAGCCGCCGGCAGGGCAGCATCTGATCATCAAGTTGAGCATGTCAGCGGCAACGGCGTGTTAAGCATTACTCTTGGCCAGCCCTTAACCCCTCCCTGGCCAATTGCGACATAAAAATGCTTATTACTTACAACAGAACATGCAGCACGCCCTGAGGCGACTCACAATTATATATACATTCTCGTATATACCATATTTTGGCATACCTACCTACCCCCTCCATCCAACTCTTCTGGTAACTTAAATCAATTGCGGCATATAGCGGCAAGGTCCAAGCTGCAAGCTCCAAGCTCCCAGCTCCGACCTGGCCCAAAAGAAGATGAAGAAGATCTCTTGGCCTGTTCGCTACGCCTGAGTAATTTCGCTTTTTTGGCGGCTTTGTCCTTAGTGGCAAATGACTTGGAGACTCCTGGCCGGCGGTTTATGGCATTTTATGCTACTTATGCAGCGCTGCTGCGTCCCCGAATGACCGTAATTAATCAATTTGGCCAAAATGGCAGCAGACCGGCAGCAAGGAGGGCAAAGAGGGCTTACAGATTGGTCAGCGGCAACAACGTCCGTGTAATAACAATGAAAACAGCGTGTGTTGCTGACCGACTCGCCTGTGTTCACTGTATTCACTGTATTCGCTGTACCCACTGCCGACTTGTACTGTACTCATGCATATCCGCACACCATAAATTATGTTCGCACAGGGTTAAGCGCATTATTTAAGCATTCATCACGCGCTCTCCCCGATCCCATAGCTCAGTTTTTGGGTCCAGTCCGCAGTCTCAGTCTGAGTCCCAGTCCCTGATGGAGCTGGAATCCCCATTGGCCACCGTTGCTGTGTAATAATTTTTGAAATTTATGTAAACAGTGTTGATTATGGATGAGTTATGTAGCATGTTCTACCTTTTGTTTTGTTCGCACTGCCGGCCGCAGTTAATTTTAAGCTTGTTTTGCAACTTCGTTTATCAGCTCCCTTCCTCCAGATCTTTGGACGCCAGAAAAAAAGGCCACCTGAGTCATCCTCCCAATTGATGTCTTTATTAGGCTGCAGTCCCTGTCCCTGCAACGTGGCTGTCAAATTTTGGATGCGGGGCAGTGGTGCAGAGCTCTATTAAGCTATTTATTGTCCTTTTTCCCAATTTTATGAAGAAATCCTTCTAGGTTTTGCTCCAATATCCAACCTCTATTGGCAGATGGGTCCACGACGATCCACGTCAACTTGGAGGAGCATTCGACATGGTTAGCCTGACAAACGACAACCACGTTCATGCATTGTTCGCGTGTTTGTGCAGCACATTAAAAATTACACGAGAAATTGTTTGGCGCAACTGGCAAACGTTTTTTTTTTGTTTTTGGGTGGCTTGGAGCGGGAATTATGACCCGCGGGGCCAAGTGGCTGGAGTTGAGCCATTTGGGTGGCGCCTTTTGTCTTCGAAACGTGCCACAGTCGGAGGCAAAGTCGCAGTCGCAGTTGAAATCGCAAGAAAATACTGTGCCACATGCGGTGTGCTCGTTGCCTGCAACGTTTCATGCGCGAGTAATATTTTAATTCTGTCGATCAGCCGGCACGTTCGTCGAAGCCAATCACACACAAGAGCCAAACGGCCATCGACATTTATGCCCCCCCCCCCAAAAAAAAAGCCCCAAAGTGCTCGAAACGCCCAAAGGCGACGCATGTCACAGGGTATTGTGGGTGCTCGACTCCGGCTAATGGGGCTCTTAAGCATATGAACTGATAAAAGCGACAAAACATTTAACAAGTAATTAAACATAAAGCTCGCCCCACATGAGTGCCTGCCTAGTTGGCTGGCTGGTTGGTTCTGCTCCACCACGGCGCAACTGTGCCCCAATGCCCCAAACTGGGTTAAGGACGCTGCACAGCACTCAGCACAGCACTGCTGCACCACCGTAGCACCAAACCACCGAACCACTGAGCCACTGAGCCATTGAGCCACCATTCTGCACTCCACCCCTTGGGACAGCCCCCGCCTTTGGCAGCCAACATTCATTTCGATTTCGTTTGCGTTCCTATTTAGTTTTTTATGCCAATCTTTTTGCTTTGCCATTTTTCTATAAGTTTTTTCGGGTGAGTTGTAATAGAGTTGCTGAAATTTGGCATTGTATTTATGGCCCGGGCATTGGGGCATACCAGGCATCTGACCCACACCCACATTTCATTAGATATCCACCCTGGGAGCGGTGATAAATGCGATAATAAATATTCAAGTTGTTTCTCTGTGAGTGTTATAATTTAGTGTTGATTAGTTTGCGCAAATAAGAGTTATTGATTCAATTTCAATTAAAAGGATATGTATGTTTATCGCAAGCGCCATGGCCCCGCACTACGATACCACGATACCCTCGATGTGCCATACTCACCCTAGTCCACTTTCGGGGTCGCCCACGAACAAAAGACTGCAGCAACGAACTTGTTTCGCCCAGCGAGTGTTGTGTTGTGTGTTTGTGTTTGTGTGAAATTGTATGATTGTGTTGGGCGCTTTTTTTGGCACCTCTTGCATTGATATGCCCGAGTTATTAATGATGCCTAATGAGTGGGTTGGTCCCCAGCGCAACTGCTACCTGGCAGCGAGCGGGGCAATTATGTGTCATTTGTATGCACAGCCCAAGCCCAGGGACATGCAATTTGGGTGTAGACTCTGGACTAAAGCGTTTATTAACTTATTTTCGTAGGGTAACTCGTACATTTAAGTGCGTGGATAGTCGAGGAGCACTCACTACAAGGGCACCGAGTGCTGCCAGCGCAGGCGGCTCTGTCTTCCAGGTGTCTGATAGCCGGAACTGCAGGAGCACCTCGATTGGATCGAGGGGGAAGCTGTAATAACGAAATCTCAAAATATTATGGGTCACTTTGCAGGCGGTGAGGCATTCAACTCACATGGGACAAACACGATTACAAACTATAGCAACACAAGGGACGAAACACTGGAATCGGCGCCTAGGAGGCCTGATCCGAATGATTGTGGGACAGTTGACGCATGGTAAAGGTGGTTTCTGCTGGACAAATCACAATGGAAATCATAACGATGGAAGCTCAATCTTCTCTTACCTGGTGTGCGGAATCCCTCCTGGATTTTGTAGATCTCGTTCAGTTCCCGTGCACTGCACAACGGCGTGTCCACCTGGGTGGTTTCGTTAAATCGACCATAGTCGATTTCATAGGCCTGCAGGTCCTTGTTGTACAGCACCACCGGATCGAAACGGTGGCCCCAGAGGATCTCAGTGTTTATGTAGCTGGATCTGGCTTGGGTGCTCTGTCCAGTGGACTCCACGGTGCCCTCCAGTATCACCACGATCTCAAACTTATCCTGCAGCATGTCAGTGGCATTGAGATTATAAAGCGGTGAGTTCTCGTCGATCTTGTGCTCGATGACCATGGGCCAGATGAAGAACAAATCGGAGCCGGAGTCATCGGTACCGATCTCCAGTTCTGTGAAGTACTGCGTCATCACCTCACCCTCCTTGGTGCTCTTCGTCCTTATCAACTGAGCCCTCACTCCGGCTCCAATGATGTGGGACTTTCGCATATCACCCACGCGGAACATCAGCGACAGGGTGCCATCCCGCTGGCAAATTACGGCGTGTTTGGAGAACAACAAAGTCTGTGCCCGCTGCTTGGCCCTCGTCATTTTGGCAAACACAATGCCGGCCATAAATGCTGAGGACATCACGCCGTAGATGGACTGGAAGCACATCATAAAGATGGCCTCTGGACACTCGGGCGAGGTGGTGCGCACTCCGTAGCCAATGGTGTGCTGCGTTTCAATGGAGAACAGGAAGCAGGAAGTGAAGCCATCGATGGCCGAAACACAAGGCGCCCAACCAGATTCCTCTAAAAGATACAATTTGTATGTAACCATTGAGTTAATTATATTAAGCAAACAAACCTTGGTTGTCTGGCAGGTGAGGCTCCTCCAAGTCTCCGTGTGTGTAGATAATCAGCCACCAGATGAGCGCGAAGAAGAGCCACGACAGGATGAAGCTGAGTGCGAAGGCCAAGAGAGTCCAGCGCCACTGCCAATCCACCATGGTGGTGTACATGTCCTGCAGGAATCGCACCCGGCGTCTTTGCAGGTGCTTCTGCACCACATTGCAGTCACCGTTCTTGAAGACCGCTCGTCGGCGAACGCGTCTCATGCTGCCAGGCCGGAAGTTGCGAGATCTGCGAACAGAAAATCACAGTATTTATACATGAAGCCTAAAAGTGTGCAATGTATTATCAATCTCATTTGTGTTCGAAGTAGCGTCAGCATCCGTTTAGGATTAACAGGCCAGAATTGTAGATAGAATTTAATAAGCATATTGTAAACTGCTTTTCTTAGTTTATATCTGTCGAATTCCTGTAACCCTCATTTGTTCAGAAATCCTTATGCATCTTTCCCATTACAAATGGCAATGAATATGATTTCTATGATTTATGCAAGTGTCAGATGAAATTGGATGTCTCGACATCGTGTTTTTTAATTTGCGCAAATTAAGTGTGCGCTTTTGCACTCGACTGTTTTTGGACTGGACACGCGAGCACGAGAAGTGCATCTAATTAACACAGCCGCGAATGCCAATGTCGCAAGGCGGACAAATCGGACAGATTCAGATCGCATTCACGATTCAGGCCAATCTGGACCCATCCACTCTTATAACACTTAATTACAGCTCTCCCACAAATTGTTTGATTTATTACCCCTGCCTGTCACAGCAATGCATTTCCAGAGGGCAGGTCGATTGCAGCACCCACGTGAACCCGCATTTCTCGGATGGCAATTACCTTAACCCCACATTGACACTCGCACAAGTCGATTAATTGGCATTGTGCCGATTGCATTAATGCCGGCTAATCAAATTTAGAGCTCAGCTGGCTAAATTTGTGCCAGATGAATCATTTGTTGTAGCATCGCTTTGTAGAATGTCGGCATTAATTAATTACACTTTTGAGCGGCCCACGCAATAAACAAATAAGTGAAATAAAATCGAAATAGCTAAACGGTGAGGAGAGTGTCTGGGCAAAGGGAAGCTACATCCGATGGGAAGTCGTTGGGCCAACCGTTTAGCAGGTGACAAGTGTGAGAACAAGATGCCGTCAAGATTGGGAGAAGGCACAAAAGACAGTACACCCGGCATTCGCATGAATCGCATTCGTGGAGCGCCTCTAAATCATTTGCACTGCAATCTGCGGGCAGGAAAGCAAACTAGAACCGTGGGCGTAGCCATATAAATTACAACCGCAAACTGCGAGCGGCACTCTGCTAATCAGCTAAACAAAAAGCCCAAAAGATGCGACAACGTGACACGGACGCACTGCGATGATGGAAGTCGAGTTGTCGGCAAGTTCAAGTTGAATGTCAGGCCCCTTGACGAGCTAATTACTGGACGGAAAGCCGGCGGAACTCTGAGTAATTGGGTAATTGTTGCCCGAAGCTCCTATTTATACTATTTATACTTTCGCAAGTAGAGTTCGTAAATCGAAAAACAAATCCGGCTTGTCGTAGGAAGTGAAAGAACGTTTAAAGGAAATCAAACTTCTAATTAAGATTTTAAAGCGTTATTCAGGAGAGTTTTTAGTTTACGAGCATTGTCTTTTTTACCTAATTTGCTTCTACTTCCTACAATATTAACAAATATCTGTAATTAGGATCATTTTCCTTTTGAATCTAGTGATGGAAATCAGAAACTTGCGCACCCTTTGGCCAGCGAGTGGCTGGATCCCTTCAAGGCCTCGTAGTAGACTCCCGCCTGCGAGGGCGTGTGCGAGATGCCGCGCATGTACTGGCGCTTCCACTCCTTCATGTGGGCGAAGGTCTCCTCCTTGTCGCCGCCGACAAGGGTTTCCGCATCGGCGGGATCCTGCAGGACCTGGACATCGCTGAGCGGCACCTGCATCTCTCTTAGACGTTCTAACTTCGCGTTGCTGAACTAAACTAAAGCTCCACGCCAAACGATTTCGACCAGGCCAACGCTAAAGTGGTCTGAATTTGGCCAAGCAATTAGAGCAGCTCTAACTAATCGTACTAACGTATTGACCCAATCACTTAGGCCGGGAAAACAGCTTAGGGAATAGCTTAGGAAACCACTCACCTGCAGCTCGGTTGGCGGGGGAAGGGCTTGCCATTTTGCGATAGGCCGTAGTAGCTGGTGGGCCTGTTCGGCACAATGGTGATGGGATAGGAGTGCGGATTGCTGATCACACTGTCCAGCGAATCGGGATCCGCTTCGATGGCCTTCTTCAGCGGTTGGGTGGCCTGTTCGCCAATAGCTCCATTAGCTCCATTTGTTCCCTTTGCCTGCGTTGTTGTTGCTGGGGCCGTGGAGGTGGGCGCCGCCGAGTGGGTGGAGAAATTGAAACGCATCTGTGGGGGAGGTTGAGGTGAAGGAGTTGCCTTTTCAATTAATTCCCTTGGCGTCGTGTGGGCAAACAGAAACTTGTGATAAGTGCAACCCAGGTGCGAGAATCTATCTTCTTTTTTTTTTGGTTTTTTGCCAACGTCGTCAGCTGATTCACACTGATTTTTGTGGTCCGCTGGCAAAGTATACAGCCATATACTTTATCAGTTTATTTTATTTATGGAATAACAAGCAAACATTTGCCACATTATTCAACCATATAAATAGCAAATATTCGCCACATTGTAAAACGATTTTTATAGGCAGCTGCATAAAATCCAGACTTGAGCTACTGAAATTTAAAGCTCTTCCGCAGCATGTTTAGATTTTCGCACCTTTTGCACTTTTCACAAGATCCGAGGCAAGCATTTGTGAGTCGAACAGTAGTTGTTGAACATAAGCACGTTTGGCTTAAGCAGTTTTATCACCTTTTAAATATGAAATTGATTGACACCTTTTAATCGAGTTTTTGTTAGATGGCCATTGTTTGGCAAAAGAGCCTAAACACACTTCTGGCACTTTAAGATGGCATCTTGCGAAATAATAATAGCTATAGTTTCACGAGCTCCTTTTCGTTCTGTTTTCCCGACGCGTGTCGTTCCAGAAATGAGATGATCTGAGGTCTGGAGATCAGAGGGCACTCGAAGCCGCAGCCACAGAGCGACTGTCACAGCGAATCTACGGATATACCGATCTGCGGATCCGCAAGTCCGACCAATGGATTAAATGACGGCCGACTGAAAGAACATTTTTCCAACTAAACAAAACTTGCGAACAGAAAGCGCCGAGCTGTAAGTGACACACACACACACACACATGTTCAGGAAGAGAGAAAATTACACACTGCACATCGACGATGCTCTCACAGATACAGATACTGTTTCAGCGAAAGATACAACTTGTGGCTGCGGCGCGGAAAAAGTTCAATTGAAATGATTCGTAAATTGAAAGCGAAGCGGAAGATAAGCGCGATAAGCTCATCTTATCAACGAAATCAGAAAGCAGTAGGCAGAAGGCAGAGACACTTCTCAATGTAGGCGACCTTGAGCCCTCGACGAGGAAGGGGTGCTTAATATTCCATGGGCCGCCGTGTGAGGTGTCGCAATATCGATAGGTTGGTCCGGAAAGTTCTGATTTATCAGATACCGAGACTGTCGCTGCATCTCCCTATTTAAATAGACGGCGCAAACAATGGCCCTCGTTTGTATCTTGGCTCGGATTCGAGTACAAGGTGTCGTATACGTAATATCACGGTGTTTACCGTCGACTCACGCGCATTTTGGCTGCATTGTGCAAACACAAATAATAAATAAATTGTGACGTTAATAACAAATATATATGTGTCCATACAAGTATCGCTGTGCAGTCATCGGTTGGGTCATGCGTAGTTAATTTTGACGGCATTAAGCCAATTAAAACCGTTCACTGCCACCATAAATCTTCGGCTATTGTGCTGGGCCTAACCTGAACCTATTCAAATTTATCCATCTTTATCAAATCTAAACAATCCAATACGCAAAATTTGGTAACAGCGCTATAGGGCCAGGAACGGATGCTGTCCGAGCTCAGCGATGGTGGAACGATAGTTGGGATTGCTCACTAGCAGTCCGTCGATCAGCTGGCTGGCCTCTGGACTCAGGACTCCTTCCATGTCCTTCGGATAGCTGGGCCCACCACTCATGATCGCAGCATAGATCTCACGCGCATCTTGGCTAGCGCTGGCAAAGGGCCTCTGACCGCAGAGCATGTAGAACAGAGTAACTCCCAGCGACCAGGCGTCCACCTGGTGACCGTAGCCCGACATGGCCATCATCTCGGGTGCCATGTAGCCTGGAGTGCCGCAGCAGGTGTACAACTCGCTGCCACGATAGTAAGTGGCCAAGCCAAAGTCCGCCACTTTGACCATTTCGAAGTTCCACGCGCCGGAGGTGAAGCAGACCCGCAGATTCTCCGGCTTGATGTCCCGATGAATCACCTGGAGCTGGTGCATATGCGCCAGTGCCGCTACCGCGCATCTCATCACCGATCTGGCACTCTGCTCCGCCAGGATACCGAGCTCCTGCATCACCTGCTGCATGTCACAGTCCAGGTGCTCCAGCACCATGTACATGTAGCGCTCCTCCTCTACCGTGTACATCAGTTCAATGATGTGTGGATGCGATTGCAGCTGCCGCAGCACCTCCGCCTCCATATAGGTACCTCCGCAGTCGCAGCTCTTGCCCTGCTTGTCCACCATCTTGACGATGCACTTGGTCCTGCTGACCCTGGATTGTCCGCGATATATCAGCGTACTTGTGTTTCGCACCACCGGCTCCAGACTCTCGATGTAAAGCTGTATGGCCTCGGGCAGGTCGTAGGGCATCATGCTCTTCAAGCGACGTTGGCGCCAACGTTTACAAGAAGCCACCATTCCTTGGAAGTCCTTGTTGACGCTGTACTTGACCCAAACCAACTCTTCGTTCTTACAGCAGCAAATCACAATGTCGGTTTCGCGGAAATCACTCAGTGATGTTAGAGGCGATCCGTCGGTGCGGCAGAAATGCTCGATTGCTGATCGCAGAACCACGTGGCGCTCTAGGGACTCGGTGACTCCTTGCAGCAGCGCCTGCAGGTCCTTGAAGTAGGCTCGGGAGATGACCATATTAACGCCCTTAAAGTGCCTATCTCCGTTCCGCAGGAAGCACACCCGCAGCGCTTTCTGGTGGAGTGGTGGACATAGCAGCCTGGAGTCGAAACCATTGGATTGGTCCGACATAACACGCGAAAAGAGAAGATCTTCAAAATATATCAAATATACAAAAAAAAAAGTGTGAGTTTCTTAGAAAATTCTTAACTTGTGCTGTGTCACCTAGCTTTCCTAGTTTTCAAAAGCGATTGCCTGGCCATCTCGGTTTCCATGCGGTAGAAACAGGCGTTTTTCGCTCAATGCTCTTCCGCAATTCCCTGCCCCAGAATAATTTACGATCCACTAAATTGTGAATGGCAGCGACTGGACGCGAATGAAGAGCGCCAAAGCCGCTGGTATAATTGAATAATCAGCTTTGTCGCCCAGTGTGTGTGCGACCCCCGATATATCGTACACATGGATGAACTCGCAGCTGCCCCCTTGATAATCCGTTGGCGGCCACTTAAAGCGCGTCAAGTGCAAATTTGTAGTCCATCAGATTACCACATGGGGATCCTGGGGTGTAAGTGGTTTTGAAATTCACGCAACGGCTATTTCTGTAATGGTCAACAAATCGATTCGGTTGACTTTCTTAATTAACCACCTGCTGAGAAATCTGTATATTTATTGCTAAAATGAGGCGAAAAATTAAGTTGAACGCCAGGCCAATGGTTTTTATTTGGATCACGTTTGAGCTAACCACAGCATTGTGCTTCTCATGGCATATATAGAAATATGAATATTTCATTGGGTGATTTGAAGGAGGCAGGTCATGAAATTTTTATGTAACTTTCTTGGACAAGTCACTCCAGTTTTATTTGGGGCACTCCCCGAAAATAATCTCACATCACTTACTTTCGCGGTACTTGCCTTTTTTTTTAGCATTTCCATCCTGATTGCTAAGGAAGTCGGTCATTGTTATCCTGATTTCCAAGGAATCTTTACACATATTTACACGTGTGTAAAATGAACATGAAAACATGTGTAGAATGGCATAGGTTCTTGTATTGGCTAACTCGTCGTTTCACACGATTGTACACAAACCTTTTTCTTAAATTTTTGTTTTTTACATGTACAAGGAATGTAAGTTACATTTTAAATAAGTTATTGTTAAGAAAAATGATTAATACGAGATTTCAGCTTATGGAAATAGCCAGTTTGTTGCAGGAGATTGCCACACCTATTAACACGCCCACAAACCGCCCAAAAGTGTTAATTTTTCTCCCTGGCACCACTACTAGCTGAGTAATGGGTATCTGACAGTCGAGCACATCGAATTCAAATTGCTAACATTTAAAGAGAGGACCACAGCTTTTTGAAAATGCTACTCCCCCCAAATTGAAATAAACCTTACAACAAATTCAAAGACAAGGGCTAAAATAAAATATGTTTAATTTACAATAACATCGTACGTTTAGACGTTTGCATTACGCATTAGATAGACTCTGACTATTTACACCTGGTTATTGTGGATACACGTGTAGTAAGGAAAGGCATCTCGACGTTGGGTTATGTGAAAGTGAATAGGTGTGTTGTGTGGATAAATGCTGGAACACTTACAAACTAGTTGCTAATAATATAGCTAAAAATATAACTAACACTTTCTACGAACTACGAAAATTGTACAATGAATTTTGCATTTAAATATTCTGGGTTTCGTGCGATCTTTCACAAAATGGCAATACGAAATTACAGTGTGTGTGTGTTTGTGTGATGGTGAGTGTGTGGTGTGTGGAGTGTGTGGTTTTGAGAGGGTATTTTGATGTCCTTTTACATGGCAGCGCCATTGTAATGCTGATACATCTCATCCCAGAATCTCTGGCGCTCCGGCTCGGGATTGGTTTTCATCGCCAGATTGGCTGAGATGTCCATGTAGTTGAGACTGTTCATCACATTGGTGGGATCGATGGGCGCCCACTTGGTGGTCAGCACAGGATCCTCGGTATCCGGCGTAGGGGAGCTGTAATTCGCATTGGTTATATTTATATCTATAGAACGTTTTCTTTCATCCTGACTACTCACCCATATTTGGCGAAATTCGTCCACATGCGCACCATTCGATTCTTGACCTGCACCTCCATCGACTTGGGATCCAAGCTCAAGTTGAAGAAGCCGAACTTGAACAGATAACCCAGCTCATCGCCGTGGCAAACCCCAGGTCGTGGGATACCCAGCATCCGTTTGTAGAGCCCCAGGGATCCGTCGAAGGAGAAGCGGTACATGTAGACAGGTGCGTTGCCGAACTTGGCGTGATTCCGCGCCGTGCGACGGATGCCCTGGAGGAACATGAGATCCGTGAGGAGCTGTCAAGGAAAGAAAGTTAAATATTATCTAAGGTCTTGTACTTGGCATTTCAGACTTACCGCAATCATCTCGTCCACCGATTCAATGCCCACATGCTTGCTTCCCAGGTAGAAGGATCTTATCTCGCGGGTCACGCGATCATGAGATTGTGTCACATTCAAATCCTGCGGAACCAGGCGGCCAAAGTCGTTCTCAATGATGCTCAGCAACTGGGGATTCTTGCGAAGTCCTGGGTAAAATATTTGAAACTCATTAAATTGTTCCTCTACAAGTGCTTACAATTGATCTTACTTCTGATGAACAGCATGGCCTCGTGCGTATTGTAACCCGTCATATAGGCCACATCGCTGTTAAAGTTCTGCGAGTGATACATGTCGCTTGGGTGCTGAGTGAGGAAGGGCTCCTCGTAGAACAGTTCCTCCTGGGAGTCCTGATTCCAGTATCCCTCCACCACGGGCACAAATGGCAAGCCAATGTTATTCCGCTGATCCTCTGCCGTGATGGTGGTGGGCGCAGCTTCAACCAACTTCATGGCTGGCACCCGTCGTAGGAAGTCGATAATGTCCTCCGTCTTATTGGCACCCACGTAGCCCAAATTGGCAGCCAGACGAGCGGCGCGCTGGCTCGAACTGGCGGACATGGACCAGGGATTCAGGGCCGATCCACTTTGGGAAATCGCTCGGTGGAAGAGCCCCTTGGCCTGTGGAGACAGCAGAAGCAACTGGACGGACGAAGCTCCAGCTGACTCTCCGAAAATGGTCACCTGACTGGGATCTCCTCCGAAGGCGGCTATGTTATCCCGCACCCACTTCAGCGCCAGCACCTGATCCTTGAGGCCCTGGTTGCCGGGCGCATCGGGTCCCGCGGTAAGGAAGCCCAGTGGACCCAATCGGTAGTTCAGGGTGACCAGGACTATGTCCTCAGCCACTAGGTAGTCCGGTCCGTAGAGGAAGGAGTTGCCGGAGCCAAAGGAGAAGCCGCCTCCATGCAGCCAAACCATGACAGGAAGCTTTGGCTGCTCTGCGGACTCCTCATCCTTGGGCATTTGGGTGGTGAACACATTGACGAACAGGCAATCCTCGTCTCCCTTGAACGTGTCCAGGATCATGTTCTTGTGCGGACAGCTCTGACCTTCCCGCGAAGCATCACGGATGCCGGACCACGGTTTCTCCGGCTCCGCAGCACGGAATCTTGAATGAAAGCTCTAGTTAGTTTCCAGCTTGCTTGTCTTGAGTTCGATACCTACCTTCTTGCTCCTGTGGGCGGTGCTCCATATCGCATTCCTTTGAAACTGTAGTAGCCTCCACGTTCTCCAGATCGATACTTCTGATAGCGACCTCTGACTTTGCCCAACGAGGTGGTGGCCACAATCTCACGCTCTTTCTGCGAATGATTTGAGCAAACAATGTTAGTCTATGTATAGCACTTGTGATGAGTTCAGTTGTAAAATTCAGCTTCAACTGAAGAAATCAACTTCAAGGCCCACGAATTTGGCTGCCACTTGCGAATGCAAAAAATCTGAGTTGCGCAACCAATTTGCATCGAAGTGCGAACGCGCATAGAACCGGCGCAAAGAAGTATGCCATGTGCTCGGCCAAAGTTGCGCAACCGCCTCGGTCAATTTCCAAAAAGCCAGTTTTCCGCCTCCAGTCAGCTGCCAAGTTCTTGACTCACTGGCCATCTAGGGGGTGTGTGCATATGCCAGCCTCTTTCTTTGCTATTCACTCGACCTCAGCCCCAAAGCTGCAGCTGCATCCATGTTTGACCACCTGTCCATGTTCACGTCCAAGTTGAAAATTGATTGGTCACCACCACTTTACAATTCGGCCATCCAAAGAGGCTATAAACGCTTGGCATTTGGCTAGGGGCCATGGTGCAAGGCCGCAAGAGACTCACCCGCAGAGATCTTACCACCTCCTGGACCACTCGCATGGCCCTCGATGGCAGCAGTTGGACAAGCGAGTTCGGATGCGATGTCAGGGTCTTCCAGGCCGTCGTCTCCTGCAATTGCAAATTCCAAACAGTTTTACTGTGCACTAAAACAAAAACTATTACAAGTACTTAATAGGGGAAAAACAACAGTAGCCCCATGTAAAAAAAACTACAGAGGGAAGTTGTTGATTGAACACCAAGTTAAGAGCCTAATATCATTAAACACTTGTTTGTGATACGAACTGTGAGTTCCATGTTTTTTGCCGATGACAATTATCTTTTTTGCCGTGCAGTTGACAGCAATTTGGGAAACATGCAAAAGCTCTGGCCCAGTCCAAGTTCATCGGGCTCGATGACAATTTTTTGGGGCTGTCCGATTTGTAAAGCGGCGTTAACTGTCCGCGGGCAACCTTCACCGACTGCGTCGCTTAATTGAAATGCCATTTGCATAACTCAAGTGCTCGGCTTGCGGCAATTAGGCAGCGGTATTAACGTGGCCAACACCAACAACTGGAGTCACGTGCTGCCGGAGGAAACGCCAATCTCGCTGGTTCCCAGGCTGAAATGGGCGTGTGTCTCGGGCTGAAATGGGCTCATATTTGGCTGTGATTCATGGCACAATTGGGCGTCAGTTGGTGGCTGTGGAGCACCGAGATTCAAGTTCACCTCTAACACTGTTGTTATGCTAATTACCTGCGCCACATACCCTAACTTGGTGCATATACGTCGCACGACACGATACGTCGTACAATTGCCAGCAAGGTATTTGGAAATCGATTTGTTGATTTTTATTTTTTGGGCATTTTTGTGTGTGTGGTCTGGGGGCTATGCTAATGTGGGTGTAGCTGGTTTATAACAGTTTCCTATCCGAGATCCGATCGAAGTTGGCTTTAATTATAACTGTTTAATGCGCTCGTTGGCTTGTGTGTTCGATAGGCAAACACACTTTGGCTTAAAAGGCGCTTAAGAAGTGGGTCATTGTTCAACGCATAAAGCGCTTTTTGAGAGTGCTGGGAAAATAATTAAAGTCTGCCGATCAATCTTATGGTTTTGATTCGGCTTCAGCTGCTCTAATATGCAAATGAGTGAGAGCCGGACAAGCAGAGACAGGCAGTAACAACATCTCTGGATTGCATTGCGAATCTCGCATAATAATATTTTCGCCGCTTACAATGCAAACATTATGCAATGGGTGCCGCTTTCACGCTAACACGCTCGAAAGCCAAAAATAAATGCGAAATGAAATGAAATGCAGATAGAAAGCCAGCGATGCAGCCATGTTGCATAAGAACTGAATGTTCAATACGAACCGTGGTAGAACTGCTCATGTGGGCCATTTGCCGCACATCCAGTGACCCGGAAGCATTGGCGCTTTTTGTCGCATTTTCCGGCGACATTGTTGTAGTGGCGATCAAAAAAAATGCTCTTGCTCTGCCTCGCAAATCTTGCAAATCACCGCCATGCGAATCGAAACCCTCCTGCATCTCCTCCTGCGTCTCCTCCGCGGATGACTTTCGCTGCTCGGTGACTATGATTCGATGGCCGGATTCGTTCGGTCGCTGCACACAAATTGCCAAGACAATTAGACCGATGGCCAGCGAAAGAGCCGCAATTGCCGCGATCGCCGCTCCACGTTGCCAATTCCGGGGACAGGGCATGACGAAAAGAAGGCGGTGGGGAAGGGTGAAAAGGCAGCGGACTCGGCTCTTTTGTTTTATGCAACCGCCAGACAACCGCACAAATTCGATGCAGCTTCGTTCCGACAAGTGCAGTGGTACGCGGAGCCGTAAACTTTGATTTATTGAACTCGCACCGCAGGAGTGACACACGACAAACGAACAGTCACCGCAAAAAGTCTGCCGCACGGGATCGACACTTGGCTCTTTGCTCTTCCGACAGCAACTGTTGCGCTTTCGAGCGTCTGAAGCCTTTTGAATTAAATTCCACTTGCTCCTCGATTTTCCTCGAATTTTCGCCTCGCTATGGCAGTCATTAAAAGTACCGTGGAAATTGGGAAAACTTTGGGTATGCCAGGGCTGGATGCATCAGATGCTGGTATAATTTGTTTACATTGCTGAATACATTTCATTTTAATAGTTTATAACACTTTAGTAACATTTGAATCAGCTTTGCAGGGCAATTTAAGTTTGACCCAACTAGAGGTTTTGGATTTATTTATTTTACTTATTTTATTTTACTGGGTATCCCCTGATCGAATATGCAACAGCATCGAATTTCTGCCATCTTGTTAGTGCTGCACTTGTTACTGTCTGTCCGTCGGCTGTTCGGTGTTTTAAATACATTTTTTCGTTTGTTTTGTCTACTTTTTAGTGCTTGTAATCATTGTTTTTATGGCCGGGTTATGTAAGGCACGCAATGGCCTAGTGTACATAGGTACATTTCGGGTACATTGTTCGTTCGTGCATTCTTTTTTTTTTCAGTTGGACCGGCTTGTCGTTGATGTTGGTCTTTTATCAGTCAATGTTATCCGACCGACCGACCGGCAAACGGAAATGTATCTCCGGCTTAATTGCCTAATTAATCAGCTATGGCCTCATGATGGGCATAAATAGTTGAATATAATGGTTATCATTTCAGTGCTCATATTTCTGCTTTTCAAAAAGGGCATTGTGTTGCAGCAAAGTTCAGTAAGTAATTCGCTTGCCAAGTGGCTGCATTCCAAATGTCATGCGCTGCATGGCTAATGAATTAATTGCATTGCCGGAGAGATTCGTTTTCAGTGCGGCTGCCTCAGAAGGCCAACTATTATATTATTCGAAGCCCCCACTTGTTTTGGGCCACTGGCTGCCTAATTAGCAGGTGCCAAAGAGTATTTTTCACGCGCTTCACTTCCCGCCACTTAACTTCGTAAAACAATAGAACCGCGAGGCATTTGCAATTGACCAGGCTTATTTGCTGTGGTGGTGAGCCATAAAGCCCATTAACAGGCACATGTAAATGCAGTGACCGGCAGCCACACAAGTTGGCCAAAACACTTGGCCATAAAGCGACGTCTTCGCGGGTGTTGAATTACTTTTTGCAACACGATGTCAAAGTCACACAACTGGCCGAGTCAGCCGAAATGGCCACAACTGGCACGCTTTGTAAAGATTCTTTTGTCTCTGCTTAATTTATACAAGCTGTTCTTAGATCGCACCACTATATACATATGTATGTGGCTAGGAATACGGGTTCTTGAACTCACCTTTAGCTGGTTGGATATCTTCCCGGCACGTGCGATTGCCGTGCCAAATGTGGACGGGGCTATGGCAATCGAGGAGCTGACATCGCAGAAGAGTATCACGCCCAGTCCAAGGAGCAGAAGGCTCAGAAGCGGTCGAAGTCCAGCGGTTGTCATTGTGCGTTTGCCTTTTGTCTGGGGTCTGGGTAAACAAATTGGAATAATGCATTAGTCGATGGCCCGTGTTGTGGCCAAGTGTGTTTGCCAAACGTCAATGCCCAAGCCGAAAACGAAAACGAACCGAACCGAATATCGAATCGAAGTGCGCAACGCTTCTGAGCCAACTTCTTGGTCAGGGCCAAGACAAAGACGCGAATGTCAACAGCTCGACTTGGCTTGGCTTGGCTTCGCTTGGCTTTTAGACGCTCTTGCGCTTGACTCCGGCTCCACTCAACTTGGCTGTGAGCCGAGCCACTAACTTGGCTCAGTTTTCAGTTTTTCCACCGCCGGTGAGTTGGTGGTGGTCTCAATTTAAATTGCTTGCGATTATTTTCGAATTTGTTCACAGTGCTTGTCTTGAGCTAATACAGACATTATTCAATTTTGTTTTGCTGCTGTTGTTTTTACTGCCGTCGTATTTTTTCCCTACGAGAGGTCACTAAATATTTTGCATGCTCACAGGGCGTATGATTAATTAGGAATTCATATCGCTGTTGGTTTATTCCACACTATGGCGTGTATGCGTATACATTTATTTAATATATTTTTCACATTAAGATATAGACACAGAGCCAATGACAATGGACTAATTGAATGGCAAGACCGGAAATCAGGGCGAGAAGGTCTCGAAGAAGCTAACGAACTTCATTCGTGGTATTCATAAATCTGCTAATCAACCGAAAATGGAAACCTTTTGCTCTAGCTAGTAGGGGTGTTAATTATTGTTCCGCTTCCTTAACCGTTTCGTTAAACTGGGCCATAACACAAATGCATATGTACGAGTAACTACCAATGTTGCCAATGCACACGCCCCCAGCGAACCAGCAAACCAGTAACCCAGAGCCACTTCCTCCTTTTACAAAAGCCACGACCACTTGCAGTTGCCACAATGCCATGGCAACACTTGCACTTTCCTTGAAAGTTGTCCGACCAGCTGGAGATGCAGAGTGGCCAAAAAGAGAGGCAGTTGCCGATCAGCTGTGCGCTTTTCTCTTGGCCATAAATCCAGCGAATTGAAATGATGCCTTATGATTACAAGAAATATATATGCAAATTGGACTTGGAATTTGCGCAAGCCTGCATACAAATAGGCCACGATTGAGCCGAAGCCAACTATTCCAATAGCAGAATGTGGCTATTTTGTAATGACCAGGCCAATTGAAGAGCTGGCGAGCGCGGTAAGAGAGAGAGAGTCGAAGAGGGCCAACACAAAGTGCCAGTTAAACGGGTCGGAAAATCGCAGTGACAGCAGCTGATCGGGAGCTGCAACTGCAACTGGGATCGCGATTCAGGCCGAGAAGGAGTTGGAGATGGAGTTGGATATGGAGGTGGAGATGGAGGTGGAGGTGGTGATGCAGACTTGGCCTGGAGCCGGCCAGACGGGCTTGCGACGCCTTACGTAAGCGGCGAGCAAAACAAAAAAGGTAAATATTGACTGAGAAAATAACATGAAAAAATTAAGCCAAGCCAATGACTGAAAGAAATGAAGAGATAAGCGCCAAAAGCGAGAGACACAGAGAGAAAGAGAGAGAGTGAGAGAGGGAGAGAGGGAGAGAGGTGTGAGAAAGCGAGAGTTTGGCCAAAACGATGATGGCCCAGTGGCTTTTGGCGTGCGCCGCTTAGCAGTAAATTTCGCTTGACCCATTATATAAAAATGGTAGCCGGGGCCAAGCCGGGGCCAAGTGGCCAAATGGCCAAAACGGAACTAATTCAAAACTATTTTCCAATTCGCCAGGCCCCTGCGCATTCGAAAGGCATCTGCCTATGCTGGCTGACACATCTGTTTGGGCCTGGGGTTTCATTAACAAAAGCTGCCTCGCAAATGTTTCACCAGCAAACAGGCAAACAGGCAAACAGACAAATATTTGACACACATATCTTTCTTGAACCCTGCTCAATGACTCAACAAGACGGCGAGTGCAGTGCGCGATTTGCAACAGATTTTTCGGCTAAATGTGTCAACCTAATAGGCAGCAATCAGCATTATATTTGGTTAATTCTCGGAATTACGCTGACCACCATTTGTGAGCACTAAAACACTGTATTTGCAGCACCATGTAATTGACTACGTGTGTTGTTGGGCAAGTTCAAGTTTGTGGCCCGAGTCTTTGGCCCGCCACATCGATTCAGCTGTATTCAACACAATTCGATTCGATTCGTTTCGTTTCGACTTCTTTCGATTTCAGTTTCGATTTAAGTTTCAGTTTCAATTTCAAACTCTTCGCGTACCGGAATGTTTCGTGCTCCACGTTCGACTGTCGCCGACCAACTGAAGCTGCGAGTGTGCAGCGGTGCGCTTAAGCGTCAAATTGCTGCGGCTTATACCTTATACCTTAACCAGCTGCGGCATGCAAAACATGGCCAAGAGTCTGGATGATCTGTGGT
The DNA here is from genome assembly GCF_016746235.2 of Drosophila teissieri. Taxonomy (NCBI): domain Eukaryota; kingdom Metazoa; phylum Arthropoda; class Insecta; order Diptera; family Drosophilidae; genus Drosophila; species Drosophila teissieri. The sequence continues at coordinate 24,640,245 of NC_053032.1, read as the reverse complement.
AGAAATGGCCATGCGACATGAGCGGAATTCGTAGTTGGCGGCGTAACTTGTAGCGTCGTTATTCTGGACTCACCATAAGTACAATATTTTCTTGTATTTTCGGCCTTTTCTTACGTAAATATGTTTCTTATATTTTAAACCCAAATGGCACACTTAAAAATTAGCTATGCCTTGATTTAAGTCCTTCAGTTTATCAGTGGCTTTTGCCCATTTTGTTCAATTTATTTGTTCAGCTGGCTATTAATTTGTAATAACAGCAATGAATAATAAAACACCTTTGTTTCTTTCTAAGCACTTTTCCCCAAATGATTAATTGCTTTCAAGTAACTAATTATCAGTTACAACCGCCTATAAAACTAATGACCGAAAGGGTATTCCCTCGGCTATATATATATATAAATTGGCTTTTAGGCGATGGACAGCAGACTAACAGTTTGTTTGAATGGCTGTGCTTCTGTGGACTTAAATTATGGCCATACTTATTTCGGGACCGCTGTCACGCCGGCTCACGCATAATTATGCAAAATTATATACCCAATTCAATTTTGCCAATCTGTGGTCTGCCCATAGTAAACTTATTCTAGCCTAGTGTCAGTCAGCCCGTCCCCCTTTTTTGGGCATTTTGCAAAAGGCAGATATCTAAAAGGCGGATCACTTTAGGTAGCAGCCACAAAACTGCGGGCACGTGAAATTGGACTCGTTTATTAGGACGGCGGAAAAGCAGTTGACACTGGGGTTAGAGATGGCCAGTCTCGTTTACCGTTTGAGATCAAGGATGCAACTAATAATCTGTGGCACAATAAGCCAAGGCAAAGCGATCTCGATGTGGAAAATAAGCTGGCCAACGGCCAATGGCAATGGACTCACAACTGTAAAGGCGACTCAAGTTAACGTTAACAATTAATGCCAGACGGAATTAATGCCGGATGGAAATGAACTTTTCACGAAGCCCGTGTAATTAACTAAGTGATTGCCCAACTCAAGCGTCAAGTTAGCAGTTTAGTTGCTATATTAGCGGAACAATTAAACGGGGAAATCTTCCACTGATTAATCGTTCTCGGAGGAGGCTGCTTTTCGGTGACCTCGTTGCCGTTTGTTCTCACTCCGTGGCTTTGCAGCCAGGTTTAATATTTAGCCAAGCGCAGATCGTAAACAAAAGAATGCCGCCGCACTGTGCAAATAAACCCCGAAATGGAAAATTAAAAACACATTGAATACCAGCACATAATATACAATTCTGCTCATGAATTCATATTTTGTGCATTCTGTCAGCGGCCTGTTGTGTCTGTTGTTCTGGCCCAAAACTGTGTCACCATTTGTCGTTGCTGTTTGGCCCAAATATTTGGCAAAGCGTCAGTTACCATGACTTACGAAAGTTACAGCGGCAACATCTTAAGTGGCGGTCTATTCAGCAGAAACCAGATCGGGAAGTCTGGCTTCTGGGATGGGAGGATTTACAGTTAGTGACGCAGGTGAAAGGCGGAATCTGCTGTGGATTCTCGGAGGAAGCCCTTCATCAAGGACAACTACAGGTTTTTGCAGTGCTGACGTCAATAAGTTCTTTATGCTCAGAACACCTCAATCCAGGTGGAGAATCTTTAAAAAAGTCAATTACAAAGCAGAAGTCAATTACAAACACAAAAGCATTTTACCCTGGGAACATATGTTTTATTTCGAATATATAATTTCTCAATATATGTATACTCAGTTATTTGTTTAGTTAAAAATCAAAACTAAGGTAGTGGTTTCATTTCATTATTTTTGGAAAAGATAAAACTACAATTTCTTGGATATATATTTTACACTTTAAAACAATTTCAATGAATTAATGTAAGAAACAAAAAGTCGCTAATTGCAATTTGCAATGTTTGGATTTTATTCAAAGTAGTGCACACAGTTTTTATGTGCCAACTGAACTTATGCTATAAAGTCTATGTTAATAAACAATTTTCCTAGCACACTTTTAAGATCAACTTATATATTAACAGGTAGCTAGTTAACATAGTTAACATAGTTAACAGCAGTAACAGAAAACAGAAAACAATACTTGTAGTAACATTATTGTGTTTGCTATCTTGGACGATCAAGCAAGCTAAGCTGCTGAAAAGCAGTTCCTCTATCTTGAAGTGTCCTTCGGCTTGCACGACTCCTTTGGAACAACTTGTGCAACAAATAGATCACAGATCCAAAAACAACACCAAGCCGTAGAATTATTAGGAGCAGCCAATCCCATTGGTAGTAGAGAGGAACATCCTCCGTCTTGAGACGCATATGTGAGGCATCGCCATTGCGCAGCGCGTATTCCGTCCACCAAACTGCTGTGTCCAAAGGACTCATGGGTCGGTCCCTGAAGGATTGCGACATTTTCTTGGCATTCAGGGTATATTTGGGGTTTTCCAGCAGCTCCCGAACGGTTGAAGTCAGTATATCCAAGCTCATCTCATTGGCGTCCAGAACCTCGGCCATGCCACGCAGATTAACATTCCGCAGATTAATAAACTGATCGAAGAACACTGGTAATCCCAGGATCGGCACTCCACTATAAACAGCCTCCATTACACTTAGCAGTCCGCCGTTGGTGATGAAAAGCCGAGTATTGGGATGGGCCAGGACCGCACGCTGTGGAGGCTGTTCAATCACATATATGTTGTCCGACTTGTTTGGCATATTATAGAGTTCGGTTTTCCAAACGACCCTCTGCTTGAATTGTACCAAAGTTTTCATAAGGTTTTGCTGCACGTTTTCGGGCAAAAACTGCACCATTATCTCCTGGCCCATCGAGAAGTAGATAACGCCGTGCTCCGCCTCGTCCATAAATCTCTGCAATTGCGCATCGCAAGGCTTCGATGGCTCGCTGAGATGCAGTCCTCCGACTTCTATGATGTTCGGTACATTAGATCGCACCCTGCCCATACTGAAGTGGTTGTTGACCAAGATCACCGAATACCTCTCCCGCATGTCGTAAAACTTCTGCTCCGAATAGCCGAAAAACTTCTTAAAGATGCTCAGTTGCGATGGTCGGACAATCAGGTGTGTGAGCAACTTTTCCTCTGTGATATGCACCCAGTTGTAGATTTTGCTCAGCAGCGAATTGCCTCGGGAATATCCCAGCGAGGAGATGGGATCATTGATGCTTGGCGCCACATTTCCAGCGACCTCCTCGGTGCTCCAGTTGACATTACCACCGCAAAAGCCCATCAAGGTGGCATTGTAGTACTCCACTACGCCATAGAGCGCTTCCAGGGCAGACGGTTCCATCATAACCAGGTCAAAGCGTTCACTCCTGTCCTTTAACATCCGTTGGACTCCTTCGTCGCTTAGAATATCTGAGGACATATTGTAGAGCATTGTCACTGCCATCCAGGCTGCTATCCATTTGCTGCCAAAGAAGTCCATCATTTGGTCACACTCGATCATTTCTTCATGAAAATAATAATAATAATAATATTAATGGGAAGTAAACGGAAAATTGTAATTTTACTCACCCTGGACGCGTTGATTTAGCTTGGGAACGCGTATATGTCGAACTCCCTCGATATCCGCCGGCATTCCAACTGGTGTGATCAACGTCACATTGTGTCCCCGTTTAACTAGAGCCCTTGCCAATGGACGCAGCACCAAACTATGTGAGCTGAAGTGGTAGGAAAATATGCCGAGGATGCTGGCAGCCTGCACCGAATCCTGGTACACATCCTGTTGCAGGAGCAGACAGAGTGCGACAGCCAGCCAAGAAAACTCGAGGCGCATTCTCACAATTCAGTCCGCTCATGTCGGAGCTCGGTCCGCAAATGAACACAATCTAATCTAATTTGTCCATAGACACCTCTACTGATAACATAAAAGTTTTGAATCCAGGTAGTGCAAATATTTGTGAATTATTATCGGTTATTAGTTGCTTGACTGATAGATAACAAAAGATAGAGGACTAGCCATACCAAACATTTACGATTGGAAATTTAATATCACAATTCCATTACCACAAAAAAAAGAACGTTATAAATTAAAATAAATATTATCAAATTTATTATAGAACTCGACTTAAAATGACTCTTATCTTAAGTGAAGAACAGCTTCTAAACGCTTATTAAAACAACATTATCGAGAGTCATAAATATCCGCAGATAATTGAAGAAATGTTGTACATTTTCATTACAATGCCGTATTACTTTATTGATAAGTTAAAGTGCAATCGGTAACCTAAACCGAGCGACATGTAAGTTTTTAAGCAAACTGCAACGAGAAAGATCACCGACCCAGCAATCAATACAAATCGAAGGAATAAAGTGAGGATGCTGTCTATTCTGTAGTAATGTATCAGTGGAATCTCCTCGACATCGAGGCGAATGTGGGATATATCCCGATTACGCAGAGCGTACTCCGTCCACCAGACAGCCGTATCCAAAGGACTCATGGGTCGGTCCTTGAAAGTCATGGATATTTTATTAGCATTCAAAGCATATTTTGGATTTTCTATCAGTTCTATAATTGTTTTAACAAGAGTATCCACATCCAGTTGGTTTATGTCCAGGACCTCTGCCATGCCTTTCAACTGCGCACGACGCAAATTGTTAAATTGGTCAAAGAACACCGGTAGTCCGAGTATGGGAACTCCACTGTCCACCGCCTCGATTACACTCAGTAGACCTCCATTCGTGATAAAGAGACGCACATTCGAATGGGCTAGAATCTGACGTTGGGGGACTGCGTCCAGAGCATATATGTTATCCGATATGTTTGGCATTTTGAAGAGCTCGTTCTTCCAAACAACACGCTGCTTTAGCTTTGCAAAGGCCTCTTTCAGTGTTTGTTGGAGGGAATCTGGAAGAAACCTCACCATTATGTCCTGGCCCAACGAGAAATAGATGACACCGTGCTCCGCGTCGTCCATGAACTTCTGCAGGCTCTCATCGCACGGTTCTGGGCGTTGGCTTAGATGAATTCCACCCACCTCGATGAGATTGGGCACATTGGATCGCACTTTGCCCAAGCTGAAGTGATTGTTGACCAGGATCAGCGAAAACCTGCCACGCAATTCATAGAACTTCTCTGTCGAATAACCGAAGAACTTTTTGAAGACCCGCAGTTGAGCTGGTAGAATTATAAGATACTCCATCAACTTCTCCTCGTTGATGTGAAGCCAGTTCCTAATTCTACTCACGATCGAGTAATCCCTGGAGTAGCCTATTTGCGAAATCGGTTCATTGAGACTCGGCGCTGGATTTCCCGCCAGTTCTTCGATAAACCAGTTAATACTCGTACTTGTTAAGCCAATCAGAGTGGCATTGTAGTACTCCACCAGGCCGTACAGTGCGTCCAGGTTGCTCGCATCCATTAGGATTAAATCGAACCGCTCACTTTTGTCACTCAACAGTTTTTGAACTCCGTCGTCACTCAGAATATCATGGGTTATATTGAAATATATTGTAGCAGCCAAACTGGCCTCCTTCCATTTGTTGCTCAAGAAGTCCACAATTTGATGAGTCTCAACAAATTCTGTGCGGTACACAAACGTAAAGTTGTAGGTTGATAAAAACTTCTTTTTACTCTTTTAAAAATGTTTAAAAGTCCAGCTATATGTCGATAATTTTTTGGTTTTAAATTGAATTACCTCGAGCGTGTTTTCTCAGCTTGTTAACGCGTATATGTCGAACTCCCTCGATGTCGGGTGTGATTTCATCAGGTGTGATTAGAGTTACTCTGTGGCCTCGTTTCAAAAGTGCCTCGATCCACGGCCTCACCACCAGAAATGCGGAGCCGTAGTGGTAGGGAAATACTCCCAGGATGTTGGCTCCCTGCGCCAGGTCGAAGTTCCCATTTGGATGCAATAACAGGCACATGCCGAGTGCCAGCCAAGCGGAGCTGAGGCGCATTTTCACGGTGCTACTCCGTCCATGACCGAGGTCTATCCGGAAATGAACACAATCTAATCTAATAAGTGTCGGCAAACTGGAAAAAGCTTTGTTTGATTTCCAAGAGAATTGATAACAAATTGATTTTCAAAGCTCAGGCAATTCACAGAGAACTTTTACCATCGTAAACACAATGAACAACGTGCTGTTATCTATTCATAACACCATAAATTTCATATATAAACATTTTCGAGTCTACAGACATAGTGACTTTATTATGGATGCAATCGTCTGACACGACTTTTCAGTAACAAGGTGTAGACCAGAAAGACTAGGGATACAGCGACTAATCCAAATCGCGCACTAAATGCTAAAATACTGTCTATCCTATAGTACTCCAGCAATGGAATCTCCTCCAAGTTAAGGCGCATTCGAGTAATGTTCCGGTTTCGAAGTGCGTACTCCGTCCACCACACAGCCGTATCCAAAGGACTCATGGGGCGGTCCTTGAAGAACTGCGACATTTCCTTCGCTTTCACAGAATAACTCTGGTTTCCCAGCATATATTTAATGGTCTCGGTTAGAATAGCCTCGTTCAGAGTGTTGATATCGATGACTTCTGCCATTCCGGATGACTGTGCCCAGCGCATATTGCCGAATTGGTCAAAGAACATGGGTAGTCCCAGCATTGGAACTCCGCTGTCCACCGCCTCAATCACACTCAGTAGTCCACCGTTTGTGATGAATAGTCGGACATTGGGATGGTACAGAATCTGGCGCTGGGGGGCTTGTTCAATAACATATACATTGTCCGACTTGTTGGGCATATACAGCAGTTCGCTCTTCCAAATCACACTTTGTTTTAGCTTAGCAAACGTCTGCAGTAGAAACTCTTGAATGTTTACGGGAAGAAACTTGATCAGAATGTCGTTGCCCAACGAGAAGTAAATGACTCCGTGCTCCGCTTCGTCCAGAAACTTCTGCAGCTCCTCGTCACACTGTTCAGTTGGCTCGCTGAGATGAAGTCCACCCACCTCGATAATGTTTGGCACATTGGCTCTCACTTTGCCCATGCTGTAGTGGCTATTGATCAGCATCAACGAGAATCTGGATCTCAACTCGTTCATCTTCTGTGCGGAATAGCCAAAGAATTTCTGAAATAGGTGCAGCTGAGCTGGTCGTAAGATCAAGTAGTCCACCAATTTCTCTTCCATTATATGAATCCAATTGTACATTCGACTGAGCAATGATGTTTCCAGCGAATAGCCCACCGGCGATATTGGCTCGTATATTGATGGCGCTGGATTTCCGGCCAATTCGTCGGTGTGCCAGTTAATCCGTATACTGGATAATCCTATCAATGTGGCATTGTAGTACTCAACCAGGCCATAAAGGGCGTCGAGATTAGCTGGTTCCATGATGATCAGGTCGAAGCCCTCGTTTCTGTCGTGCAGCATCCTTTGAACGCCGGGATCACTTAGAATATCATAGGAGGCATTGAAAAGCGCCTTTGCAGTAAGTGCGCTCTCCGTCCATTTGTTAATCATGAAATCCAGCACTTGGTCAGACTCGAGCATTTCTAAAAAATAAACGTATCAATAAACGAATAAAGTTTATAGACTTTATGAAGGTGACTAACCCTTTATACGTTCGTTTAGCTGAGCAACGCGTATATGTCGCACTCCCTCGATATCGTTTGGCATGCCGAACGGTGTGATTAGAGTCACATTGTGCCCTCTCTGCGCCAATGTCCGAGCCAAAGGCTGCATCACGAAGAACGGCGAAATGTGGCGGTAGGGAAATATACCCAGGATGCTGGCAGCCTGGGCCAGGTCCTGGTGAAGATCCTGTTGCAGCAGCAGGCACAGGCAGACAGTCAGCCAGCAATATCCGAGGCACATTTTCACGAATTCGGTTCGTTCATGTTGGAGCTCTGACCGCAACTGAGCAAATCTAATCGGTATTTCGCAATACCCACGAAAGCTCCACGTTATTTACAAGCAATAACAATCAAATGGCTTGATAATTTTGGATTGACACTCTTTAGAATTAAAAGAAAGCTCTTTGGTTCCGATTCTTGTTGGAGAGAAAAATAGCTTAACTGGTAATGCACTCATTTAAAAACCTGATTAATATTTCATAATTTTTTAAACATTTAGTAAAAAGATTTGATAAGATATGAATTGAGTGTAAAAATTGTATCTGTCTTCGATCACTGTTTTTGTTTTCTATTACCTTATAAAATTCGAGATCTAGAAAGCGTGTACCTCAACTTGCAATTGAAATTGAAGCAATCTAGGTTACTGCTTCATAATCTCTCAATCGCAATTGTATCTGCGAAAACGCCATATGCCTTTCTCGAAGTCTTCTATTCCTATTGCGATTTTTCTCGTACAACCTCCAGCCCAGAAAGATCAGCGATCCAACGACGAAGGCAAAGCGAACTCCCACGGTGAGTAAGCTGTCCAGTCTGTAGTATCGCATTAGAGGAATCGCCTCTACATCGAGACGCATGTGAGAAGTATCCCGATTCCGCAGAGCGTACTCCGTCCACCAGATGGCAGTCTCCAGAGGACTCATTGGTCGATCCCTGAAGGACTCTGCCATTTCTTTAGCTGTTTCCCCATAGCTAGGATTTTCCAGTAGCTCTGTGATAGTTTCGATGAGAGTATCTGCGTTCAACTCGTTGGGGTCCAAGACCTTAGCCATTCCGGCTAGCTGCACTCGATGCATGTTATTGAACTGGTCGAAGAACAGAGGCATTCCCAGCATGGGCACTCCGTTGTCAATGGCCTCCATCACACTCTGCAGGCCGCCGTGGGAGATGAACAGCCGGAGATTGGGATGCGCCAGCACCATTCGCTGGGGCACATTGTCCAACAGAAATATGTTTTCCGATTGGTTCGGCAGCACGGACAGCTCAGTCTTCCAAATCACCCGTTGTTTCAACCGGGAGAAGGCCAGCAGCAGTTGCTTCTGCATATTTTCCGGCAGATACTTCATCAGGATATCCTGGCCCATTGAGAAGTAGATGACGCCGTGCTCGGCCTCGTCCAAATATTTCTGCAGCTCCGCACCACATGGCTCTGGGGGCTCGCTGAGATGCACTCCTGCTACCTCAATGATGTTGGGCACATTGGCTCGCACCCTTCCCATGCTGAAGTGGGTATTAACCAGGATGACCGAGAATCTGGACCGTAGCTCATCCAGCTTCTCCGCCGGATATCCGAAGAACTTTTTTAGCAATCGCACTTGGGCGGGTCGGTAAACTAGGCGTTCCAGGAGCTTCTCCTCGGTGATATAAATCCAATTGAACGCCCTACTTAGGAGTGAGTCATCGAGGGCAAACCCGATAGGGGACACGGGCTCATATACACTCGGAGCCAGATTTCCCGCCAAGTAGTCGATATGCCAGCTCATGTGCATACACGAAATCCCCAGCAGGGTGGCGTTGTAGAACTCAGCCAGTCCGTAGAGTGCATCCAGGTGGCTAGCTTCCACCATGATCATATCAAATCTTTCACTTCTATCCCGCATCATCAACTGAACACCAGTATCGCTGAGAATGGCATGGGAAACGTTGTAGAAAATCGTGGATGCGAGAACACCCTCCTTCCATTTATCACCCAATGCGTCAACGAATTGGTCGTTGTCCATTAGATCTGCGGGAAAATCCATATCCACTGTAAAGAGCCTATGGCACTACACGTGGGATTACTCACTCTGCATGAGCTGGTTCAGCGTGGCCACTCGTATGTGCCGCACTCCGTCTATCTCGTCCGGATAACCAGCGGGTGTGACCATCGTCACCTTGTGTCCCCGCTCCACCAGCGCCCTCATCAAAGGTCGTACCATCTGAAAGGGAGAGGGAATGCGGTACGGGAACACGCCCAGGATGCTGGCCGCTTGACCCAAGTCCAGGTGAAGATTCAGCTGCAAAAGCAGGCCGAAGGCCAGCCAAGCACAGCTGGGGCGCATTTTCACGCTGTTGGTCCGCTCATGTCAGAGCTCTGTCCGCAAGTAAACGCAATCTTATCTGCACTTTACCGATCAACCGAAAAGTTCCAGTTTGTCGGAGTAAAAGCTATAAAGCTGGTTGATAACTATTGTGTTTATGTATTTGATAGATAGAACTGATAGCTCACGTTGGTTTTTGTTTTGGCTGCGGATAATGCACTAGATTTGGCGCCATGAGGGAAATTTTATTCGAAGCCATCCCTTGTGTTTATAGTGTGTTCTCTTTCTATCGTTGCTGTAGTCATCTCCTTCTGAAAACCACCCCAAACCGCATGCGCTAAACTAGAGGGTATTTTCATTTGCTAATAGGGGGAGTATTTTGTTTTTTTTTTAATTTGTAAATTTCAGACAGAGGGCGGCACATCTAAAACTTTGGTGTGTACCGTGCTTTCCATAATTTTATGGCTATTAGCCACAATTATAGGCAAGACTGAGAGCTGTCCCATAAATGGATGAGGTGAAATCATATTTTCAGTGAACAAGTAGGAAAATGGGGGAACATGACCATTGCAATTATCCTTATACCTATTACACCTTTCTAGCTGCAAAATATAGTTTAAATATGAATAGTTTTTTAATTTAGAGGCAGCTTAAAAGTATATGGCATTACAAACGGAAATAGCCATATGCGCGAATAAGTTAACAGTTTTTGTTGCATACTAACAGGATGTAAATGGTGGTTTATCAACGCAAGTGGAATAAAATATTGCAAGTAAATGATAATATTTTAAGAGCGCATTGACCAGCCTGGCAATCACATGACCCCGCAAGAATGTCGGAAAATGCGGCATTTAACCTTTTACGGCAGCCGCAGGTGGAGGTGTAAAATGGCATCGCTCCACATTTCGCCGAACGCAGTCTATGGCCTCGTAAATGCAACTGTGCGTTTTATATTTTGACTATAACTCAAAGTGCATTTCAACGGTGCCTCTATTTGCATCCTGCACCGATTGGGTGGCTGTGGGTGGTGGTGGGTAGTGGTGGGTGGTTGTGGGTGGCTGTGGGCGGTGGGTGAGTTTATGTGGGCGGTGGTGCCGCCGTTCAAACATGCATGAGTTGCATGAACGGGCGTCTAGAATGATGAAGTGGGACCTGAATGCAGTGCGACTGGGCGATGCGGTCCAATCAAGGATTCGGGGGAGTTGTGGGGGGCGTGGCAGCCCAAATTAACTTAACACTCATAAATCAGCGTTAACGGCGACCGCAAAAAGCGTTGCATAAAAAATGGTTATGGCTCCTCTTTTCGGGTCTCCTTTTTTTTGGAGTATTTTTGGAGTGGTTGTCCCTTTGACGGTTGCGCCGCCGTGCATGGGAAAATGGGATCAGAGTGGCAACAATGCATCGTTGCATTCCAAATAAACAATTCTCGTAAAATGCTACCGTTTGCATTGCTGAGTTGATGGCTGCAACCATTTTGAATAGGCATATCAGACTGCAGCCATCGAGTTGATAGTCCATCACTGAGCGATGGATGTGTGCCAAAGTGGTTCAGTATCCGATTAAACGGGATTCTTCTGCAGGTTTTCACAGTCTAATTAATTAGAATTTGGCCAAAACTTCATGCTCGATACTACAGATTCGAACCCACAACAAGGGATTACAATTTTAATTTTCCATTTGTCGGATATGCTGGGTACTTCTCTTGTAATGGCCGCACAATTCACTCCAGTTTGCCCAAAATGGCAGCCGTCAATTTTGGTAATTAAATTGTAGTGCTCAATTTGCCATCTCTTTAATCGACATCCAATCATCGTTTCGAAGTAATTTAGATGGACTCCAGTTAGCGTTTTTTGCCCCCGCAAACACTGTGCATACTTAAATTGAGAAAAAAAGTGTGTGTGCGTGGAAAAACGGCTTCAATTGCAGGGGAATGCATAATAAATAAGTGCTGTGACAGGCGTGTAAACGCTTCCGACGGAAATGTAAATGATATCAATGCGGCAACTCGAGCTGGCAATATTTATGCACTTTTGATTCGGACCGCGGCGCACTAAATCACAATTTGCCGCCAACTGGCGATGACAAAAGCCGCCTTGCCTTGTCCTTGGGGCAAAACCAACCGCAGCAGCAGCTGGGCGTCGCAGTTTTTTTGCTGTTAAAAAGGACCTCTAAGTTGAGGACTCAGTCTTTTTCTCGCCTTTTTGCCTCGTTAAATATTGGTTGTAATTTATGCGACCAGACGCCACCGGAAGCGGAAACGAAAGCGGAAGCTGTCTAATTATTCAACGGCAGTTGGTTAATAGAGCGACTTGGCCATCCATCCATCCTTCTTTTTTCCTTTTTCTGTGACTTGTTGCCGTTTTTGGTGTGCTTATCGACTGATCCTTGGGCCAACTGCAGCGTGACTCGGCGGCTGCTTTTAATTATCTTAATGGAGCCACACGGCGTATGCGCAATATTGCCTTTTGACGGCGTGCAAATGCCAGTTGGCCTCGCACGCTAGGTGATAGGTGATAAAGGAGCCGGAATGAGGGCTCGCTACTGTCACATTGCATCAAGCGCAAAACAATAAAACGCTCGCCCAGCCCGCCCGGCAGGTGTCGCTGCCGTGATAATGTCAACAGCGGAAACAATAAAAGCCGCAGTTGTCTTTCGACTTGGCTGCTGGGTGCGGGGTGCGGGACCCGCACGGCAAGAAGACGGCATCTGGAGGATGTCTGGATGTGCCAAAGTGGGAGTGCCTTCTCCAGATGAAGATAGCAGCTGACGGGCGCCGGAAAGGTGGGGAGTCTTTAATGTGTCGTTCTGCTTTTCCGGTTTCTTCATTTCCACGGCAAAAGACACGGAGAAAACACAACGCCACGATTTCATGTACCTTTTATCAAAAATCTTAAATAAAATATTTAGAAAAGAAAGTAAGACTTCTTTTATCATTTTCGTTTGTGTTATATTATATATTCATACCACAAGTATTGATCACAAAGTGAAATGTAGTTCCTCACTGAATTCAAGAGATGTTTTCATAAATAAGCACTTTAAAATAGAATGATTGCTGTTAGATTTATAGTAGCAACTTGTATTCAGTTCTCTTGCAAAAAACTAAATGATTGATTAATTTAGCAAATTTTTCTCTGTGGAATTAGCCAGCTGTTAACTTGATAATCCTATGTAGCCAATGCCACTCCGACGACCCCACCTACAGTTTCAGCAAATGTTTGCCATTGGCTTTCATTTCCGTTCGGGCCCAAAAGTTGTCAAAGGGTTTGGCATCCTAAGCGTAAAGTTGGCCGAAACGAGGCCCGTTCTGGCCCACATAAATCGCCAGCTGCTGCTGGCAGCCACTTCACACGCCGCTGACAAGCTTCAGACTCAATAAATAACGTTCGCCGGCGGGCTGTCTGTCGGTGGTTTTTTCCATTGGTCTGTTTGGAGCCTGTTTTCCCTGGTCCTGGTCCTGGTGGTGCTTCATAAATTGATGCTGGCACTAGGGGCTCGCAGCGCACGGCCTTGAACCACCGAAAGGGCATTTTCCCACTCCCATTCGCATTTTCCAGCGGCCAGCTGCTCTCCTTGCCTCTCGAGTGTGTGGCCAATGCAACTTTAGTTTGGACTTCTGATTGTGTGTTTGCCTTTGCTTTGCATTGTGCTGTGTTGTGTTGCGTTGTGTTCTGCGGCTGGCCGCAAAGTTCCGCTGCCTTTCCACTCGCCACTCGCCACACTCCACTTTCCACTCGACCCGAGCCGAGAAATTAAAATTTATATGTCAAGCAGGCGCACGGCTGAAAGTTCCGCTCCAACTTTGTGGCAGGCAACTTTTGTGCCACATTGAGCGCAATAATGCAAACAATAACAATATTACGACAGCACCAGGAGCACTTCCTCCCCCGCTGCTGGATAATGCAAACTAATGCCGCGTTGGCCGCAGAAAGGTCGCAGGATGAGCTTGTGGCTGCGATGGCTACGATGGTTACGATGGTGCTCCGGTGGCTCCAGTGGCTCGTTTTGTTGCCATTATTGTTATTGGACAAGCGAAATGCAAACGCAAACGCAAATGCCATTGCAATTCTCAATGGCCTTAAAGTGTCAGCTGCGGTGCTGCTCTTTGTCCTCGTTTCTGGCCTGGCGAGGACTCTAATTGCCGGCTACAAATTCCAATTAGCCGCCCCGAAATCTCCGGCCTGCGAATCGGATGCAATGCACCCGGCACTCAGTCCATTCGGCTGGCCGACTTTTATGAGCATAAGCGAGGCCAATAAAGCGCTCAACCTCATGCGATTATCGCCTCCGCTACCCCAAAACTCGAAAGCCGGCGCAAACAGGGAAATTGGCCAAAACATCCAAGGCAGCAACAAACAGGCCAAAACGGCCAAAAAACAGCCAGAGGAGCTGTGAGCTCTCGACTGCAATTGCAACTCTCCGGCTTTCCTGCTTCTGCTGCTTTTCCTGCTCCGACGACGGGTCCTTGCCAGCTTTTAAGCGTTCAAATATTTATAAAGCGAAAAATGTTATGTTGACGCGCTGGCGGCCACTTTCAGCTTTTTGGGGATCCAGGAGCTCGGGCGGAACCGGCGAAATGGAGTTCAAGTTAAGTGCCGAGAATTAAATGAAATGCGGAGCGATGCTGGCCATTAACAGAAGTCCACGCCACTTCAAAACCAGTTCACCTAGGAGTCATCACTTTGGACGCTAAATCCAGTGGCCCCATATTTTTCACTTTCGTCTGGTTGTTGGTTTGTTTTGTTTAAGGTTGCAAATGCAAGATGATTTCATAAATTTATTTAATTATAACATATTTGAATAATTTTGTAATTACATTTTTATACTGCTGCAATAGTAGGAAAACTGGCATCCCATAAATCTTTAATGTGCTGCCCATTGGAATGCAATGCTCAATGTGGCACATAATTATTTATTTCAATTCATTAACGCACCCCATTCGCTCAATAGCCATGGAATGTCGTGTCTAGACGCACGCATTGTTATAAATTTTAATCAACGCCACCATTTATAATTCCACAGTCCTCAGTGCAGCCGCAAAAGCCGAAAGCCCCTCCAAAGAGCTCCTTGAAGCGCCAACAAAGCGGCCATGCATTCTAAATATTGCGCATACGCCGCGTTGTGCATGCACACACACAAATGTCAGCGGGATGGGGGAAGGCTGGTAACTGGTAACTGGTGGCTGGAAGCTGGTGGCTTGGAAAGCAGAAAGCCAAAGGAATATGTGGACTTTAACTAACTGACTATGACTGCAGGCAGTGTCAGCGTTGCGTTGCGGCATTAAGACCTCAGCTGAAATGATTACATGCCTGTTTAGATTTGTCAGTGGAGCATAGAGCTGCTTTCGGAGCTTCTTGGCAGTGCGGTGGAGCGGTGTGTGGAATAGGGTATGGGATATGGGAAATGCGGAATCGCCGCTGGCAGCCAGCTCATGTATCTCGCAGTTGATAAATGATCAAATTAAGCCTGGCATACAGCCGACCTACATGGCAAGAAGACGGGAAAGCAGCTGCTTTAAACTTCAGCTCGGCGTTGTCTTGCCACAGCACACAGCACAACACAACAAAACAGAACACAACACTTTCGCTGGGCCAACAAAGAAATTGTGTATGAAAGACTTGGACGGTTTTTCTTTCGCCTACCTACATACCTCCCACCCACTCTCCATTTCCCATCGCTTGCCGGATTTTTCCTGCTTGGCATGCACCGCTCGTCTTCTACTTTTGCTGCTGCTGCAACCTGCTTTACTTTTGCGGCATCTTGCTGCTACTGTTCACTACTTTATGCGGCTGCCTGTGAGCACAGGGGCTGGGTTTTGTGGCACAGCACACACACACACTGTGGCAGAGATAAAATAACACGCTTCATGCTGCCTGGCACTAAACTATTTGGAAAAATCGGGCACGTTTTCATTTAGCTGAGTGCACGCGGCTGCCACAGTTGCCAGCCGTCCAAGTGGAAGGCCATGCTGCCAGGCAGCCAGGCAGCCAACAGATGCAAATGCAAGTTATCGAGATTTATGGTGAATATTTGGGGCCTGCATGTGCAATAGGCGCACATAAATATCCATTTTCGGAGCTCGTCTCCTTTTGTGCTTAGTGCTCAGTGCCAAGTGTTTTGGGGAGGCACATTAGCCAGGATAATGAACGGCAGAGCCTTGACCCTGACTAAGTAGACTTTGTCTCCGATTTAATTGTCCTACTACTGCACTGGTAGCGAGCACAATGTAGGTCAGCATTTTGGTCTGCCCTGCAGCACCTCGTGCCAAACTAATTGCAATAATTGAGCTGAGCTGGTAGTTTTAATCACCGACATTGTCTATGGGTAAACAAGGACCTTTTGCCAGTGACATGTCGCAGACAAATAATTGCAATTGAACCATGTCTCTATGTACATATATGTATTATGCCATTATCTAGCAAACCTCCATCGATTTCCACATTTGTGCCCAAATGAATCTAATTGAATTTGTGGCCATTGGTTGAGTATAAACGCTCTAGATTGAATAGTTTCGCCCAACTTTGGCCGTGATTAATTCAATGAAGTCCTTCCATTTGTCATTTGGTGCTTGCCAAAAATTTGAATAAATAATTTGGCCTTTTTTGTATGCCGTTTGTTAGCGAAACTGTTTCATTTTCCACAGACAGGGTTGTGAATAAAGTCGGTGCTGCAGCCCAAAACAAGCATCTAACATATCTCCTCCTCGATGAATGGGCGTGTGTGCAAGTGTGCGGTTGTTTGGTGAGTTGGTGAGTCGGTGGACGTGTGTATCCTGCGGTTCCCTGAAAATATGAGCTAACTGCCTGCTGCTGAATTTATTTGCGGTTCTGTTCAACAGGAGAGGAGAGGAAGGGAGGGGAAAGGAGGGGAGAGCCCTGCTCCCCTTTATGCAATCCATGTGTTGCGGAATGGCAGAGCTCCTTTTGGCCACTGCCGTTGACAGTTGGTTGCCATTTGTGCCGCAACAGAGGCAGCTGAAAAATGCAGCGAATTTCATTTTACACACTTGCTGGTGCAAATTAAATTTTTTCCCATTCCATTTCACGCCCTATTAGTCGCGGGCCGGAAAGTGGCGCATTATGAAAGCACTTTTGGCAAGTTTCGAGTTGCCTCAATTTCTGTTAACAAAACTTTGCCAGATGGCTGATAAAGTTTACGCACCAGCGCCTAGCAAGCAACTAATTGCATTTTCCCAGCTGCAAGAATGCAAGAGGTGCATTCTGCGATACCTTGTCACATATATCAGCATCAATCATATCAGGGAATTTACTAAACATGTACCAACATTTGGGAGCCGAATAAGGCTTTTTTGTTTGCGCATTAATTATGCACACGATGAACCAAACACGCACACTCCATGAAGCGCATTATGTGTTGGGTGTTTGGATGGCGAATTTAAAATGCAAATTCGCATAATGGCGCATATCATAAACACACCTAACCGCACTTTGACATGTGTAATATTTCGACCGCAAAACCCCCTTTCACTCCTTTGCCAAAACGAGCAAATATTCGGAGCCTGCGACACCTGACTGCCACTGATTCCATTCCGGTTGCATATCCATCGCATATTCCAAATCCTTTTACGGGGCGTATACGTCATATTTGCTCAATATTGCATCACCAACCGGGCGATGGCTTAATTATGAAATGCACGTTGGCCGATTTTGCCCGATCGAAGATTGATGAGTTGGTCGTATCGGACATATAGACCTGATGTTTCATTAGGCCAAAGGCTCTCCGTCACGCCCACAATTAAAAGGCTTTAATCTCGTGTCTCCACACATATCTCCATTAAAGATTTATGGCTCGGCCATGTATCTGCCATTAGGCATTCCCTTTGTTCTCGGCCGAAACAAAGAATCCCGTCCGTGGGCGTCTTATCTGCCTGTTAGTCTGTTGATTCAGGCAGCCCGTCTGCCTTTCTTTTGTCCTGCGAAACACAGAGGCTCTGATGCTCGGAGATTCGGACTCGGAGTGTAAGAGCCGCATAATCCTTTCTGGCAATTAGCTGGCAAATCAATGCCGCCTGTCAGCGCCTATCGGTCGAATCTCCGAGCCACCAGACACCAGACACGAGTTGAGTTGAGTTAATTTGATTTATGCTCCGTTAATTGGATGCCCGCACCCAATTGGCCAAAGTGCGAGGGCCAACTGTGTCGGTCGGTCCGCAAGGAGTCGACATTAATCCACTAATAAAAGCATGAAGGTATTATGTTTAAGCACGCACATAAACACGTTCGCACACACACACGAAGAGTCAGGGTGAAAAGAAATCTTAGTTGGGGTTTTAGTTCACCCCCTGCTCCTCCTGCAGCATCAGCACGTCCTTGACTGAAAAACATTAAATATAATTAGAGTTGTGTTGCATCCCCTTAGCACGCAAACACGCAAACACACAAACACACAAGCGCAGCTAAGCTCACACAGGATGCGATCCTTAACAACAGTTGAACATTAGCTGGTGCTTATGACATGCCAGCATCCCAACAGTTTTCCTTGCACTTCCCGGCTGCCTTGCACTAAGAGAAATACACCTTAAGTGTATGCGCTAGTTATGAAGCAATTAGTTTAATAAATATCAATTTGAACTTACAAATTCGTTTAGCACCTGCCGTTTTTAAAGCTCCAAATCGTAAGGATCAGGTTGCTATTACCCTATAGCAAGCCAGGCAGTTTAATCATTTTTTTCCCGAGTGCCTTATATTTAATTTACTGGGGAAGTTCTCAATTTTTCTTTGCTACTTCGAATACTTGGGCACTTTGGCAGGAAAACGTTGGGGAATTATAAGCAGCCAGCTTGTTAGTCACACTCGCTTGGCTGCCAGCTCAATATACCATCAAATAGCTGGCCATCAACAAGTCAGCACATGGGGATCGAAAAAGGGGAGCTGCTGAAACAAAATCAATGAAAACAATTGGTGTTTCACCCAGGAGGAAAGCGTGCGACGACAAGGACCAGGACTTGTACTCCAAAATGGAGGGGTGGAGGGGCGGGACACAGATTGAATGACTGACAAATGCACTTATCTCCAAGCCAGTTGGCCGAAGCTTTTGGGGATTTGCATACGCAAGAGCCGGCAAGGAAGTACACAATAACATGCACACTCGACAACCAGATCCCCGACAAGAACAACAAGTAATCAAACAAAATGAAATCGCAAAAAAGCCATGTCCCCCAAGGTCCTTCGACCGAGTCCTTAAAATGCATGAATAATAACAGCACTGTAAATCATCCCCCTTTCCCCTTTCCATCCAGCTTGTCGCTGGAAAGTATGCAATGAATTTCGAGTGATTGAATTTTGTTTGATTAGAGAATAAGCAAACGTTTGTAGTCAAGCGCACAATACAATATGCCCGCTCCCAGGCAACTTTATGCATTCTTTATTGTGCGTAAGAACCCAGAACACACACACACACACACGACATCGGTGGACATAAATAAATGTATGGCAAAATAATAATAACTCTCGTTGCGAGCATAGAAATCTTGCACATAATAAACAACTGCAGCCACTACGGCACTCGAGGGTCCCAAGTCAGTACGGATTCTCAGTGCGGATGCGGATTCCGGACGCGAGGGGCCTGCCATACTCTTTTTAATAAAAGCAAAATGACCGCAAAGGCTCTGTGGAATTGTTGGTTATATTAAAGCAAGGCAACGGCAAAGGGCAGCATTTCCCAAGTACACACTGAAACAGCCCGCGGGTAGCTCAGCTCAACAAAGGGGGCCAAACCGAGCAGGCCAGCCTGCCAGAGAGAGAGTGGGCTTGAGAAAAAATACAATAAAAACAAGAGAGAACGCTATAGTCGAGTTCCCCGACTATCTGATACCCGTTACTCAGCTATTCGAAGTGCGAAGGAGAGTCTTCAGCACATACAGTTTTTGGCGGTTTTGTGGGCGTTAGAGTGGGCGTGGCAAAAAGTTATTTAGCAAATCGATAGAAATTTACAAGACTAATACAAAAATGAAAAAATATCAAAACATTTTTCAAAAGTGTGGGCGTGGCAGCTTTGGTCGGTTTGTGGTCGTTAGAGAGGGCGTGGCAAAAAGTTTTTTGGCAAATCGTTAGAAATTTACAAGACTAATACAAAAATGAAAAAATATCAGAACATTTTTCAAAAGTGTGGACGTGGCAGTTTTGGGCGGTTTGTGGGCGTTAGAGTGGGCGTGGCAACATGAATCGACAAACTTGCGCTGCGTCTATGTCTCTGGAGTCTGTATGCTTAATCTCAACTTTCTAGCTTTTGTAGTTCCTGAGATCTCGACGTTCATACGGACGGACAGACGGACGGACAGACGGACAGACGGACAGACGGACAGACGGACGGACAGACGGACGGACAGACGGACATGGCCAGATCGACTCGGCTACTGATCCTGATCAAGAATATATATACTTTATATGGTCGGAAACACTTCCTTCTGCCTGTTACATACTTTTCAACGAATCTAGTATACCCTTTTACTCTACGAGTAACGGGTATAATTACTCAACCGAATGCATCATAATGTTTATGTCAAAAATGAACAACAGCATGAAAGGGCCTTGGCCAAGTCCAAGGAGTTCAGCAGCTCAGCAGCTCAGCACAGCCAGCTGGCCAAGATGCATTTCCTGTCCCCAGGCGGAGGTCTTTGTTCCAAGGAGCATCTCCGCCTCGGAGAGCAAAGGATACAGCTGCAGCCAAGAAATACACCGCCGTCTAAATTGATTACGGGCCAGGTATGTGGGGGAAATAAAACGCAACGATGAAGCCTCGGAATCAAAGCCACCTTAAGGCACCTTGTGGCAGCCACAATTAAAGCCGGACCGCAGCCTACAGTCTTTCCGGCATCTCAATCCCCGGCATCTCTCCTCTGCGCCCGTTAAAGCCACCTTGAATATTATGTTGCACCCGACTGCTCCTGACTGCCAACGGCAGTGGGTTCGGTTGCAGGGTTGCAGGTTGCAGGGTCGGGGTAACGCACAGCTTTTAGCTGCTAAAAACGGCATCACATAATTATGGGGTCTCACTTGCTGGGCAACTTGTTTTTCAACGTGGCATCCGCAGAGGCAGTGATTGATGTGGAAATGTGAAGGAGAAAATGGTAAGCTTTGCATGGGAGCAAGGTATGAATACTAGCTCAAGAACTTATATTAAAATAGAGAACCTTCTAACTGAACTATGCGACGAAGATGTCTGAAAGGACACAGACGATAGAAATTATATTTAGTTTTTATCTTCGAGGTTTGTTAGGATTACTGGGTATTAAGCAGTCCAGTAATGGACTTGGGTCCTGCACCGTTTGCCATTAGGCAACCTGCTCGACAAGCATCATCTCCAGCTAGCAACCACCCTGCTCCGGCCACCAAGTGTCATAGAGAAGTGTACTGGAAACAGAGAAAAAACACATTTGGAGCGGCATCGCCATGCCGTGTATTATTCCAGTGTTTTTCATTTCCTACTCCGGCAAAACGCCGCAAAGCGCCCAAGAGCGCACTTCATTCACACTCGATGCGTACTGCCGCTGCCACTGCCACTGGCTGGGGCGACAGTTACCTTTACAGGTGGGCTATGTGGCATAAAAAAAAAGAAAAAAAAGAAGAGCTGGAAATGGGTGGGAAAAAAAAGGCTGAAATGAAACGACTTCACTCCACTCCAGGCCGACAGCCGCCGGTGCTGTTTTCATGGCAAAATATTTACGATTTGGCATGTAAAGTGGCGTTTCTTGTGCACTTTCCCGGCAAATTCACACCCCTCACACAGCCCCCCCCCTCCCCCGGCCTGAAGGGGCCTCGGATTTAAAAGCCACCCAGCTTTCCACGCCCGGCCTTTGTTTGCGCTGCAATCCTTTTAATGCTCCCGTCAAGTGTTTGCCTTTGTTTGCCTTTGCCGGCGATTGTTTTTGTGGTCCGACCCTTGGCGTT
The DNA here is from genome assembly GCF_016746235.2 of Drosophila teissieri. NCBI lineage: Eukaryota > Metazoa > Arthropoda > Insecta > Diptera > Drosophilidae > Drosophila > Drosophila teissieri. The sequence goes on along the minus strand of NC_053032.1, from coordinate 24,618,533 downwards.
GATTAAAATACTCGATTTGGTCCATTTGCCTGATTGCACAGATCACGGATCACAGCAATCATATTTATTTCCATCAAAAATGCATCAACCCCATCCATGCAACCATGGCGGTGTCTTGGACGGGTCTCACTGGGGGATAGTTTTGCGCCCCTCGTTGTCCTTGAGCTTTCGCTGTCGAGTGTCCTGGCCATGCCACGCCCCCACTCCCCCAACTCCCTTCAGCTCGCCCGCCTGTCAATTTGTCTTTTCATTTTTCCTTTGCCGCTTATTTCCTGGCGCTGCCGTTGAATGCATTTTTAATTGGCTTCAAATTTCCGGCCGAGCCTCTGAGTAAGACGAGGCACAAAGGGGAGCAAAATGAAATTGAGTTTTATTATTAAGCGCTCGGGTGTAGCGGGCAATAAGCTCTGGAATTGATTGTAAAACTTAAGCGTCCAATAAAACGTTCAACTTGATATCCCCGGTGAGCAGACACCCACGGCAATATACTCATTTTTTTTTTTAACCAGCTCTGCCACTTAGAATACTTTACCACTACTGGGCAAGCGGATTCAAGCACATTCGTTTTGTAACAGTATATTTTATTTATTAATCAAAAAGTGCCATATTTTTTCAGCATATTTCCCGACATTCTTTCATTTGATTGCCTGCGATATTGCCACAAGACTATCAGAGCAGCGATGAAAGCACTCCTTTGCACCTTTCCTTCCTCTTTCCCATAATTCTGACCACAATTCCCCGAACTGGTCAGACAAACTTTGCCGGACGTTGGGAAATCTTTCAACTATACTCGCAGTCTGGGGCTGGGAAAGTGCTTGGCCATTTCTCTGCTGCCCCCAAGTCTTAAAATCGCACTTTGAACCACTTTGGTAGCGTTTATTGATTTCAATGATGACCCCAAATTGCGGCAATGAAAGTTGACCACACTGCTGGGGCCGTGGCCATTCCAGGTGGGCGGAAATGAGGCGGGGCTGATGAAGAGCAAGGTGAAAACGAGCCGAAGGCCTTGACATTTTGCGAGAGCTTGGCGAAGTATTTAATTAAAATGAAACGGGTGGGATGCTCAAGTATACAGCATGTAGATATAACAGTATATATAACATATATATGTATATGTTAGGGAAGCTCACTTAATCCATCTGCACTTCTGGGGAATACCTTTCGCTGCTGCATTTTGCGGCAATAAATTCAAAACCAACTGCGTGTGATGCTCAACAAACTGGTAACTAACATGCACACACTCACACACGTGTCATGATGGTCGATATGCACACTCACACATGGAGAGGCAGGAACACTCATACGCAGTGTGGCCCAGTGCAGTGCTGATCTCTCCTGTGGGCTCCTCTGCACATTTTTGTTACCAAGATTTTAACTGTCAGCAAGTTGGGCGACTTAATTTGAATTTACGGCTCCGCCAGGGGCGCATCTCTCGCCTCTCTCTCGCACACACTAGCCCCTTCTCACTCTCCCTCTCACTCGCTCTAGCTCACTCTCTCTCTCTCTGGGGGGCCTAGCTATTATTTTGCACAAACAGTATTAAATACTGGGTTCCAGTTGTGGTCCTGGGGCTGCTCCTGGTGATGGTGATGGTGCTGGTGCTGGTCCTGCTTCTATCTCCTTTCTGGTCTCCAGGTCGAGGTCTGTCCAAGTAAACCTGTGTTCGTGCCTGCTCCATGGCCCACTGGGTGTTTCAGGGTGCTGGGTGAATGGGTGTTTGGTTGTGCGTCGTGTGTGTGGGTGACAATAATATTCAAATTCCACTCTGTTGCAGTTCCACTGCCGGCGTGCTGTGGGCGGTGGGTAATGGCCGCTGGGCGTGGCAATGACACTTTTACACTCCATATATCTGCCTAGGAAGTCGCCACTAGCCTGGTTACCCTTTCAAGTGCACTGCACAAAGTCTCTCAACTATTGAACTGTAACAAAAAAATAAAAAGGGGGAAAAGTACATTCAATGAATAAAACTGCCTATTTCTCAGTTCGTACATCCTAAAGAAGGAAAAGGAAGTAGAAAAGAAAGTTAATATTATATTTAAATAATATTCCCTCTTCTTTTATTTACTCTTCACTTAAATTGCAAGTGTAAGACCTAGTTTGGCAGCCTATCTGACCCATTTACGTCCTAACTCGCTTCCAAGTGCAACCACACCAGTTACTTGCCCCTCGGCCATAAGTAAAACCATTTCATTTGGCCTACAGTAAATATAAATATGCTTGTGGTGTATTTATAGCCCCGGCATGGGTTTCTTGGGTTTCTGCGAGTGCATTTCTCAAGCCCCGCTTGCGTTTTCATATTTATGTGTCTCCTGATAGCGGCGCTGCAGTCAAAAGTTTTTCTCCTAGCACTCGCTTCTAGTTCGTGTGCGCCTGTGTATATGCTAATACTTTAGCGCACATGGCAGGGCGCTATTATCGCGACTGCCACTTGGGCGTCGAACTTCCGTTTGGCTCCTGCGGCGCTCCTCCTGCTGCTCCTCCTTTCTGCAGTTGGAATGGTGGACTGGAGGATCTGCCGGCACTGAGCTCTCAGCACTGAGCCCTCAGCTCGATGGCAGCCCAGAAGCATTTGCAATTTCGGTTTGCATTCGAGCGCTGCTGTTTCAGTGCTCACTCAGCTCAGCTCAGCGCAGCGCAGTCTGAATGTTGTAAAATGAATTTTACTTCATTTTGATATGTTCTCCCAGCTGGTTTTAGCACCAGCCACATAAATACTTTGGGGGATGTGTGGGGCGTTCGTTCAGTTTGTTTTGCCACTATCGCAATGATAATAAATTTTATTAATCTCGCCGTCGCCCACACGCGGAGTGAAATGGATGGAGGAATCTCCAGCTCCCTCCTCCTCTTTGTGCTGATCAAGTGCTCAACTAGTCGAAGGCATTTGTAAACGCGGTCGCCAACAAGAGCGAAGGATACAGGACGAAGGACTGGCGTCCTGCCACTTATTTCCATTTACATTTCGTGGCAGCTGCCGCCGGAAGACACTGAATGCCTCTGCGGCAGCTGCAGTTTCAGTTGCCATTCCAGTTGCCATTCCAGCTGCGTTGGCGAATTTATTATGTAATTATTGTTGTGCATTCTAATTGTGTGCACCATTTATTTGGCTTTCATTTCCCACGCTCGGGGGAGTTTTTTGCAAATTAGCTCAGCGCCAATTAGCGATGCGCAGAACTGCGAAAAAACATGTTCCGCTTATCACTTCAACGAAATTTGAGTGTCAATGCTGCGCTTTCTTAATTGCCAACATAATGGAATTTGGCCTGTTGCGGTTTTCCTTTTCCTGTACAAAAGCTGTACAACTTTCAGTGGACTTTAATTATGACCTCATTCTGTTTCCATTAACTCCGACTAACCCACTGCAACTTCAGTTGCCAAGCTAATCAGCCCACTTTCAAAGCGGTCACCACAAAATGAAGCCACCACTCGGAGCGGAGCGCACCTAAATCCCAGGGAAATCTCTGCTCTAAAAAGCAGAGTGGACTGCATATATATGTTCATGTGGCTCCTCGCCGGACCCAACTGGCTAATCAAAAATTTATTTAATTTCTTGGCCACTCAAAGGCCTGGCCGCAGTGAAAGTGCGTTCGTATTCTGGCATCCTGGCATCCTGGCATTCCGATGTCCCGTCATCCTGGATGGTTGGAGGCCCCCAAAGACAAGTGGCGGTGGCCAGTAAATGCCGGACATCAAATTTAATGATGTCAACCATGAGGCGCTGCGATGTCCATGTCCTGCGTTGCAAGTGCCATCTGAATGCGGGAAATGGGAAATGCAGTCTAAAAACCAACAAATGCCGGAAATGCGACGCTGCAGCTGCCGCTGCCGTTGCCGTTACTGTTTCCATTGCGATTAAACTTTCCGCATTAAATATTTCGTCCGGATTGCGGAGCGAACCGGCAACGAACGAAGTTGGCTGCTGGTTGCAAGTGGAACTGGGACGCCGGGCGGATGTTGCGGCTGCCTTTTTCGCCAAATCTAATTGCAAATTTCATGTAGCTTCGGCTCATGGCTCATGGCCCACGGTCCCCGTCCCCATCCCCGCCCCTCGCCTGCCCGTCGATGTGCCACGCCCACTCGACAACTATATAAACATTGTGGCCACTGGCAACTGACAGTTTTTTCTTGTTCGCGCTTCCCGTATGGCTGCAGTAAATCATGAAATTTATTTAGCAACATGCGCGCGTCCAGAAGCGCCGCAAAAAGCCGGCTAAATAAATTGCACAAATGCTGTCCGCACTTCGAGTGGCAGCGGAGGCCATGGCAACTTCCTTTTGACCGCCCCCGGCTCCTGGCCAACTCCGGGGGCGGAGTGTCATTAATTTTGATGTGTTTTTAATTCGGTTTTGTTGGGAAAACTCATTGACAAAGGCTCGAAAGAGCAACACGCTTCAGAGTGCGAGAACGAAAGAGTGCAGCAGGGAAATGCTGTTTGGGATTTAATTAAAACTAATGAAAACTTTTGTGCCCACCCACTTGCAGCACCCTCTTCACCCCCCCTGCAGCCCAGCAGTCAATCTTGCAATTTCTACTAAACGACAAATGACAGGAGGCAGGCAGGTTTTTAAGGTCCTGCTGCAGGACGCCTTCTGCCTGCCAACTGGCACAAGCCAAGCCGAACACTTGGCCAACATTTCCACAAATCCAGCCGAAAGAGGGGCTTTTCTGGGGCGGAACAGACTCCAGATTCGACCTCCGGGCGCATTGACAGAGGAAAGTTGAAAACACTTTGGCCACAATTGTGCAAACCCAACGAAATGAGCTGCAACCACGCACTCGAGGCCAACTCGGAAATGAGCAATGAAAGTGCGTGGCCATGCAATTAGACAACTCCTCCAGGAAGTGGCCAAGATGCAACTTTTATGCCAGGATGCACTCCAGAAAAAGGGGCACGAACTTAGGCTGGAGCACTCTTTCCGCTTGAATATGATTAAAACGGCTTAATTACAACGTAAAACATAATAAATTAAAATACCTGTGTAATTGAAAATGTGAATGCATGCCGATAACATCTACATAATTATTGCGCATTTTGTGATGAATTTAAAATGTGCAAATAAATAATTGAAACCACTTGTTTATTTGCGCTGCATAAAGAAAAAACAAATATGGTTGGCGCGCTGTGCAATTCAATGGGCTTATCATAAAATATAAATAAAATGGGATCGAAAACAGCATATTGATCTTATAAAATGGGTTTCAGACTTGCAATTTTATTAATTGACCCCAGCGGAATTAAGTCCATGAGACCATCAATAATAACCAAAATGTAGGTTACATTTTAATTAATGATTTATAAAAATATAATTGTTTTATATCACAGAGTATTTTATATTAGTGCCGCAATTCCTTAAATCATTTTTCTCTGCATTAGTAGAACTATTACCGTTCTTTAGAGAATGGAAACTGATATATTATGGCCTGGCTGTTCTTAACTCATTTTTTAACTATGTTTTTGTTAGAAACTGAATGGCTTCTATACAAACAATGATTACCAACCAACCTAGTTTTTCTTCCTGCCATGGCAAAATCTGGCTGGGTTGGAAACCCTCATATAAGAACAGGATCTCTTTCGCAAAATAGGTGGTTTGATCCTGGAGGTTGGCGTTTCGTGAAGTGGCATCAGCCCAATGGAGCTGCCATCGATATATTGTGTGTTCGTGGACAACTGGGAAGCCTCCTTTAGTACTCCATCACCGGGGGATAAAATGTTGATCAATGGAGTGTGTGAACTTTTTAGATCCTCCTTCACTTCGTGGGATTTGAGCTTTGTAATGGCATAGACTGAGCAATTGGAGGCACCTCCATCTGGCTTGATGGTCACCATGTAGGCGTACGAGGATCCCTTGTCCAGGACTTTGCTGCCCTCGTGTTGGAGCTGCAGTTTCACGAGCAGATCGCCAATCTGGCTGAAAATCCTGTCGGCCTCCGAAATAACTTTCTCGCTTTCTCCTCCCCTGCAAGCTGATGGAAATTTTTCCTTTTGGCCAACTGCTGGGTTAGTGGAAACCTCGGGATGTCCTAGCTGTTGGACCTTTTTACGTTTAATTTCAAAGGTTCCCTGCCGACGCAGGCCTGGTAGGGGAATCAAGGTTGTGCCTTTAACCTGTGGAGCCGATTCTGCTGACCCAGATTTCTCGTGCACATTTTTGAGCTGCTCCAACTTGCAGCGCATCGGTTCCATACTTGCCATGGTCCGCAGCAATAGCTGGCCGTCTTCTATTGTCATGTCGGACAGGGATTTGAACTGGGGATTAGTGGTGTTGCCCAGGCTAATGGAAGTATCTAGCTCCTGCCCCTCCACTCCAGCAATCCTAAGACTCTGCAGATCCTCCTTGAAGCGGCGCTCATCCTCTGCGTCTTTCAGTTTGGCCAGTGCCTGGGAGCTCAGGTTAATGGGCATATCTAATTCGGGAGGTGGTTCCATGTCCTCCAGCATGGAAAAATAGTTATTCTCTATATCTGCCTGCACCTTTTCCATCCGTTCCTTTTCTACTTGGCTCAGGATTGCCACCAAGTCCGAACGGCATGTATATTGCGCACAGTCTACCAGGATAAATGGAGCAGCGTGATCATCTTCCCCAGAGGATTGGGCATCCACGTTCAGTTGGACGCCCTCCGTGTTGACGACCCGTGATGGTTCAGGTGCTTCAAGTGTCGAGGTGGGATCTCTGCGGCTCTTCTTTTTTTCCTTCATGACGGCTGAAGGAAATGATTATTAATATAAATCTAGAGAAAAGAATATTGATTGAGTTTATTAAAAGCGAAATTTGAATATGCTGAAAATTGGTTATACTACATTTATTCTACCTAGACATATTCATAAACCTAACTATTTTCGTTTAGCTTTCATATGCGTAGTTCAAATTAGCCACGCCAATCGCTTTGAGCTGCACTTGATTGTGGCCAAGTTAGCAAAGCCATGAGCCGTGAGCCGTGATTAGGCCAACAAGCAGCACTCACCTGGTCGCCAGCAACTCGATGCCGCCGCTCCCACGGTTGTTGTTTCGCTGCTGGCTCGGCAGCAAACACAAATTTAAATCCCTCAAAAGTACTCGGCGAAGAAAAACGAAATTGAAAAGGATAAAAGTTCTGCGTGCCCCGGATTCAACAGGGACGAGCCTTCAGCCCCTGATCCTGCTCCTGTTCCTGTTTCTGCTTTTGCTCCTGAATTTTGCTCCTTTCCTGGCTCCTGGGCACTTGTAGCTGCCGCTGGCCAAAAAGTGTGGGATGATAAAAGGGGGGGGAGGGAGCGTGGGCGGACAGGAACACAATCCGTAAACCAAAACTTTATTTTGTGCTGATAAAAACTTAAATGTTGCCGCCGCTGCCGCTGCCACGCAATCGTAAATGTTTGATATCCCCAAAGGTTAACAATTTCCGTTGCCGCTTGGCTCTGCTTTGCTTTCCTTAGCTTTGCTTTTGCCCAACCAAGTTAGTTTTCTTTATTTTGTTTGCCAAGAATTTTGCGGTTGGCCAACCGAACCGCATACACACACATACATACCAAGCGCCAGTAGCTGATGTGGTAGTGTCTTTGGGCAGTCTGTTCTAGGACGGGATGCGGAATACGGATACGGCCACTGCTACTTGGGGAAAGGCGTACTCGGTTCAATTTAGATCATCGATGTGGCGCTCGAGCTGGAGCTGCAGGAATGGGCAGGGCTGTACTAGGGCAAGGGAGCTGGTGTTCCGAAATTTTGATATTCAAAAGTGGTACTTCGAAAGTCACTGCGCCTGACAATTCCGGCAATGCTTTCAATAGTCACGAAATATCAAATATAAAATAAGTCAACCAAAGTTTTGCTCTCCATCTAATATTTGCTCATACATTTACATTTTAACACAAATCGGAAATGCCGTTCTCAAATTGTATAAAGAATTTCTATTTTTAATAAACAGCTCTGAACTCGGAGCTTCCATTCCCCCTAAAATTGTGGGAGTAAATGCCTCTTTAAAAGAAAGCAAGTTAAATGGCAAGAATATGCTGTTACAATTCCCAGAATTTCAATTTGAAAAGGATGCAGTATCATGCCATGAATTTAATTTTTAACCCAGCGTGGGAAGCAGAGCGCCAGCAATGTCCTTTCTCTTAAGCTTACGATATTCGCAGCACCGCTCATTGGACTAAAAAGCTCTCGTTCTCTCGCTCTCTTCGTCGCCCAGAACATTTAGTGCCGAGGATATTTAGTGTCGGCACGAAGGACACACGACGATGCATAAACAAATCGAGCTGCTCCTGGCCGTGGCCATTCAGTTGAATTCGTTACGAGCTGGCGAAAGGACGTGCTTGGCGGTCGTCGTCGTCCTCGTCGTGGAAAGAAAGGCAATCATATAGAGTGGCATTCGGTGTCTGAGCTGAGGTCGAAGTTCGTGTGTCAGAGTTTCGCAAGGACTAAGGCGCGAAAACACATTGGCGGCGAGTGCGATTCTGCCGCGTTTTACCCCATTGTTTTCCGCCGAGTTTTCCTTTCTTTTCTTGCTAAAAGAAAAAACGTGTGCGGGCAATTAAAGTTTCGAACGCCGCACTGACTGATGGTCGCGCCAATGGCCGTTGCAAATTGCATGTTTTCGTGGCGAGGAGTGCATGTCGCAGCATGACACCGAGTCGAATAGCCAAATAGCCCCATAGGAAGCAAATGCAAGTTGGCTTAAAGTGTTTTTTCTTGGCCAGCCCTTGTTCGCCAAAGTGGAATTATCGGCCAGCAAGACAAACGGCACGCAAGGCCGGGCTAATGAAAGCCCCACCATCAAAGGCAAGTGCAAATTTTGTGCCAGGGGTTTTGGGCAGGAAATCTAATTAAAGACGAAATGGCAAATGCGGAGCATAAAATAATTGCAAATGTAGATGAAGCCTGGCAACCTGGTGGCAGCCATGTGTGGCCCAGGAAATGGAAAATCGCTTGACAAAAAACAAAACCCCAACCACACAACCGAAAGGAATTCGCATACATATCAAATTTATGAAAGGCAACCTGTGTGTGTGTGGGTGTGTATGTGTGAGTGTCCTGGCCAGAGCTGAAATTTATTTATTTGTTTTCCTTACTTACGAGGCAGCAAGGACAGGAAAAAGTAAAAACTACACCGGCTGCTGGGTTTTGGGGAGAACTCTTATAAAAACCAATGTTGAACAATGGGTGTGTGGCACTTTAAATTACAGGAATATTTTCACTCATCTGCAACTTTCGGCAACATAGGCAAACATGTTCCCTATAGAACATTGGCTGTTTGTATCATTATTTTAATCATTTTTTGATTATCCAACTATAAGTTCTTATGGCAAAGTCCTTAAATTAACACTTGTCTAGCTTGGTTTCTTGTGGGCGGTAAAAGTAGATATCTTGTAGGTATGATTTGTTCATCATTTTTATATTACAAGGCTAACCCGGATATGAGGCAAGTAGTAATAGAGCTATCGGCAGGGAGGTTATTTAATTCTCTGGCAAATTTAAGTGTCGGCTATTAGGGAGTCCTGAGCAGGATTCGACCCCTGTCCCCTGTGAACACTGCCCCCTGGGTGGTCGCACTTTGCGTGCGCCGTAGTTGGGCGCAAACAATGCATATTCTAATATGCTAAATGGTTGCCATTGTGGGCGCACCACCCAACCACCCACCGCCCACCGTGCTACAACCCACAATCCACAACCCACTGGCAAAATTATTGCCGGGGCGCGCAAACAAAGCACTACGGTTAGGAAAACAATGGCTCAGTGCCGCCCAGTTGAGTCTGGCTCAGTGGAGCCGGGAGCCGGGAGTCGGCATAATTTCAATTAAAATTCAATTGAAATTATATGCAAAAACAAACAATGGTGTAAATTGTGGGACTGCTGCCGGAGCAGCCATAAAAGTCAATTCAATTATGCATTCGGCTATATTTATCAATCTGTGTGTGCCCAGCCCACCCAGTACTCAGTACCCAGTCCCCATTATTTTATGTACTTTAACCTTTTCACGGCATTATTTTTTTCCCGATACCCTTTCGATTGTGCGGTATTGATTGGCCGGCGAAAGGTAATCGACGTTTCAATAATTCCATAAATAGTTAAGTGACTACCCTCGCACCCTCAAGTGACCCCGTTTTTTCTACATTTTTCATTTACCGAGCTTTTTTAGTGATTTTCTACATTTTTTTTCTATTTTTTTCTATTTAGTTCACGGCACTTGAACGAACTTAAATATTTCTTCACACTTTGCCTTGTCGCCATCGCCTTTTACCGAAAGTTTTCCAATTATATGTCGCCTTTTTTTGCGCCAAACAGTTTTTCCGAGCTTCATATTTGCTTTTCCGCACACCCACCCACACACCCCCACCCACCCATTTCACTATTTTCCGCTCGCTCGCTGGGGAAAGTTTTTATCGCCGAGCTGAAAAAATTATGCCGGCATTGCCTTCTCTCATATGATTGGCATCGCGGCGGCCCGAAAGTTTTGCCCTCGGGCAAATTGTTATCATAAGCGAAATCGCAGCGTAACTGACGTGGATTTTTCCGAAATGCAAAATTCAGGGCAAGCCGTGTAGTTTGAATAAATGTCACTGTCTGGAGTTTGTATCGAATGAAAAGCCATTCCAGTTCGGGCCAATCGGAAAGTCAGGTGGAATTCACATGGGACTTGTTGATATTTCTTTTTGTTTTGTGAGTCGGTGTCGGGCTAACGGCATTTGCATTCGCCACTGAATCAGTGTATCCGTATCTATATCTGTATCTGTATCTGTATCCGTATCCGTATCTGTATCTGTACCTGTATCTCTATCTGTATTTGTATCTGTATCTGTAGCTGTGGCTGTAGCTGTGTCTCTATCTGAATATATATCTGTGCTTACTGCCATCCGCATGTTTCAAGATATGGCATACACGTTATTCCACTTTAGTACATTAGGGCAGACTTCCTCCTGCCGGTGCGCTTAATTTCCGGCGCAGTCAACAATACGAATCGGCATCCCCGTAGTGGGAGTTGGCTGGCCCAGGGATTAGGGATCGGTCTGCACCCAGCTCCTGCTTCTGCTCCTGCTTCTGCTCCTTGCTCCTTAAATTTCTCGTCATGTCTACCAGGGAAGCGGCGGAGAAAACGACAGGATTCAAACTGGGACCACAACTGTCTGTAGTTGGAAGTCGGAAAGTTCACGCACCTCATCCTTCAGCAGTCGAGATTAACGTAAATCAGAAAAACAAGTCGGTAAACTATCAGGCCCCTCGACCAACCACATCACACCACACCCATTTGAGAGCACCCACGTGTCACAGGCGTCCCTTCTCGCCTTTGTGCAATTAAGGAGCTTAAGTGGTTTTCTCATAATTAGGTTATCCGGATGGCAGGCGCACTTTTGCCTGCTCAAATATTTATGCGCTCTGCCATTTAATTTATTAAAATGCAATTTAATTATTTCAATATTTATAGTACCGCTCCAGGCACACACACACCCACCCACACACATACTCACACTGGAGGTCCAATCAATTTGGAGTTCATTCGCCTCACATGTAACATTTATTTTTCGCCTGGCAGAGACAGGCAGTCTCCTCCTTGTGCGCATCACTCATACGCACTGGTGGCCCGAGCCTGTAGGTTAATGTCGAGACCTCGTGGCTCCCACATTCGCAGCCAACAAATCTTGTGTACAGCGTTTAATTTTTTGACTTCTCTCGCGGCTCACGCGCCAGCTTTTGTGGGTGCTCTTGTGGGGTGGCATCTTGTGGGGCCGCCACATCCTCCTGGCAAGTTGGCGTGGGGGACAGAGGGCGTGGAGGGAAGCCACGGAAGGAAAGGGGGCGTTCAAGGATCGCTCGTGGGCTGGGTTTGGTCGCGTCTGTAGCTGCGGTTACCATTCCTTGGTCCTTGAGGTGCTCGGCAGCTGTAGCCACAAAGTTGCCCTGGCAATGCAGGCACTACCAGTTGGCGGCGAATAATGCGTGCACTGCGAGAATATATAAATTTTAGAAAATATTAAAAGAAGTACTCGTATATATAAGTATTACAACTTATTTCATATAATCGATACCCTCGTAAGCTTGAAACATTTTAAAGTTTATTCTTAAGCACCTTTTGAAGAGTCCAAACCCATTTCCCTAGTTCCCATGATACTATTATAATAGTAGATGATTTCTCTCCGTGTTCCGCACAAATGTGGGTGGGCTGACCAAATCGGGCCACTATTTATGGAAGCTGCACTGATGAGCATTGGCTTACTCGGAATTCGGAACTCTGGTGGGTAACCCGCAAGCCCTTGGGGAAATACCATTGAATTTGAATTCTCTTTGCTGGCTATTCCTTAAATATTTGCCTTTCAATTTCCATTAGTCTGTCATATTCCACTCGATTTCGTTACACTCTGTAAATTGCCTTTCACTACCGCTTTTGTGAAATATTAAGTACTTTTTCATTTCCTTTTCCGCCGCGAATCCCTACGATTTCGCCTTTGGCTCGATTTCTGTTTGTGGCGCCGCGTGAAACAAAAACAAAAATTTGTTTGCCATAAAAAATTGTCGCGAGTTACGCGGCTGGGTGACAAAATGTGGCAATGTGGCAGGGGGCAGGGTGGAGGGTGGAGGTCCACGCCCTTTTGTGTCGCCTGCCGCCCACCGACTTTATCCCTTACCCGCACAATTGTGGCACGCCGTGGCTTTCCACTTATTTTCCACGCCGTGCAGCTTTGTATTTTTGTTTGGCTTTCCTTTCGCGCCGCTTTTCTTGTACTGTTGTACTGTGCTCATTTATTTTTTATGTGTCTTGCACCTGAAACGACACACATTGAGGGCGTTGGAAAAGGGGGAGGGGCGCAGGGGAGTAGGGCTGGCATTAAAAATTTAAGTTTTATGTCGATGAATGTCCTACGTTGCGTTCCTTTCCGTTCCAACCTTTGTTTGCCGCATTCGACTTACTTTATGGGCATTTTTCACGCTGTTTTTCCCAGCGATGTTGATTTAATTTAAGCCCCAAGTTAAAGTGGTAGGCAAATGGTGGACCAACAAAAATAATGGGCCCCATCAAACGTGTCTTCGTGTCGGCTTAGGCAAATGATAATTTATTTATAATAGTTTGAGCCTGCTACCCAGGACCCAGGAACCTGAGTATCATAAAAAAGAGGCAACCATAAACACTTTTTAGTTGCCCTCAACGCCCCTGCATGTTTGCACAGTGTGTTAGTACCATTCCATCTTTTTGTATTCGCTCATAAACTCATTTTATTCCCAGCACGTGATATTTGTCCACATACGAGTATGCGAAACTTTATTAGTTGAGCACTCAATGAAAAGGCCATCAAAGAAAACACTCGCCAAGGACTGTCAGCTGTACAGTGGAGGAAGTGGGGGGGTAAATAAAATTTACAACATCAGCAAACATTTCCCCAATGAATTTGCATTGTCAATCATGCGCAGCTTATTTATTCGCCTCATTCGGTGTTATTTGCTTTTTTTTAGAGGTCGGCGGTCGGCAGCTGCAGTTTATGAAACACTTTTACGACTCACTCTGTAGCGATCGAAACAAATTCGAAAAAGTTCGGCGAATAAAATGTACGGCCATCAATTGTCATCGATATCCTAGCTCCTAATCTGTCAAGCGGCCAGGGATTTTTCGAGTGCCTGTGTGTGTGCCTGTGTGTGTGTTTATCCTTGCCACACGTTTAGCCGCAGAAAAGCCACATGAATTTATGGCGCGGGCTGGCATTTAATATATTTTTCAAAAAGAAGACAGATGCTGAAGTGTCCCCGGGGAGGACACTCGCTTGATTTAGCTTATCCGCACAGATTGTTATTTAGTGACTGGCAAGTATTTGGCTTTAACATTTGTTTGTTCAATATAAATGTTGCAGCAAAGTTAAATCGATTGAGTTTAAGGCCACTTTTTACTCCAAATGAGCACTTCTTCTAGCTTAAACGATACAAAATCCTATCAAGTTGTTCAACAACTGGGTTCTAAAGTAATATTATGGTATTTAACATATATTGCTCAGTTCTTAAACGAAACTTGAGATGCACACATTCATTTCACAACCACTTAATTAGTGCCCCCGATAGATGGAACCCCCTGAGGATTATCAGTAATTCCGCCCTGACCACTTAGTTCATACCTAATTAACTGGCATACCAAAGCTGTCCGCTTTTGCATTTGGCTTCCAGCGCTAATGCAAAATGTATTTTAAATTGGATTAAGTGTCACACATTTTGACTTTGTGCCAACAATAATTTAGCCTGTTGAATTTTAATGCGATTTTTGGTAATGTAACTTTAGCCGTCCGTCCAAAACCAACACACCTGCACCGACCACCCCGTAAAAGCACATATTTGTGTACGAGTATATATTGGTGTAGATGTGTGTGCAGTGATAAGTGCGACCCATGTGTCAAATGAAAAATCAATACTATTACAGACACAATGCACATATGGGCACGAACATGTGTACAGAGATGTAAATAGCTGGTTGACATTCTGACATCGACAAAACGAAACGAAACGGTAGGGAAGGGAACGAGCGGGGAAAAGGGGAGCCTTCAAATGTGCCCCCCGACATTATTAGGTCACTTGTGGCTACATTTTGCATACTTACTCGTATATACATACATATGTACGTATGTGCATGTGTGCAGGCTCATGGGGGAAATGGAAATCTGGCCGGAGGAACAAATTTAATTTGCCAGCCCATCGCCGTTTCGAAATTATAATAATTGCTAAAATAATCGATTTGGGCCCGGTTCCTGACATTGGCTAATGCATATTAAATTACCATAATACAAATGATATCCCGGCCACTCGCCACTCACACACACTCACACACACGCACACATTCGCCATGTGCGCATACATATACATTTTCGGAATACCCTGCAAAAGTTGTGTCAACAATGTGAAAGATAAACAATGCGATAGTTTGTGTGCGTGAGTGTGTGTGCTTGCCAGGATACACACACTCACTCACACACACACTCGAGCAAAACTTGCGACTCAGCTCCTTGCTGCTGTTGTTGTTTCGGGTTTTGTTTCACAATAATAAAGTGCGGCTGCAGCTTTAATAACTTCTGCAGTCAACAAGAGCGACAACAATAACAAACAGAGTCCTCCCGATAGAGACAAAAAACACAAAAGGACGGGAGGTCCTGGATGCGAAGGGATGGGATGGGATGGGAGGGATGAAGGGAAACTGGGAAAAACACACACAGAAGCTGCGGAGCAGTGGCTAAAAGTTCAGCAGAGAGTGGAGCTGCATTCTAATATGATGGGACCGCAACTAGAAAAGTTGCCAACCCAGTGGCAGTGATGTTGGCTGTGGATGAGTGGCTGAGGGGGAATTTGCGGGGGGTAAGGAGCCACGGGGGCAGGACACAATGCCAGGAGACGAATTACATTTGTCGCGCTATGTTTGCACATATTTAAGCAACTTAAGAATTAGCCAACTTAGCTGGAAAATGCAGCGCAAAAATGCTGGCAGCCAACGGTTCATCAGACACACAGCAAGAAAGTTATTGATCATCTAGCAAGTCTTATTTAAAATATGAGTATTAAAAATTCAAAGTGTGTAACATGGCTTATTGAAGGATATAATATTAGTATATGTATAACCAATAGAAGTGGTTTAAATAGGTGCATTACACAAAGTAAGACAGCAAAAAGGTACACTCTTGATCTATTACCTCCTTGATCTAATAATAAAGAATCCAAGAACAGATTTTTTGCCGTGGAGCCAGTTGCTCTGTCAGTCGTTCGGGATAACTGTGGAGGAACCCAATTTGAGTTGCCCGCGCTTTGCAATGCAAAATGGCGGCTTCGAAAGTTTTTGCTGCATAATCGCAGGCGCAGCACTTTGGGCCAGGCCAAGCAAAACAAAAGTCCTGTGGACTCCAGGACGAAGGGAGCAAGGAGCGAGGGGCGAGGAGGAAGGGGAGCCTAGCAAACTTTGGCTGGCACTGCGCATAATGAAGCAACGCAACAGACAAATCCATCTCCGAGTGTGGACAAAAAACCCGGGCTGGGAATACGGGTTTTTGGGTGGCGGGGTGAGGGAAAAGTTTCAGTTGCCAAATGCGAAAAGAATAAGACGCGACGAGCGTCACAGTTTACTTGGCATTTACATTTCCGCTCTGCCGGCTGCCACCCGAAGTTGTTTTCCTTCCATCTTTTTTTATGATTATTTCAGCTTCATTTTTCATTAAGAGCCCGGTCGACGGCAGGCAGCGCCAAAGCCGCAGGACGAGCTGGTGGCCTCCTTGATTTATGCGCATTTCATGAGCACTTCGACGGAATGGGAGCCCCGGGCACGTGTCCTTGAGCATTGTTCTTCGTTCTGCCTAGGCGAGTGTCCATTAGCTGGGCGGCATGGTTGGCCCAGGACCAGGAAGGCAGTAAACTGTTTTTATTCGCTTGACTAGGGCATCATGGAGTCGGTGTGGGGATGGCCACTTTTTATGCGGCTTTTTGCCGTGCGTTCTTCAAAAAGTTTTGCCTTTTTATTCGGCTCTGATTCGCTTTCCATATGAATTCTTAATTTCGTTCGATTTTGTTAAGCTTTGCGGCACACACGACCTGACCTATGACCTCAGCTGCCGCATTTGGCCACAACAGCTGTCAACCCCCACGCCCACGACCACGCCCACGCATTAACCTTCGTCCTTTTGTCGGCGTTCGATTTGTAACGTATATTTATAAGTTTTGCCGGGGCAAATCTATTTCCATGCAAACATCTGACGTGTAGCTCTTGTGGCAAAAATAAATGACAGTCAAATGCTGATGGGAGTGTTATGTAATGAGTTCCCATTTCCCATTTCCCTTTGCATTTGCCATTCCACTGCCACTGCCACTTCCACTTCTGCTTCCACTTCCATGGCTAACCAGGAAACAATGGGCACAATCAATAAATTGTCTCTAGATTCCGGTCACCGAAATCATTTGCTGATGGCCAAATTGAGGTTACTGTCATTTGCAGCCAGAGAAACAGATAGCGAAACAATGTCATTTGATTGAGAATTATTCTTGGGCTGCCCTGTTTGTGCCCAGACCTGATGAGAAATGAAATGATAAACCAGACACAGAATCCAGGACAAATTGAAAACGGGAACTTTTCCTGAGAAATGACCCTGCTCCTCTGGAAATGCGGTCTCCTGGAGGAGGAGGAGGCACAGCACAATTAGGATAACTTTACCTTTAGCATGGCCATCAAACTTTATTAAATCCCATTTATTGTGATCTTTTTTGCAGGCTGCACAAGTGAGACAAAACCGAGTTTAATGAGCTGCCTGCAGCCGGAACACATGAGACTGCCGCAGCACTTGTCCCTGGCGAACGGATCGAGCCAACTATTAATGGCAACAGGCTGGAAGTTTATGCGAAAAGTTTCTGAAAGTAATACGCAGAGAACACACAAACCGAGCTAAGTCCCCATCAAGCAACAATAAATGGGAAAACGCGCCGGGGAAAAAGCGCTTAAATCAGCACAAGAAACCGCCAAGAACGAAACAGAGCGGTAGAGAAGAATAAGAAGAAATCCAGAGAAAAGTTTTCCGGCAGCGGGGATTTCCATTCTCGGGAAAATCATCATCATACCACAGGCAACGTTATTGTTTCGCCAAGGATTACATATTATGCGATAAACATGAAATACACAAACGATACACGAATCATTGTGTTCATTTGCTGTTTGCTGCAAGGTGAGTGCAAAAGTGTTCAATGCCATTTGGTGGGTGGCTTGCTTTCAGTCTCTCTGGTTGAGTGGATGGGTGATTTTCCCCAGCATTTCCAGTTCAATGCCTGCGCGTGTCGACACCTTGCCAGTCAATAAAAAGCAAATTGTAACTGCTCGACAAAGTCACTTGTGGCGTTTTAACACCCAAACGCACATATGTAACTCTGTGTGCGTGCTGGCAGCCCGAAAAAAAAGGGCATAACCGCCCACTAATCCCTATATATATATATGTTCACTCCAACCAAACCAGCCGAATCCCCGCTGACGACCCGCTCGTTTCACTTATTTCAGTTATTTTTCTTGTGTGCCGCATGCGGAGCGCATACAAATGAGTGGGTCAGGCCACCCACATCACCCACTTCACCCACTTCACCCACAGCAGCCATCGTAGCCACAGACATAAGGCCGCCACTTGGAGCGGCAATTCTCGCTTTATTTTAAATAAACATGATAATTTTTTTAATAGAATTTCCCGGGCCTCAATTTCCCAGGTTTCAGCACCCAGCCAACCAGCCAGCCCAGCGTGTGAGCTGTCAATTTTCGCTGGGGTCGAAGTTGGCTCCATTTCCATACCCACTCGCATGTGCATCTGTCAGGTGCAGTCGCGTGAACGTGACTTGACAGACGCAGTTCTTGGGCTCTGCACTTTTCCGACGCTGCTTTCCTGGTTTTCCGGCTGCCAACTGCATGTTAACCCCCCGGGGAAATCACTCACACGTATTAAACGCCAATGACGCACGAAGGGAGGCGAAGCAGCGGGTGTTCCTCATAAATTCCATTTCATTTTGCAAATATGTAATCGCACCTAGAGTGCAAAACACGGCAATCGATTTCCGAAGGGCAAACTGCAGACGCTCGCAATTCGATTCGATCAGTGGCATAAGGGAAATAATAAGGGAAAACTTTGGCAAATTGTTTGTGGAACGTGAGGCACACGTCCTCCGCCAGCTTCCTGGCAATCGTTATACATATTTTTCTTGCATTTCCCTCAACTCAAAGTGGCCACAAATGAGTCCCTGGCCGTGTGATCAAATATTGCGCATACGCCGTGTGGGACAACGACCGTTTACATGTTGCGCCATTGCCTGCGCCTTTGCCTTGGCGCCATTGTTATTTCTCTTTTCAATTACACGCCAGCTCAGCAACTGTTTTTCCCTCGCTCGCCCCTTTTCCATTTCCCATTTCCCGTTTCCCCCCTTTTCCCTTTCCCTTTCTCTTGCCCGACTTTCCTTTTCCACCGCTTCTCTCCTCAGTCGCTCCGTTGGCTCTGTTGGCTCATCACCTGCGGTTATTTTGATTTTAATTTGCTCGTTTCTCGCTCGTCAGTTGCTGTCGCTGCTGCTCGTGTTGTTTCTATTTTATTCATAAATGTTTTGTTGCCAGTCTCACCATTTCATGTGTGTGTGTTGGTGCTAGTTCGCCTTGTCAGTGTCGCTTTGGCTGGAGTGGCCATTTTGCCTGCGAGAATGTGTGTGTGTGTGTGTATGTGTGTGTGTGCAAGGATTTGCGCCAGATTTGTGTCAACTTGAATACATCAGAAGCGCTTGAACAGATTTGCATGCTGTTTCTGTTTTTTGTTGGCCGTTGTCGCTCGTGGTGCCTGCAAACAACAACGGCGAAACAAAAAAAGTGCACACGCAATCGCGCAGTGGCAACGGGGCGTATGAGTACTTTTATCCGCTTTCTCTTTCCCCCCCTCTCTCTGTCACTCTCTCTCCCTCTCTCTCTCTGCAGGCCTTTCAAAAACTGTTGCATACTTTTTTGCGCCGCATTGTTCTTGTTGCGCGCGTTGCAAGGATAGCCTTTGTTGTTGCTCGGTTACTGCGCAAACTAAACTGAAAACTAAAACTATCCCAAAGGCTTTTTCATTACAATTTCGTCTAGGTTCTTTTTTTCCGCCCTCGCGTTGCATTGCGCCCCCTTAATGTTTTATTTTTTTAATATAATTGTTTGCGTATTTAGCACAAGGCCAACACTCAACACCCACCGCACGCCGCAATTCGTGGCCGCAATAATTGTTTTTTAAACGCATTTAATGAACAACATTAAGCGGAGTTTAAGCTGTCAATGCCACAATAAATATTCATCAAACCGCGGCAAGCGGCAAGCGGCAGAGCGAAAAATGTGCGAGCCAAAAGCGAACGTCAGAGTTTTTTAATGAAGTCTAGACGCCGCCAATAAGAAGTACGCCCTTAATGAGCCGCCATTCCAACTTGGCTGGCAGCCCACTATCAATGGCAGCCGCACTGCCGTCCTTGTTGTGTCTTCCAGTTTTTTGACACTTTTCGGCAACTTTTGGGCTGGTTCTCAGGTTCGGGCCAGCATTCGCCAGCGAAATGATTTAACAGATAGCAAAGTTTGCCAGCCTCCACGGGCGGGCGCATAATTGCTGCCAAGGCGCAAACTCATTAGTGGTATAAAGTTAAGGGCCGTTCAACCGATCCCACTCCTTTCCTCCTCCTCCGCCTGCTCCTTCCCCGATTCCCATCCGCCCATCATTGATAGCAACTAAGCTGGTACAACCGATTTTTGTTGCCAGCTTTATCTCCTAATGGCGGCCTTCATTATGCGCTATTTGGCAACGCACAGTGGGTCAGTTTACCTTGGGCCACCACCCTTCCACCTTCCTCTTTCCGGAGATTTTAGCTCCTCCTTTGTTTGTCTTTCTACTTTCCAGTCCTTTCTCCCTCCACTCTCCCCTCTCCACTGCTCGTTCTGTTTGCCAATTTTATCGAATTATGCTAAACACCAGAAAAGTTCAGAGGACCAGAACGGGGGAGGACTTATTTAACCTGCAGGTGAGCTGCGGGGCAACCCAAGGGGACAAGTGAGTGCTGTGGAGGAAGGGGAGGAAGGGGAGGGAGCTAGCCCTGTTTAAATATGCGTTAATGAACGAAATTATCATGCATACTGAATGATACTCCCGCCTTCTGCCACGACACCGGCTTATGCATATTCAATTTACATCAAGTGCGCCGCGTTGCTTTGCGGATACTTTACATACTAATTTAAATATGGAACTTTATTTCGCCAAGTTCGGCGCTTCGCGAGGAGCACCAGATAGTCAAGTCGAGCTGGGAGGCTGAGACAGGCGAGCTGATAGGCAGACAGTTGCAACTTTTGCTCTTTGTTGTCCTCGCCCCGGGTCACAGTGGCTGTGAAGTGTAAATTGCCTGCGAAATATCCATTTTAAAAATTGGCAACATCAAATTGCCTTGGAAACCATTCCAAAGTCCAACATATAATTAGAACGTTAGGAAATAACTTTTAAGCAAGGTAAACATCTTTATAGCCAATATTATTTGTACGACAAACAGACATACCCTTTGTGTACATATTACAGATTTTTCATAAAGAGCCTTTATTTTCGTGTGAAAAGGCCTGAAAATCCTTTCTTAATGCTTAGCACAATTGCGTTGGTACCCCATTCATGAGGAAAGACACACAGCGTTGCACTTAGACAATGCTGAGATGCTGTGCTTGTGGCATATTTACGAGATGTACATATGTGTGTTTTTCCACAAAACTCATTGAAACGGAATTCCATTCGGAGCACATCAACTTGTAATTTAATTTCGCATCCGAATGTATATGCATATATGCATGCTTTTGTCGCTCGACTCGACTTGGCTGCTATCAATGCAGAGTTGACTTGCAGGCGAGAAGGGAGAGATTTCTTTGAATGGCGCCCGCCCTGCAGGCAATTTTAATCAGCTCCCATGCAACTTTCGCCCATTGTTCGCTCCTCTCCTCTCCGACCGATCCAGCCAGCGTTTTTTGACTGGGACTTTGCTGTTTTTTAATTAACATTTAGACAAGCCGTAGCATTGCCCAAATGACATGTGCTTACCGCTTTTCACAGGCCGCTTTGTTCTGCCATGTTTCTTGTATACATACATATATGTACATATATATGTACATGTTGCAGCAGTCGGCTTGCGGCCTTTGTTTTTTCGGCAAGCGGCCTAATTTGATTAAGCCCATTTCCCCACTGACATCAGCAGGTGGGCGTGGCACGGGGGCGGACGCACCTCAACTCGTCCATCAAAGTCGCTGTCATAAAAATTGGCCAATTAAACAACGTGCTCACCCACGTGCTCGCCCGCTACTCGAAATACCAGCGCTAATTAATGGCCAAATGTAATTAGTGCGAGGTAACACTGGAAAATGCAAATTTCTAGCATTCTCGAGGCCAAATCAAAAGCAATCGTATTCAGCTCGTAATTAAATGTGAGTTGGGCAAATCAAAATTGTTTACTGCACTCACTCGACGAGCATCGAGTATCCACAACCAACCACCACACGCTTCACTCCTGCCAATTTCAATCGGTCTGCCGGGGGATTGGGAGCCTTGGAGCCTGGGAGCCTGTGAAATCCTGAAAGGCTGTGAAAGTTGTGCAGCTGCAATGGAAAAGTTTTGTTCGCCAAGTCCCAGATCAGAGACTGTCAATCTGTTTAATCCCATTCAATTGCTGACGTCTTTAAGCGGCTGCCAAAGTTTTGCCAGCTGCCAGCTGCCAATGGCAGTGCCAATGGCCAATTAGCCGACGCAGAGTCCTGCTGCTCCTGCTCCTGCTCCTAATGGCCAGATATTCAAATATTTATGACGACTGCGATTCTAATTTAACGCTGGCTGAGCAGCTCGGCCAAAATAAACCGCTAAACAGGGCATTTATTCTGTAATATTCTGTAATTCTGGGGGTGGATGACAGCCAGGAAGCGTACAATCGGCCCATATCCTCGATGTCCTTCGGCCGCCACACGGCCAGCCTTCAAATAAATTGCGGCCCTGACTCGGCGGTGCTGTAATTTCACAAAGGATTAAGCCCGATTACGCACTCATTTATTAATATTTACGAGCCGACCGACACGGGATAACAGATAGCCTTGCGCCCAGAACAATGGCCATTCCACCTGCCACAATTTATCCGCCTCCGTTCGCCTGCATATTTCAGAGTCGCTACTCATAAATAAGCAATTGGCGATCAAAACCGTGGGTCCTTTTTAATTAAAACAATAATTGTTTGTGCTGGCAGCCGCGCCAGTGGATCTGGACTAGTGCTCTAGTGGTCTAGTCCACGGGACAAATCAATTATGCAAATACTTGGCGCTAAATTTGTGCGTCGTCATCAGCAACAAGAAGTTGACTCATCTCGACGGCCCCGGACAATGCGGAAAATATTTTAATTTTCCTCTGGCCTTGTTGCGACTAGCGTAATCCTTGGCGATTGCCCGGCGGCTCCTCTGAACTCTGTCCTTCTGCCCTTCCACTGCCGCCGAGTATCCTTGCTTCTTGCTGTATCCCGCATCCTGCGCCCTTTTCTTATGCAAATATGCGCTCGACATCCCCGGGCGACTTGCCAGTTTATTGATTTCCCAGTCTCGCTGATTTCAATATTTGTCGTTCTCGTCTTGGGCGACAAAGAATATTATTTTGATATTTCTGGTGAATATTTTCGCCTGATTGGTGACACCGTTATTGAGTAAGTTTTGCTGGCACTGAGAACGCAGCTTTTGAGCTAAGAACATGACAAATTTCATTTTATTTGCATATTAAGCTCCCAAAACTTTATTATTAATTGAGATATATATTTGCATTGTTCTTCCCTCAGGTTTTGCCGTTGGCCTGCGCATGATAAAGGTCTCCATTCCCGCCTACAAGCTGCGAGGGGAGTCCGCTTTTCTGGAGTGCCAGTACGAGCTGAACCGGACGCACCACACGGTCACGGGTCTGCAGAGCCACTCGGACCATGCCCACGGCCACCAGACGCACGCCGGCGAGTTCCACTATCCGGATGGCGATGCGCTGGACGACGAGCGCTCCTCGTACCGCTCCAGGATGCGACAGAACCAGCGGCAACATGGCCAGCGGCCCCGGCAGCGTGAGCCCATCGCCATGCGCCAGTACCAGAGTCAACAGGGCCACCAGCAGTTGCCGGCTCCGCCGGAGAAGTCGCCGTACGGACACAGTGTTTACCGGGGCAGTGCAGCCTCCGGATATCTGGGCGCCGCCCATGTGGGCGCCAGTACGCACAGCGGCTCCGTGTCCGTGAGCAATGGGAACAACAATAACGGCGCTCCGGCGGCCTATATGCCCGACTTCGATCGGGCGGACAGCTTCGACGACAGCCACGATCGCGAGGAGGAGGAGGAGGAGGAGGACGAGGAGGAGCAGGCCGAGGAGGGCGAGGCCCTGTACGCCATCAAGTGGTACAAGGACAACGAGGAGTTCTACCGCTACGTGCCAAAGGCCCGGCCGCCGAAGACCAGCTACCGCGTGGACGGCGTGCGAGTCATTGTGAGTACAGCCCAAGTATTCAGAAGGAATATTAGAACAAATATAAATTGCATTTCCTAAATCATATTTTTTACTAAAATCAAGCATCTGTAGAACTTACAATTTGTGGCATTGCTGACATTGACCTATGCTAATGTCCTTGCAGGAGGAGCTTTCGGACGCGAGTCGCGTGCTGCTGCGCGGCCTGACGCTCAACTCGACGGGATTGTACCGTTGCGAGGTGTCCGCCGAGGCGCCCAACTTCTCGTCGGTGCAGGGCGAGGGGCGGATGGACATTGTGTGTAAGTACGCCCTATCCAAATGCCATTGGAATGCCAATCTATTCAAAGTCACGTTCCGCATTTGCCTGCCTCGATTTTATTATATTTGTTGCACCCCGCAAGCAGCAGCCACACAACCGAGCAAATGTTTGCTCGAAAAATTTCACATCAATTACAGGCAAATATTGAGAGCGCAAATACAGGACAAATGCGGTGGGTGGCGGGAGTGGGTTTTAAATCAGGACCTGCGTCGTTATTGGCATCAAAGAGCCGGATCTTGTTTGCTTATTTGTTCGGCAGCATTTCGATACATACCCAAATCCAATGTGAATAGTATTCATGGTTTTTGTACACAGATTTTTGATTCAAGCTGCAAGGAATTTCAATAAGCGGCTAAGAACTCAGAGAACTCAATGCCTGAGTGGCAATTGATACGGGATTTTATTGAAATTACTAGTTGAAATACGTAAGACAAATAGGATTTTAATATGCCAGTGAATGAAACTCGAATTAAAACCAGTC
This sequence comes from Drosophila teissieri, assembly GCF_016746235.2. Lineage (NCBI taxonomy): Eukaryota > Metazoa > Arthropoda > Insecta > Diptera > Drosophilidae > Drosophila > Drosophila teissieri. The sequence goes on along the minus strand of NC_053032.1, from coordinate 24,593,786 downwards.
GCTCATACTGTGAACGAAATGCATTAGGAGCTGAATCGTATAAAATTATCCCTACTGTGACCTTCATTCGATGTGCTCTAATATTTTATTATTTTTGGTAAAAGCTTTAGCTCTTTTAAATTGAATATTTAAAAGCCTTTTTGGTGGCTCTGTTTACCATTTCTGCGGTCCACTTTGCGCCACAGGCACACCCACTCATTCACCCACTACATGTACACACATATATAGTATATATATTCTGATTCGGATCGAGTTTATTTTTGCAGCTTCTGCCGGCTTTTGCTTTTGGGCGACTAATGCGACTGCCGCCGTTGTTTGTGTTGGCTTTCTTTATCGCGCCGCGCGGGCGGAAATGCTTTTAAAAAGTCATTCATAAGCTTTAGTTTCATAACAGCATATTTTTGTAATCCAAGCCGGGTCCCTGCATTTTTTAACGCTTTACACACGCGCTAAACTTTGCTCCTTTCCGCTCTGCCCCCCTTTTTCCCCTTTTTCCCCTTCTTTTTTACTATTTTTATTTACTTAAACCAAATGGCCAGCGGCAAAAGGAATATATAAAAACGGTAGACTGGCAAAGGCGAGGAGAGGGGATTGCGGGGCGGCCACGCCAGCGATTTATAAGTTAAAATGCCATTTTAATGGATATTTCCGCAGTCTGGCCGCTTACAACATATTTTGTGTAGTCCCCGAACACCCAGAAAACCCAGAAAACTCCACAGCCCACTTTGCAATTGGAGTTGTGTTGCTGTTGGTTTATCTGTGTGCTTTATGTTCTATTTGAGCAGCGAAAAAATATTTATTTGTATATCCCATTGAAATCGTCTGTGCAAAAGGGGGAAAGGCCCCCTCCACCAGAGTGTGTGTGCTGGGTAAATATTTGCCGAGCAAAGCAACACAAAAAATTGTTAATAAATTACTCGACCAAGGGGCGAAAGCCGCAGCAAATATTTATTGGCAACTGGCTTGGGGGTTGGACTTTTGGCCATGTGAATATGGGAAATGGCCAGCAAATGGACGCGGTTCAAAGCCACGCCAGATAAAATCAGAAGGGATAATATCGCGCATTAATCCCCCATTTTATTTATGCAAATCTTGTATCCATAATTGATGTATCCTCCACCCATATTTCCCCATATTCATTTCAGTTCTGCCGCGCGATGGACCGCACATCAGAGGACAGCAGTATCAGTACCAGATCGGCGAGTACTTGTATTTAAATTGCACGTCGGGCAAATCGCATCCGGCCTCGCATTTGCAGTGGTTTGTCAATGAGCAGCCGGTGAGTTTGTTAGCGCGCTCCCTTCATTTATATATATATATGTTTCCCTTAGCTCTGCCGCTCTTAGTCAAATAAAAAGTTACAACATTTACCCCTTTTTTTTGGGGGTCCGCACCTAAACGGTGCCGTGCTAATCAAGAGCAGGGAAAAATGTAGAAATTATGCATACAGTAAATATTTAAGCCTCTAACAACGCGGCAGACAGCGAGGAGGAGAACAGGAGCTCGGGAGCAAAGTGGACTCAGCTGGGCAGGTTGTTGAAATAATTCCATGAACAAAACTCATGTAGACGGGCAGGCTTCGAATACATTTTTCGGTCTTTCTTCCCTTTTGGCTTTGGCATGTTTTATGGCCCGATGTCGGCAGCTTAGGGTAGGTTACGTCAGGTGTATACATATATACCCGTATATATTGGGTGAGTGGGAGGGGTGTTGGGGCTCCAAAACTGGTTGGTACTGGGTACTGGGCCATCCATCTGGCCGAAAGCTCGTTACATGTCTGCCGTGGCCGGAACACAAAAATCGAGAGGCGGCGGCGGCGAGTGGGTGGCGCACTGCATTTTATCGTCGACGCTGACTACATGGCACTCAAATTGTGTGAATCGAGGCGTTAAGGTACGAGTTAGTTCATTGTACCATGCTGACTTCCCCCATCCACCATCCACAAAAATCCTCGAATCCGTTGGGTTCGTGCCTCTCGTTCGCTTTGTATAAATACGAGAAAAATCAATAAGTGCGATTAGGCACGATTCCCGGTTTATTTGCCCTCCAACAATGGCAGCTGGAGTCATCATCCCTCTCTCGTCACCCGTTCCTGAATAATGAAGACCACCCTATCATGTCCGCTACCCGAGCATCCGTCAAACGTACATATATAGGGATAGGGATAGGGATGGGGATAGGGGGCAGCCTGGAGAACAATGAAATTGAGGAGGGCTCATTTGATAGCATTCGTCTGGCCGTCCACACGACAACATGTCGTATACGCGCTGCCCTGCAAGGCATTCCTGCAATTTCAATAAAAGTGTCCATCCTGAGCTGGGGCAAGATATTCTCGCAACGCCACGAAAAACTTCTAATATAACTGCCTTGGCCAGGCCGCAAAATGCGTGGAAATAAATTTTGGCGGCATCTTGGGTGAAAGTTTCCGGAACGCGCCGGGCATTCAAAGTGCCCCCTGTTTTATGAACAGTCCTCCCAAAATTTCCCTCTGTTTTGCGTGGCAGCCGTCCTGTGGACAGCTGACGGCATTACTAGCATGTTTGTTGTGTCAGCAGGGAACCGGCATCGAAATCGAAAGCGAAATCGGACTTTGCAGTTTTAATTTATGCCCTTAAAGTTTAAAGCGAGGCACAATGGCGAAGCATTCGGCCGAAGGCAAGCAATCGCCTAACAAATGGCAACAATTTCGCTGGCAAAGTGCTAACCAATTCCCCCCTGCCCCGAAAACCCCAAAACCCCAAACCCCGAGGACAGACCGAATTCGAATTCCCATTCCGATTACCCACGCAGAACCCAATTTCGAAGCAAATCGAAAAAAGTAGCAGCAGGGAAAAGTTCAAGTTATTTATTTGAGCGTTTCACATTTTTTATCAGGTCTGCACATTTTTCTTATTTATGGCAAATGATTTTATTTCTTTGCGAGCCAAGTTTAAGTGCAGCCCCCTATCCATTTGTTCGACAACCCCCCACTACTACCACTTCCGCCCCTCGTGAAGGCAGTGCACTCTGCTGACAGAGGCAAACACTGAAAGGGAGGAATTATCAAGCTCTTGTAATTGTAACCTTCATTGGACTTGGAAGTCGCACTCGGAGACGCCGGCATAGACGGAGACGGAGGCTGTTACTCCAACTCCGAATCGCCGGCTTGGAACACAAAAGCGTCCCCTCAAGCATTTGCCAGACATGTTCCAGACACGCCCATTGCGGGTCCCGTTTCCCTTTTCCCTTTTCCCGCTCCCGTTTCCGTTTCCGTTTCGTTGCTCATACGCCGCGTGTGTCAACCCCTAGTACTTGACGGCAGGAAACTCCCGATGCAGACTTTTAATTCCGCTCGTACACGGCGAGCAAATTGGAATTAACTGCAGAAAAGCAAAATGCTGGCTGGTAACTTTTCCTAGGCCTTCCATTTGGACTAAATCCTCATCAGTTTTTATAATATTTGCCTTGTTAAATTAAGCAATCCACTTCACATTGCTGAAAGCCCTGTCATTTTCTAATTGTCATTATCTCAATGAGCATGTGTCAGAAATATGACGCTTGCTATTTTGGTAATTGATTTAAGACAGCTATCATATTCCTCAGAAATCAATTATTAAACGGCATTTAACTAGCACATCATTCTAGTCTGATTCTCTGAGTTTTGGCTCTTATATTTGAGCCGACTATCAAAGGATTAAAAACTTAAGACTTAGACAAAACCAGACGAAATAGCAGCTCAAATTGAATTCAAAAGGAATTTAATTAAATCTACTAGTGGAATGATTTTTCCAAAGAAATCCTTTTCCTCAGTGCAGCATTTAAGCCCCACATCCGACTTATTCCAGATCCTCGACGAGCACTACCTGCACAAATACAACGACATCGTGCACAAACACGGGCTAATCACCTCGACACTGGGCCTGCAGCTGCCGCTGGAGCCGCGCCACTTCCACGAGGGCGACATGCGCGTCAAGTGCCTGGCCAGCATATCGCCGGTGCTGTGGAAGGGCGGCAAGGAGAGCGTCCTGCAGCGGCGACCGGGCATCATCGACAACCGCGAGGCCATGCTGCTGGGTGAGTGACCTGGCACGAAGCCATTGCCCACTCCCACTCCTCCTCCTCCTACACTCCTTACTAATTCGATTCGTTGTCATTTGCTTCCATTTCTTTGCCACAGTCAAAGGTGCGGCTGGGCACTCGGAGAGCAGTTTCCTGCGCACGCTTACCATCGCCATCATCCTGGCCAGAACCGGGCAGTGGCTACTCGGCGCGGAGCTGACCTAAGCCACAACGCCAAGACGCCACATGGCAACCCCTTCGACTCGATTCAATTAACAAGCATTCATTTCAATTCAATTCAATTCAATTCAATTGCAATTGCAGAGCATAAATGGTGATTTTGTATACTTTAAGTGTAATATCCTTAGTTCTTAAGCGACAAGGAGCGATGAAAAGCGACGAGAGGCGACGAGGAGGGAAAGGAAAAACAGACAAATTGGGTAAATGTGTTATAGCATGTAAAAATCATTAAGCAACGCGAGTGGAAACGAGTTAAATAGTATTAAAAACAGATCCCCTTCGGAGCGCAAAAAAGGAAACTCATGCGCAGAGAGGCGCACAGAATTCAATTAGTAAAATTGTTAAGTAACTAAATTCGAATCCCATATATATATATATGACATATCCCCGCCCTTCGTTCCCGAATCAAGCCCAGCTGAGGGTTCGTTGTGCGTAATTTCTGTGTAAATACTTGAATGGAACGACAAAGTCTAGGGCAAACTTTGGACTTTTGTCAAATAATGTCTGAGTGGCATCAATTTCGAATGGATGGTAGCTGGAAACTTTCCCATAACAGATGCTAAAACTACATAATTGCAAAAAACAAAAAGCAAAAAGCAAACAGAAAAAACCAAAAACAAAAAACAAATGGGGAAAAGTATGCTGGAAAAGTGCTCTTTTCCCCTCTTTTAGTTACGATTCTAGCAAGTATTTGCTTCCTGACTCTGAAAGTATTTCCAATTGTATTTAGTTTTGTAAATTAAGTCCGTAAGGGAGAAGGGAACTTGAAATTAAATTATATTGTTGATGGATCCATTACCGATGGCCCCGAGGCTGAGAAGCTTTGAGTTGCCGCACATCCTAGTTGTATGAACTGTATAAAAGAGAACCTGGATATGTGTCATATCCGTATTGTTAAGAACCTTTGCTAAACTGGAACTATAAGTTAGGTGTTTAAGTTGTAGCAGAACTGTCCCCCTCCCCCCCTGGAAAATATTCCGCCACCCTGTGTGTAGCGATACCTAAAGGATAAAGACTCCCGAAAGATATAACTACTATATATGATGATATGTATATGTATACAGTAAATGAATACGACAAGACCCCTTTTTCCCCCCCACCCCAAAGAGTGTTTAAACAAATATAAATGTGAAAGCAAACACGGAGTTGTCTTCTTATTTTCCGCGCCACCGGCAGATTCTCGCACAGATACGCAACCGGATACGGAAATGTTATCTGCTACACGCACACGGACCGTACAGCAACCATTAACACCTGAAGGACCAAAGTTGCTCCACTCCCATTTGCCACCTCCCCACTTTTGCAGAGGTGTTAAAATCGTGGCTGCCTCTGCAGGGCCAACAAAGAAGATACAAAAAATTATATATATACATATATATGTATATATAGAACATAAAAGCGGCAAAGTTAAAATAACACGTACAAATTTTGTATGCAAACAAACCGCAGCGCGCACACAGACACATACACAGACACCCAACCACACACACGTACTCACTGCTACAAATACACACGCACGGAGTGGCGGCGAATGGAAAAATTGCGTGCAGCCTTTTAGGCGCTGCCGGCTAACACAACTCGGTTCGCTTTTATGTGCCATTGTACCCGGCTTGTGCCCTTCTGCCCTTCTTGGTCTTCGTGGCCAACATTTTGACGGCGCACTAAACTTTATGCGCGGCACATAAATAGAAATGCACGCAAAAAACTTTCACAAAGCTAGTGCCCAAATAAAAACAGTGGAGAAGCGCGAATAGGTCGGCACACTTTTGTTTGGTTTTTCTGTTTTTTGGGGGGCGGAGTTGAGGGCTAACCGAGGGGCGGTCACACGCAAATGGTTCGGGTCAGAATGGTATTCATGCGTGGCCCGCGGCAATTCAGGCGATCCTGTTTACCTTGCGTATGCCTCTTCCCAACCAAATCCTGCCCACCTGGCCAACAAACCGCACACCACCACCCACTACCAGCTACCACCCATCACCACCCACGGGGTCAATCTAATCTGCTTCTGCACTTGGCCAGTTTGGTCAAGATTTATGTGTGCCTTGCATTGCATAAGCGGCGCCATTTAAATGTCTGCGTTTGAATTGCTACACCGAGAGAAAATGCCATTTATAACTTCAGGTTTATTCTACGGAATATTTGTTTGTTTAAAACTAATTTAAAGAAAATTACATTTATTGGAAATGCTTTGGGATATATGTATAGAACTGTATTTGAAGTCAACTGAAGTCACATTCTCTTCGCGTTTTAAAGTGTTGCAACTTGCCACTTACCCAAGTACAACAACTTAGTAGCCATCATATGTTCGGGCTTGTGGCAGCAGTGGGCGTGGTCAGTTGGTACAGGGCGGTGAGTTGTCGGAGGGGCGGAGGTAAAAATTTATGGCCAGCGATTGCGAAGCTGATAAATTTAGTTTGCACTCAACTGGGCGCGGTCAAAGCCTCACAGCGATGGTGTTGCAAGTTATGACGCGTCAATTGGCGGGGCAAACAGAGTCGCCCGACCCCTGAACCTCAGAACCCCTGACTATCAGAACCCCTGAACCACTGCACCACCCAACCACCCAACCACTCAAACAGCCAGTTCAGCAACCTCTTGTGAAGGAGGTGCGTGCGGAAGTGGCTGACTAAATTGCAGCTGGCTAAAACAACAATTGCTTTTGATTTAAGTTGCATTAAATTAGTTGCCACACGGCGCCTGATTAATGAGTGCAGCGAACTTTCTGACAGCGCCAACTTGCCGCCAAGGAAGTGGGCGTGGCAGGACAGCCAGGTGGGCTCCTGCCGCAGACACTTAATCAAAAAGGCGGCGCTGAAAGAAGGTGATCAGTGGGCACGTGGCAGATGGCGATTTATGACCACTGGCCGCTGGACGGGAAATTTAAAAAAATATATGCACAGTTTTTCGCATTGATTTGCGAAATCAAGTTGGATGGCTTGGATGGCTGGCTGGAATAAAAAGGTTAACACAGTGTTCATGCATTGCCATGCATAATTTATTATGCCACTCCCGATGCCTGTTAAAGGCAAATCAAAATGCACTTTATTGCACAACGAATGAAATGAAATGAAATGCAAAATAATATGCCATTGCCGTCATTTTCTCGTCGATTGAAATGCAGAAGCGAAATGGCTGGAAGAACAGTGGGTGGTCCTGTGGCCCGGCTGACCACTTTGGCTATTTGCATAATATTGATTCCTTTTGCCAGCCTCGAAGCCTCCAACCATCGAACACGAGCCCGTAATGTCATTTCGAGTGTTTCATGCCCACCCACGATGGCCGCGAGCCATGGCATCACATCAGCATCAGCATCAGCAGCAGCAGCAGCATCCTTGACATGGACTATACAAATAAATTCTGGCCAACAAATTGGGTAAATGGATGCCGCTGCATCCCCGAACCCATATGAAGCATATGAAAGTCATGAGCCCCCACAATCAGCGCCGCACTTGAGCTTCCGGGCTGGAAATTATGCAAATTGAGGCGCAGGCTGATGAACTCACGCCAGCTCAGCCAGCTTCCAATAGAAAAACGCATTTGCCCGATGTTCGGTAATTAAGAGAGCCCGTTGGCCCGTTGCTGCGTTGGTGCGTTGGCCCGATGGCCAGTTGGCCTAGTCACTGAAAAACTGGACGATAAATGCTAAAATGAGAGCTGCCACGTTCAGTAGTTCCAGAGGAGGCGGAGCAGCAGGAGCAGGAGTGGGCCACTTCTAATGAGGTTCAGCTCTCGAACGGCCGGCCACCGGATTCGAGTGGGTTCGTCTTCGCACAGGTCACATATGGCAGTATGGAACCAACCTATCCATCCCATCCACATGGCAAGCCGTTTAGATGGGCACAACTGGTGACATTTGCATGCGAAACTGACTCGTTACGTTATGAATACCAGAGTTTCGAAAAGGCCAACTGCAGCAGGTCAGCTGGAAACTGCAGTGGGTCTCGTATTTACGGCCCAAATTAGCGGTCGAATGATGCACTTTGTGCCGCCGTCTCGCTGGCTCTGACATGCTTATTCCACTGACAAGAGAGCCGAGCACGAGGCTCGCGGATATTAAGCCTTTGATTGATGGCCGCGAAATGTGGTAATAGTTTTCGCTGGAAAAGCGGCAGCGGGCGGGCTCTGGGGGTCGTGCACAGTTTCAATTAGCACAGACACCCAATTGGGGGGCGGGGTTGCCTTGTTTTCACTGCTGTGTGGGGGTTGAGAAGGGGTGGGGCGGGGTGGGGCAGGGGTTGCCTGCACAAAGGCATACACATAAAGTGGTTACAAGTATGCGGCAATTAGCATTTAACGAGCACCACATGCCGGCCACAAAGGCGGGACAAGGCAGTGTGTCCTCAGACACTGGGGGAGTCCTGTCGACATAATAATATACACACAACTACAAGTAGCACACCCCAACACCAACACCAACAGCAACACCAACATCAGCTGGGGGATGTGTGGGTAAAAGGACAAAGTCATCGACAAAATACATGGGTCCCTGGGCAGAAAACTAGAAAACTCTTTTGTTGTCCCAGTCAACAATTTGAACCCCTTCCAGCCACGCCCCCCGGGCCAACAACAGCCTGGCTGCCTCCCACAAAAATCCTGATTACTTAACTAAATATGGCAGCTTATGGCGGGACACGGCCAGTGGCCAGTGGCACTAAACTCTCTGATTTACACGATTTGCATACGCTCAGCCAGAGGCGCAACATTCGAGCACACTGCGAGGCTTTAATTAGCATTCGCGGGGCTTTATCAGCCGCCAGCTGTCCACCTGTCCAACTGACCCCTTCGCATATCCAATGAAGGCCAGGACAATGGCGGCTGAAGGCTTAAAGTTTCATTAACAACACAAAGGCGGCTTTTCTCTGGGCACCGAAAGCTTGACCGTATTTTTCAGTGAACGGGAATTTCGTTTATAGTGACCCAATTATACAAGTTTCCACGCCAGTCATGACATTATCTTTAATGCAATTAATGACTAAATGCTGCATTTAATCTAAGTGCTGCACTTTAAGCTGGATTCTTTTGGTGGCGAACATATTAAAAGTGCTTCACACTTCTATTCCTAACAACCCAGGCAAATACTCAAAAGATGGCAAAGCAGGTATAGTAGTAAGTTGGAAAGTGAAAACCGCAAACACGGCTAATTAAGTTTGTCCAGCCCCGAAAAATAAAACTTTCCTTTGTGACCCACTGGGAGCCCATTCCCTAGCCGAGTTCATTAGCATGTCCCGTCTTCCATAGTAACTCAGGGCAAAGACAGGCCAAGGCCCTGGAATCTATAGGCTTATCAGTGGACTCTTATCTGGAATACATAAATTCCAGGCTCGACTTGGCGTCTGCAAAGTTTCTTCGGTTACTCTTACTGTTACTGCCACTGCGGGAGAAGGAGGATGAGATGAAGACCTCCGGTGGAAGGTGGTGGGGCGCTAATTAAGACACGCAAAGTGCGGCTCCAAGACAAATGGCTCCGTGGCACGTAAGCGGCGCGTCAATCTTGGCCAAGGGCTATGGAACTTGGGCCATGGGTCGAGTCGGGTGTCCCGATACCCAAACAATACGCAAACGACGCCCGCAGGCTCAGACATTTTCTTCAGACTTTGGACATGTTTTGTTCTCGAAAAGTTCGCCAGCCAAACTCCCCGACCGCCGATTTGACGCCTCGTAAAAAATGTCAATGAAGTGATTTATAAAAGAGGCGCAGAGCAAATATGCTAATGCGTCTGTGTTAATGAAAGTTTTTAGCCCTACAATTGTACTGCCTTGGTCATCGGGGGTCAGCGGCTTATTAGCCAGCCTACAATCTTGGCTCGAACATAATGTCTTCATTTTTTTCTTCCACGATTTGGTTTTGCGTGCCTGGAGTTGCACATTAGACTTTAATGCCATATTTTATGCTGCCAGAATTTACATAAATTTATTGTGTTTGTGTGTGGCTGTGTGGGTACTAATCAAATCAAAAGAGTGACGGGCCTTCGCTTCCCGCTTTTCTCTGAATTACTAAACAGACATGCAAACTTCTCTAGGGGTTTTGACTCCAGCCAAAGTCGCTGTCTCCCTCCCACACCAATACACTCACATCGATACACCCCAACTGTTGGCAGTCATGTGCGAAATAATAGTAATGAAAAGAAATAATAATTATTATTATGTATGTGATAATGAGCTTAGTATAACTCACTTAAAAACTCACTTTTGTGTTCTCCCATCACTTTTAATAATTCTGCACCGCAAACATTTGTTTCAGATCCAACCACTGCTATTATCTTGAGCTTAGCTGTGTGTGTTTAGCTGTGGTTAGAAAAATAGCAGGCCACGTTGCGCATACGACGCGTTGCCTGTTGGCAAGGGGCCAACCAAGCAAAACAACAATGCAGTCTCAACAACAACAATGGCAACAACAATACAAATAACAACAATAACAATAAGGAGAGTCCTGGCTCTGCGCGCTCCATTGTTGTCCTCCTTGGCTATATTGTATTTTTTCCTTCGCCCGAATAACGGAAGGCGTTCCAAGGAAGGCGCATGTATAATTAGAGCTATGAAGCATGTCCGGTGAAGTTTGGCATTTAAATGTGGCAACAACAACAACAGCACATACAACAACAGCAACGGGGCAGCCAGCAGCAGTAGCAGAGGTAGCCAGATCGCCATTTTGCCATTACCAAGTTTGAAATTGGGCAGAGCCCCACAAGAGCCACCATTGTTGTTGGTGCCCAGATATATTTTATAATGCCACAAACATGCACGACTCCACCCCCCTCCCCCTTTCCATCCCCCTCCCACATGCAAGTGTATGTGTGCACTCCGTTTAGTTTACGTACTGCGCCTCTGCATGCAAACAGAACACGGAGTGCACATGGAGCAACTGGAGGATACCCCTCCGTCCGGCCAGGACAACCTAACCAACCGAATCCCGGGCTTACCAAAGGAGCAGTGGAGAGAGGGGGAGGGAGAGAGCGGAACAGGAACTCTGTGTGCAACTTTATCTTTTGATTTATACAATAATAAACACAAATGTGCACAAAAGTTCTTTGTACTTTGTTCTTTGCTCTGGCAAAGCGGCAGAATTCCGAAAGTTAAATCGGAAAATGTTTACATGAGCAGTTGACTCCTGCTAATTGGAAGTCCTGTCAAAAGCCACTCCCCTTCGGGGAGAGTCCTTCTCGTACCATATTACAACAGCTTATTTCTGAGACTTACGACCGGCCCTCCTCCCTGTGGGTCAAACGAGAGCGGCTGTCCATTAAGAGGGATGCACCGAAAACGAAAACAGCAACGCAAACAGCACCGAAAACATCAGCGACACACGAAGGCGGATCGATTTTCAATTGTGCCCCACTGGAGTCGTGATGCCGAAGGGGGGAAGGGGGGCAATTCAATGAATCGTAAGTGGCCTGGCCCTCCCACAGAAGTGTGCCCTAACCCATTAAATGCAAGCAACTGCAATCGAACACGCAACCCTTGGCGCAGTCACAAAACGTTAATGCAACTGAGCCGACGGGCCACAGTGTTGCCAACTTGATAGGGCTCTTTAAAAATAAATCCTACTTATAAATAACCTTTTTTAGCTTACTACTTATTAGGTTGCGTTATTATTATTTTAAAAATACACATACTTGACCTATAGAGCTGGCTATTTTGGGAGCTCTGTAATTGCCAACACTGTCACCGAAAGTAGGGAGTTAAGACTCCGTGCTCCATGCAGCAAGTTCCATATTCCACGTGCGCCTCCATGTGCCGGCGGTGGTGTCAATGTGGTGCACATTAAGCTTAACACCGCTTAAACGCGAGCACCGCCGAAATGCCACTTTAAGGCGCTGCCTGTAATGGCCGCCAACTCACTCGCACTCGCATTCGCGTTCTCATTCTCATTCACATTCACATTCTCATTCGGTATTCGACGGAGGCGCCGCGTAATAATGTTAAATGTCAGGTGCAATGCAGCTGTCCCTGCCGCAATCGAAGTGGCTCTGCAAGTGGAAATGGAAATGGGAGTCGAAACGCGGAGTCGAATCCGGAGTTGAACCCGGAGTCGAAGCGCACCAGCAGGCACTAATTAAGTTGCCCGCCAGCCGCGTAACTGCCATAAAATATGCGCAGTGGGAATTCGAATTCGGATCCGGAGCCAGATCGCTTTGTCGGCCCAGGCCAGACCCTCATCGCAGTTGCAGTTGCAGTTGCAATTGCAATTGGAGTTGCAACGCCAGTCGTTCGTTGTTTATGGCATCGGGCTAAGCGAAGTCGACGCGAGTCAAGAAGTTCTCCATTTGTTTTCAGGCTTAAACTTACACGCCACATGCAACCAGAGATGTGGCGTGGGAGGGGCACTGATGTGGGTCTTGCCCCATCAGTCGGAAGCGGAGGAGTCGTAGATAAATGTCTTACTCAGCCAGGAGCAGGGCCAGCCACTAACCGGCTTTAAGAAAGCGAATCAAACAACCGTGTTGCTTGGTAAAAAATAGTATATTCATTTACTTAAATTTAAGATATTATATAAATTACTAGTTCTATTAGGAGACGAGAAGGAGAATCGTTGTTACAACTAATTTTCGGCAGGTGTCGAAGTCGTCACCTTGATCTCATCGAGGTTTTTGTGTACGTCCTCATCTATCTGTGACTTCTGTTTGACAAGAGCGGGAGTTTTTTGTCTTGGTCTCAGGAAGTAGTCGAGACCACCGAATGGAGCCTCAATTACTAAGTACATCACATAAGCAAACAGCACCGCAAATCCAAAGGTGGACCAGAAGTTAAGCATCTAGAGAGATTATGATCACAGTTTAAGATATGAAAGGTTACCTCAAAATGTTTAAATACTTACAATGGTGTAGTTGGAAAAATATGAGTTCGTCCTCATGCTTCTGATATTGATTTCTTGGAAGAACATGTGCCACATGTAGACCGAAAAAGATAGTCTGGATAGCGGTTGCCAAAGCGGGGAGGAGAGAAAACTATTGGCCAGTCCTCCGTATCCATTCATGCAGGCGAAGATCACCCAGCAGATGGCCATGCTCCAGCCCACTCGAGTAAGAGTGTAGTAAGAAGCCTCAGCAAAGGTGGACACATCAGGGCCAGTCCACTTGGTGTACGGGAAGAGGGCGAAGATCGAGGTGAAGATCATGGCCAGGCAGAGGATCCATCCTGACCACACGGCTACCTTGCTAAGCTGGAACTTCTTTCCCCTGTTCAAGTGTAGAATGTAGCCGAAGAGAAATCCTGTCAACCAAGGTGTAGCATGCGTATGGGTAGCAAAGTACATATCCTTATTTGCATCTATCGATATATTCCTAGACAAATATAAGTGGTATAAAAACAAAATTTACGAAATAAAAGTAGTTATTCATACTTCAACACCAGGGAGTATTTGTTGACCATTATGGTGGCAAAGAGACAGCCCGAAAGTAAAACGATCAGCACAAAAATACCAGCAGCTGCTTTCTTTCCCCACTTGTAGAGAGCGATGAGCAGGATCGGCGATAGGATGAACAGCTGCATGTCCACCGACAGATACCAGGAGTGCCCAATGCACTAAAGTCCAACGAATTGATATCAGTTAATGATTAAGATTAGCACAGACTACGACCTACCGTTGTGTTGGTATAGTTATTCACGAAGAGCAGAGTCCAGTACCAACCATTTTCACAATCCGCCGTTCCAGAGTACCCACCATCAAAACGAGGTCCGTTTGCCAGGAGGGGCATGAGTTTCAAATACATCACAATGGCCATCGCCAAAAGGGGAACGATGCGGATAAAGCGATGTAGGTACATCATAGGCACGTTCAGTTTACCTTTCGTTCTACGGAGGTAATCCAATATCACTGTCATCGTGGAACGTTTAAAAGTTACTTAAGAGTCGTCTTACCTATCCATCAACCGCAACGGAATCAGAGCCACCAATAGCCCGCCGAGGACGAAGAACGAGTCAACAGCGTAAAAGCCATGCAGAATAAAACTGGCATATGGTGTCTCCTCCCACTATACAATGATTCACTTATAACATATAAATTTAATTATATAACATTTATAATTTCTTACCGAGATAACATGGAAGAGATTGATATTTGAAGCAAGAAGGGTCAATATATATTGATGGCAGTAGACCACCCAGATGAGCGACATGCATCGAATTCCATGAAGGCAGTCGATCACATTTGGATTAGAATTGACCTCTACAATGCGAAATAGAGCTCGTGAGTGGGCCCTAGCCGAAAATACCTTTACAATGGTGGGGAGTTGTTCTGAAAAGTGTACTAATCGATGTGAGAATCCATTCGGATCGATAAGATTTTGTTAACTCACCCTGATTCTCGACCAGACAGTAGTCCCACAAAGTAAACAAAGCCACCAAGGAGCCCATCACCGATAAGATCACTCTGTAATCAGCAGCATTAGCCGAAAACTGATTGGAAAGTCTGCGCACCACTTACATCATAAAAATGGTGAGTCCGTCCCAGGGTTCACTTTCACTAGTCTGGCAACTGGATTCGCTGATACTCATGGCCGAGCTGGGAATAGTGACGTTAAGCAGTTGCTTCATCAGCGAACCCACGAACGTGTTCATCTGAGTAGCCGAGCAGGAAGCCGGTAGGCAAGTGGCAGTGTTAAAACGCCCAATGATCGAGCTCTGGACTCCCAGCGCCTGGGCTGGAGACACTGAAAGAAAACAGTACTTTCCCTGGATAGTCCTGCCCAGGCTGACTTCCTGCTTGATGTTGAGGCACTCGTCGAAATTTCCCAGGTCGTACATGTTTCCCGTGAGGAGACCAGATGGCTTCGAACCCCAGGCGTCGAACACTGACGCAATGCAAGTAGTAAAGCCGTTAGAACAGTACTCGGTTTCGGTTCGAAGTTAACTTACTTTTGAGTGCCCAGTATTGGCCATTTGATAGTCCAGTCATTAGCGCAGCTAAATCGTTTAGACATATCATATCGTCCAGACTTGGAGCTCGGGAGTCCAGAGTGCTTAGCTCCTCCACATCAAAGTTCTTTACTTGACCAACAAAATCAAGGGCAAAGGTTTTGAGTTGCCTGACGCGCTGGATATCTGACAGGACATCTTCGTCATTCGGTCGTCCTGCATTGACGACGGCAAGTCCGCAAAGGAAAATTACTCCGACTATGTTCACCATGATGGCACAACTCGTTTTAATGGTTTCACAGCGAACTCGGACCCCTTTTATATGCGAATTAATAAGAGATAAGCACCGTCTACAAGAACCATCGGCGGCATTAGTCATTTCAAAATCGATTAAATGGAAAACGACCGATAAGCCAATCTTTACAGTTATCAATGTTTTTAAAACTAAGTACCAATAGAAACTTGGTAAGATTAAGTACAAGAAATCTCTGTAATCTATCGCGCAAGTCATAATTAATGTTATGCACCTAGGAATATGTTGTTAGGCTGGCGTAATTTTATACCCCTTACTCGTAGAGTAAGAGGGTATATTAGATTCGTTGAAAAGTATATAAAAGGTTAAAGGAAGCGTTTCCACTCTATAAAGTATATATACTCTTGACTGGGATCAATAGTTGCGTCGATCTGGCCATGTCCGTCTGTCCGTTTAAGCGTTGTCCGTATGAACGTGAAGTTATCAGGAACGATAGAAGCAAGAAAATTGAGAATAAGCCTGCAGATTCCAGAAACAATAAAGTATTGATTTTAAAAATTCGTTTGTTTACCTCCCGGATGAACCTGTGCCATATGTAGATGGAATACCATAAGTTGGAAATAGGTTTTCAGGATACCGCCGTATCCTTGCATACCGGCGAAGAACACCTAAGCAAATGCCATGGGCCAGCCCACATGGATTAGAATTTAACAACATTACCCGTAGTGAGTGGTCATTTATAAAGAGCAAACAGCCGGATAGGAGATATGAGGAATAACTTTATGTCCACCGCCATTGATTTCACTGTATAAATCAAACATCAGTTTTTCCTTGTCATATCAGTGACAAAGTTAAGTCATGTCATATACCAAGATAGCCAAGTGCAGGTCCAACTTCTAACTGGCTTCAGAAAAGCGATTTAAACAGCGTTGTTGCTTGGTAAAAAATAATATACGTTCATTTACTTACATTTAAGATATAAATTATTCGGACTAGGACTAGGATTGCAGGATCATTGTTACAACTAATTGATGTTGGAAGATGTTGTAGTCGTTACTTTTAGCTCCTCGAGGTTACTGTCTCCGTTGTCATCTATCTGTGATTTCTGTTCAATAACAACGGGAGTTTTTTCTTTTGGTCTCAGGAAGTAGTCGAGACTACCAAAAGGAGCCTCAATTACTAAGTGCATCACATAAGCAAACAGCACGGCAAATCCAAAGGTTGACCAGAAGTTGAGCATCTAGAAAGTATTTAATCATAAATTAGGGTATCAAATATTACCCCAAAATGTTGTAAAACTTACAATGGTGTAGTTGGAGAAATATGAATTCGTTCTCATGCTTCTGGCATTGACTTCCTGGAAGAACAAGTGCCAGATGAATACGGAATAGGATAGCCTGGATAGCGGTTGCCAAAGCGGGGAGGAGAGGAAACTATTGGCCAGTCCTCCGTATCCATTCATGCAGGCGAAGATCACCCAGCAGATGGCCATGCTCCAGCCCACTCGAGTAAGAGTGTAGTAGGAAGCCTCCGCAAAGGTGGACACATCCGGGCCAGTCCACTTGGTGTACGGGAAGAGGGCGAAGATCGAGGTGAAGATCATGGCCAGGCAGAGGATCCATCCTGACCACACGGCTACCTTGCTAAGCTGGAACTTCTTTCCCCTGTTCGAGTGTAGAACGTAGCCAAAGAGAAATCCTGTCAACCAAGGAGTAGCATGCGTATGGGTAGCGTAATACATATCCTTTTGTGCATCCGCTGAAAAATTCCTACTCAAATATATATGGTAAGAAATTAATTTACCAAAATAAAAGTATTATTTCATACTTGAGCACCAGGGAGTATTTGTTGACCATTATGGTGGCAAAGAGACAGCCGGAGAGTAAAACGATTAGAACGAAAATGCCAGCAGCTGCTTTCTTTCCCCATTTGTAGAGAGCGATGAGCAGGATCGGCGATAGGATGAACAGCTGCATGTCCACCGACAGATACCAGGAGTGCCCAATGCACTAAAGTCCAACGAATTGATATCAGTTAATGATTAAGATTAGCACAGACCAGGACCTACCTTATCTTCGGTGTAGTTATTCACGAAGAGCAGAGTCCAATACCAACCATTTTCACAACTCACTTTTCCCGAGTACCCATTGGTGAATAGAGGTCCGTTTGCTAGGATGGGCATGAGTTTCAAATACATCACAATGGCCATCGCCAAAAGGGGAACGATGCGGATAAAGCGATGTAGGTACATCATAGGCACGTTCAGTTTACCTTCGTTTCTATGGTTGTAATCCCATCATGGTAAGTTTAAATATTACTTAAGTGACTTTTTACCTATCCATCAATCGCAGCGATATCAGAGCCACCAAAAGCCCGCCGAGGACGAAAAACGTATCAACGGTGAAAAAGCCATGTAGAATAAAGCTGGCGAATGGTGTCTCTTCCCACTACATAAGGATGCAAATGTATTATACATTAAAGTATACAAAATTTATAATTTCTTACCCATATAACTTGGAACAGATTGATATTTGCCGCAACAAATGCCATAACATATTGATGACAGAAGACAGCCCACATGAGCGACATGCATCGAATTCCATGAAGGCAGTCGATCACATTTGGATTAGAATTGACTTCTACAATGCGAAATAGAGCTCGTGAGTGGGCCCTAGCCGAAAATACCTTTACAATGGTGGGGAGTTGTTCTGAAAAGTGTACTAATCGATGTGAGAATCCATTCGGATCGATAAGATTTTGTTAACTCACCCTGATTCTCGACCAGACAGTAGTCCCACAAAGTAAACAAAGCCACCAAGGAGCCCATCACCGATAAGATCACTCTGTAATCAGCAGCATTAGCCGAAAACTGATTGGAAAGTCTGCGCACCACTTACATCATAAAAATGGTGAGTCCGTCCCAGGGTTCACTTTCACTAGTCTGGCAACTGGATTCGCTGATTCTCATGGCCGAGCTGGGAATAGTGACGTTAAGCAGTTGCTTCATCAGCGAACCCACGAACGTGTTCATCTGAGTAGCCGAGCAGGAAGCCGGTAGGCAAGTGGCAGTGTTAAAACGCCCAATGATCGAGCTCTGGACTCCCAGCGCCTGGGCTGGAGACACTGAAAGAAAACAGTACTTTCCCTGGATAGTCCTGCCCAGGCTGACTTCCTGCTTGATGTTGAGGCACTCGTCGAAATTTCCCAGGTCGTACATGTTTCCCGTGAGGAGACCAGATGGCTTCGAACCCCAGGCGTCGAACACTGACGCAATGCAAGTAGTAAAGCCGTTAGAACAGTACTCGGTTTCGGTTCGAAGTTAACTTACTTTTGAGTGCCCAGTATTGGCCATTTGATAGTCCAGTCATTAGCGCAGCTAAATCGTTTAGACATATCATATCGTCCAGACTTGGAGCTCGGGAGTTCAGAGTGCTTAGCTCCTCCACATCAAAATTCTTTACTTGACCAACAAAATCAAGGGCAATGGTTTTGAGTTGCCTGACGCGCTGGATATCTGACAGGACATCTTCGTCATTCGGTCGTCCTGCCTCGATGACTGCAAGTCCGCAAAGGAAAAGTACTCCGACTATGCTCACCATGATGGCACAACTCTTCTTAATGGTTTCTCGGAACCCCTTTTATATGCGAATTAAAAAGAGATAAGCACCGTCAAACACTACAACCACCAGCAAAGACATTAGTCATTTCCCAATCAACAGAATGCAAAACGCCTGATAAGCCAATCTTTGCAGGTAAGAATGCTTTTAAACCATAGTAGCAAT
The DNA here is from genome assembly GCF_016746235.2 of Drosophila teissieri. Lineage (NCBI taxonomy): Eukaryota > Metazoa > Arthropoda > Insecta > Diptera > Drosophilidae > Drosophila > Drosophila teissieri. The sequence continues at coordinate 24,574,619 of NC_053032.1, read as the reverse complement.
AGAGACTTGGAGAGATTAAGCACAAAATCTCTGTTATTTAAAACATCCTTATCACTCACGTGACAATTGCTTTTATGCACCTTGGAAAATACGTTAGGCACGCGGATTAAGGAGTCACATGGTTTTTGGAATTTTAATCAAGAATGATTTTTATTGCTGATTTTATTGAGACTTTTCAGCAAGTGGGTCAGCACTTGAGTCAGTGCCTTCCAGTTCTCTTTGGTTACTCGAGTCAACATCATCTACATTGCCTTCTCCTACTTGTTCTGAAACTGTCGTCGGTTTATTCTCTGCTGGTGCTTTCATCTTAGGGCGTAAGAGGATGTCAAGTCCTCCAATAGGAGCCTCAATAAGCAAGTACAGTAGATAGGAAAAGAGCACAGTGAACCCCATGGTTGACCAGAAATTCAGCATCTGAAAAAGGGTAGTAAGATCGAAATAATTCTTATAATTGATAGTACCTATTTACTTACCACTTGGTAATTGGTGAAGTAAGTATTTGTTCTAACAATTTTTTTGTTTATTTCCTGGATGAAACTGTGCCACATGTAGATGGAATATGACAATTTGGAAAGAGGTTGCCACAGCGGAGAGGAGAGAAAACTGTTGGCCAGACCGCCGTATCCTTGCATACAGGCGAAGACCACCCAACCAATTGCCATGGGCCAGCCCACACGGGTCAGGGTGTAATAAGATGACACCTCGAGGGTGGTCATTAGCCAAGGCTTTCCCGACTCAATTTTTGGATAGAGTGCGAAGATCGAAGTGAAGAGCATGGCCAGGCAAAGAATCCATCCAGACCAGGCGGCTATCCAGTTCAGTTTAAATTTCCTTCCCTTATTCAAGTACATAAAGTAGCCAAACAAGAATCCAATGAGCCACGGAGCGGCGTGAGTATGGGTGTAGAAATACACTTTCTTTTGCAAGGAAAAATCAAGGCTGTGAAATAAAAAGTTTAAAAGTTTTTCCGTTTTCGGACAAAAGTTTGTTCTTTTTCATACCTCTTTATAGAATAGTGGTTAACCATCATGGTGGCGAACAGACATCCAGAAAGCAGAACTATTAAAACGGATATAGCAGCAGCGGCCTTCTTGCCCCATTTATATAAAGCAAATAGCAGGATAGGAGATATGAGGAATAGCTGCATGTCCACCGCCAAATACCAGGTATGATCTAGGCACTGAAATATTCAGGTTTTCGTTCACAAAAGTCGTTAAGCCACTATTAGTCAAAGATCAGCTTCCACTTACCATATCTTTGGCGAAATTAGATACGAAAAGCAGGGTCATGTACCACGTTTTTGCACATGATGCTTTTTTGCTATATCCACCCTTGAAAAGTGGCCCATCCCCTAAGACACCGGTAAGTTGCGTGTAGACCAGAATAGACATGGCCAGAATGGGAAGAATGCGGATCAAGCGGCGAAGATACATTATTGGCACATTCATTCTGCCTTTGTTTCTGCAAACTGTTCCCAGTGTATTCAGTGAAACCAAGAAACCTCCGATAAAGAAAAATGAATCGACTGAAAAGTTGCCCTCCAGAAAAAACATTGCGAAAGGCGTTTGAATCCACTAGAAAATTAAAAACAAATATATATAAGACCAATTAAATATTTAATATTTGACAATATGAACGTTTACTTACCGAAAGAAAACTGAATCGATTAATGTTTGGCGAAGAAAATACGTTATCATACTGATGAATCCAAACAACCCAGAAAAGAGACATGCACCGAATTCCGTGAAGACATTCAATTACATTCGGGTTCGATTTGCTTTCCACAATGCGGAAAAGTGCACGCGAGTTGGCCCTGGCAGAAAACAACTTGACAGCCGTGTGAAGTTCATCTGTGATGTAAGAATAATAATAATATTATTTTATGTTTTGGATATAGAATTATTAACAAAACTTACCTTGGCTCTTGACCAAGAAGTAATCATACAACGTAGCTATAGCCACGGCCACGCCCATCAGTGATAATATGACTCTGTAATCAGAAAGCCTTAAAAGCCACTTCAACGAAGATTCCAACCTTCTTACATTGTTAAAATGGTCAGTCCACTCCAGGGTTCCCTTTCGGCTGTTTGGCAAGAGTCCTCGCTAATACTCATGGCCGTACTGGGTATAGTCACGTTCAGTGTTCTCTTCAACATCTGATCCACGAACTTGTTCATGTGAGTGGCCGAACAGGAAGCCGGAAAGCAAGTGGCCGTTTTCATTTTCACCATTCCGGATAATGAACTCTCAACGCCGAGTATTTTTGCGGGTGAGACGTCTAAAAAGCAGTATTTTCCACGTAAACTGTCCTTCTTGATGTTGATGCACTCGTCGAAGTTTCCCAAGTCATACACGTTACCCGTGAAAATACCAGATGGTATGCCTCCCCAGGAGTCAATCACTGCCAATACAAAGGGAATACTATTATCAACAATCTTGCAGGATTAGCTGTTGACTTACTCTTGAATGCCCAATATTGTCCACCTTGAAGAGCCGAGACGAGCATAGATATGTCATTGAGGCACTGATAATCATCCTGTGTGGGCAACTGGGAGTCGAACAGGCTCAAATCATCTAGCGTTACATTTTGAAAGTAGTCGGCAAACTCAATACCCAACGGCTTGAGCTTCCTGAGACGCTGGAATTCTTCCAGGACACTTCTGTCCTCAGGCTGTGTGGCACTGATGAGCACAAGCCCACTAAGCAGAATGAAACCGAGGATTTTAACCATGCTAACTGAATCGCAATTAATGGCCTATGTCCAAATCGTGAGTTTTTATATACAAGCGATAACTATTGAGTGCGATAAGGGCAAGGTTGACTTATTTAAGTGGAGACTCGAATACTACTACCCTGCTTCCTTTGAAAAACGATCCGCAGTACTCAGTTGTCATGGTCCTAGTCTTATTGTTAGCTTAACTTTCAATAAGTTTATAAACACATTATGTGTCTCTTTAATTTAACTGCATCTTATTATTGTAACTGTAACTTAATAAATTCGGTTTCCGGTCTTTCGCTGTAAAAAACTGATAAAATTAGAATGCACTTTGCAACTGCTGGGAATATCAATTGTCGCCATGTTGAACGCGGAAAACGATATTTTCCGTTGAAGGGGTATCAGTCGTATATTATTTAGAATTCGACCAAAAAAGATTTCGCAGAATAGTGTCCAACAGGTTGTCATTCCTAAGCAGGAACCAAGTGGCCATCGTTTGGGTTTGATATTACGATTTAAGGTGATCTGTTATAATACCCTTTACTCGTGACACTTAAAGGCTGCGCAAGTTTGATTCCTGATATTGACCACGCCCACTCTGACGCCCACATTCCGATCAAAAATAGTACAACTGTTATAAATATTATATAAAATTCGTATCGAATCTGAAATGCCATTTAGAAGATGACTTTTGGACCTAACCTCCTTAAATTCATTATTATTGGGGTTTAAGCTATAATCACACCGCAAAAGACTAACTTTGTTTCTCAGGATTTTATTTATGGCCGCTTTATAATTTCAACAGAAATTTATTCAAGTGAGTGATTAGACCAAAAGTCGTTATCGATTGGATTGAGTTCAGCAGAAAGCTGTAATCAGTTAATGTATCATTGAAATTAACGGAAAATTATTTTATGAATTTATTGAAATGTTGTTGTTATACCTATTTAAGTGGACTTTCTTACTCAATACAAGATTTTTCTGAGCACTAGGAGCACATAATATATAGTAAACTGGTAAGGTAAAGGGCAGGAACTGCTATCAAAGTATTTCAATTAAAAGCATTATTAAGTGTCACTTGCGGTCTCACCAAATAAAAATTGCCAAGGTGAATACTACTTAAGTCATATGAAGTTCACTGATAAAACGCAATCTATGCCATTAAAGTTGTCCAAGTGACGTGCAGGTGGCCAATATGATAAGCTAATCAAAGGTAGACAATAATTTCTGGTAGCTTAGACATTCATTTATTAGGGGGAACCCAATGTTTCTATGAGTTTTGATAGTCTCTTTATAATCATCATACATTTTGTTATTGTACCGTAAATTTAATCATCAGCAGGGTCTAAATTATTTGATTACAAGGCGGTGATACATTCTGAAAGTCATCAGCGAACTCAACTCCTAGGGAATCTAGATATGAGAGCCTGCGGTGTTGGTTTAGGGTCTCATTCCTACTGTTCTGAATCTGAGTACCAGTACCCGCAATGGGCTTTTAATTATTAATTGTGCTACCTCCGTTTCCATTCAATGTAGTGTGGGTATAAGAGTAGCGTAGATAAGCTTCTAGTTCACATGCCCCCACTGTTATCGGTTGTTAGGAGCAATCAGTAAAACTTCTGGGTAGCAGGAGCAATTACCGCGTAATGGGAGTATTATTGGCTATCAGGTAATCGTCATTTTGATTCACTATCAGACTGCAAGGCGTGAAAACGTTTATCTTAATACGGTGAATAAACATATATTGAAAACAACATTTTTAGCAGGAAGTTCCTTTCGGCGCCGTAAAAGACTATCAAATCGAAACAAAACATTTGCCAAATTTACGTGGAGTAGCGCCTGGACAAGAGGCACTAAGAAAAAATCATGCTAACCATGCTGGCTCAACTCGTATTAATCGTAAAAAGGGAGCTCGGGCACCCTTTTATAGGCGAATGCGAAAAAGAGATAAGCACCGTCAAACACCACAAACACTATCAATGACATTAGTCATTTTACAACCAACAGAATGCAAAACGCCTGATAAGCCAATCTTTGCAGGTAACAATGCTTTTAAAACTAAGTACCAATAGAAGCTTGGTAAGGCAACATTTCTCTGTTATTTAAAACAACTTTATCACAAATATGAATATTGCTTTCATGCACCTAGCAATATATTTTAGGCACGCGGATTGATACCCGTTACTCGTAGAGTGAAAGGGTATACTAGATTCGTTAAAAAGTATGTAACAGGCAGAAGGAAGCGTTTCCGACCATATAAAGTATATATGTATATTCTTGATCAGGATCCGAGATCGAGGATCCAGAATAGCCGAGACGATCTGGCCATGTCCGTCTGTCCGGAAATTTGAAATTTAATTACGAATTCAACGAGATATGACATTCGATATTTGGACCAATATTTCGAATGTTCTGATCAAAATACTGATATTTAAATCGCAAAAACACAGAAATTCAATTTTCGGCCAAAATCCAAAAATCATCATCAAAAATTGAAAAATAATTGAAAATAAATGTAATTTTTTCTGTAAACACAGTTCGATTGTAAATTTAATTACGAATTCAACGAGATATGACATTCCATATTTGGACCAATATTTCGAATGTTCTGATCAAAATACTGATATTTAAATCGCAAAAACAAAGAAATTCAATTTTCGGCCAAAATCCAAAAATCATCATCAAAAATTGGAAAAAATTTGAAAAAAAAATGTAATTTTTTCTGTAAACACAGTTCGATTGGAAATTTAATTACGAATTCAACGAGATATGACATTCCATATTTGGACCAATATTTCGAATGTTCTGATCAAAATACTGATATTTAAATCGCAAAAACACAGAAATTCAATTTTCGGCCAAAATCCAAAAATCATCATCAAAAATTGAAAAAAAATTGAAAATAAATGTAATTTTTTCTGTAAACACAGTTCGATTGTAAATTTAATTACGAATTCAACGAGATATGACATTCCATATTTGGACCAATATTTCGAATGTTCTGATCAAAATACTGATATTTAAATCGCAAAAACACAGAAATTCAATTTTCGGCCAAAATCCAAAAATCATCATCAAAAATTGAAAAAAAATTCAAAATAAACGTAATTTTTTCTGTAAACACAGTTCGATTGTAAATTTAATTACGAATTCAACGAGATATGACATTCGATATTTGGACCAATATTTCGAATGTTCTGATCAAAATACTGATATTTAAATCGCAAAAACACAGAAATTCAATTTTCGGCCAAAACCCAAAAATCATCATCAAAAATTGGAAAAAAATTTAAAAAAAAATGTAATTTTTTCTGTAAACACAGTTCGATTGTAAATTTAATTACGAATTCAACGAGATATGACATTCCATATTTGGACCAATATTTCGAATGTTCTGATCAAAATACTGATATTTAAATCGCAAAAACACAGAAATTCAATTTTCGGCCAAAATCCAAAAATCATCATCAAAAATTGGAAAAAATTTGCAAAAAAAATGTAATTTTTTCTGTAAACACAGGTCGATTGGAAATTTAATTACGAATTCAACGAGATATGACATTCCATATTTGGACCAATATTTCGAATGTTCTGATCAAAATACTGATATTTAAATCGCAAAAACACAGAAATTCAATTTTCGGCCAAAATCCAAAAATCATCATCAATAATTGGAAAAAATTTGAAAAAAAATTTAATTTTTTTTGAAAACACAGTTCGATTGGAAATTTAATTACGAATTCAACGAGATATGACATTCCATATTTGGACCAATATTTCGAATGTTCTGATCAAAATACTGATATTTAAATCGCAAAAACACAGAAATTCAATTTTCGGCCAAAATCCAAAAATCATCATCAAAAATTGGAAAAAATTTGCAAAAAAAATGTAATTTTTTCTGTAAACACAGGTCGATTGGAAATTTAATTACGAATTCAACGAGATATGACATTCCATATTTGGACCAATATTTCGAATGTTCTGATCAAAATACTGATATTTAAATCGCAAAAACACAGAAATTCAATTTTCGGCCAAAATCCAAAAATCATCATCAAAAATTGGAAAACATTTGAAAAAAAAATGTAATTTTTTCTGTAAACACAGTTCGATTGTAAATTTAATTACGAATTCAACGAGATATGACATTCCATATTTGGACCAATATTTCGAATGTTCTGATCAAAATACTGATATTTAAATCGCAAAAACACAGAAATTCAATTTTCGGCCAAAATCCAAAAATCATCATCAAAAATTGGAAAAAATTTGCAAAAAAAATGTAATTTTTTCTGTAAACACAGGTCGATTGGAAATTTAATTACGAATTCAACGAGATATGACATTCCATATTTGGACCAATATTTCGAATGTTCTGATCAAAATACTGATATTTAAATCGCAAAAACACAGAAATTCAATTTTCGGCCAAAATCCAAAAATCATCATCAATAATTGGAAAAAATTTGAAAAAAAATTTAATTTTTTTTGAAAACACAGTTCGATTGGAAATTTAATTACGAATTCAACGAGATATGACATTCCATATTTGGACCAATATTTCGAATGTTCTGATCAAAATACTGATATTTAAATCGCAAAAACACAGAAATTCAATTTTCGGCCAAAATCCAAAAATCATCATCAAAAATTGGAAAAAATTTGCAAAAAAAATGTAATTTTTTCTGTAAACACAGGTCGATTGGAAATTTAATTACGAATTCAACGAGATATGACATTCCATATTTGGACCAATATTTCGAATGTTCTGATCAAAATACTGATATTTAAATCGCAAAAACACAGAAATTCAATTTTCGGCCAAAATCCAAAAATCATCATCAATAATTGGAAAAAATTTGAAAAAAAATTTAATTTTTTTTGAAAACACAGTTCGATTGGAAATTTAATTACGAATTCATCGAGATATGACATTCGATATTTGGACCAATATTTCGAATGTTCTGATCAAAATACTGATATTTAAATCGCAAAAACACAGAAATTCAATTTTCGGCCAAAATCCAATAATCATCATCAAAAATTGGAAAAAAATTGAAAAAAAAATGTAATTTTTTCTGTAAACACAGTTTGATTGTAAATTTAATTACGAATTCAACGAGATATGACATTCCATATTTGGACCAATATTTCGAATGTTCTGATCAAAATACTGATATTTAAATCGCAAAAACACAGAAATTCAATTTTCGGCCAAAATCCAAAAATCATCATCAAAAATTGGAAAAAATTTGCAAAAAAAATGTAATTTTTTCTGTAAACACAGGTCGATTGGAAATTTAATTACGAATTCAACGAGATATGACATTCCATATTTGGACCAATATTTCGAATGTTCTGATCAAAATACTGATATTTAAATCGCAAAAACACAGAAATTCAATTTTCGGCCAAAATCCAAAAATCATCATCAATAATTGGAAAAAATTTGAAAAAAAATTTAATTTTTTTTGAAAACACAGTTCGATTGGAAATTTAATTACGAATTCAACGAGATATGACATTCCATATTTGGACCAATATTTCGAATGTTCTGATCAAAATACTGATATTTAAATCGCAAAAACACAGAAATTCAATTTTCGGCCAAAATCCAAAAATCATCATCAAAAATTGGAAAAAATTTGCAAAAAAAATGTAATTTTTTCTGTAAACACAGGTCGATTGGAAATTTAATTACGAATTCAACGAGATATGACATTCCATATTTGGACCAATATTTCGAATGTTCTGATCAAAATACTGATATTTAAATCGCAAAAACACAGAAATTCAATTTTCGGCCAAAATCCAAAAATCATCATCAATAATTGGAAAAAATTTGAAAAAAAATTTAATTTTTTTTGAAAACACAGTTCGATTGGAAATTTAATTACGAATTCATCGAGATATGACATTCGATATTTGGACCAATATTTCGAATGTTCTGATCAAAATACTGATATTTAAATCGCAAAAACACAGAAATTCAATTTTCGGCCAAAATCCAAAAATCATCATCAAACATTGGAAAAAAATTGAAAAAAAAAATGTAATTTTTTCTGTAAACACAGTTTGATTGTAAATTTAATTACGAATTCAACGAGATATGACATTCCATATTTGGACCAATATTTCGAATGTTCTGATCAAAATACTGATATTTAAATCGCAAAAACACAGAAATTCTATTTTCGGCCAAAATCCAAAAATCATCATCAAAAATTGAAAAAAAATTGAAAATAAATGTAATTTTTTCTGTAAACACAGTTCGATTGTAAATTTAATTATGAATTCAACGAGATATGACATTCGATATTTGGACCAATATTTCGAATGTTCTGATCAAAATACTGATATTTAAATCGCAAAAACACAGAAATTCAATTTTCGGCCAAAATCCAAAAATCATCATCAAAAATTGGAAAAAAATTGAAAAAAAAATTTAATTTTTTCTGTAAACACAGTTCGATTGTAAATTTAATTACGAATTCAACGAGATATGACATTCGATATTTGGACCAATATTTCGAATGTTCTGATCAAAATACTGATATTTAAATCGCAAAAACACAGAAATTCAATTTTCGGCCAAAATCCAAAAATCATCATCAAAAATTGGAAAAAAATTTTAAAAAAAATGTAATTTTTTCTGTAAACACAGTTCGATTGTAAATTTAATTACGAATTCAACGAGATATGACATTCCATATTTGGACCAATATTTCGAATGTTCTGATCAAAATACTGATATTTAAATCGCAAAAACACAGAAATTCAATTTTTAGGCCAAAATCCAAAAATAATCATCAAAAATTGGAAAAAATTTGAAAAAAAAATGTAATTTTTTCTGTAAACACAGTTCGATTGTAAATTTAATTACGAATTCAACGAGATATGACATTCCATATTTGGACCAATATTTCGAATGTTCTGATCAAAATACTGATATTTAAATCGCAAAAACACAGAAATTCAATTTTCGGCCAAAATCCAAAAATCATCATCAAAAATTGGAAAACATTTGAAAAAAAAATGTAATTTTTTCTGTAAACACAGTTCGATTGTAAATTTAATTACGAATTCAACGAGATATGACATTCCATATTTGGACCAATATTTCGAATGTTCTGATCAAAATACTGATATTTAAATCGCAAAAACACAGAAATTCAATTTTCGGCCAAAATCCAAAAATCATCATCAAAAATTGGAAAAAATTTGAAAAAAAAATGTAATTTTTTCTGTAAACACAGGTCGATTGGAAATTTAATTACGAATTCAACGAGATATGACATTCCATATTTGGACCAATATTTCGAATGTTCTGATCAAAATACTGATATTTAAATCGCAAAAACACAGAAATTCAATTTTCGGCCAAAATCCAAAAATCATCATCAAAAATTGGAAAAAATTTGAAAAAAAAATGTAATTTTTTCTGTAAACACAGTTCGATTGGAAATTTAATTACGAATTCAACGAGATATGACATTCCATATTTGGACCAATATTTCGAATGTTCTGATCAAAATACTGATATTTAAATCGCAAAAACACAGAAATTCAATTTTCGGCCAAAATCCAAAAATCATCATCAAAAATTGGAAAAAATTTGAAAAAAAAATGTAATTTTTTCTGTAAACACAGTTCGATTGGAAATTTAATTACGAATTCAACGAGATATGACATTCCATATTTGGACCAATATTTCGAATGTTCTGATCAAAATACTGATATTTAAATCGCAAAAACACAGAAATTCAATTTTCGGCCAAAATCCAAAAATCATCATCAAAAATTGGAAAAAAATTTAAAAAAAAATTTAATTTTTTCTGTAAACACAGTTCGATTGGAAATTTAATTACGAATTCAACGAGATATGTAATTCGATATTTGGACCAATATTTCGAATGTTCTGATCAAAATACTGCTATTTAAATCGCAAAAACACAGAAATTCAATTTTCGGCCAAAATCCAAAAATTATCATCAAAAATTGGAAAAAAATTGAAAAAAAAATTTAATTTTTTCTGTAAACACAGTTTGATTGAAAATTTAATTACGAATTCAACGAGATATGACATTCGATATTTGGACCAATATTTCGAATGTTCTGATCAAAATACTGATATTTAAATCGCAAAAACACAGAAATTCAATTTTCGGCCAAAATCCAAAAATCATCATCAAAAATTGGAAAAAAATTGAAAAAAAAATGTATTTTTTTCTGTAAACACAGTTCGATTGGAAATTTAATTGCGAATTCAACGAGATATGACATTTGATATTTGGACCAATATTTCGAATGTTCTGATCAAAATACTGATATTTAAATCGCAAAAACACAGAAATTCAATTTTCGGCCAAAGTCCAAAAATCATCATCAAAAATTGGAAAAAATTTGAAAAAAAAATGTAATTTTTTCTGTAAACACAGTTCGATTGGAAATTTAATTACGAATTCAACGAGATATGACATTCCATATTTGGACCAATATTTCGAATGTTCTGATCAAAATACTGATATTTAAATCGCAAAAACACAGAAATTCAATTTTCGGCCAAAATCCAAAAATCATCATCAAAAATTGGAAAAAATTTGAAAAAAAAATGTAATTTTTTCTGTAAACACAGTTCGATTGGAAATTTAATTACGAATTCAACGTGATATGACATTCCATATTTGGACCAATATTTCGAATGTTCTGATCAAAATACTGATATTTAAATCGCAAAAACACAGAAATTCAATTTTCGGCCAAAATCCAAAAATCATCATCAAAAATTGGAAAAAAATTTAAAAAAAAATTTAATTTTTTCTGTAAACACAGTTCGATTGGAAATTTAATTACGAATTCAACGAGATATGACATTCCATATTTGGACCAATATTTCGAATGTTCTGATCAAAATACTGATATTTAAATCGCAAAAACACAGAAATTCAATTTTCGGCCAAAATCCAAAAATCATCATCAAAAATTGGAAAAAATTTGAAAAAAAAATGTAATTTTTTCTGTAAACACAGTTCGATTGTAAATTTAATTACGAATTCAACGAGATATGACATTCGATATTTGGACCAATATTTCGAATGTTCTGATCAAAATACTGATATTTAAATCGCAAAAACACAGAAATTCAATTTTCGGCCAAAATCCAAAAATCATCATCAAAAATTGGAAAAAAATTGAAAAAAAAATGTAATTTTTTCTGTAAACACAGTTTGATTGTAAATTTAATTACGAATTCAACGAGATATGACATTCCATATTTGGACCAATATTTCGAATGTTCTGATCAAAATACTGATATTTAAATCGCAAAAACACAGAAATTCAATTTTCGGCCAAAATCCAAAAATCATAATCAAAAATTGAAAAAAATTTGAAAAAAAAATGTAATTTTTTCTGTAAACACAGTTCGATTGGAAATTTAATTACGAATTCAACGAGATATGACATTCCATATTTGGACCAATATTTCGAATGTTCTGATCAAAATACTGATATTTAAATCGCAAAAACAAAGAAATTCAATTTTCGGCCAAAATCCAAAAATCATCATCAAAAATTGAAAAAAAATTGAAAATAAATGTAATTTTTTCTGTAAACACAGTTCGATTGTAAATTTAATTACGAATTCAACGAGATATGACATTCGATATTTGGACCAATATTTCGAATGTTCTGATCAAAATACTGATATTTAAATCGCAAAAACACAGAAATTCAATTTTCGGCCAAAATCCAAAAATCATCATCAAAAATTGGAAAAAAATTTAAAAAAAAATGTAATTTTTTCTGTAAACACAGTTCGATTGTAAATTTAATTACGAATTCAACGAGATATGACATTCCATATTTGGACCAATATTTCGAATGTTCTGATCAAAATACTGATATTTAAATCGCAAAAACACAGAAATTCAATTTTTAAGCCAAAATCCAAAAATAATCATCAAAAATTGGAAAAAATTTGAAAAAAAAATGTAATTTTTTCTGTAAACACAGTTCGATTGTAAATTTAATTACGAATTCAACGAGATATGACATTCCATATTTGGACCAATATTTCGAATGTTCTGATCAAAATACTGATATTTAAATCGCAAAAACACAGAAATTCAATTTTCGGCCAAAATCCAAAAATCATCATCAAAAATTGGAAAACATTTGAAAAAAAAATGTAATTTTTTCTGTAAACACAGTTCGATTGTAAATTTAATTACGAATTCAACGAGATATGACATTCGATATTTGGACCAATATTTCGAATGTTCTGATCAAAATACTGATATTTAAATCGCAAAAACACAGAAATTCAATTTTCGGCCAAAATCCAAAAATCATCATCAAAAATTGGAAAAAAATTGAAAAAAAAATGTATTTTTTTCTGTAAACACAGTTCGATTGGAAATTTAATTGCGAATTCAACGAGATATGACATTTGATATTTGGACCAATATTTCGAATGTTCTGATCAAAATACTGATATTTAAATCGCAAAAACACAGAAATTCAATTTTCGGCCAAAGTCCAAAAATCATCATCAAAAATTGGAAAAAATTTGAAAAAAAAATGTAATTTTTTCTGTAAACACAGTTCGATTGGAAATTTAATTACGAATTCAACGAGATATGACATTCCATATTTGGACCAATATTTCGAATGTTCTGATCAAAATACTGATATTTAAATCGCAAAAACACAGAAATTCAATTTTCGGCCAAAATCCAAAAATCATCATCAAAAATTGGAAAAAATTTGAAAAAAAAATGTAATTTTTTCTGTAAACACAGTTCGATTGGAAATTTAATTACGAATTCAACGTGATATGACATTCCATATTTGGACCAATATTTCGAATGTTCTGATCAAAATACTGATATTTAAATCGCCAAAATCCAAAAATCATCATCAAAAATTGGAAAAAAATTTAAAAAAAAATGTAATTTTTTCTGTAAACACAGTTCGATTGTAAATTTAATTACGAATTCAACGAGATATGACATTCCATATTTGGACCAATATTTCGAATGTTCTGATCAAAATACTGATATTTAAATCGCAAAAACACAGAAATTCAATTTTTAAGCCAAAATCCAAAAATAATCATCAAAAATTGGAAAAAATTTGAAAAAAAAATGTAATTTTTTCTGTAAACACAGTTCGATTGTAAATTTAATTACGAATTCAACGAGATATGACATTCCATATTTGGACCAATATTTCGAATGTTCTGATCAAAATACTGATATTTAAATCGCAAAAACACAGAAATTCAATTTTCGGCCAAAATCCAAAAATCATCATCAAAAATTGGAAAACATTTGAAAAAAAAATGTAATTTTTTCTGTAAACACAGTTCGATTGTAAATTTAATTACGAATTCAACGAGATATGACATTCCATATTTGGACCAATATTTCGAATGTTCTGATCAAAATACTGATATTTAAATCGCAAAAACACAGAAATTCAATTTTCGGCCAAAATCCAAAAATCATCATCAAAAATTGGAAAAAATTTGAAAAAAAAATGTAATTTTTTCTGTAAACACAGGTCGATTGGAAATTTAATTACGAATTCAACGAGATATGACATTCCATATTTGGACCAATATTTCGAATGTTCTGATCAAAATACTGATATTTAAATCGCAAAAACACAGAAATTCAATTTTCGGCCAAAATCCAAAAATCATCATCAAAAATTGGAAAAAATTTGAAAAAAAAATGTAATTTTTTCTGTAAACACAGTTCGATTGGAAATTTAATTACGAATTCAACGAGATATGACATTCCATATTTGGACCAATATTTCGAATGTTCTGATCAAAATACTGATATTTAAATCGCAAAAACACAGAAATTCAATTTTCGGCCAAAATCCAAAAATCATCATCAAAAATTGGAAAAAATTTGAAAAAAAAATGTAATTTTTTCTGTAAACACAGTTCGATTGGAAATTTAATTACGAATTCAACGAGATATGACATTCCATATTTGGACCAATATTTCGAATGTTCTGATCAAAATACTGATATTTAAATCGCAAAAACACAGAAATTCAATTTTCGGCCAAAATCCAAAAATCATCATCAAAAATTGGAAAAAATTTGAAAAAAAAATGTAATTTTTTCTGTAAACACAGTTCGATTGGAAATTTAATTACGAATTCAACGAGATATGACATTCCATATTTGGACCAATATTTCGAATGTTCTGATCAAAATACTGATATTTAAATCGCAAAAACACAGAAATTCAATTTTCGGCCAAAATCCAAAAATCATCATCAAAAATTGGAAAAAAATTTAAAAAAAAATTTAATTTTTTCTGTAAACACAGTTCGATTGGAAATTTAATTACGAATTCAACGAGATATGTAATTCGATATTTGGACCAATATTTCGAATGTTCTGATCAAAATACTGCTATTTAAATCGCAAAAACACAGAAATTCAATTTTCGGCCAAAATCCAAAAATTATCATCAAAAATTGGAAAAAAATTGAAAAAAAAATTTAATTTTTTCTGTAAACACAGTTTGATTGAAAATTTAATTACGAATTCAACGAGATATGACATTCGATATTTGGACCAATATTTCGAATGTTCTGATCAAAATACTGATATTTAAATCGCAAAAACACAGAAATTCAATTTTCGGCCAAAATCCAAAAATCATCATCAAAAATTGGAAAAAAAATTGAAAAAAAAATGTATTTTTTTCTGTAAACACAGTTCGATTGGAAATTTAATTGCGAATTCAACGAGATATGACATTTGATATTTGGACCAATATTTCGAATGTTCTGATCAAAATACTGATATTTAAATCGCAAAAACACAGAAATTCAATTTTCGGCCAAAATCCAAAAATCATCATCAAAAAATGAAAAAAAATTGAAAATAAACGTAATTTTTTCTGTAAACACAGTTCGATTGTAAATTTAATTACGAATTCAACGAGATATGACATTCGATATTTGGACCAATATTTCGAATGTTCTGATCAAAATACTGATATTTAAATCGCAAAAACACAGAAATTCAATTTTCGGCCAAAATCCAAAAATCATCATCAAAAATTGGAAAAAAATTGAAAAAAAATTTAATTTTTTCTGTAAACACAGTTCGATTGTAAATTTAATTACGAATTCAACGAGATATGACATTCCATATTTGGACCAATATTTCGAATGTTCTGATCAAAATACTGATATTTAAATCGCAAAAACACAGAAATTCAATTTTCGGCCAAAATCCAAAAATCATCATCAAAAATTTGAAAAAAATTGAAAAAAAATGTAATTTTTTCTGTAAACACAGTTCGATTGTAAATTTAATTACGAATTCAACAAGATATGACATTCCATATTTGGACCAATATTTCGAATGTTCTGATCAAAATACTGATATTTAAATCGCAAAAACACAGAAATTCAATTTTCGGCCAAAATCCAAAAATCATCATCAAAAATTGGAAAAAATTTGAAAAAAAAATGTAATTTTTTCTGTAAACACAGTTTGATTGTAAATTTAATTACGAATTCAACGAGATATGACATTCCATATTTGGACCAATATTTCGAATGTTCTGATCAAAATACTGATATTTAAATCGCAAAAACACAGAAATTCAATTTTCGGCCAAAATCCAAAAATCATCATCAAAAATTGGAAAAAATTTGAAAAAAAAATGTAATTTTTTCTGTAAGCACAGGTCGATTGGAAATTTAATTACGAATTCAACGAGATATGACATTCCATATTTGGACCAATATTTCGAATGTTCTGATCAAAATACTGATATTTAAATCGCAAAAACACAGAAATTCAATTTTCGGCCAAAATCCAAAAATCATCATCAAAAATTTGAAAAAAATTTAATTTTTTCTGTAAACACAGTTCGATTGGAAATTTAATTACGAATTCAACGAGATATGACATTCGATATTTGGACCAATATTTCGAATGTTCTGATCAAAATACTGATATTTAAATCGCAAAAACACAGAAATTCAATTTTCGGCCAAAATCCAAAAATCATCATCAAAAATTGGAAAAAATTTGAAAAAAAAATGTAATTTTTTCTGTAAACACAGTTCGATTGGAAATTTAATTACGAATTCAACGAGATATGACATTCCATATTTGGACCAATATTTCGAATGTTCTGATAAAAATACTGATATTTAAATCGCAAAAACATAGAAATTCAATTTTCGGCCAAAATCCAAAAATCATCATCAAAAATTGAAAAAAAATTGAATATAAACGTAATTTTTTCTGTAAACACAGTTCGATTGGAAATTTAATTACGAATTCAACGAGATATGACATTCGATATTTGGACCAATATTTCGAATGTTCTGATCAAAATACTGATATTTAAATCGCAAAAACACAGAAATTCAATTTTCGGCCAAAATCCAAAAATCATCATCAAAAATTGGAAAAAAATTGAAAAAAAAATTTTATTTTTTCTGTAAACACAGTTCGATTGGAAATTTAATTACGAATTCAACGAGATATGACATTCCATATTTGGACCAATATTTCGAATGTTCTGATCAAAATACTGATATTTAAATCGCAAAAACACAGAAAATCAATTTTCGGCCAAAATCCAAAAATCATCATCCAAAATTGGAAAAAATTTGAAAAAAAATGAAATTTTTTCTGTAAACACAGTTTGATTGGAAATTTAGTTACGAATTCAACGAGATATGACATTCCATATTTGGACCAATATTTTGAATGTTCTGATCAAAATACTGATATTTAAATCGCAAAAACACAGAAATTCAATTTTCGGCCAAAATCCAAAAATCATCATCAAAAATTGGAAAAAATTTGAAAAAAAAAAAAAAATTCCGTAAACTCAGTTTGATTGGAAATTTAATTACGAATTCAACGAGATATGACATTCCATATTTGGACCAATATTTTGAATGTTCTGATCAAAATGTGCGGGGTGTGCGGGGTTTTGTGCGGGGTGTGCGGTATTGGTATTTTCGGTATAGCTTGGCCAAAAATGTTCGGAAAGCTAAAAAAATTACATTTTTGTACTCCTAATTACCAATACTAACCAAACTTTTGGACCGACTTTGTCAAAATAATGGCCAAATGTTCATCCAAATTTGCAAAAATGTAAAAAAAATAGAATTTCAATTTTTGAACACAGTTCGATTGGAAATTTAAATACGATTAAATACTATTGGTATTTTCGGATTCCGCACCCCGCAGACCAGAGAATAAGCATACTGAGTAACGGGTATCAGGTAATCGGGGAACTCGACTAAAGCGTTCTCTCTTGTTTAATGTTTAATGTTTAAATTAAGCTATTTATTACTGTTCCAATTGAGACTTATCAACTGATGCTTCAACAATTGAGTCAGCGCCTTCCAGTTCTCCTTGGTTACTTGAGTCAACATGAGCTCCATGGCCCTCGTCCACTTGGGCCGAATCCGCCGCCGGTTTGATCTCTGCTGGTGCTTTCATCTTTGGGCGTAAAAGAATGTCAAGTCCACCAATGGGAGCCTCAATAAGCAAGTACAGTAGATAGGAAAAGAGCACAGTGAACCCCATGGTTGACCAGAAATTAAGCATCTGAAAAATGGTAATAAGATCGAAATAATTCTTATCAATGTGTAAATACCTGTAGACCTACCACTTGGTAATTGGAGAAGTAAGTATTTGTTCTAACAATTCGTTGGTTAATTTCCTGGATGAAACTGTGCCACATGTAGATGGAATATGACAATTTGGAAAGAGGTTGCCACAGCGGAGAGGAGAGAAAACTGTTGGCCAGACCGCCGTATCCCTGCATACAGGCGAAGACCACCCAACCAATTGCAATGGGCCAGCCCACACGGGTCAGGGTGTAATAAGATGACACCTCGAGGGTGGTCATTAGCCAAGGCTTTCCCGACTCTATTTTTGGATAGAGTGCAAAGATCGAAGTGAAGAGCATAGCCAGGCAAAGAATCCATCCAGACCACACGGCTATCCAGTTCAGTTTAAACTTCCTTCCCTTATTCAAGTACAGATAGTAGCCAAACAAGAATCCAATGAGCCACGGAGCGGCGTGAGTATGAGTGTTGAAATACATTTTCTTTTGCAAAGACAGGTCAAGGCTGTGAAATATAATAGCAAATAGTTGTCGGACAAACTGTATTCTGTTATCTTACCTCGCTATAGAATAGTGGTTAACCATCATAGTGGCAAACAGACATCCAGATAGCAAAACTATTAAAACGAATATCGCAGCAGCGGCCTTCTTGCCCCATTTATAAAGAGCAAATAGCAGGATAGGAGATATGAGGAATAGCTGCATGTCGACCGCCAAATACCAGGTATGATCTAGGCACTAAAATATTTGGATTTTGTTCACAGTTCAGTACATTTCATTAAACAACTATAGGTCAAACATCAGTTTCCACTTACCATATCGTTGGCGAAGTTAGATACGAAAAGCAAGGTCATAAACCAAGTTTTTTCACAAGCTGCTTTTTTGCTATATCCGCCTTTGAAAAGTGGCCCATCCCCCAAAACACCTGTAAGTTGCGTGTAGACCAGAATAGACATGGCCAAAATGGGAAGAATGCGGATCAAACGGTGAAGATACATTAGTGGCACATTCAGTCTGCCTTTGTTTCTGCCAGGGTATTTGAAAATTCATATAAATATAATTTTTGTTTCCCGGGAATAAGTTAATGTTCTACCTTTCCATTACTCGCAGTGTAATCAATGAAACCAACAAGCCGCCGATAAAGAAAAATGAGTCGACTGAAAAAGGTCCCTCCAAAAAAAACATTGTGAAAGGCGTTTGAAGCCACTAGAAAATATAGAAAATTGATATGTAATATTCCTTATAATATCGGATTATTTACTTACCGATAGAATACTAAATCGATTAATGTTTGGCGAAGTGAATATGTTTGCATATTGATGCAGCCAAACCACCCAGAAAAGGGACATTCCCCGAATTCCGTGAAGGCATTCAATTACATTCGGGTTCGATTTGTTTTCAACAATGCGGAAAAGTGCACGCGAGTTGGCCCTGGCAGAAAACAACTTGACAGCCGTGTGAAGCTGATCTGTGATGTAAGGAAAATAATAATATTATTTTATGTTTTGGATATAGAATTGTTAACACAACTTACCTTGGCTCTGGACCAAGAAGTAATCGTACAACGTAGCTATGGACACGGCTACGCCCATCAGTGATAATATGACTCTGTAATCAGAAAGCCTTAAAAGCCACTTCAATTAAGATTCCAACCTTCTTACATTGTTAAAATGGTCAGTCCACTCCAGGGTTCCCTTTCGGCTGTTTGGCAAGAATCCTCGCTAATACTCATGGCCGTAGTGGGTATAGTCACGTTCAGTATCCTCTTCAACATCTGATCCACGAACTTGTTCATGTGAGTGGCCGAACAGGAAGCCGGAAAGCAAGTTGCCGTTTTCATTTTCACCATTCCGGATAATGAACTCTCAACGCCGAGTATTTTTGCGGGTGAGACGTCTAAAAAGCAGTATTTTCCACGTAAGCTGTCCTTCTTGATGTTGATGCACTCGTCGAAGTTTCCCAAGTCATACACGTTACCCGTGAAAATACCAGATGGTATGCCTCCCCAGGAGTCAATCACTGCCAATACAAAGGGAATACTATTATCAACAATCTTGCAGGATTAGCTGTTGACTTACTCTTGAATGCCCAATATTGTCCACCTTGAAGAGCCGAGACGAGCATAGATATGTCATTGAGGCACTGAAGTTCATTCTGTGTGGGCAACTGGGAGTCGAACAGGCTCAAATCATCTAGCGTTACATTTTGAAAGTAGTCGGCAAACTCAATACCCAACGGCTTGAGCTTCTTCAGACGCTGGAATTCTTCCAGGACACTTCTGTCCTCAGGCTGTGTGGCACTGATGAGCACAAGCCCACTAAGCAGAATGAAACCGAGGATTTTAACCATGCTAACTGAATCGCAATTAATGGCCTCTGTCCAAATCGTGAGCGTTTATATACAAGCGATAACTATTGAGAGCGATAAGGGCAAGGTTGACTTATTTTAGTGGAGACTCGAATACTACTACCCTGTTGCCTTTGGAAGCACGAATAGCAGAACTCAGACATGGTCCTGATCTTATAGTTAACTTAAAGTTCGGTATATTCATAAACTAAATATGGATTTTCCTGATTTTACGACAACTTAATGAATTTGGAATCGGTTCTTGAATTTTTAATGTAAATTAAATTAAAATAGGATGTGACCTGCAGCTGCTGGGAATAACAATTGTCGGCAGGGTAATAGTTAATAAACACGAAAAACGATTATTTCCATCAAAGATACTATCATCCGCATTTTATTTAGAATTCGATTAACAAAGATTTCGCTGAATTGTGTCTGGCTGGTTATCATTCAGGTAATCCAATTT
This sequence comes from Drosophila teissieri, assembly GCF_016746235.2. Lineage (NCBI taxonomy): Eukaryota > Metazoa > Arthropoda > Insecta > Diptera > Drosophilidae > Drosophila > Drosophila teissieri. The sequence goes on along the minus strand of NC_053032.1, from coordinate 24,553,447 downwards.
TTAAGAGTGAAGAACTTTAAATAGCAGAAAGCAAAGGTGCTTATTTAATCATCGTGTCATACAAACCAGGTTAAATGGCCATCATTTAAGATGATATTACGACTTTAGCTGATCTTTAATGTTGTCATGGTTTGATAGAAAGTTAACAGGTACCGAATGCATTTATAAAACCACTTTTATGTATTTGATGTGAATATTAAAAATTTTATGAAAAACTTTGTTTGTTCTATCTTATTATCTGTTATTCGCAGTAGCGGAAATGCTTTAGGGGCAAGATTTTGTTATGGCCCGGCTTTCAATTTCAATAGAAGTTTATTCAAGTGAGTGATTAAACCAGAAATCGTTATCTATTGGGTGCTTTTTCACTGAATTCAACTGAAAGCTGTAATCAGCTAATATGTCATTGAAATTAGGGGAAATGTAACTATTTTTATGAATTTATTGAAATATTGTTGTTACACCTATAAAAAGAATACTTTCTTACACAATTCATGTTTTCCTGAGCACTTGGAGACCATCAAACACAATTACTTGGAATCGTTAGTAGAAGGAACTCTGGCAAAGTATTTCAATCGGAAGTATTATTAATTAAGAAGTATACTGTTTAAATAACTAATGATACGTTATCTATGCCGTTTACAGCCCTCAAAGTGACGAGCAGGTGGACAACTTGATAACCTAATAGATGATTAACTATGATATCTTAGTCAGTCATTTTCTGGGGGAGCGTCATTGTTTTTATGGGTTTCAATTTTTATTAACTAATTCTGGCGCGTCTAGCACGGTAGTTATGAGCAATCAGTAAACTTCTGGGTAGCAGGGGAAATTACCTCGCAATGAGTTTATTTGCTATTTACTATCGGGCTGCAAGGTGTGAATACGTTTTACCTTACTAATAAATAGTTAGTTATGGCACCCAAAATAGAAAAAGGCGGTAAAAAGTTTACAATTGGGATGTTGGATCGTTTATTAAGTTTTAAAAAGTAAAGAGAATCGTTCTTAAATTATTTAGGTACTTCAGAAATATTAATAGGGTTTTTTTCAGTGTCACTTTCATCATCGTGATCTCTGTTCGCCATATTGCTCTCATTAGAAATAGTGTTTGCTTCATTAGTAGCTGGAGGGTCCTTTTGTCGCCGTAAAAGACTATCAAATCCACACAAGGGGGCTTCGATAATTAGGTACAAAAAGTAGGACATAAGCACAGTGAATCCAAGATCATACCAGAAACGTTGCATCTGCAAGAAAAGTAATAATAAACCATAGTACTTGTAAGTACTTTTACAAACCATAACTTACCACAATGTAGTTGGTGAAGTATGTGTTAGTCCGGACATTTCTGACATTCACCTCCTGGACAAACATGTGCCAAATGTACATGGAGTAGGAGAGTCTAGAAAGTGGTTGCCACAAGGGTGTGGACAGGAAACTATTGGCCAAACCACCATAGCCCTGCATGCAGGCGAAGATTATCCAGCAAATGGCCAGGGGCCAAGCCAGCCGGGTGAGGGTGTAGTATAGAGATTCCTCCAGCGTGGAAAGTGGAGGAGCAGTCCATATAGAAGCCGGATATAGAGCGAAGATCGATGTGAACAGCATCGCCAGGCTAAGCAGCCAGCCTATCCACACTGTAGGCCTACTTAACTGAAACTTCTTTTCGCGAGTTATATACAGAAAATACCCAAATAAGAATCCAATGAGCCAGGGAACAGCGTGTGTGTGAGTGGCTAGATACAATCTTTTGTTGGCACCTCCGTCATTCCCGTGGTTATTTCTGTGTAGATCAAGTTAATGTCAAAGTTCAGCATATCAAATGAAATCGGTAGCCATACTTAATAAGCATCGAGTAGTGGTTGACCATCTGGGTGGCAAAAAGGCAGCCGGATAGCAAAACCACAAGTACGGCGATTAGAGAAGCCGCCTTCTTGCCCCACTTGTAAAGAGCCATCAGGAGGATTGGAGAGATGATGAATAGCTGCATGTCCACTGCCAAGTACCAAGTATGATCCAGACACTGAAATCAGTAGAAAATTTCATACTGCATTATGTACATACATATTAGGAAAGTAAAAAGCTGTCTAAGGCCGCGCTTTGATAACGTTTTTTATCGAATTATCTCTATGTTGTAGCCATATCGTGTCTGATTAACGCGATTACGTTAATGTATTACTCACAATATTCTGCACTGCATAGTTCTGAATGAACAGCAAAGTCCACCACCATCCATTTTCACAATTCTCCATGCCGTGGTAACCACTTTTGAACATTGGACCACCACTGACTACTGTCATCATTTTCATATAGATTACTATGGCGATGGCAACGACAGGCAAAATGCGTATAATCCGGTGCAGATACATCAAAAGTGGGTTTAGTCTTCCCCCGGATCTATAAAGAGTTTAGATATTAATGTCGTTTTTAAATGGCACTTGATGTAGCTACTTCTCCATATGACGTAGAGCAATCATAGATACCAAAAGGCCTCCCAGGACGAAAAAAGTGTCTACTGAGAAGTAACCGTGTAGCACGAAACTGGAAAAAGGTGTTACGGCCCACTAAAATATACACATTACTCGAAATTGTTTAAACATCTGATTGTTAAGTATCCTTACAGAAAATAAATCATTCGTGTTTAAGTTTGGTGATAACAGATAAAATATAAATTCGTGGCTGTAGATCACCCAAAAGAGTGTCATGCAGCGGATGCCGTGGAAACACTCGATCACATTTGGGTTACTCTTCTTTGGGATGATGCGGAAAAGTGTGCGAGAGTTGGCTCTAGCCGAGAAAGCCTTCACCAGAGCTGGAAGGGTCTCTGGAAAATTGTCTTTAGTGCTAAGTACTTCATTAGGAGGTAGTGCATTTAGCTACTTACTGTGATCCTCGCACAAGAAGTAATCAAATATCGTAAAACACATCACAATAACAGTCAACAGGGACAGGATTACTCTGAAAGCAAAAAGGTTAGCGCAACCCTAGTGATAAGAACAGAAATCAACCCACATGGTGAATATAGTCAGTCCATCCCAAGATTCAATTTCACTTGTTTGGCAACTGGCATCACTGATCCTCATATCAATACTGGAGCTGTTCAAGGGGATCAATGCCATCAGTTGCTTCACAAATGGTTCCATTTGCGTGGCCGAGCAGGAAGCCGGAAAACAAGTGGCTATCCTCAATTTGTTGGCCAGCAGGAAGCAGTACTTTCCTGTTATTCTCTGACCACTGATCACTTTATTGATCGAGAGGCATTCATCAAAGTTGCCAAGGTCGTACACATTGCCAGTCAAAAGTCCGTTGGGAACGGTACCCCAGGAATCGATCACTAATAGATGTCACAAAGGGAGCATTAGGATTGCAGGATTATAGGATTATATTTCGATTGACTCACTCTTTAATGCCCAAATTTGGCGTGATGAGATGCCATTCATAAGTGCCTCCAATTCAGCCGAACATAACACATCCTCCGCACTGGCCAACTTGGAGTCGGATACGCCCAGGCTCTCCAGAGTCACATTCTTAAAGTACTCAGCAAATTCCAATCCCAATGGCCGCAACTGGCTCGTGTATTCATATGTATCCGGTACATTGGGATCCGTGAGCTCCAAGGCACAGGTGGCGACCAGTCCGTAGAGCAGTAAACTACTCACTACATTAACCATTTTAATTGACTGGCGATTGGGAGCATTGAGGGAATTGACTGTGATTTTATATGGCAAATCGGAAGCGATAAGCGCTATCTGCACTTAGGACAAACGATGAGAAGTATGTCATTTTGTGGTACCTTGTTTATACTGGCACCAAGTATTATTTACAAGAAAATGTCACTTTTTGCGATTAGTTAGGCTAAAGAGGAATTCCACAATCATATTTAGATAATCTATGCTTAGTTTTTGTTTATTTTGGTTTTAGACCTTAGACACTATAAATGCTTTTTTAACGGAGTTCATACTATTAAATATTCTTATATTTTAGGAACCATGTTTTGTTATAGCTTCATTAAATATTCATCAGTTCAAGCGGCTAATCTATTTTCTGGTTCATCACCTTTACGCTTGTGCTCCACAACCGCCGCTGGCGACTTTACATTTCGAGTGGAACTCCAAAGGGAATGCAGTCCACCTATAGGGGCCTCAATAATAAGATATAAGGCATAGGACATAATCAGACTGATGCCAAAGTCGGACCAGAAGTTGAGCATCTGCAAGATACCGAATGTAAACCAAGGAACTAAATTGAAATGGTCGAAAGGTGCATTACGTACCACAGTGTAGGAAGAGAAGTAAGTGCTGGTCCTCACATTCCGGCTGTTTATCTCCTGGACGAACATGTGCCAGATGAAGACGGAGTAGGAGAGCCTTGAGAGGGGCTGCCACAAGGGGGTGGAGAGGAAGCTGTTAGCCAGACCACCATAACCCTGCATGCAGACGAACACAACCCAGCACATGGCCAAAGGCCAGCCAACCCGAGTGAGAGTGTAGTACAGAGATTCCTCCAGCGTGGAAAGGGGAGGAGCGCTCCACTTCGCAGACGGATAAAGTGCAAAGATCGAGGTGAAGATCATGGCCAGGCTGAGGAGCCAACCCGACCACACGACCAGTCGACTCATCTGGAACTTTCTGCCACGATTCAGGTGCAGGAAGTATCCGAACAGGAATCCAATCAGCCAGGGAGCCGCATGTGTGTGCGTGGCCAGGTACAGCTTTGAGTTGGCCTCATCATCGCCACCACCATTTCTGCAAGATAACAGCGGTTAATAAGGTGACAGCAAGGCGGTGCAAGGACATACTTAATACTCATTGAGTAATGATTGACCATTTGGGTGGCAAACAGGCAACCAGACAGCAAAGCCACAATGCCAACAATGCCCCAAGCCGCCCTCTTGCCCCATTTGTAGAGAGCAATCAGGAGCAGAGGGGAGAGGATGTACAGCTGCATGTCCACAGCCAAATACCACGACTGATCAAGACACTGAAAGAAACAATTGTTAGTAGCGAAACAAGGGTCTAGGCTTACTCTGAAGCTTACCACTGTTTTCGTAGCATAGTTCTGGATGAAGAGCAGGTCCCAGTACCAGCCATTCACACACGCCTCTTTGCCATGGAAGCCACTTTTGAAAAGGGGTCCGCCACTCACAACCGGCATGAGTTTTACGTAGATCAAGATTGCCATGGCCAGCACGGGTAGGATGCGAATAATGCGATGCACATACATCATGGGGACATTCAGTTTTCCATTGGTCCTGAAGCCAATTTACTCAGTAAATCACCCATTAATATAATTAAAGATTTTCACTGACTTGTCCATGGTGCGCAGCGCTGTCAAGGATACCAGCAAGCCACCGATAAAGAGGAACGTGTTCACTGAGAAATAGCCATGCACGAAAAAGCTGGCTGCCGGTTTCTCTAGCCACTGCAAATGTGTTTAAAATGTATTTAAATATTTCATTGAAAGTGTGTTTTGTGCCTGCAAACACCGCAGCACACACTTACCGCAAGCGCATGGGTAAAATTGATGTTTGGGGATATCAGGGAATACATATGCTCATGCAGAAAAACCACCCAGATGAGGGACATGCACCTAATGCCATGAAGGCAATCAATTACATTCGAACTGGAACTGCCATCCTGAAGATGAAAAAGAGCTCGCGAATTCGCCCTAGCCGATATGATCTTGATCAAGGCAGGTGTTTGTAGACTTGTGCAACGAAAATAGTCGTAAAGTGTTGCGCTAACCACTATTAGGGTAAGCACTGACAGAATGACCCTGTAAATCACATTTGTTATGAGTTATTTAAACTTGTATTATCTAAACTTGTATTATACTTACACGGTGAAAATGGTGAGGCCATCCCAAGGATCGGAATCGCTTGTCTGGCAACCGTCCTCAGCAATGCTCATGTTAAAATTCATGCTTGAGTTGAACTTCTTTCGATATAATTGCCCAGCAAGCTTCTCGATTTGAGTTGCCGAACAGGAGGCCGGAAAACAAGTGGCAATCTTGATCTGCATGCCTTCTAAGGATTCTATTCCGGTATCAAGAAAATCTTTCAGAGGCACTGCCATGAAGCAATATTTTCCCTTAATCGTTTGGCTGCTGCTGATCTCTTGATTTACACTGAGGCACTCATCGAAGTTTCCCAGATCGTAAAAGGTTCCGTATAGCAGACCCGAGGGAAACGAACCCCAGGAATCAAGCACTGCAATTTTTCAAATCGTATCATTAATCATTAACTTACAATTAATATTGTTGTTAACTTACTTTTGAATGCCCAGTAGCTGCCAGCTGTTAGTCCTCCAAGAAACTCCTTCATATCCGCCAGACATTGGGTATCATTCGTGCCAGATGCTTCAGTGTCTATGATTTCGTGGTCAAAATTCAGGGATAGTGACTCCTTAAGCATGCTTAAGCGGTGGTGGACCGATTGAAGTTCTTCCTTTAAGTGGCTCGCATGGATGAGACCCACACCGCAAAGGAAAATAATGGCTATTCCGTTGACCATGTTAATTCGATTGTGCTTGATTGCTTTTGGCGCGGTCTCAAATGCTTTTATACCACTTCTCTCTTGGCGTAATCTTCCGATAAGCGTTATCAACGGGGGTTCCGATGCGTGTCGATTAAAGGAAATCCCTGACCATACTCATGGGAACCTCCCTCGAAGTATGCCATCGACTATTTACAGATAGCCATACCGGTGACATAGGAATAACAAGATACTTAACGACATTATGGCGGGATGTGGCGGGACATAGCAGGACATGCCTCCATGCATCTAGAATGCATTTAGAATAATTACATGGAATGCGTACAGAAAAGCCAATCCCTAAAGATTTACGCATATTCTTATTTTAATGTCTTTGGTCATTTTTAATTTTCTGCCTAAGAGGTAATATTTTGAGATTCCACAAAAGCTTGCCAAATGCTCAATTATATTGTGGCACAAACAATAATTAAGTATTATATAAATTGTTTTACTATGCCTTTACATTACCTTAACAAACATAATTTGATAATATCCAGCTTTAAAGAAAAATGTCTTTCTCCTTCAACCAAGTTGTCTAACTTTCTCTACCCATTGCGAGCCTTTCCTTGTTTTTTTTGTTCGCAGCTTGAGCCCGACGTAAACCTATTAAATATTTTTTCCCAATAATTTTCAAAGCATTAGCTCATCATCAATTTGCTTCTTTGTGAAATTGGCAGCAATCACGTTATGCTCACCCAGCCACGCCCCCAACAAACACACACACACATCTAGGCGGGGAAAGCGGAAAAACAGGGAAAAGCAAATACACATACTGTGCATACACACACACACATATACACCGCACCTATACTTAAGCACATTTGCTTAATTTTCGAAATGAGTTCGCATGACTTACAACCACACACACACACACAACCCCGCCCGCATCTACGTATATCTATCATCCAGTATCCTTTATGGCCGACTCTTCACTCTTCTTTCGCCTTTGACGCTGGGTCTGAGTCATTCGTTTGCTTTCTCGTTGATTAAATACGGAAATTGTTTGACTTTAGTTAGGCGCATGCAATTAATTAAATTAGAGCGCCCGAAAAACCATTGAACAAGTGGGACACTCGATGAAAGGAGTTCAAAGTATCATTCGAACACATCAAAAACGTATTGGAAACATGGCGGCGTTGTAAATAAATTGTTTTTTAAATTGCGATCCAGCAATTAAATGTTTCAAAAGCATGTTCTTTTTGGCACAATACATTGTTGAAACACCTACGTTCATCAGTCGATATTTATCTGCAAATGAATGACGTTTCTTGTTGAAAGATCTTTGTGACGGATTTCAAGGCGGCCATGCAAATTGAATAATCATTTTGTTGTATGGGCTGGACTTCATGCAAATTTCAATTTAGCCAGGGACACAGAACAATCCCAGCCAGCTCCTTGGACTGCCGGGTTTACGACTTTATTCCATGACAGATTGTCATTTTGGGCGGCGAAAAGTGTAACACGCCAATCCCCGTCTGGCATAATGAGGGAATGGCGTTTTTCCATCGTCATATTTTATTGGGCCAAGGAGCTGCGCTATTCATCATGTATCCGCGCATATGAAAACCCATTTGCCCCAACCCATCCATCCGATCCTGGCAGACGCGGCACGTGCCACCATGAGCGGCATGGCCAATAAAGTCGGTGCCGTTTGGGGCGATAATAAACATGCTAATGCCCATTAAGAGGCGAGTTTGAATTGAAAATCCCCAGAAATTAATGCCGGCGCCGATGTAACGTGGCTTTAGTTAATTGAACATGTCGACCGTGTAAATGCATAATTAAATTACTTCAACTTTAACTAAATCGCACACACGGCTGCCCAGAAAGGTGCGCTTAAATACTTCATTAGAAGCAATTCATTTGTTTAAACGGCTGCGAAAAGTGAGTGTGTGCCACATAATTGAATGCACTACATGCTGTACATCTGTCTACCGGTCCATGTAATTACGTTAATTGGGCTCAAATGCTATTAAATGTTTACAAAACAGAAAGACCATGCAATTATGTCAAGAGCTCATTTCAAAAATGGCTTAAATAGTATGCAAAATTCATAAACAAAGTTTGGCGTTAGCAAAAAGTTGAATAGAGGGGAATAGATTTTAGGTTGGGCATACAATTATTAATTAATTGTAGAAATATAATTGCATTAAAGGCGCTGATTTTGGTAATGCAAGCATTTGCAAATAAAGCGATTTGTTATCTATGTCAGGCTTTTTATACCATTTTTTTAATAAGCATATGTATGGTTTACACTAAGCATTTTAATAAATTTTAATACTATTTTTCGGCTTATAAAGGTCAAAATAGTGTATAATTATTCAATCTCTGCAAGTTTGAGTACTTCAAATACTTAAATTGCTTTAAATGAGCATAACTTCCTCATTTATAATTATTTACATTTAAATAATAAAAGGGGAAAGTAAACAAGCCATATGCTTCATAAAATGTTCTAGTTAAAAAAAAAAGAAAAAAGTATTTGTCAGAAGTGGGATTCGAACCCACGCCCTCAGAGAGGACCAGAACGCTCGCACGCCCTTCTGTGAAGGGCAAGACTGAATGCCTTGAGTCTGGCGCCTTAGACCGCTCGGCCATCCTGACACGTTGCGGGCGAGGGCGCCAAAGTCCGTCTATAAGCTGCGGCAATGAGTTACCCGTTTAAATTCTGGTGTTGCGGAAATACCATGAGGGGGAGGGGGGTTATTAACTTCTACTGCTGCGATGATGATGATGATGGAGCGATGGGCTAAAAAGCAATGCCGCAAACACACATTTTCACACTTAACGTCGCATGTCTAGCAGCTATTTATAGACTGTGTGCCCCTCCTCTCTACCCAACTCACTCGCACACCCTACTCCCCTCTCACTCGCGCAAAGCTCGCATGCGTGTGCTTTTTGGGGGTGGGAGTGAAAAGTGGCTCTTTAATGGGGGGCATTGCATACTTTCGGGCACAAATCAAGTTCGTTGTTGTTGTTGTTGCGGTGGTGCAGTTGCAAAAGTCGAAAGTCGATCGAAAAATCAAGCTTCCATAATTACTTGCCATTTGGGCAGATGACTTTTCGTTACACACATTAATCCCGCCCAAAAATCTGCGGAGGCTCAAAGGCGCAGACAAAAGACCAACTTTGGGCGATTCAATTCAATTTCAATTTATCAAATGCTTCAGCAATTTCTCTAATTGAATTTCGTTTCATTTGGCATAGCATAATTTATAAAATATAACATTTCAATGCCGTGCCCCCCGCCCCCTCCACGTATTGCTGCCATTCACTCCGCCCAGCTCTCTTCCTATAATCCATTGTACGGGAGCAGCACACAGGGACCTTGGATGCCAGGGATCCAATCATTTTGAGCGCATTCCGCCTTCGCCGGCGATAAGTTTGCTTATAAATCACAACTGTCCGTTGGCTGGGCGAACTGTTGGATGGAGGAGGAACTGGGGTACTGCAGGCTTTTAAATCGATGAGCACATCGCCGGATTGACAATAATATTTTAAAAATAATTTTATTATTCCATTCAGCCGGGCACTCATGCAGACACACAAGGGAAAACTTCGGGGTAGCTGGGTAGCTTGGTAGCTGGAATAGGATGTCGGCGGAGGAGCAGCCAAATTGGCGGGCGGGAGTGGGAGTGGGCGTGGAGTCCGGCCGGATGTCCATCAGCTTCGACGGAACGGTGCCCGGCCATGCGTGAATGTAAACGCAGCTCGGACCCACTCAAGGGGCAATAATACAAATTTGAGATCTTCTTTTGCTCCCTCCACATCTTTAATTAAACGACAAAATGCAAAATCTAATTGTGTTTGTCTTTCCAGTAATATTCCAAAGAATTACGAAAGTCTAGCTCCTGGGCCACTGCTTGTCGTACTGCCCGATGACGTACTTCAGCTTCCTGATGGCCAGGTCCACTTGCTCGTCGTCCACCTGATGGTAGAGCACCACTCTCGCAAATGCCCAGTCCCGGGCACTGGCCTTCACCACGATGCCGGCTCCATTCTTGTCCGTCACTCCGGCCTCCACTTCGCCAGCATCAACGATGCTCAACCGGGCGGAGAAGTCACTGGCCGTCAGTTTGGGTTGGGTTATCTCCACCAGCAGGATGTTGCTCTGCACAGTCTCCAGGTCCACGGTAATGTTCGGACTTTTCAGTTCGTAAATAGCTGTGGAGCAAGTTGATATTTATAAGTGTGGAATTGTGTTAGATGTGATGACACTAACCGTTGGCAATTTTCTTGGTGCGCTCGTGATCTTTGCCCAGAAGTGGAACCACTTCATCCAAGGCCACCAGTCCAGCTGCTGCCAGCACTCCCACCTGCCGCATGCCGCCTCCCAAAGCTTTGCGCAGTCGATGTGCTCTAAGATTAAACAATTAAGTAAAATTAGTAAGGCCACCTACAACTGCGTAACATTTAAAATTCCATTAAAATGAAATAAAGTGCAAAATAATGCCATAACTAAGATACAGTTACCAGGAACTAAAAAGGGACCGGAGCTAAGCACCAATTTCCGTAATTCTATTGAAGTATCGGAGGAGTCACCGGATCCGAAAAAGCAAATAAGACCCAGGCAAGCAGCGTGTTAGACACCGATGCCGTGGGCGGGGTTGAACTCACTCCGAAATGAAGGCCTTGGTGCCGACTAGCACGGATCCCACGGGAGCCGATAAGCCCTTGCTGAGGCAGATGGATACCGAATCGAAGTCGCGGCAGATGCGCTCCACTCCCACGCCCAAGGCGGTGGCCGCATTGAAGACCCTGGCGCCGTCCATGTGGAGGGCGATGCGGGCGTTGCCAGTGCCCACACCCGGCTGACGGACGAGAGCAGCTAGCTCGTCGAGGAAGGCCAGGGGCACCACTTTGCCGCCGCAGATGTTGTGGGTTTGCTCCACCACCACCAGCGAGGTGATGGGCTCGTGGCAGTCATTGTGGCGAATCCTGCGGCGCAGCTCCTGCAGACTGAAGGTGCCATCCTGCTCGTTCTTCAGAGTGGCTAATTGGACTCCGGCCAAATGCGAGGCGCCACCTAAACGTGATTAATGAAGACGCTATGGAGTCCTGGTTGTGTCCTGGCGGAGTGTTTGCTATTCTCACCTTGCTCGTACAGAAAGATGTGCGATAAATCGCCGACCAGGGCCTCCGTGCCACGACGATGGCAGTGAACCATAACTAGGGGGAATTATCAAGGGAAGCATTGCAGTATTCACTTGGCTCGGGCGTTGGATAATCAAGGATTCAACCACAAGCTTTTCGGTTTAACTCTGAACCCATCTTTAACACGGAACACCTAATACCGGCTTACTAATTGTTACTGATCTGAATAGCACTAGTTTAGGATCCCTATCGTTTCCGGAAAAGGTTTTATACACAAAGCAATTCAAACATTTGCATAACACCCATGGGAATTTAGCACCTGGTCATTTAATAGATTTTTGATTAGCCTTCAAGTGTACTTAAACTTGCTAAGATAAGGCTGAACTATTATCAGTGTGGAGTACCAGCTGGAAACACCAGAATTTTATTATGATTTGATAATGAACGGAACTAACAGAACCTTGTTTAAGAGTTCATAAAAGAAAAATCTTAATTAAAATCCAGGAGGTACTCTTATAAAGTTCACCTTTTATTGCCGCATACCCAATGAGCAACCCTCTGGAAAAATTAGCACAATCACGAGAGTTCTGAGTGCAGCAGTTTTCTTTTGAATAAAATGCAAACTTCAAATTCCATTAGAAATATTAATTTGAGAGAATGCATAAATTACTCCAGATTGCGATGCCCAAAGCGGTAACTCCTTGCGATGGCGGCGTCCTTTATCCTTCACTTCTTTCACTTCTTTCAGTTCTGTTCCCTATGCTCCTGCACACGTCCACGTCCACGTCTAATATTAAAGTCTATAAAAATTAATGTTATGTTTATGGCTGCCCTTAGCCTTTACGATAATGTACCTGATGCATGATATGAGCTCTGCTTTCTTGTTTCTTTCCTTCACCTTTTCACTTGGCCCACAGCCACACCCACAACCAGCCACCTTTTGTGTAATCTGAGACTGGCCTCGGTTTAAACTAATAAACATAAGCGATTCCCCACTACGGAAGCCCACTAACAGAGACCGAAAATGAGCCGGGGTTTTATTTACGACTCCGGGCAGTTGCCACTCACTTGCCAGTAGATTTCCCATGGTGCCGCTGGGCACAAAGAGGCCCGCCTCCTTGCCGAAAATGGCCGCTGTCCGCGCCTCCAGTTCGTTGACGGTGGGATCCTCGCCGTAGACGTCATCCCCGACCACGGCGGCGGCCATCCGGGCCCGCATCTTGTCCGTGGGTTGGCTGACGGTGTCCGAGCGCAGGTCAACAACGGCGTGGATGGAGGTCATTTTCTGCAAGTTGATTAGCTCGGTTATTTGCATAAGGTGGGCTATGTTGATTTCCCTTCTTTATGGCCAGCAAATCCCCCATGGAATCGCACTCGCACTCATTTACATTGAGACACGTCAGTTGCACTGCCTTAAATAATTGATATGGGCAGTGGGGCAATGGAGGCGATAGGCGGTTGGCGGTTGGGGACCCAACAACACCAAAGAAAAACAATCACTTCGCGACAGAGACACTCGATTGGAATTGGCATGTGCTGCTTTCAGCGATTGCATAATCATTATTTTATTTTTAACACTTGATCTCCCAGCGGAGCTCGTGTATTCAATTCAACTCTTACACACTTAATTCAATTTGTCAAAAAAAAAGGCACACATAAGTCAACAACAAGCCAGCAGAGAACTCACTTGGAATCCCAATTGATAAAAATGTGTGAAAACAAAACCAGACAACGTGCTCGAATAAGAGCTAGTGGGGAACTGACCCCAACAGCTGCTAGATGGCCTTCCTTATATTCATCAAAGAGCAAGCTCCAGCAGAGAACCCTACAAATTCTGTTCCCAATTGAGCGGCGATCGCGTAAATTACAGGGAGAGAGCATAAATACTTACGCCATGCTTTTAAGCCCTGTCCACACTGCGTTTCTTCTGAGTTTCAGGAACGAAACATTGAGAACACAAGATTTCTTTGGTACTTTTTTTATTAATTACATCAGAAATTTTCACTAAAATTTTACTATGTCTAACACAATTTTGTTTGTTGTCTCCTCATAGTTTTCACTCACTATTCACCTGTCTCTTTTCTTGGCCAATCAATGTTCGCTATCTCAACCACGCAAGGTACAATTGAAAAACGTTACAATAATAAAAACAAATTTAACTTAGCTATGTACTCAATAATAGTAATAATTAGATTGTTAACAGTAGTTGTTTCTCATTTCTCATTTCGCATTTGTTTTGCTTCCGACATGATGAAGTACATGATTCTCGCTCTGGAACTGATTGGACTAACTAATAAGACGATCCTTGAATCGGATAAAGCTACGCCTGATATCGATCATAATGTTAGGTGGTCAACTTACGAACTAAACTTGCAACAACTTTTCTTTTGAGAATGGGGCGGGGGGTGGGGGAGTTGGGGCAGCATTGCATACGAGAAAAGTGTATGCACATAGTATGTGTGTAAAAGTCATAAAATGTATGAAAAAATTATAAATAAATATTTAGAAAATAGTTTCAATTTTGTTTTTTTTTTTTGTAGTTATCCTTTCAGTTTTAGTTCTTGTTGTTTATGTTTTATAGTCTTTTAAACAAGTTTCCTTCTGGCGCACGCTGGCAAAATGTCAAGTTTTGCCCTATATTAGTTTTTACTTTCCCATTCAAGTTGTTTGCACATTGCGTCTTCGCTTCGTTTACTTTTGGCACCCACTGTAAGCGTACGATAGTGCTCGGTTTGATTTGGGTGTGCGATTGGGTGGGAGGTACTCAATTTTCATTGCCAATCAAAGCATTTTCCAGCTGCCCGACACACACAATCTAGGTGAAAGAATAAACATTAGTGTGAATTCATTTCCGCCCTCATGGCCTCCTTATCCTTTTCCATTTTCTTTTCTAATTTTGTGTTTTTCTTTTTCTTTTTTTTTGGTATGTGCAGAAAGAGCGACAGGGTTTCCTTCACTTAGGACGTTGATCTTTTTCAAAGACCGATTGCCACCAAACATTAACGCTAATTGATTTTTGTTTCAGTTTCAACACACAGGACACGCGACTAACAGCTAGGGGATTTAAACTAATGCTCTAGGATGATTTGTGGCCTCACGCCGGTCGCCTCCTCATCGCTACGAGGAGACGTCCGCCTCGGATCCGTCCACGTCGCCCGGCGGATTGCGCTTTATGCAGTCGCGTATGCTCTGCAGGATGATGCCGGTCCGCCGGTCCAGGGCGTCCAGGTGCGGCTGCCACAGCACCGGACTCACGGGGTCCTGGCTCAGGGACTCGCTCATCAGCTGGGACAGCGTCTTGGGCCCATTGTGGAACCTACCAGATACACAAAACAACTCATTAGAATAGTGCAAATGAACAATGTTTCCTACACGCATAACAACTCATTTCTGTTTTTCAATGTCTGCAGCTATTAAATAATATATTGACAAGCAATTGCAGCTAAATGTTGCAATGTCCAATGGCTGAACTTAATTAAAGCAAATCAATCTAAACAGCTAAGTGGTGTTTTGATAAATACATTACAATATATTACTTTAGGAACCGCACAACTAAATTTCACAAGAAAGCAGAAACCGCTTAAAGCTTGATTGAACTGCAGCATTTGTCAATTGAATGTTATAAAGTTATATTTTGCATATTAAGCAGTGCAGTTCAAGGCGAGCCATTTGGGTAACTCTTCCTTTAATGCAAAATTTGTATTTATATATATAGATCTACATATATACTCACTCCAGCAGCTTGACGAGCGTCGCCTTGCGTATCAGGCAGCACTGCAGCACGGGCGCCAGGATGGAGAGCTCGTCGTGGAAGGGCCGCCCGAAGCCACGGCCGTGGTCCAAATGCAGGGGGAAGGTCTCGTTGCCGTAGACCCTGGAATGCAAACGAAAGCCGGGTCAAATTAGAGTGAATTCGGCAATCAGCCAGGGCAGGCATCACGTTCTCCACCCTCTGGGGGGGTTCCTTTCCTGGACGCGACTGGCGGCGGGCATAATTGCCAGGGTGCCGAAAGTGGGTGGCTAGATGGCAGCTGGCAGAGTGGCATGGAAAGTCAGGAATGAACCAGGTCGAGCCACTATTTTGGGCCAGGTGTTAGCCGGGTGCCAGCGATGACATCGCCCTAAGCCCAACAAACGCTTTTGCATAACAAACAATTTAGCAGCAGCAGCAGCAACAGCAACACAGCCAAGTCACCTGGCACCTGGTCTCCAAAGAGCCGGCATCGATGATGTGGAAGTGGGGGAGCGTTGAAGTGGCGGCTTACAAACCTGGAGATGTTTTGCAACCTTTTGCAGGCGGCACTGAAAATATCTTTCCAGCTGCTGCATCTGCATCTGTGGCCACGGCATCGGCATTGGCATTGGCTTCGGCATCGGCTTCAGCTTCAGCTTCGCCATCAGCATTGGCGGCTGCTTGGCATGCAGGTGCTGGCATATCCCTGGCAAATGCAGGCGCTTAGGCGCACACGGGGCGCATACGTAACGTGCCAAAGGCGGACCGAGGATGCGAAGGCAGGAAGCCAACAAAGCCATGTGTGCGGAAATAAACCGATCGCATTAGTTACCATGCCAAGGACATAGATACACACTGCACCCAGACGCAGACACGGACACAGGCACAGACGCAGTGCCCCCACATCCGGCTTAAACCTACATAGCCCATTACCCATTGCCCGTTGGCCCATGCCAATACCATAATACTACTCACTTGAATGTCTCGTAATGATGACGATCCATGTTGCCAGTGAGGAAATCAAAGACGGCCATGTCCATAAGGTCGTACAGTCGCCTTCCATCGTCGTAGGGCGGAATATCCCGGACCTAAGAGTGGGAAAAAAGGGAAAATCAAATGCAAAATTAAGCTGCAGCTTGGCCAGCGATGTCTTAATTAAGTCAGCTCCAGTCAGAAGCGTTGCCCGTCCCCGTTTCCGTCCCCGTCCCGCGTACGACCACAATAAAAACATTTGCATTTCCATCGAGTTTAAATGCAAATTAAATAAAAGAAACCGCAGCACGATGGGGCACTAGGACGAGCACGAGCACGAGCACGGTCCGCACACTTGGGGCATACATACCAGGGCACAATAATTGGCATCTGTCTCCCATTGGGCCTTCTTCCTTTTGTGGTAGGAGCGTCGCCAGGGATGCCGCCACAGCTGTTGGGTGAGAAAGCAAAGGACGACCGGAAATCAATTCGCATTCTTGCAGGCCGACAGTAAACCGCTTACGCAATCGCCCGAGTAATGTCTGTCTCAGCGAAAGCATTTGCTTGAATATGTACGCTAAGAAATATAGTTATCTAACACTTTAAAGTAACGTCTTTGAGTTCTGACTGCCCTGAGATTTTACCATCAAAAATAAAGCTCATTTAAAGATATTTCCTACTGCTTTGATGCCCCTTAAAAATCAAAGTAAAGTATTGAAACCATCATTTCAGTAACCACATTGCACTTTTTCCCGAGTGTAAAAATAATAATTTTGCTTTATGGCTGCTTTGTCCGACTTCCTTGCGAATTCTTCCAACTGCAGGCCAAATTAATTTTGTTTAAATTAAATTATGCTGCCCGCACTGAAGGCGGGCAATAAAACTTTAGTCTCGACCGCTGCGTTTCCTCTGAGCCACCGCAACTTACCTTTCGTCCCTGTGTTGCGGGGTCAGGGGGTCAACAATGGCGACAACAACAACGACAACGACAACAACAGCACAGAAACAGGAACAAGAAACAGGATCGGAAACAGGAGCAGGAGCAGCAGAAACAGGAGCGGGAGCAGCAGAAACAGGAGCAGGAGCGGGAGGCGGCAATACAACAAATTATATATGAAATATATATATATAAAAGAATTAAAAATATGAAGGGGAGCAGAGCGCACAAAAATGCATAATAAAAGCTCGGCGCGTTGGGCGTTTAATGCTGAGTGGGCGTGGCAGCGGCGCAGGCGGAGTGTGTAATGACCGGAAGCTTGGACCAAAACAGGAACGCCCCCATTTTCATGTTGGGGTTGGGTTTGGGTTTGGGGTTTTCCCGCCGCTTTTCGCGGGGTGGTTGAGGGGCCGAAGAATGCAGCAGGCGGCGCAAAGCAAAGCAAGGCAAACAGAAAGCGGAAAATGCAAACTTGGGAAAAAGCAACAAACTACTACGAAAAAAATGAGTGAAAAAAGCAAACATAAAGCAGAAAACCCAGGTAAGTTAACGCTGCCATGGTGACAGCGGAGCGGGGGGATTCTCATAGCGCGCTTTTAGCTCCACTGTTCACCTTAGCTTAGCTTACCAAAAACGCAAAAGCAAAAAAAAAATATGCATAAATCAAGCAAAATTAAATTTTATAAGAGCAGCGGGAAATGGGAAACGCGCGCGCTCGCAAAAAAAACATAGAATGTGAGGCAAGCAATTTGCAATTTTTGTTAGCTTCGCGTTAAATGGACTTGATAAGTTTGGGAACCCCATGGAAAAGCTTTAGGATGCAATGACTTTTATGGAAATGACGCCCCAAAGTCAGCGGACTCTCATGGAATGCAATTACCACAGTTCTATTTTATTAACCGCATAATTAAAGCATTCAATTAAAAATGCCAGCCAAAATACTTTAGTCATTCTAATGAAATGAAATGCCCACTTTGGGTTTGTCATAAACTTAAATGTATTTGAATTGTGTGCAGTGGTGATGTTGCAGTGTTAAAAACATAAAATGGGTATCAAGAATAAATGTCTCAAGTAACTTTGTTCGATGGTACTAAAGCACCAGCATTTAAGCCAATTTCTGTGTTTCAAGGCAGCTCCTCTCCAATTAAAAGGAATTTATAGATGCTTGAGCTCTACTTTTTATCCCAGCTGTAATCTAATCAATTGTTTAGTTATCACGATTATTTTTCCCTTTTCTTTCGGTCCCTGCAATTTAGTTACCCGTAGGATCCCTCTTAAATGAATTCCCAAAGCATTTAACAAGCGTGCAAATCAAATTTGCAACTTAATTAAAATTCTGTTCAGTTACAAAAATCTCCTCGTTGTTTGCAACGCAGGGGAAACAAAACTTGGCCAGGCCGGAAAAGGAAAGTAGGAAAAACCTGAACAGCTCAAAGGGTGGGCAATGGGGGGAAAAACGGGGAAGAAATAGGGCTGTGTGCAAGAGGAGAAAGAAAAATGATCTCTTGTGCATAATTTACAGTTTTGCCTTACGCCAAATCTCAAGTATACACTTAACCATTTTCTACTTGTAAACTGTTTGGAGAGCAAGCCGCACAAAAAAAGAAGGGGGGAAATAAAGAGAATTATTCCTTTGAGGCTTCGGGGCAGGGATACTAAAAAAAATATATATATAAGTATATAGCTCTGCTCAAAATGGACTAAAAATAAAATGCCTCTGCTGCGGCAAATCTGAGGGATGAGTCCGGCTGAACCCTTTTTATGGCCACAGCTCGCCAACCGAGACAGTCCCGAGGTTCCGAGGATCCGAGGTCCTGAAGTGGACAGGACTGGACTTTAATTTTTCGGTAATTTGCATTTAAAAGCTGTTGCCGTTTTCCCTTTTTCCCACCCTCACCACCGCTCGTGTTTTTTTGCCGTTGATGGAGTGGACTCTAGAATTTATTAACGCCAACGACTGAGTCCTGGGTCCCTGCATTTTATATTCCATTTTCCGCTTTACCAGTCGCTGAAGAACTGATACAATATTTCTGCTCTTAATTCAACGGCCAAACGAATGAATGAAATGCGAATGGGATTGGGAATGGGAATGGCAATGAAGTGGCTCACTGGGGAGGGTGAAAGGTAAACGAGTCCGGCATCCGCACAAACAAAGGATAAAAGGCATGCGAACAACAGAAATTATGCAAATTAAAAGTGAGTTCTTTTGGGCCAGCCAGCCAGTCAGCTAGCCGGCTATTAAAAATTCCCTCTAAACCTTAAGTGAGTTGTTCTCATGGCTCATGGCTCATGTATCCCTAGGAACTGACCACCACCTCGCCCATCGTCCATAGGCCATTGCTCACCTGTTGCGAGCCACATGGGCAGCCCAAAAAGCAAACAGCTAACGAACTAAGTAAATAAAGTGATTTGTTATTTGGCCAGGCGCACGAATGTGGTAATGAAAGCGGGCAGAGCATAAATTGTAATCTGGCACAGTGTTAAAGCTGGCCGTGCATTAATCAAAAACCACTTAGCCAGGCCCACAGACATGATGCCCATACCATGTCATCCCATCCCCATCCCATTCCATCCCAACCCACTGGCATGCGTGCTGGATGGTGGATGCTGGATGAGGTGGCTGTGCAATGTGGAGGCGGGATACGATACATACCTTGCGATTGCCCGACTCAAAGTTGGGCAGGAAGGCGGCGAAGGAGCCCTCCAACATGTCCGGATTGCCGCAAATGGCATGCGAGGTGTCACAATAGTACGAGCACTTGCCATGGAAGCATAAATTCAGCGATGGCGAAACAAAGAACGTCTTCAATAAATTCTCCTCGGCCAGTTGATAAATTTCGGTCGTAATGTTCAGTGTACGACCGGCCACGGGCATGGCGCGCCGGAATCCCAGGATCCTGAAACCGGAGAAGAGGTGCAGAAAAGCGGTTAACAAAATGCCAAAAAAAATACACATAGTCGAGGCTGACGAACGGAAGATATCCTGTAAAAATACTCTTGCAAAAACCAAACGAAATAATATTAACACAAAAATTGTTAGTATGTGAAGACCTCATATGCCTTTGTTGAATTATGTTGCGTGTACAGTATACCCCATATGTTCTATGAGTACCCTGTAAAAAGCGAAACATCCTACGAGAAATAAGAGCTCGGCGGGTAAACTTTTTCTTAATGGTTTGTGGGGGCGAGGGAAACAGACTGCGTGTGAACCGGAATGCGTAATCAAGAACAAGAAAAATATTTGCGGCCTGTTGTCAGGGCAACAAACGGTGGGGAGTAAGTAATACAATAAGGAAAATAATTTCTTGTTTATTTAAGGAAACCAAGCCGCCCAACAATTGTGCTAATTTCGTGAAATCCGAGCCTCCTTTGCTTTGTTTTCATCAATCAAATTACGTTGGTTGCCGCGCAGGAAATATACCTCGTAGCCTATTAATAAATGAAGATTTCATCAATCTTTGCGACTAGTCACGGTTAATCTCGTTCGATCTGAAAGGGTTCGACTGGGATTTATGTGGATGTGGATGGTCAGACTGACCAGAAAATATTATCGAAATTATTTGGCAACATGAAGCATGTTCCATTGTCTGGGCATTGGCATTGGCACTGCCAGCCAGCGAGGTCAAAATGGGAAAATGCTGTAAATTTCCATCACCCACGAGGAGGCACTCCATCACACGGCACACACGGCACACACAGCACACTCGGCACACACAGCACACTCGGCACACTCAACACACTCCACACACACATGTGACTCCATTAGAGGGCTGACAGCTCGAGTTGCCAATACTCGTGGGAGTTTTGGCCAGCCAATCGACAGGAGAGTTTTGAGCCAACTCGATTGGAGGATATGTGCGGCATGTGCGTGCGGCTGGCAGCCACAACAATTACACAAGTTATGACGCCTTATCTAAACTCAAAAATCCCCCGGCAATTAACCTGGCCGTCAAAGTTTTGTCAAAAGGCAAGCAGCTGCTAACTATGCAGACAATTTCCGTCTAAATTACGGCAGGACATGTCAGGCCACTTGGCCAAGTTAATTAGCCATGAAAGGGCGCAGATAGCCAGACTGTTGTACTGGCAGTCACTGGCACTCAGTGGGGTTATGTGGCCACATCATTTACATGAGTTGTGCTTTCACTTTTGGCGCCACCGCCACCAAGCTTTTTGCCCTTTGAAAAATATATTCTTAAACATCATTTAATGGCGTCGTTTGGCCTTGGCCACCCCAAAAACGGGTAAATGTATGGACATTTTTTATTTCCCTCTGCCCGGCCATCATAAATAATGAACATAAATTGACTGCGGTCTGACCTCAGCATGTGTGTGTATATGAGTGTGTGTGTGTCAGGATTATTGGGATTCTAATCGCCGAGGGTCAGGCATCCAAAGCGTTATAAATTTGAATGCTGGCCATGGGATCGGTTCACCGGTTCACCGGTTCACATGGCAGACAAATTGGTTAATTTGATTGCTTTGTCGTGCACTAAAAAAACGAATAACTTTCAAGGGGCCATAAAGTGGAAATGTGGTAGCGAAAATAATTTGAGCACGGCCACCCGGAATTTTACTATTATTGGCCAAAGGAATGACTATTATTGTTAGGAAATACCTAGAGTACTATACCCTTTTATGGGCACTATACGTAAATACAAACATTTGTTTAATTAAAAGGTTTAAGCTGAAAATGCTAACAATAGCTATATTATTCTAAAATACCTAACATGGTTTTACAGTCCATTTTTTTCACAACTTTATGGCAACTGAATGCTCTATTAACTATGCCATGATAAAAAAAAGGATTATAAAGTGTATTTTTTCATAGCATTGAGAACAATCCCTTTTTAGTCGCTTAAAATTTTATTTCAGGTATTTTCCGGCCGTCTGCAGAATGCAGTCTGGTTTGCCTAATTGAATATTTCAAATTGATTTTGCACAATATTTTCCCGATTTCACCGATTTTCCCGATTTCCCCGCCTTTGTGCTGCGGTGGGAATCCGTTCAATGCTCACCATAAATATTTACGTATAATTGAAAATTAAATTAAAAATAAATAAGAGTATGCCAGACATTTACACGATGCCTGGGCAGATTTAATTCGATCGAGCGATTTCACAACGGCATTCTTGTGCACTCGAATGCACCCGATGAAAGTTCACCACTGGCGACGAGTTGCAATGCAAATGGCTGGCAATGCCAATGGAAATGGAAATGGAGGGGAAGGGTAGTAGTATGGTAGTAGTATGGAGAACTCACCTGTCCAGGTGGAAGGCGGCAATCTCGGCGTTGTGGCGCTCGTAGTCCGTGAAGTAGAAGTGGTTGGGCAGCGTTTGCTGCTCCCGCGGAAACCTGTGAAAAGCAAAAAATGCAAAAAGCAAAATGCAAATTGCAAATGAGCGGGATCAGAGGTGGGGATGCGACATAATGAAATGAATAGAAACTGCGGGCTTCTGTCACCAGCTTAATGCATTTGCGTGGCGCCACTTTGAATTTTCCCACGGTGCACCTGCATTGCTACGTGCCATGTGCCAGCTTAATTACTTACACGAAAGGGAGTGCTATTAAAAAAAAAAACGAGGAAATGTTCCTATATATTTATTTAAAAAAAAAAAACAAAAAAAAACGAGAAAAGAAGAAGGGCTTTCATTTAAATTGCAAATGAATGGCATTATAAGGACACTTTGGCAGCTGCGCTGAAGGCAGAGATGGCAGTGGTGGCAGAGTTGCAGGAATGGGCAAACCAGCACACCAGCTGACCAAGCCAACGCGTTTAAATCTCATTAAAAAGTGCATGAATGTTTTAAATTTGGCGAGCAGCTTGAAGTGCCGCCGCAAAACGACGGCAATGGACGTGGAATTTCCATCGACAGGCCGCAGGAAAGTCAGCGCGAATAAAAAGCGCAATTTTATTTACTCGACTGTGCGAAAAGTGTTGTCGACAAGTGGGCGAAAGTTGCATTCATTACGGGCTCTTACGGGTGCGTGCGGGGAAATCCAAGGGACAAATGCATTAAGCGGCGACAGACCGGGAAATCTTCGTCCATCCGTTGGCCAAACTCACCGCATCGGCTTCATTAAGGCCTTGATATCGTTCGGGTACTCGATGATCAATTTCAGCTGGGTGCCGCCCTCCTTTTGCACTGCGAAAACGGAGAAAAGACAGTGGAATGAATGAATGAATGTAAATTAATCAAGCACTCGCAATTAATTGAAGCAAAAACCAACAGAAACCAGCAAAAACCAAAAATTCATGTAATTCTCACATCAGCGATCACTGAGACGGCAGTCCGGCTTTTAAAATTGCAAACCGAAGCGAGCGGACTGCATAAACAAATTACACTCGACTAAATACCAATTAAAATGCATTCAAAGAGCACACAAATATTGCGTAAACGCAACCGCACAAAGGAGCCTCAAATGAAACCCGCCTTGGCTTGCTTTTTGCGATTTGTGTGTGCGATTCAGTGTGTGAAGTGAAGCGAAAACTTGGCTCATTGTAGTTCTGGGCCCTGCTGCTTCCAGCTTCCAGCTTCTGACCAGCTGACTGACCGTAAGGGCACATACAATTCATTGGAATTTATTCTTAAGCAAACAAATGAAAATTGGCCCTGTATTACTTATGAATTATCTCTCGAAAGTTGCTCTAAAGCCAAAGTGTGGCGTGTTTGTCTGCGTTAGAATGCGCCAGTGTACACGCGGCGTATACGTGATAAATGCCAGGCAGAACAAAGCCAAAGTTGCAGCAATTATGCTGCCACAGTGTCATTGTTGCCACCCCTTGCTCTATCCCTCGGTTCTCCCTTAACTGCAAATGAGTTTTCTTTTCGCAGCTCCGAGCAGCCGCTGTTAAAAGTTTATTATTAATAAATTATGAGTTTAATGAATGCGCTGGAAAAACTTTGCTATGAAAATAGTTTCGCAGTGGCACCTCAATAAAGCCAGCGCCGCCAAGCTCTACATAATTGAGTTAAATGTGCAGCTGAGTCTCCCCTCTTTTTTACACCCCTCTTTTTTACACCCCGCTTACCCTTTTTGGCCTAAGGATCGAAGTAGGGGTGTGCAGGGGGTGCAACAAACTTGGCCAGTATTTATGACTTTACAATCCCACAATTGCCGAACGGCAGAATGGAACGGAAGCAGCAGGAGCAGGAGCAGACTGTCTTACCAACATGCTGTATTGGCAGCTTGATCATGTCACGTAGCACCGCATCCACCAGAGTGTCCTGCTCGCCGTACAGCTCCTTCTTCGTGATGCGCAATTGGAAGCGCTCCAAATTGCTGGCATTTGCACTGCAAAGAGACAGAGATGGGAAAGTTGTTCGGGTTCAGGCAAAAGGGAAACAAAATGGCACAAATGTAAGTAAAAATCGAGCATCGCAGCCGACAGAGGGCAGGCTGTCGTTTGCAGGCAAAAGGAAGCCATAAGGACAATCAAGCTGCTGACTTACACTCAAAGTAAATATTGCAACTAATAATGCCTTAAACTTTTGCATAATAATAATGACATAACCATAAAACTCCCTTTCTGCCTTATTTATAAAAATACCAGAAGTTACTTAAATTAAGTTAAGTTACTTAAGAACCTCAACCAATAGTTCCCATTACTTGCAGTGAGCAGTGGGTTTTTCGCACAGTGCAGCCAGTTCTCGGGGCTCCCTCATAAGTATGCTACGCTTTGGGGCTGCATATCAAGATTTCTCACATTGATTTGTCAAAGCAATGCCCTGCTTCTTTTGCTCCTTCGGCTCCTTTTTCCTTTCTTTGCCGCTGCTGTCATGACAATTTGGTTTGCAAATGCCAAGACTCCCCCACCACCATCAGCCAGCCGTAATCTTTGGTGGTCGATTTTTCCTGTTGCTGCCAGACACTACTACTAATACTACCACTACCACTGGCAATTGTCGGAAAATATCTTTTCCTCTCCGATTATGCTTTGCACTCCACGTTTGACATGTGCCGCTCGCATGGCGAATGCTTTTGTCTTAAGCCCCGGCAGTTACGCTTTCAGATTTAGTCCAATTTGTGCTGGTTAAGCACTGCAGGCCCTGCTGCCAGATTTTAAGCTGCAAAGTGCTCTCCATCGGCATTAGCTGTCTTCCCCCGTCTCAATTCACAATGCACAACAATTTATACGAGTATACCAGTAGTGTCACCAGTAGTAGTCACAGTCACAGTTACGACAAATTGAAATGCAAAACCCTGTACTCGCCTCGTTGGTCAGTGAAAAAGTGGCAAACGGTGGCAAACGGGCGGCGTTGTCAGCTCCATTGTGCAGCAAGTTTATCACGATAATGAAGTCATATCCGTTCCGTGCTTCTCCCCCCAAATGCTGTGCTCAATGGCGTCTACATAACTCATTGTCCTTCTGCATCTTGCTCCACTTGCTCCACTGCCACCCACTCCCGACTCCCAGCCCATTCATAATTTGCCCACCGACTTCTGTTATACTTCAGCGCCTAACCCTTTTTTCGCCGCCTGCGATGGTCTTTGTGCGCAGGAAGGAAACAAATGTCTGGCAGACAACCTTCTCGTGCCCCCGGAATGACTTTCAATATATCAGCGTTCTATGGAAATGGTGACAACTTCCGAGAACAGCCAACAGAACATCCCCTTTCACCTGGCGGCTTCAGGCGTCAGGCGTCAAAGTGCTCGCAATCCGGTGACAATGACCAGGATTCGCAGGCCAGAAAGAAAGGGGCCCACAGAAGTGACGAAGGTTCCATCAGGTTCAGGCCAAGGCAAGCAGATTCAAGTCAGCAGGATTAAAGCTGAACGCAAGGGTTGAAAATTAGAATATAATTGCTTTTAAGTACGGAGTTCAACCTGTCATCTGACTCGAAATGCGGTTGCTCGCCCGCTCAAAAATAAAATTTTGAGCATTGAACTTAAATAATATATAAACATTTGTTATATATAAAGTAAGGCACATTAAGATATTGTAGCTCTAAACTATTTGTAGCTTCCTATGTTTCTTATATAGTTATGTTGCATCGGGATTTAAGAACGAACTCATGAGCTGCTTTTGGCAGTGTGCCCCAAAGTATGCTAAGCAACGTGTTCGCCTGGCACAGTCAAATTTCAGCTCATGCTTCATTTGTCAACTGCGGTGGAGCAGCCGGAGCAGCTCGGCCAATGGAATCTGGAATCTCCATTCCCGAGCAGGAGCTACGTAATTGATGAAGCCGCCCGAGCCGGACACTGACTAAGCACACTGGCCGCTGTCCGCAGAATGGCCATATGTTGCTGCGAGTCTGCGGCTTGCTCCGAATGGCCAGCTGTTGCATTTGCAAGGCCGGAACTACACTGAAACACTGAAACACTGGAACAAAGAGGCAGAGAGGCAGAGAGCGCCAGCCGAGTGGAATTCAAATCCCATGGGTAATTGAGTCACGTAAATCAGTTGCAGCGGCCGGCAGTCAACAAAACCCGAAATCGCATTACAAGAGAAAGTGGTGCAGAAGGTGGATCCAAAAAAGAGAGAGGGGGGAGGGGTAGGGGGTGGTGCTGCTACCGGGAGCGGAAAAGGGAAAAGCACGCCAAAAGCGCACGTGACACGTGGCCCACAAGCACATATCGCGCCAAACATGGTCTTACAAACGCTGACAACCGCAGTGACAGTCGGCCAACAGCCCCCCTCCCAAAAACCACCCACTGTCCTTCAACCACCAAACCCCCCATGACCCCCCACCATGCCCCCCAATTCCAGTGGTCTAAGCCCGCGAAAAACTTTGTTATGCAAAGCGTTGACAGCTCAACGACGATGACAACAACGTACCGCAGCGCAAAAACAGAAACGCTGCGAAATGCACGACACACAACAAAAAAAAAAGAAAAAAGAATAAGGAAAATAATTGAAAAAGAGATTTTCATATAATTGGTAGTACCCCGCCACCACCTCGGCCGCATCCCTCGGCAGTTGCACGTTCCTGGCGGTTACTCGCGTCAAAAGTTTACTTTGAGTTATGTTTAGCGGAAATTAAATTTATTTATGTCAGCGATGCGACGACGGACGTGGAAGGACGTAGAAGGACATGGACGTGGATGGGCTTCACTCTGAATGACGCTCACTAATCAGCTTAATTGCGCTCGGTTTGACGATTTGACAGGGCAGGCGGTATCCCAAATTCCCAAGTGCCGCAGTCCTGCAACCCGCTGGCCAAGTTGGCCAAGTCCTGAATCCTGCGCGTCCTGCATGGTAGCGCTGCCATGGCAATGGCCGGGAATAAACTTTGCTCACAGCTTAATATTATTTCGCGAATTTCAGCTAAAGAGCAATGTGAAAAGCGGTGTAAAGATAGCATAAGCCTGGATTTTGCTTAACCAAAACTATGTTACAGGTAACCGAGAGTTGTGGAGCTTAAAAAATGGAATGGTACCTTGTTTTAAAGACTAGGCTACCTGTTGGATATGCCAATTAAATATTACTCATTAAGCAAATATTAAATTGCATTTTCCGCGGGTTTGGAGCTCCGCACTTGGGAATCTGGCGACTGAGGTAAACTTTCTGGCCGGGATTATGAGTGGCCGAGTGACTGGTTTGCTACTGCCATTGCTGGTGCTGCTGTTATCCTTGGTGTTATACCGCCGCCCGCCAGGAGTGGGTACTATAATAACAGCTGTCAGCCGGCATGTCCTGGCCTTTGCTTAAGTCCCACCGAACCTCCCCCCAGTCCCCCAACCCCTCCGCCGCCCAGCTGCCTAGATGCCCCGCAAGTCCGCAATTATTTTGCCATAAGAAAATGTCAGTAAAGTTTCGCAAACGCGCACAGTGCTCCAGTGTTCCAGCAGTTTTCTACCCGATTTGCCCAACATTCTCGACTTCCCCCACAGTACTGCCAGCTTGGAGCAGCTGCGTCCTGGCCGCAGCCACAGAGCCGCAAAAGTGCTGCTTAGATGGAGAGAAGGAAAAGTTTGTGCGTGTGAAATTCTGCGGCCGCCAAGACCAACGAGGAGCCATCGAAATGGACGGACGGACCCGGCGACTGCAGCACGGACACTTTTGAGCCGAGTTTGCAGGGGGAGGAGGAGCTGGGCCAAAAGGAAAGTGAAATTAAACTTATATTGTAGCCGGGGATAAAACTTCGGCGGCGGCAAGAGCGCGAACATTAAAACCAATGACAGCAGACCAAACTGCAGCTGGGATCCGCGAAAAGCTGATGAGGAGGGAGGTGGGCGTGGTTGGGATTGGGGTTGGGGCTGGGAAAACTTACACTTCCACTTCCATTTCCACTTTGCCATCCGAAATGTCAGCAAGCTCTCGGAGTTTTACACACTCGTCGACATCGAGCATAGTCTTTTATTAGCCGGCGTTTGCAGGATTCTCAGGATTCGCCGGATTCGCATCCTGACCGACAGCTGGTGAAACTTCTGCTGTTTCTCCCTTTTTAGCCGGGTGTAATTCGCTCGAAATAAGATTTCTGCCACCGCTCGGCGCTCGGCGCTCGCAATTGCAAGCTAATTAAAAATTTGTCATACTAATTAAAAGCGACCCCGGGACTTGGGCTGATTCAGCAGGCAACTTTGTCGTAATTATATACCCCACTAATGCCGGACAGCCATGTACCTGGCTCCTCAGCTGCCGCTGGTGATAACTCATCTAGTCTAATTTTTAGGCACATTTGCATTTTGTCACAATGCATTCTATTTTTTTTGTTATCCCAGTTACCTGCAGTCATTTCTTGGCTGCATTGTTAGCGGAGCTCTGGGCCAAAAAGTGCTGACTAAGCCGCCGGCTAAATGGGACGAGGATATGGGAGCACGTCGAGCATGTGGGGAGCTGCTCGGCGACAGAATTTTAATGAGATATCGCCGGGAAAACGAGTGACAGGCGACAGCAGGGGGCGGTGATGGAGCCACAGCATCTTGATCCTGTTTTCAGCCAACTCAGATCCTTCCATCTCTTTTGGGTTGATTAGTTGGAGGAGGCGGAGTTGCAAGGATTAGCGTTTCACTGCAATTGGTACTAGTAAGCATCACATGCGGCACTTAAATGGTTTTCAAAATGAACATCCCAGAATTGGTTTGATGGGATTACCTTTTGTTATTTTGTTAATTTTGCAAAGCCCAAAGTTGCACACTAAGTACTAAGTAAAAACGAAGTGCCATTTTGTAGTAAGCAAGTGTTTTAATAGAATGACTTTCCCAAAATTTGCACTTTGCTTGCAAGAGCATCCGCACTTCTTGGCCCAGCTAAGCCAGGTAAACCTGAACCTTCAGCCTTCTTTTTCAGCTTTTTTCTTTACCCTGCACATTTACTGGCAGCAATTTCGCTTGTTAATGAAATTTGCATTTTGCTACGTGCGACACACCAAAACAACGCAAAAAAAAAGAAGTAGCAAACTTTCCGGCTTGCTTTTCGGTGATGTGCTATAAATTAGAAAATCAAGCATTTTATGCTAATGCCGACGCCCACACTTGGCCAAAACCAGACAACAACCACCCAACCCACCAACCACCCAACAACAAGAAGAGCAGCAGCAACTTGACAAGTTTTTGCCACTTTGCATTTTAGCCATTTTAACCATTTTCGATTTGCCTCACTTTCTCCGCAACTCCCGGAATTTTTGTGCAACTTCAGCTGGGACCCAACGTTGAAGCAACTATTGAAGCAAATGAAATTACTCATACGCTACGTATTCAATTTTGATAAAAACCAGCAAAACGATTCGCCAAACGCATTGTGAAAGGCAAAGGGAAATCGCTGAAAAGGACCGGGCGGAAGATGGAGAAAACTAAGCTGATTACCGAAAAGGAAAATCAAATGAAAACTCGTCGAAATAAATTTCATTGCTGTCTCAAGTGTGCGGGTGGGAAAAACCGAGTGGGGAAATGGCAGAGATGCCGCCAACGGTGACGCAGATAACCGATGGGGATGCTGGGTGCTGGTGGGTGGTGGGAGGTAGTGGAAATCCACATTGATTTCTTTATTGCACTTTTATTTGATTGTGCTCGCATGAAATTACGCATACGCCATGTTGAGACAAGGCAAACTCTCATCAACGTTATCGGCGGTCGGCATCGGGGCAGAGCAGTGAGTGGAGCTGAACACTTGCCACCGGCAACAACAATCAGGCAACACTTACCAGCGACAGATAGAGACATGCCCGTAAAGATCTGTGCACCGAGAACTTTCTGGGGGGCATACACTCAGCAAAATGCATAGCTAAAGTTGGCAAACCCTCCCTAAATGGGGAAATCCACTGTAGTCTTGTAAATAATGCTTACTATCATTTAGTTTAAAGACCAGGGTATCTTATTTCCGCAGACACAGTTATGTTTTCCTCAAGTGCACGGGCTAAATGTCTAAAACGTAAATGTGTCACGTAAATGGAGCGTAAATTTCAATAAAAATCATTTCAATTCCGTTGAATCCCGAAAAGTGCCCGTAACTGCTTGCTGCACTCCCACGCTCCTTTTTACTACGACTCCTCCCCGGAACCGTAAAACGCCCCGCCCACCTTCACTATCAATTACCACGTAGCCGTATAAAGTGGCTCGGGGGCGCAGAGTACAACACAAATGAACAAAAAAGCAAAAAAAAATTGTAAGCATTATGTCCTTCCGCTCAGGGAAAATTGAATTTTCTCGCTACTGGTTTTCATGTGCCACTCACCTGGCCTTGCGGTGCAGCATCTCGGCCAGCGTGGGATTGTCCCTGCTCACATCCGGCGCATTGTCCACAATCACATGCGAGTACTCATCGCTGAGCAGGTGCTTCTGCAGATCCGCATACCGATCGTGTGGCGTTGGCTTCCGCGTCGACGTGGTCCGTGCTGTGCCGGCTGCAGCTGCTCCGCCCGAAGCTCCGGCCGCCGCATCCTGGCCACTGGTCGCCGCGCCACTCTGGCTCGCCCCCGCCTGTGTGGACGCCTCCTTGGAGCCCGAGGAGTTGCTGGAAGAGATATGAGCATTAAGATGAAACCGAGAGTACCACTGTTAGAAAGGAGCTGCATGAAAGTGAGTTAAATGTACAAGAAAAACCAAGGCAAAAAAAAGAGGGGGAAAAATTGCCATAATTAGCGGAGACCCCAGAAGCCGGGTGCTCTTGACAATGGTGCGGGTGGCTCTCGTTGCTAATTGCAACTGCCAAGTGGCCCACTGCCTTTTAGTGGCAGCCATCGAGCTACACTGAACTGAAGCAGCCTAGACAGCTAAGTGCCCCCTGGCCAGGCTCCCCAAGACACGCACTTGCTGCAGGTAAGCAGGTAAGCTGCAAACTTTGTCAGCCAGG
Organism: Drosophila teissieri; assembly: GCF_016746235.2. Taxonomy (NCBI): domain Eukaryota; kingdom Metazoa; phylum Arthropoda; class Insecta; order Diptera; family Drosophilidae; genus Drosophila; species Drosophila teissieri. The sequence continues at coordinate 24,521,958 of NC_053032.1, read as the reverse complement.
ATTTTAGTTGCGTTTACCTAAGACGCAACACACCCACATCCACACACCTACACCCACAAGCTTAGACACACATGGGACTCTTCACTCGACTGCAATAAACTGAAATTGCAGGCACTTCAAGGGGGCCAAACCACAAGCCATACAAGTTGGAACAGTGGCGACACCTAGGGGACATGCCTCTAATATCAGGTAAATACTGCACACTTTGGCGCACATTATTTGCACAAGTTTCTTGAGACAATCTGAACATAAAAAAGAGTGGAGACAAATTTCTCAACAATTTATAAGTTTGCTCTCTGTATTAGACAACTCTCAACTTTAGTCTATCTATATGACAGAGATTTGTATTCACATCCATTTGTATGCTCATATTTCTCTCAAAGTTTGCGCAGTATTTCGCCAGCCTAGCCCACTGTCCTGGTGCTGGTAATCAGCAGCCGTTTAGACAGCGCCTGCTTCAGACAAAAAGAGTGCTTGAAAAATGAATTAAAGTTTTTGAATTTGTTGCATCCATTTTGCCATTTTGCCATTTTGCTAGCCTTGACTCTTAACAGCTCTCGGCGAAATGCTTGGCATCTAACCTGGCTTGGCCGGATGCTCCGTTTCCGGCCCAGTTTCCGCCTCCACCTCGTTAGCATATGTATGTACGATGGATGTGGAGGTGGATGTGGATGTCCCGGGAAACCGAGAATTATGCACCAGTTGTGTGACCATTAAGCCAAATGACAGCACTCGTGTGCACAGGCTGAGCGGAGTGCACATCATTAGGCCAGCATCTCGAAATTTGTGTTTTTCTCGTAAATTGTCGTTTTGCTCAAAAATTCTCTCATATATATATATATTTTTTTTAATTGTATCCCAAGTTTTTGGGCCGAAAGTCCTCTGTCTGTCGGCGCCTTGTCTTATCCGTCAAGCAGACAGGTGTGTTGCACACACACACACAGACATACACACATGTGTGTGCCGGGTGAGAATGCAAAACTTTTTCAATTAACAGTTGCCAGAGAATGTCTGGGCCAAGACAGCAGATAGGCCAGCGCAACAGCCAACAGCCGAGAAGCTGTCAACATTTGCCATTTTCCCCCAGCTCGCATGAGACAATATCTGGGCGGGTGACAAAGAGGCTTTTTCCACGGCTCCGGGGGCTTATTAAGAATTTTCCGACGCAATGAGCCTGGGCGGATTTCGCGCGTTTTCGCGCATTTTATTGGCAGCCGCATAATGCCACTTTATGTGCTAATAAGTATTTAAGTCTCCCCTTGTGCAGCCACTTGCAGGAAGGGTCCTCCATACTCGTATTTATGCGGCTCGTTCAAAATTGTTTCCGTCATAAAGGATATACATGTACGCATATGTATAGGAGGCAGTAGTGTTAACCCTCTTTTGTTTTCGACTGCACTGATCGATGGATGTGGCGTGCACTTAATTACACTTTGGCGAAGGCGAAACTTTGCTCATTAAAGTGGTGCCACGTGGTGCGCGTAACACTGGCCACATAAGCCGGCCATGTGCTGCGGTTAATTAACCAGTCAACTGCAACTGTAATGGCAATAGACGGCCGTGCAACAAATGCAGGGCGACAACGCGCCGCCAGCCACAGGATCATAGGTGATAGGTGATAGGTAAAAGTTTATGCAAGTCGAAAGCTGTGACACTGCCAGGGGTTAATGGATGGATTTAAGGGAGTCCTAATTGGATTTGGGTGCGGCATTTCCGGCTGCCGTCCATGGAAAATGCAATCTTGTCAAGTTCATGGGTGGCTATTGCTTGTTACGTTCAAATTGTTCCGAGTTCCTAATAATTATGTAAATTAATTACCTAGTAATTACCTAGCTATAGATTATATTGCTTCTTACGTTTAAATTGTTCTCAGTTCCTAATTATGTTAAATCGAATTATGCTAGAATCCATTTAAGTTTACCAAACCTTGCACAAAGTTAGTAGCTTAAGTTAGTGTGAATCTTGATAATTTTTATTTGATTTAATGCAATTAAAAAAGTATTTAAACACGAGGATTAAAATCTCTGTCGGCAACAGCAACTTTAATTAAAAGGGTTAAGAAATTGCCGACGATAAAAAGAAAAAACACGGAAAATAGAATAAAGATTGATAACAGTCCGAAAAAATGAGAATCATCACTGAAAATGAATTTTTCGCACTGCTCCGTGGACGGCGAACAGCATTTGCAGCATTGCCAAGTTGCTGCCTCAGTTTTCAGTTTTTAATGAAATAATTAAAAAATTATAAGGCTGGCGGGGGAGGTGAGGAGACAAGACAGGAAATCAGGAAGCGGAGCGCCTTCCAACGAGTTCCACGCTCTTTTCGGGGCGTCTGAAGAAGACGATGGAGAAGATGGAGATGGGGCAAACATTTGATGCTTAAATAGAATTTATTACGCTTCACAGCCGCGTTGCACGACTCAGTGCATGGAGGCATCATAATTTTGCATTTGCCCCGGCGCATAAGTAGATAGCAGGGCGGAGCTTGGAGCTCCGGCTTTCTGGCCGCCCCGATGCTCCCGATCTTTTGGGGCAGAGGTGGTATCCCTCGGAAGCGGCGAACGCTTTCCGAAGGCATTCATTTTACGGGCTGGTGGCAGGCGGCTTATGAATTAATTAAATATTTACTGGCTAAACATTGGCGTTTTATGTTGCCGGCGCGGGAAGCGGTAGCGGCTGCAGGAGCAGGAGTTCCCAGCTTGAGAGCTCGAAACGAAACCGAACTAGCGAACGGGATGGCGATGCGAACCGGAGTCGTTTACTGCACCTGGGAGGAAGTGGAAGTGGATGTCCTGGGACTTGAGACCTGGGACCTGGAACCTGGGAAGGATGGTCTTAACAGTTTCCCTTGCGCCTTGCTGCGTCATTTTGATGTTTTATTACTCGACTTCCGCCAGCCGCAGCAAAATGGCGGCGGACCCTTAAAGTCCACCCACTTTCAACCCACTCTCAGCCCACCTTCCACCCACTTTCACCCACCGCACGCAACGCAAAAAGTGGCCAACATGAAAAAAAATGAAGTGTTCAAAGGTAAAGCGACTCGGCCCCATTCGTCTGTATATATTCTCCATGGCAAAGGCATTAACATGGCGCTCCCGTGCTGGTTCCGCTTTCTTGTATTCCTTGTACTCCTTGTACTCCATGTACTCCATGTACTATAGTTCCCAAGAAGAAGAAGAAGAAGTTGGGCCCTGCCTCGGGTTTATGTTTTGTAGCAAATTACGTTTTAATGCCGGGGCCAACCAAGTTTTATTGCAACTTTTGTTGCATTTCAGCTAAATTGAATTATGTACCCTGCCGTGTTCAGTCGCCCCAAGGGAGTGGGAACCTGCGGGTTGTTTGCCGGAGTCAATGGCCCGACCCCGTTTTGCGATTTGTGCATAATTTTTAATCCCCCGGAATGGCCATTGCCTTGGTCAGTCCTGGGAGTACTAAGAATACTAAGTTTCAACACGCTGCTTTTTGCTACCTGGGCGTTTGAAATCAAGAAGACGGAGGAAATGTATCGCAACAGTGGTAAATGGTTTAACTGCGTTTATGGACAATTTATTGAATTGCTCATTAACTTGTAACCTTTCACTTAGCGAATACCAAACTTCGAGTAATGTGCAAAGAACAGATCACTACTATAGCTGCCAGGTTTCAAGCCAAACTCTGACAGCTGAGTCCATCTACCTTGTGCATGCACTAATGCCTCATTAATCCAATGAGGGTCAGTTTTCATTACGATACTCGCCGGGAATCATTACAACATCCTAGCTTGCCATCCATCCAAACCCACATTCCAAGCCCAAGCGAACTCGCAAGGTATCCGCTGATTAATGACGGAACTGGGGCAATAGATGAGTCAGATTTCGTGTATACTCGTGCAACGGAACGGACAGTGGGAATGCGAACTTACCTCTTCTGCAGGAATTTGCGCTTGAACTCGTGCAGCATTCCACCGCCACCGCCGCCGCCGGTGGCATCGTAGTCGTTGCCCAGCCGGATCTTCTGGTGCTGCTGCTGCTGAAGGAGGTGGCGATTGGCCACCCCAAAGTCCATCTGCACATCGACGATGAGCAGGAGGGTGAGCAGGACGAGGGTGGCGCCCAGACTGATGACCAGTCGCTCCTTTAATTTCATAGTACGCAGGACGGCCATGATGGGATTGGTGGTGTTGCAACTCTTGTTGCTTGCAACAGAAATCGCTCTTTGCTGGCCAAGTTGCGCCGCCGGTGCGGCAGTCTGCTGGTGCTTCCTATTGATCGAACCAAAGCTGCGCAATCTGGTCAGCCAGCCAAGATTGCGTCCGTTGATCTCGGCCGGAGTTGAGCTATCGTTGGAGGTTTGCTTTGGAGGTTGTGCCTCTGGAGTTGGTGGTTCTTGTGTGGTGGTGCGACTGGTGCGCACAATGCGACGCCGGATCACAACGCGACGTCGTGGCGCTGCCTCCTCTTCCTCCGGTTCCGAGTCTGGGTATAGCACTCGATCCGGCGGCAGTTCCGCCTGCTCCGCTGAGTGCTCGGCTTCAACTGGAGCTCTCCCGCCAACGGGCCCTTCGAGGTTTCCCCTCCGCCAATTGGCTACGCCTATTGGTTCAGCTGATAACTGGCCGTTAAAGGGGCTATCATAAACGTCGATATCAGTACTCGACTGTTGTTGCTGCTGCTGCTGTTGCTGCTGCTGCTGATGCGACTCTTGCTGCAACTGCAACTGCTGGCGATATCGAAAGCGCTGCAGGCGCTGTGCCAGCGGCGTCGATTGAGTTGCCGCTGCGACCGCCGGTCGATAGCTGCAAAAAAAAAAGCGGGAAATTTCATTAAAAACCAATGCGAATTCAAGGGTGCCGGTTGCTGCGATGTGTAGTGCTCGTGATAGGCAATCAAAATTCTATTATGTTTTCATGACTTGAAGGGTCTAACACGAATAAAAGAAATTCCAGCAAATCCCATCCACCAACTGAAGTGAAGCAAAGGAGAAAGGTTTTATTTTGGGACCAACTTTTTATGAAAAATAGGCATATAAATAAATGCTTAAATATGCATTTGAAATATATATATTACAAAGGACAGTAGTAAAAATACAATTCCATATATGTAAAGATTGTAAAATATTTATTAGCTAATAAACAAAAATTTATTAGATATAAATGTCAAGAGGATTTAAAGGAAATTTTTAAAGTTTCAACCATGTTCTAAAAAGCAGCAAGTGTGCTAAATCTAGAAACAAAACATAAAAACTTCATCAAAATCTGAATAATGACGCTAAATAAAACATCAATTATCAACGAATAATATTTTATTTTCGCTCTGCCAATTTGCAATGATATCACGAATTGATTTTTCATTAAAAGCATTTATTTTCGCAATTTCCATGCGTAAATTTGCACTTTTCAAGGTCCCCGGTGTGTTGTGATATTGTTTATTTATGTGATAAGCTCGTTATTTATTTTTCAATTGGCAAATTCATAACACCCGCTCCACACATCAGACTCGTGGACTATCCCTAAACCATATCGTGTTTCAAAAATATGATCCTTGGCCATTTTGCAGTTCGTATTTTGTGTCTGGTTATTCATAAAGCGGCGTCACGGCATCCGCCATGTTGACTGCCACCGGAAATGCGACAGCAGCCATTTTTTCGCCCGTTTTTTGTTTTGTGCGCCGGCCACCGTTATCGCTGCTCTTGCGTGTTGTTGGTATTGCCAGTGCCAGTGCCTTTCGCCGGTGCCATCAAGTTTGCTTGTTGTAGTGCCATTTTATTGTCTCCACTTTTATTGTTCATGTTTTTTGCTGGCCCACGTAGCATGAAGCATATTCTGCAGGCAACCAGCTCGTGGCGCTGGTTCCAGTCGGAATTTGAATTGTAACTACAACAGGAAGAGCTGGTCGGTGCCAGGATCTGGTTGTTCTGGAATAGGACCTGCAAAGTGGCCGTTGTCTCTTTGGCCATCGGGTGATGGGTGGTGTTTTGGTGGGTGGTAAGCTAACGAAGCTTGTTGCTGCATGGTTTTCTGCCCACATGCAAAGTCAACACGGCCCTGGTCGCTCGACAACCGAATATTGTGGGCAAAATGTTGAATTGCCCGGGGCAACAAATGCCGTAACTGCATTAAATGTGACCAAAATATTTCAGCCCCCCATATCCACTCGAAAAAAGAGGGCTTAGGTAGCAAGTAAACTGAGAAATTGACAGGGTAAACCAAACTTTCTGTTGCTTATAAAAGTGAATCTTAAATCACAAAATTAGACTGCAGCAACAACTTTGATTTTCGACAAGTGTAAGCTCATTGCCGATAGCCAAGTATTGGTTACATTTGGTTTAATGCGAGCTTCAATATTTTCTTAAGTGCATTGCCGTATGGGCTGGAAATTGAATGCGAAACCCTTTGATTGACAGGCCTACCGATTTGTTGCTGACGTAACTCGGCTCACAAATTAAACGTCAAAATCGTTGGCAAAAATGCTGATTACAAGCAGTGCTGTGATACGAATAAAATGACAGAGGCGGCACTAAATTGGCAAACAAAGGGCGGCCGAAAATGTCTGCAAAAGGAGCAGCAGCAGGATCGCTATGCCATGTCAATCAAATCACATATCATGCCAATTTTCTATGCAGGTTCTCGCCCCAGTGCTCGGCACTGCACTGCAGGATGAGATCCTGGCAATTGCTCATATCCATGACGAGATGATTTGACAGTCGCAGCGAGGGCGTGGCCAAGGGGTTATCACCAGACGAGGGGTCATGGATTGGTGGGTTTAGGTATGGTACATGAAGTACGTGTACAAGGAGCTCGGCTGAAGAGACTTGGCCCGGCGCAACACAATGGCACATCACATCTCTCGCCGTCAGCAGCGCGTTGGCAACATCAATGGGCAGTCAAATGCAAAGCACATACGTAATCCCAGCCAGAGTGGGTGGGCTGGAGGAAGGCTGATGGGCTGGAGAGGCGTCATCCACACGAGTTTGCCCTATCAGCCAGCCGGTGAGGGCGATAAGCACTGTGGCAGTGACATGGCGAGTGCGAGTGTGAGTGCGAGGAGGGCGAAGCGAACGCAGTTAACAGCAATTGCTGTCGTCGCATTTTGTTGTCGCTTGATAAAACTGCTGCGTTGCATTAAATTAAACTCATGCGGTGTATTTAAATGCCGCATCGTCGAGGGTCGAGGCTCCGGAGTCAACTAAGAGTCGAGTAAAAATAGCAACGGCAACAGCAACAGCAAAAGCAACACCAATCGTTTTAATGCAATTGCTGACAGCAGCAACAACATCGCCAGTGAGTGACAGCAATTTCCTTTCCAATTTGCGCTTTGTTTTTATTAATCAGACATATAGCCAGCGCAAGAAAAAAAAAATACAATAAAAATGCAAAAAATTGTAAAGAAAGCGAAATGAGGCGAGATGTACTGCAAATGAGCTGGCGGGGCAATGAAGTGCAAAACAATTTAGAGCACCATATCGCAATGAGTTGAGTGAGGGATACGTTAATACTCCGCCATATTAATCATTCCACTTCAAAGGAGGGGCTCATAAGAAACTATCGTGGGAAGTGTTTGTGACCTTCTTAACCCTATAAACTTTTCCAGTATGAAGTCACATATTGTGTACAAAACAAAACACTACGCTAACCGACCACTAAATCAATTTGAAGCCAAATTGGAGCACTCTGAATTGAACTGAGTTATCGCAATGCCATAAATCAAACTCCCTTTCAATCAAACTTGACAAATGCCTTTCCGCTACCTTTCTCCAGCTCAATTAGCCTTCGCCGGTCAACGAACTGCACTCCGTGGACTCTCGCTCCGCACTTGATATTATATAGTAGTTGTGGCGCACTTGAATCGCAGCTGCTAGACCCTCACATTATCCAGTTTTTTTCCCCTTTTTTTTTGCCCCCCTTCCCCGATTTGCTCTGCATGATTGCACTGCAGTGGAGGGGATACCCTTGTAATTTTGTTGTTAACAAATGCAATGCGTAACCCGCTTGAAACTCAGCTCGATTCGAATCAAATCAGCGATTGTGCAACAGCTTGAAGTGACACGCTCAGTGCATCCACATCCACATCCACATCGACATCCACATCTATATCTAAATCCACCCAGTTGCCCCGCGTGACCTGGCCACGCATCGCTGGCAGTCGAGAATTCCACTGGCCGGGATACGAATCCGATTCCGATGGCGATGGCAGTGTCGATGCCACAAAAGACCCGACTTATTGATCGATTTGTTGCCACACTATTTGAGCGGTTTGCACTTGAGCTGCTTACAACTATGGTACTGTTGCCATTACGACGAAGCCGCCACCTTATCGACCCAATCGAACGGGCAATCAATCGCGATGCCATTCGATATGCAAATGTTGGCCAAACTGTTGCAGCCATCGTGTTGCCAATTCGGTCGAGTCGAGTTCAGTCTCATCCGAGGGTGTCAAGGTTAGTTTGGCTTACACGTTTGGCTCATTTACATGGCTCCCTTCTCTCTCCATTGAAGCATCCGCTAAACTTCAGCAAATTGCGGCGGGTGCAAGGGTTTGGAAAATGGTAAATGGAAAATAGAAAATAGAAAAGCTAAACGCAGTTTGGGTTAGTTGCCTTGCTGGCTATTCCTTCGCCACTCTCTGTTCTCTATCTCTGTGCCCTGCGCTTTTGGCCCTTTGTCAATTTACCTTTGGCTGTGCAAACTTTCGCGCTGCTCCGTCTGAAAGTCCAAATCCCACTGGTCGTCTCGGGGAAATCCTCCTTCTTGCAGCAGGTGATTCAATGGCAGCGATTTCTCAGCAGATTTGCCCCAGGTCATTTCATTACCAAAGTCAACAGAAGTGTCCTGCTCCTGCTGCTCCTGCTGCCACTGCTGCTCCTGCTGCAGCTTCTCGTGGCTGTTAATAAAATTTTCCAGCTGGCTCGTCGACTTCCAGTTCTTGTGCTCCGTTGGAGTCCGGCTCATTGCCAATTCAAATGCACTCTGATGGCAGCCATTGTGCGATGTCCGGGGAATTACCAATGCCGATGTCGTTGTGGAAGCCGGTGCATAGGGACTTGAGCCCAGCTCGTTATGGTCCTGGCCATTGTATTGTCTCACTGCCGATTGATTCGCAGTCATTGGCAATTGATTTATGCCCAGAGCGTAATCATCGTAGCTATTGCTGGAGCTGGGCAGGCCCATCTGGCTGCCCATCTTGCTACCCACTCGGCTACCCAATCCCAATCCCAATCCCAATCCCATACCGATACCATTGCCAATCGCATCATCCTGGCTGCTGGCTCTGTGGAGCGAGAAGCTGCTCTGGCTGCGGCTCCTTTGACGGGATTCCTTCTTTTTGGCCAACTCGGCCGGCGAGGGGGCGAAGAGGTTCCGGATGCTGGCATTCCGTTGCCTTAAGTCCACTTCGCTGCCGCCTGACTTAACCTGGTTTTGATGGAGAGACGCGTAATTGTAAATGGAAAGCTCTTGCCCAATTTCGGGTTCATGCTCAAGCAAAAGGGGGGCAATCTTTCGGGGTTAGTAGAATCGAACAGCGGGGTGTAACGGCAGAACAATTGTTATCTTACGGATAGTGCCAAACCAACAATAATTTAAGCCATCAACGGGGAACACAACTCAACTGAACTCAACTCAACGCAATTCAACTCAATGGAACTCAAGTAAAAACCAAACTGGAAGGAACAACTCCACGGACAGAGAGGACAATGCTCGGTCAATTCGGCGCCCTTTCATAATCGGATGAAAACATTTGTGGAGTGCTACTTACACTCGTCCTCGAGGCAAGTGACATTGAATGAGGCGGACTCGAGGAGGCCAACTAGGAGACTTTTCCTCCTCCAGCCGACGGGGTCATCAAGTGGATGTGGCACACAGCTCCCAGCAGCGTTTGCACTTGCCGATTTTTCCTCGCTTTTCCTTGTGGCGAGTGTATCTCAAGGCTGCATGAATCTATTCGGTGAAGTGGATGGGTGTCTGTGTGGAAAGTGCAGGAAAAACCCAACGTGGCCAAAGTGAGAGATAGAGAGAGAGAGGAAACATCAAAATTTCAAAATCGTTAGACAGATTAGCATAAGCGGATAATTCCGGAAAAACACAGCAATGGCAACGACAACAACAGAAGCAAAGAGCCAGAAAAAATCGCTTTGGTATCCAAAGAGAAACGGACAGCATGTGTGAAGCGTTTAAGTGCTGATGTCGGTCTATGCCGATGCCAGCGGGGCAGGGTCATGGGGAGGGGGAGGTGGGGTGCAGCTGTGGGTTTAGGAAAATTCTGGGCGGTGGGAAAACTAAGGCCAAAAACGAAAGCTCTCCTCCGGCACTTCTTCCAGCTCAGTGAAGACTGCAGCACACAAACAAACAAAAAAGAAAAAAATGGAAAAAAAATCAAAAGGAAAATCCGGCAATATCTTGAAGCACAGATATTTCGTGTTTACCAAATACCAACAGCAGTCACAAATGGAAATGCGTGGAAATATAGCTTTCAAACAATTTTCGACTATGTTGGCTGCATATTTTCCTATTTACGCTCGGCAAAAGACAAACAGGGCGGATCAGCAATGTCACCGAATGTAGATCCTGGAAAATGTGCTCGCGTTTGTGTGCCAAATAAATAATAAACAGGAGCAGCTATATATTTTTACCCGCCGCAAATATTTGCCATACTTTACTTTATGCGTAAAGCGATTTCTTAGAAAGTATGCTTCGCTTTTGATTTCGTATTTAAATTAAAGCTCTTTCGCAGCCATACTGAAATGTGTGTGTTTTAAAAAGCAGTTTTAATCAACTCTTATCCTTTTTTGTCCTGCTGCATTTGATGGCCATATGTGGCATTGCACGAGCAGATTTAATGATGAATGCTAGCAAAAATGCATTTTAGATTCTGTGCCCTGCTGTCCGCAGGGAGTTTTCCAGCCCTGGGAAAAAACGATTTTCCCCAGCTTGCTTTCCCGCATCGTGTCTCTTTTTACTCGCTCCTTGGCATTGACATTTTTCAGCTGTAAGACAGGAATACTTTCCATTTTTTCTCCTTGCAGCTCTTGGATGTGTGTGTGTGTGTGTGTGTGGTTTTTCAGCCAAAATAATCAAACGTGGTTTGGGACTCACACACACACACAGCCACACACCCACAGGATGCATGGCGAAAGGAGAAGATTCCTATCCGATGCAGCGTTACATCTGTTTTGTTTGTCCTGAGAGGGAAAAGATGGGAAAAGGACGAGAGCTGCGGAGTGAGGAGTGAGGGAAGCCCACAAAAAATTGCATGTCAAGTGAAATTACTTGTTTGCCAAAGAGAAACGGGTTACGAATAGGGAAGGGATGCGAAGGATACGGCTTGGAATGACAACTGCAGCTCACGTATACTCACGCACTTGCACACACAACAACACTCTGGCACACGCACACCGAAACACACACACTCACACTACACATGTGTGCAACAACTATACCCGGTGAGTCCTGCAAGTCCTGAGAGTCCTGCCTGAGACTTTGATATATACGCAGGCGACACTTCGATCTGCCGGAATATGCGGCTAAGCACGATAAATTGAGATGAATGTCTGGCATGCAGCTAAGTCTCTACAGCTATCTGTCTATATATCTATCTATCTATCTATCTATCTATCTATCTATTCGTCTATATATCCGTCCGGGCAGCTGAATGCGAGTCATCTTATGCTCTCCGCACTTGACACATTCCGGGTAAAGTGCATTTGCCTGTTGGCTGTCTATCTTTCTCTCGCTTCTGGCCAAATGATTTTTTGAATACCTCTTGTCCGCAGATAACAAGGGTATTTCAGCATTTCCATTATAATTTTATAGAATGGATTATATTTTTAATTACATAATAAGCCTATATAGCTAAAGAAAGCATATTCTCTATTCTTTTTAAGCGAATAAAATGCAAAAAGATATATTTCTTAAGGAAACTCTTTATAGAGTCAGTTAAACAACAATGTTCCTTTTGTTGAAATGGCCAAAAAATGCATCAGCTTACAGGGTATATGCGGTCTTAATAGGTTTTCATTTCGGCTTTAACGGACTGACGTCTAGACGCATCGCTCCGCAAGCGAGGGAGGCGGCTATAAATATTCGAATATGTATTCCACTACATATGGGCCATAAAAATGCACTCCCGACAATTTTAACTTTTATTTCCCCTCGCAATCCAGTTGAGAACTCGTCTTCGACTCTCGCCGTCGAGCCATTAAAATGCGACACGCATTTGGGCCTTCTGTATGGCAGTAGTGCATTGCATTGCGTCGGATTGCATTGCATTGCATAATTTAAGGCGTGCGGGAGTGAGCCGGAAAGTTGGCATAAAATATTCATTTAAAATGCAGCACGCAACACTTTGGTATGACGCATTGCTATTGCAATTGCCACCCACCCACCCGCCAGGCCGCCAATCCAGCAATTCACCAATCCTGCAATCCAACAAACCACCAACCCGCCACCTACCGCCCACGTATTTAATTGCGGGCGTTGCAAATGCAAATGTCACAGAGCTGGCGACATTTGCATGCCGATGACAGGGCTCCACTGGACACATCCACTCTGCTGGCCATTCCACTGGTGGCCATCCCGTGGAGAGAGCAAATCCTAATCTCACACAGCTATCTGCTGGTAGGGCAAAGTGACAAAGTGATAAAATGACTGCTTGAATGCTTGACTGACTGACTGACGGACAGAGCTGACACGTGCCCGTGTGTTTGAGAGGCGTAACAATTCCAACTGGCAAACAATGAACTAATAACAAGAACTTACCCAATTCAAACGGCCCGCCGGTGGAGATGGAGGTGAAGGTGGAGGAGTCCTGGCACATTCATCAACTGTAAATTAAGGAAGAAGCATACTGATTAGCATTCGGAATGGATAAACGAGCATTTATAATGGCCCCCAACATCAAATAGCAGATGAAAATAGAATCGAATCACTTTGCATAATCAATGCTCGAGAGCGGTAAATGAAATGTTAACCGAAGACAACCGAAGACAACAAGCCATTAGGCTTGAATTCGATTGAAAGACAACAGCAGTGAGCAGTGGAGCGAATTTCAATTAAATGCCCTTACTCAATATGTGAAATCAACGTCCTTGTGGATCATTAGTTTTGGGGCAGGTTTGCAGCAGTTTGTATTGATTGCATTGATTGTATCATCTGATGCCATGACGTGGCATGCCCCAAAGGCCCCACAGATAATGCACAACGGTTGTAGGCGAAACAAAAGCGTTTTGTGGAGCAGATGGATGCGATACGATGACGTTGCATCTGACGGCACAATAATAAGCCACACACATTAACACACAACGCGCTTTTAAGAGGAAAACCAAGTAAACGATGCCAGTCCTCGCAGACATCGATTGTAATTCGATCCATTAAAATTATACGCAATTATCCAATTCACTCGACTGTTGCATCGTCGCTGTCATGATTGCCTTGGCTGGCATCCCCAGCATTACGTGTATTTTTCATTGCTACACTCAAGATGACTACATCATTCTCAAGGAAACATTTTAAAAAGCAAAGAAGGAGAAAATAAATTGAATTCCAAACCAACTTTGAACTTTGACCTAGAAAAAACATGTGTCCCTTTTTACTATATTTAAATCAGCTTCTAGTATGTATTTTTAAACTATTTTTCGAGTGCATGAACTCTCAGCGAAAAGATGACGGCTCAGAGGGCTAGGCTATCCAGTCAGCCATTTAGTTGGCCAGGCCGAAAGCGAAACCGAGACCGAAACTCACGTTTTCCAGAGATTATGAGGCCCAGGCCGCAGTCTCTCGAGAGCCGCACGTTTTGCAATGGGAAAACTCAGGCTCGGCGGCGGGGTAGGAAAAGCTAGGAAAAACAACAAGCGAAAAGGGAAATTTTCACGGTGCTCACGTAATTGAATTGCAGTCGGCCAAATTGGCATTTATTATAATAAAAGCAAATATGCAATTTCGCTTTTCACTGGCTATTTCACTGGGAAATAAATAAACGCCGGCTAAGCAAAACAGACCGCCCAAAGAGATTTCAAAGGCTTTGGGACACAAATAAGTGAGACGAATAGGAAACTTATTAAATAATAGAGGACTCCCCCCCTCTCCACGAGTGGCCACTGAGCCCAGTGAGCTCAAAAGAAAACTCTCGAGTTCTCAAGTCTTTAATGCCATCAACTAAATTGCAAATCGCATTCAGTACATCCCCGACTGACCCACATTTCTGGTTTATTTATACTCATTTATTCTATTCAGCTGGACTTGCCCACAAATCAACCGCAAAGAAATTCAATTTAAATAAATTATTTTACAATATCAAACCGCAGTAGGAAAAGTTGTAAAATGCATAAAAAAATAAAACCCAAACCATCAGGTGAATATAAAGGTAAAAGCGTGGCGAGGACAAAGCTGCGAGTGCATTGGAAATGAGCAAATTAATAGTATAAATATTTTAAAACTCACACTGAACTGCAAACGCCAAAAACGCTGCATAAGCCGCATCTTTATGCGAAATAATTAATTCACGTATTAATATTAGTGCGCTGTTATATGCAGTTATATGCAGTTATAAATGCATTGCTGGCTAGTGTTTGAATTTAATTTCATTATGGGGCAGTGACTCGCTTAATCGAATTTGCATTGGCCGCGTCGCTTTGGCTTATACGCGTATTGTTGAATTATAATTCTAAGCGATAATATCAAAATTAAACTTCATCTACTTTTCTAGTTTTTCCACTCTAGTCGTTGCTCTATCTAATTTTCTAGCCAAATTTCTGGCATTCAATTTGTAATTTTCTAATTATGTGGTGGAGCATTTGGGTGTATTGAAAGCAATTACGCTGGATAATTGCACATTCCTGTGTATTTGCGAATGGCAGACAACGTGGTCCTGCTCTTCCCACTAAGTACGCTTCCTGCGCTTCGCCAGCATCTCAGACGCGCTTCTGCATACCCTGTAAATGAGTTACCTTAAGGCCATTTACATCATTCGGCTGTAAGCTTACATCATTTGGATGTAACGTGTGCAGAAAGAAAATGAATGGCCGTAACATTTGATTTAGAATCCTTTAAATATTTATTTCCAATTATTTTTAAGACTTTTTAAAGCGTATTTTTTATGCGTCTAACTCGAAACTAAGCTCGCTGGCTTGTTTAATGACAACGTCGCCGGTTCCGAGTGCAGATCGGGAGTTGTAGTCAAAATGGGGGGCTATGGAGCCATGGAGCCAAGTGGCTTGGAGCTGGGAGCTTGAAGCTGGGGGCTTGGGGCTGGGTCTGTTGATGGGGCTTCAATGGAAGCGTTTACGTCAAGCTGCAAATCAGTTTTGCACTGCGCCAAACAATTTCCGCATTTAATTACATTGATTATGCAGCCAAGGAGCAAATCTGGCTGTCACTCAGCCGTCTCTCTTGTTTCAGCTCTTGTTTTTTTTTTTGTTTCTTGTCCAGAAACTTTCGCTGCAACATTGAACTTGATTTTGCAACAAATTGAAGACTCAGCAGACGCTGCTGGTATGGATGGAGTGACGCAAATGGAGGAGGAATTTGCCCAACAAGCGTATCATTGTTGTTGAATGCTTTTTGCGGTGACAACACTCAACACTTTCATGCTCTGTCAGTGCAAAAGGCAGCAAAAAAAAAACCATGTGGCTGTCAACACTTTGCGGCTTGTTGCAAATCGTTATAATGCAGCAAACAATGCGATTCGCGATGTACAACGAAAGGGAAAAAGAGAAATATTAAACAAAATCCATTAACTCATAATTTTCTGCTATGTTGAACACAATCCAGAACCCGCGCTCAGTCCAAAGTGTTCAGTTTGTTGTCGTTAAGCCAACATACTCGCGTACTCCCCCACAAACAAAAAACCCAATTGCGCGCAATTTTACGGCAGAGCGCATTTCGCCACCCACCGAACCGCCCAGCCACCCACTCAGCCACCCAACCAACCACCCAGCACCACCCACTCGGGCTGCCGCTATGAAGAGGCACGTATGCGTGAAATATTGTGCAAACAAGCTCTGCTACAATAGTTACACCAGCAACAGCTCGCTGCACTAAGAAAAAATATGGCATGGAAATTATCAAAATAATTTCCTTTTCGTGAAGTTGTTTTCTATATATGTATATAGATACTGCAGCAAAAAGTATACAATTATAGCTAAAACTTCAAAAATAGTTTTGGAATTTTTGTAGAATTTGTAACTTATTTTGGACAAACATGAACACGAAACTTTAAACTAATATGTATTAAAAAAGTTGTATATTTGGGGATCAATTTCTGCAACAGCTAAGTGCATTGCAATTGCAAACAGAAGAGAAAAGAAATAGTTTGCTTTAAAGACGGAACTCGTTTGTAACCGAAAAATAAAATTCACACGATGAAGTCGCAGTTGATTATGGGAAACACTCAAAACGAGTTTGATTGTTGTCGTCTGTTTGTTTTTTTGTTTGTTTGTTTGTTGCCTGCCATTGTTGTTGTTATGGCTGTTGTTATTGTTGCCATTGTTGCGGCGGTAATTCACGTGTTGCATGTGACAGGCTTTGTTTCTACTATAACATACAGCCATGTTATAATCAAAGTGTATCCATAAACCAAAGCAGTGTGTATGGTATGGGCAATAAATCACTTACTGGCAATATCTAATTGAATCTAATCGATCATAGAGGGGCCCAGAAAAATGGGCTTAACCCGAGAGCAATTTGGCATGATTAAAGTCGGGAATGTATGGTTAATAGAAATGGGAATTATATGGCATCAAATAGCTGGCATTCCGGGAAAACACTTCTGATTGCTATCACTAATAGGTGGGTAATTTAATCACCAAGCTATTAGCTAAAGAATTCATTTGCACTAAATAAGAGAACGCTGCAATATTAAATTACCAATCCAAGCTGAACTAACTTCATAACTTTAAAGCATATGCTATAAATTTGCATAAAAACTCCCACTTAATTTACACCTTGCGTTTTTGATTCCAAGGGTGCTCACACATCAAATTTGGTTTGGCTAACATTTTGTCTGCAGCTTTATGAGCTGTAAATTGGTTGAATTATAAGCAATTATATATAAATGCCATTGGCAGCTCAGCTCACACGATTCGCGGCATCGTGCAACGCATTTTGCCAGACAATTTCATTAACAGCAATTGCCGCCGCCGGCTTTTCCATGTGTATGAGTGTGAGTGTGTTGGGTGTGTGAGTGTGTGGATAACCGCTTCATTTCCATTAGCCATACAATTTGATTAAGTTCAGAGTGCGACAGCGTCGCAGCGCAGAGCTCAAATTCAAGCCAGATTACAATAATTTCTTTATCAAGCCAAACAACCAACGCACCGACACGCAACAATAATAACAATAACAGCACGAACCGCCGAAGGCAGAAGGTCGTTGCATGTCCAACAATGGGGGGAGGGGTGGGGGAAAAACCTTAATTTGGCAGGAAAATGGGAAATGGAGTGGACTGCTGGAATGGTGGAGCGGTGGAGCGGTGGAGCCCAGTTGGATGCCTTGTGCATACGGCAATGGAGACGTGGACAATGACAACGAAACGGAAACTAGCGGAAATCATTAGAGTCTGCACAAATGACTTCAAGATACTTTTGCCCAGCCAACTTCGAGCACTTCTTCTTCTCTCCCCACTTCGCACAGTGGGTCAAACTGGCACAATACAGGAAGACCCAAATCAACGCCGCAAGGAAAATGCTGTCAGAATCGGGTGACTTTTGACAGCATTAACACACGAAGGGGAAACTATTTGTGCACAAGTGCTGGTCATCATTACAATGTGCATATTTATGCTGAGCATAATGGTATACCATTACTTAACCATTTACTCCAGAATTCACTGTTCCAGCAAGTGGATTTCCCTCATTTGCAATCCATTGTTGCGAATTTTGGCTTTGGACGGTAATAAAACAAATATTGAATACGCCAAGAAGCAATTTAATTGTAAATTGTTGCAGAATTTTATTTCGAAGCGCAGTGAAGCGCATAAAACGAAACAATTTTGTAAGCACAACTTGGATTTCAAATTCACATTAAATAGTTTTTAGGCAATAAAAAAGGTATCAAGAGGAAATCAAAGAACACGCCCATATTTTTATTGCTAACAAACAAGAGAGTAATGAAATACAAACCTTTTAATTGATAATAAAGAAGGGATATAAACTGTTTTGCAGGCCATAAATAAAGCAATTAAAAGTAGCCATTTGAAATTTGAAATTCTGTGTAATTGGATAAGTAGCTTCTAAGCCCTTAAACTGTAAACTTTTTTGTGCAATTTAATTGGCTTTTTATTTGCAACTCAATCTCTTGTAGTGCATCACATTTTCCGACCATCTTTTGCCACAGTGCGTCCCTTTTTCTATACCCATTGTTCTGTTCGGGTATATGTCCATCTATATATACGTATAGTGTATTTTTTTTGGCTGCCACAAAAGTGGGCGAGTTGGAAGGAGGGGCAGATTGTAGTTCTTGTTGTGATTTTGCTAGTTGCCAGCAGCTTGTGCCGGCATCTACTTAAATATCCGGTATCATTATTATAAAAATCAAGTTGGGAGCCAAGCGGACGCACTGGGCCAGGAAGCAATTAGGGCTGCAGAGCATAATTGGTAGATTTTTTTCCCTCTTTGCAGCTTTAGCCGTGGAGCAGGACGGCCAGGACCCTAGCCCCAATTAACAGAGATTAAAGGTGTGAAAAGCTTTGGCTTTTGTCTTGCGATTAGCCAGGGAATACACACACACATATATATATATATGTATATTAGTAAGTATACAAAGCGAGGGCGCAATTTCCCAACAAGCTTGCACACTGAAAGCTGGGCAAAAAAAAATGAAGGACCCTAAATAAAAATCAAGCAGCCGTCAACGGGGCGTATGCGCCACGTGCAAATGAGATGCCAGGTGCTGCAAAAGCTGACCGGGGATGGCAAGTAAATAAAAAGCAGATAAAAATCAAATTAACAAAACGAAGTGAAGTGCAGGGTAGGGAAGCGAAGTGAGGAGCGGAAAAACTGCGCTCAAGTAAATAAAACTGCCCCACTTGGCCAAGGCGAGGCCGATAAAAAATGTTTTTCCGCGCAGCGAGATGCAGAGACCCAATTTATATATTTTGAGCATTTGTTATGGCTCTCCTCTCCGCGTGCCTCTTGCCTCGTTGCCTGATTGCAAATGAAATGAATTCGGCCACTGAAAGTTTAGCGCGCAAAGGACATAGCCAGCAAGGACATCAGATGCGTGGACGAATAAAAAAATGCCAAATACAAAATACAAGATAGAATTTCACAATGGGCCGCCGGGACGGTAACAAAAATACATTTAATGACTTTCGCCCGTCCAGAGAGTAATGCTGATAAAACGCCAGTTCCGCGCCCAAAAAAAAAAAGGTCCTTCAAAATGAGCAAGGCCAAAAAGTGTCCTTAATCTGCTTAAAAGCACAGTGCCACAGTCGCGCCGTGCCACCGTGATACCTATCAGCCCAGAGCGGACGTGTGCCGCGAGCATCAAAATTAACGGCAAGAAATTTAAAATGTAATTGACAGGCCAACTGACAGCATGAACGGATGGACGGCATTCAGCATTCGGCCTCCAGTCGCCCAGTTCGAACAACAGCCAACAGCCAACGGGCAGTTATTAAAACACGGTCGAGGCGTCGCACACAAATACAGCGTACAGCGTATAGCGTACACGGTGCGTATACGCAATAAGGCAATGTGGCAATGAGGAAACGGAAATGCAGCATTAAATGAAAATAAAACAGCCTGGCAGGCAAAACGCGACACGGCGCTTAAGGACACTTTGGACAGAGCGCTCCGCTCGTTGTGGTTCGCTCGGCGTAATTGCTCTCAGCGGAGGGCTTAACGCCGCACCACCACCCGCACCACCATCCGCACCACCACCATGCGCACCACCGATGTCCTTGGTCCTTTGGTCCGTTTGTCAATGCTTTATTTGCGTTTATCGCAATCATTTCGTCGGCCGCTTTTCGCCCTGTTAATATGGCAATTTACATTTACATTATTTTTATTACGCCAACGCACACCACACACACGCACTTACATACACACCCACCCACACACACGCACGAATTAAATCCGTTTAAAAAGGATACATTTATAAGCACACATAAATACATGCATTCTGTCATAATCGAGTTGTGCACTTGCCAGGCTCTCAACTGGGCTCGCGGTTATCGCATTTAATTGCTGCCCCGAACGAATGAAAAAGTTAAATATTTTAAACGAGCAACAAATGCCAGCAGCCCCTAATGCTGATGCTGATGCCTCTGCTGATGCTGCTGCTGATGCTGATGCTGCTGCGGATGCCCTGGGCCATGGCAATTAGAAACAATTGCTACTCTGCCAGCTGGCAAACTGGCAAGCTAGCAACTACCAACTACCGACTGCCACCGGGCTGCAATTTCACTTATTTCACGTGCAACTTGGCAACCGACGAGCGGCGACGACAAGCGACATCAACGATGACTGCTGCCGCTTCCACATTCACACACACATCCACATTCACATCTACATCTACTGGCAGTGCCACTGCACTTGGCTCCCAAATAGCAGTCCTAGCACTAAATACTGACGGCCCAGTGAAAGGTGAAGGGAACTGGGAACTGCAAACTGCGAGCTGCAAACTGGGAACTTGGAACTTGGAACGTAGCTGGGTGCAATGTTGCAGTCGCAATGCTGCATGTGGCAGAGGCAACAATAAACGTAAACCCATGACTGCCACTCGACGGAAGCAGCGAGGCGGCAGCATGCGAAGATTTCACTTTCATGTTTAACTTGGAGCAGCACACACTTGTTAAAACAGTCCATCATACACGTAAGTTCGAGCTTCTTGAAAATGTTGTAATAACATGGGTTGGCTTGTTTATTCAACCATGTGGGCAAGCATCTCTGCTGGCTCTATAATGATTCCGATAGCAAATGCATTATATAACATACTATTGAAGTCATAATAGGATGTTGAACCCATTTCACTTGAGCAATAATATAGAACTTTATTTGGTCGGTCCTACTTAGGCAGGTTTCCCTGTAAGCACACATATCTCTTCGCACCATCTGGTGGCCCCACCTCTTGAGTCTTTGCCTCGCACGTGCATTTGTAAATTTGCTCGGCTGTGGCAACAATGCGTCGGTGGCTCCTCTTCCACCTTTGGCGACACACTTTGAGTCTTGAATTACCCCCAGGCATGCGTGGCGTATTCGGTTGCTGTTTGACAATTTTTGCACCTTTTTTTCTTTTTTTAGCACACCGCGTTATTTTTTTTGTAGCTGGGAAGCTGGCATTATGTGACATAGAGGGGAAAAGCGTTTTGTCATAAGCAACGGAAAGAAAACGGCGAAATAAAACAGGAAAAGTAAAGAGAGCCATGCAACGTTGTTAAAGAAAAGTGCAAGCGACACACTGTGTCCACTTAAAGCAGGCAACAATGTGTGCCAACCTGGGATTGGGAGTCCCGTGACCAGGCTGCAACTTTGGAAATTGCATCTGCAACTGCAACTGCAGCAGCAGCATCAGCAACAACATCAGCAGCAGCAGCAACATCAGGCAACAATTTTGAGGCATTGCATAAGAGGCTCCAAGGCATCGAGGAGCCCACGATCCACGAGATCGAGCGTGGGAGAAGAGCTTAATTATCGAAAAATGCAAAACAAAGTCGGGAAGAGCAAAAAGGTTCGTTGATATGCGATAACTTCAAGTGGACCCATAAAGTTCCCTGATCATTTCCATTGATACTCATGCTTGTGTGTGGAAAATCCTCAAGACAATGGTTCATGATGCAGATGTGTGCACTTTGTGTATCAGAGGAATTACCTTCTTTTGTTTTCTGACAGCTTTTAAGGTGTAAAATGGCAAATCTAACTTTAATTACCTAACAATATGTATTGGGTTAAGGAAAACAATTAACTAATGAACATCTGAATCTTCTCATTTGACCTACAGCACACAGTTTAAAGTATATACATATATCAGATATACCAAGATGTAACGATTTAAATAATGGCCACAAGCAGTGAAATTTGTAAGCCACAAGTTTTGTTTATGTTCGATCAATTTTCCATTTGAAATGTGAGCTGGCAAAGGGTGGTGGTAGTAGTGCTTCATCGACGAAACCGTATGATAAGCAACATAATCAATAACTCAAGTGAAGTTTTCGCCCACTTTCCATTGAGACCCACTGCTGAATGGAATTTTATCGCCGGAAGAACGACCAGCAGCATCCCAGAAGCCCAGTAACATGCTGCTCCCAGCAACCGGCAAACAAGCAAAACAACAAACAAACAAGCAACTGCAACTGCAACTGCAATCAATTGCACCTTCTGCCGCATGAATGCGTGACTGAATAGCAGCACATATGCGATGGACCCATCGTCCAAAGGGGACGAGGGGCAAGGCGCTAGGGGCTAGCCGCACTATCTGCTTTCCCATGGGTATCCCCCTTCCCCTCCAACCGGATCCCCCGGGATCCACCAACGCCCACCCTTTGACCCCTCTTAGCTGACCAGTGCGGTAACTGAAATAGCAGCATCGAGTCGGGTTTTATTTTCCTCACTCGCCGCACTCAATTTTTTGTGCAGCTGCAACTGCAATTCAAGTGCATTGCAATGCGCAACCCACTGACTCGAGTGCAGCGAAACAAACATGGATTTAATTGTTTCATTTAAAATTTCTGCAAAACACCATTAATTAGCAAAAATAATTATAATGCCTCGAGCATCACATTTAGCGCACAAAGTTTGGCAGTTATTGTGCATTTAATTACTTCGTATTATAACTCCATAACACACCAATAATTCAATGCAATTGTCTAGTACAAAACATATATTTTTAAATATTTCTGTAAAATAATTCAATTAAATGAGAATATATTAAACATGTACAACTTTTCTAGCTGTGTGCTCGTAAAAATGGGAAAAGCGAAAGGAAACACTGAATGGGGGCGGCTGTGAGTGTAAGTGAATGAAAATGGGGGCGTGGCAGGTGAGCGTATCCGAAGGGCGTAAACGTAAGTGCGCGTTATGTTTGCCAACGCCAAATGAAAAGGACCGGAACCGTGAAAAAAGCAGAAAAAAACACAAAAACCCATGCAAATCTACCACCAACGTGTCTAGTGTCTAAAAAGGTGGAACTACAAAAGGGACGGGGGGGCATTACAATAAAGACTCTTACTTTGTGGCTGGTGTTGCCGGGCCCTCGGGGAACCTTGACAATGATATTGATTTGCTGTCATTATTGTTAGTTTTTTTTGCCACCCGGCGGCAACTCTGGTCTGTGCGGCATGGAGCGTGTGTGCGAAAACTGTTTGTGCTCACTGTCGCCAGCCATCGATCCTTGGGGCGGCCTTCGTCCTGCGGCAGCGAAGTTACAAAATTTGAATATACGCTGAGCTCGATAGGCGAAATTGAAATTGTTATTTGTTGAGGCGACTGTGGAGGGGCTGCTGGAATAAATAGTAAAACTTCGCTGCCAGAGTTGCCATCCCCACCATTGAGTTGCCCAAGGGGATGACCACTCAGCGCGGCCACGATTCGTGTATCTCGCACCGAAGACTTTTGGTTGAAACATTTTTGCACGGCAATCCGCCCACTCCCACCAACTCCCACCAACACCCACCACCGCCCAATTGAACCGAACAATTTCCCCCCTGTTAGTTTTCTCTGGCTGTTATTGACTTTTTCCAGCGGCAAAACAAATGCAATTTGCATTTTGATAACATTTCCCAGCAGCTGTGTTTTAATTGCATTCGTTCAATGCAAGTGTGCTCCACCTTTCACGGTGGTCCGGATGCCCGGTCCTTCAGAGTCCGCAGTACCTACTCCCGATTCCCGATTCCCGAGCTCCGAGTTCGGTGGAAGACGTAACGAAATCAATTGTCAGGTCATCTGTCAATTTATTTGTTATTTCCCGCCAACTGTCAGCTGTCACGGCTGCACGAACCGAAGCCAAAAGGCAGGCCATCCAGCCAGCCAGCCAGCAAACAAAACAAACAAAACAAACACAAAACGTAATGCATTTAATGTGCCAAGCGACTTGCAACAAAATTACAGTCCCGGACGGGCGAACAAGAAGACGGTAGCGCCGACAAACTAAACTCCACGATGCACAGTGTTACAGATGCCACAAAGTCCCTACCAAAAGGATGTATCAAACTTCCTTAAGGACTTGCAAGGCGACGTTAGTGGAGGGTTTAAAAGATCATAATTGTGGTATGCAGACAGCTTTTCCCGTATGCAACTTTCCCAGTTAAGTTGCATAATCAGCTTTGTACCACTGTGCAGCTTCGGAAAAGTTCAAGAGTTCGCTTTGTCGCGCTTGTGCAAACAAATGATTTGTTTTAGCCGCTCTTTCAACTGCCCCCGCCCCCTTTTGCCGCCCAGGTGTAATTGCCACACGACCAAAAGGCGGAGCGAAATTAGGCAAACGTTTTGGCCAACTTTGTTTTCCCTTTTTCCCTTTTTGAGCCCGGTTTGTTTGCCTTTTGCCATTTGCCATTTGCCATTGGGAAATTATCGAGTTGTCGCCCAGCTGTGTGCGACGACGTTCATTGGAAATGCAAATTTTCGCGGCGAAACAGATGAATCTCAAGTGCCTGGCGCCAAAACAAATGATTGGCATTATGTAGTTTGACCTTAATTAGTTAACAATGGAAAGCAGCGCATTATTTTTGCTTTTCCCGAAGGCGGTAGGCAGTGTGGGTGGTCGTAAGCTGGTGGGCGTGGGAGGCTCGTAAGAATTAACCGCACCAATTACACGCACAAAATGCCAAACAATTAATAAAAAAGCGTTGGTGGGGTTGCAGGGGAAAAATCAGAATCTGAATTGTGAAAATCTATTTGAGGGGGCGACCGGCATTTTCAGTTTGCCATAAATCAAATTAATTGAAATTAATGGTTCACCTCGCTTCAAGTGCGCTCACGCAAATATTTGCCCAGCAGATTTTTTCCTTTTTGTTTTTGTACTGTTTTTCTTTTTTGGATGACGGGTTGGTATTTGCGTTACCAGGATTGGAGATTGAATGGTGACCATTAAGCATCGGGGGCTGGCCCACTAATTATTTTAGCTTACACTTGGGCCGAGCGTTAATCCCTTTGAAGGCAAGCGGGCAAAAAAAGGGATAAAGCCAAGGATTGCAGAGGTTTATGCGGGTAATTAATGTGACATCTGATAGGACTTGTAATGGCAATGGCGATTGTTTATGCAAATTTTCGACACTGGCGATGGATTTGCTTTATGCAAATATGCTTTACAGGCAACAATTGCCTGTAAATTAAAGAGGCATTTTAATGAGACGTTAAACAATTATATTGCTGATTTATAAGGGGCCGTTGTCAAAACCTAATAGGCATGCCAATTAAAATGAATTTTATTTTATGTACATTTTTTTGTTGCACATTATTTAAATGTCATTCAATACTTTTTGACTTTTGTGCTAATTAGTTTAATTAGATGTCTATTTTTAAAGCCATTTGTTGTATTTTACAAATGAATTTGATATTCTTCGAATTTAAAATAGTAAGTTTACAATTGTTTCATGAACAGAAATCGCCCATAAACGATCTATGCAATGGCACATCCTTTTCATTAAGCTCTGTCCCGGCTTTATTTGAACTTCAAAGGAGCGTTTGGCAAGGACTGGCGGTGGCGAATTAATGAAATGTTTGTCAAGTGCGGTTTACTGGCTGTCTGTCCCACTCTCCGGCTTTGGTTGACTCATTAAAATGATTTAATAAGGCCAAGCCGAAAGTCCGTAAACCGATTTCCCCGTTCAATGCAAGTAAGCCACGTTGGTATCAAACCAAACAGACAGACAGACAGACAGACAGAGAGACAGACAGCCAGCGATGTAATTCATCAGAAATAAACGTGGTCATTATGTAGTTATAGCGTAGGGACGAAACGCACCGCACCGCACCGAACCGCACCGCACCCATGAATAATGAATAAAGCCAGCAAACAGATTTTTGCCGCTTTGCCAAATAATTTCTGGGCCTATTTACATATGCAAAATTCATGGGACATGGGACATGGGCCTGCCTGCCAGCCAAATCGCATTCGTACTCGAATTCAAATTCATATGGCCATAATGGCAAGACATATGGAAAACTTGTGGGTGGGTGAGGTCGTGCCTACACACACAAGCTACACACACTCGTAAATACATAACATACATATATAGATGCTTCGAAAACATCGCATTTTCCAATCAATTGAATTTCAATTTGCATAATTTTCTGTATGTCAAAGTAATGTGTACGAAATTCGATTATTTTCCATTGAATTGAGCTGAAGACATTACGAGTGGACTCTAGTGGACAGGACGGGGTGGGACCAGACAAAGGACACGGAATATAACATAAATTGTTCGTATAAAAATTATGCAGAATTTATTTGTATTTCAGCTTGTGCGTGGCGGGGGGGTGGTGGTTTGGGTCAAAGGGCCGACAGACCCACCCACACCCACCCATACATTGTGACCTCAAAGTAACCCAAAACTCCAAAACGTATAAAATGCAGAAAAAAAGGGAATTCGTTGGATTTGCGTGAAAATGTTAGGGAGCGTGGCGAAAAGGATCCGCAAAGCGAAACAAGCCATAAAAGGCACGGCCGATTCTATTCGGTTCGTTTCAACTCTGAAAAACTATCACAAATGCCATAAACAAACACAGACTGGCCAAAATCTAAATATGAATGCGGCAAATAGCGAATTCAAAATGCGCTACAAAAAACACAGGCAACGAATTTAAAAAATAAGTTAATATTAACTAGGTACTCATTTTAAAAAAACTTTAAAGTGGATTTTTGTTAACTCACATACACGTTATTACTCTAAAAATATATTTGTTAAAAAGTTTCTTTAGATGTAAACGCTCTAAAGGATCCTTTTCTCCAGAAACTCTCACTCGTCACAAATTTCCTAAGTTTTCATCACTGACAGAGCCACTTCGCAGTGAAAATGCTCCAAGAATTTCCCAGCACAATCCAACAATGTGCGTGTGTCCCTTTTTCCGAGTATTTCACACGCCCACCGAACAGGGCCAGTGCCTTTAAAAGAACCCAGAAAGGAATTAAATTGGAAAAGCGTCGGAAAACGAGACGACTGGAAAAGGGTTCAAATGTATTTACAGTCGGGTATCCACAGAGGAGTCCCCCACTCCCACTCCACCCATCTCCCCGAAAATTGTTTTGCGGCAATGTGCAGGGAAATGCAGAGAATACTCCAAGTAGCCCGCAGCGACCAGACAGCCAAAAACACTCTCGCCCCAAACACAATAAAAAAACCAAAAAGAACTAAAACCATAACAAAAACAGATACAGATACAGATACAACCAAATCCAGCCGCAAGATTCGAGTCTTGACCGCCGCTCCCCATTTGTTGCGGCTTCTTTTGCCACCTTTTTTGTATTTTTTTTTTGGTCTGCGGGCACGCGTGTCGTAAAAATTTAATTAAAAAATAATTTTGCTAACAATAAAAATCAACACTCGGCCAGTGGATGATGTTGGATGATGATGTTAGAAAAGAACTGGCCAAGCCGCTGGCTAAATAATGATTAAGCATACGCCATGGTGTCCAGGCGATGGCTGCCACGCCCATTAGCCGTGTCAAAATGTGCGAATTATGGGGCTGAAACAGCGGGCATTTACGGCCGAGCTCTTACTTTCGGTTTAGTTGGCTTTGGGCCGAATTCAAGGCAAATCTCGGCACTTTAGTGTCAGCCCGAACGAAATTATGATGACGACTCTTTATTGGGCCCACAGCCATTGTCTGCCCCGGCCAAGGCTCCTCCTCCTCCTTCTGCTCCTGGTCGTACTCCTGCTCCTGGTCCTCCTCCAGCTCCAGCTCCTGTCCTCCTTGTTCTTGTTGTCCTGACAGCTGAAGTGGCCCGCCCGGATGCCCGGATGCCTGGATGCCTTGATGTCTGAATGCCTGAGTGCCTGGCTGACTTTCCCTTTCGCCTGCCGCCTGCCGCCTCCCGCTTGTCGAGTCAATAAAAATTCAGTAAAACGCTCTCGACATAGGCTCAAGGATTATTATTGCTACTTTATGACAGTTTATGTATTTTTTCCCTTTGTGCGTGTGTTTGTGTGTGTCTGGGCTAGTGACAACGCAGATTTAAAAGGTTATATACACAGGAATATGGTCGGGGTTGCAGCAGAATGGTTAGATGGCTGGATGGGTATAGACAGCCCAACTTGTAAAGTGTTCGGAACGCAAATTGCTTTCCTGGGACGACTGCCAAGTGGAACGTTTTGTAGTCAATTTCACAGATAATTGGAATGCCCGGAGGATATGGGGCGTTGAAATATTTACCAAATCATCCGATATTCTCGCCTAACAAATCGAGAAAACATTATGCAGCGCATAGGATAGATATATAAAAATCCTGTACTTTTGTACAAGTTTATCTTGTTAGTATTTTTAAGAGTTTAATTTCACTAGCTGGCTATGAGAATTTAAAATCTCCGCACAACCACAAAGCCTAATACCTATTTAATTATATAAAGGGTTGTTTGCCAGCTTAATGCAGTAACTCAAACAAAATACTCCTTCAGAAACCGAAAGCAATAAACTTCTAGCCGACCCAAAAACCCAATGACAACAAAGGCATGGCCGGCATCAAAAAAAAAAAAAAACAACAAAAAATTAACCAAACTCTGGGCCAACTTTGCCAACAAGCGGCCGGCAATAAGTGCAACCAACGTGGCCAAGCTAATTATGCGCTTCCTGCAGAGGGGTTTTGGTAACGAAGGCAAGGGGAACAGGCCAAATCTGCTCGGAAAGACAAAAGCTCTAACCTCAAACTTTAACTTCTCGCCGACTTTTGGCCCAATTATGGCCACGTTTCAATGTCGAGTCATAAAATTTGCATATTTCCCCGGCCAAAGCGATTTCAATGCTTTTTGCCTCTCATTTAGTACAATTTTTTTGTTTCACGTCCGCAGTCTATGCTTTTTTCTCTGTGTGTTTTGTTTTTCTTATTTTCGAGGAAAATTGTAAGCCGGCCAAATACGTTGACACCTTCGTTTTAATTCGGCAAAGGGGGCGTGGTGAGGAGGGGAGAAGAAAACTCGCTGCTAATTGCAGTGTCGAGGCTCAAAGCAAATGGCTTAATTACCTTGTATTCCCCGGTTTGTTGTTTGACCTTTGGGGACAAAGTTCATTTGCATAATTTGGCTGGGTTTTTAATTTTCGGCATAGCATTTCCCTGGCAATTCTGCACGTAACATTTGCATAACCAGAATCTGCACGCGAGGCAATCAGCATAATTTCCCGCCCCCACTCCCCCTGCAAACATATTGAGCCCGAAAATCACTGCACCACCAACAGAGTGAAAACAAATATCTTTTATCGTTACCCAGTTCAGTTGCCAGCAGCTGGAAGTGAAGAAAAAAAAGAATATGTAACGAATTTACTACAAGCAAAGTTTTTAGGTAGTCGGGGTGCAGGCGATATTTGCTCATCAAATTAGTTTTCTTGCACACGTTTTCAATTTTCGGCAAATGCTAAAAGTTTCCACTTTTGGCGCCACTCAATTTTGGGGCCAAGTTGGGGGTTATATTGGCCAAAAATGCGTGCGTGTGAGATACCGGCATAGACCGGAAGAAAAAACGCCAACTAGCTGGCATAATTTCAGAAGCTTTCAGTTAAGCCGCACAATTCATCAGTATTAACAACCGCACAGTGGGCTTATTTGTTAGTGCAATTATCTCAATTTCGCTCATTATGGGGCAGCTAAAATGTTTCAAGTGTAGCCACGCACAGTGAAGAGCGTGTCAATTGTGGCAAAGGTTTTAGCATTTGAAATTTGACTGAGCTGCTAAGCACCACTGAAAACTTAATTTCGAATTCCGGTAATCCCGAAAAGCCCCTCCACCCCCCACCACCCACCAATGTGAAATGAAAAGCCAAACAACAATAATGAGAGTGTACAATGGCATGCATAAATCAGCTGGCTGGCCTGGACAATGCCACATGGCAAATGTTGCCAAAAACTCTACTGTGTGCTCATAATTGGCAGCTTCCTTTTTGACATTTTCCCCCATCCCCCCGCTTGTTGCTAGAAAAGTGGGTCAAATGTGCAGAATAATTAACAACATTTACAGCTTTGAAATTCAATTCCACCTCCGTTGGTATCAAAAATAGATTTTTGCGTATTTACATTTGTCCAACATTGCGTATACGCAATGGCAATAGCAATGGCGGCCATTTCAAAAGGCAAATAATATGAGCAAATGTTTATTCATTCCGACGAATAATTCGGAATTGTTTACCATTGATTTCTATGGACCGGCTAGAAGAGCAATAATTAATTGTATCGCATTTAAATCCAATCGAATAGGTTTTATTCGTTTTTTCGCTGCAATTTGTTCATTTGCGGCATTAATTAGGGGTTTTGTGATAAGCAATTTGCATTGATAGCTTAGCACGTGCAAATACTATTGGCTGATTGGTATATTGGCATATTGGTAATTACCGAATTCAAGCGAATGTGCAGCTCATATCATCTTTCATCGGCGCTTTGAACTGAACTCAACTGAGGCCCCATGGGAATTCAACGGATTAGATAACAAAGATCCAGAGTGCTCGGTTCACCCAGTATCCGGTTGGCTGTGAGCCATTGGCAAACATTTACTTAGCTCTTGCCCCCTGCTAAAATATGCAAAGCCAAACAGAGACGGCAAATTCAACAATGTTTATTTGCGACTCTTGTTGGCACAAATGTTGTCATTGATTATGCATGATCCATATACGCAGAAGAATACTATGCATGTTAGTGTTAGACGGGTTTCGTCAAATTTTAACCCAATTTGCAAACACTTTATTGGCCCAGCCAAAGGCATATGTATATATAAATTGTTATAAACAAATATTATCCAATTGACAAAACAACCACAGAAATGTAGGCAAATGTGCTAAGTAAAGATAAATTTATTTGCACTCCGAATTTTCGAAATTTGTTACTCAAGCATTTTTTTGGCGATTGTTACAGACGATCACGAATTCGAGGAAGACAACTTACTCAATATTCAATTAAGGAAACACACCTTGGATTATTGTAATAATTTTCCACTACCATTTTTAATACCTTAAATTGCTGCATATTTTAAAGCAGTACTGAAACACACAACAAATTGCTTTTAAATGTTATTCATGGTATAGTTTCAAACTGCTCACCTTAAATAACCTCTGTTTTTTAATCACCCCCCTAATTTATCTTGCTGCGCTGTTAGTTTAAACAATTCGCACATATTTCATTGTATTTTATTTGCATTTTACCCATCGAACGCTGTTTGCCAGAGCCACGGGCAAACTTCACAGTATTTCTCTCACTTCTTTTTTTCAATATTTAGTAGGGTTTTGGCATTTACAATGCGAGAGTGGTGTGGAAATAGGAGGATTTTCCATTTTTTACGTTGTGTATATATTTTTACAGCTTGGCATATATTTGAAGTTTTTCATTTTCCGACAGTGACACGGAAAGCCCCCGTTTGACACACAGAACAGAATGGCCATGAACCCAGAAAAAAAAGTGTCTGTAGGGTTAACAAATTATTTTTTATTAGAGCCCCGGCACATGACCAGGCCTTAACGAGACTCTGGCCAATTATCAGGGGCTTGTTGATGAAACGGATTGTGTGAAAATTTGAAGCAAATTTATATATTTTGGTAGGAGGTCGCAAATCAAAAACAAATTCTCACTTCACTCACCTTAAGCCCAATGTCTCTGCGGGGAAATGTCTGCAAAGAGAACAAGGAAATTGTAAACTTGATTAATATGCAAATGCCAAGGGGGAGGGGGAGGGAGAGGGGAAGCTTTGATTAACTGCTTAA
This sequence comes from Drosophila teissieri, assembly GCF_016746235.2. Classification (NCBI taxonomy): domain Eukaryota; kingdom Metazoa; phylum Arthropoda; class Insecta; order Diptera; family Drosophilidae; genus Drosophila; species Drosophila teissieri. The sequence continues at coordinate 24,490,162 of NC_053032.1, read as the reverse complement.
CCCAGTTTTGGTTTTGGTTGGTTTTCGTTTGGCTGCGAACACACCTCTCACCGCCAACTTCCGCCTACAATTGAGCCGGGCTGAGACCGCAAAACCAGTTTAATGCACTTGATGTGACACCGGCTGACAGACAGCCTGAGATTGAGTTTGCGTTTTTTAATGTTTTCATTTAGCATTCGGCAGATGTGTGGTGCCATCGACATAACCGGTTGCCAGCCCGTGAATTGCACAAGATATAAAACTTTAAGTGCATAGCTGGCTAATTCAGATAATTTGTATTAATTTCAACCAGTTGTGGGTCACTCTTTAAAGCGGCTTAAGTGCTGCTGATGCAGGGGGTTAGGTTCTCAGTTTCTCAGTTTCTGAGGTTCTCAGTTTCTGAGGTTCTGAGGTTCCGCGGCTCTGAGAACCGCGCAGACTGGGTCACTTGATGATGTTAAGCGGCTTAAACGTTAATTGAATTAGTTTACAAGAAGCGCCCAACCCGGGGCTTGTGTTTGTACTTTGTATTTGTATTTGTATTTGTATTTGTATTTGTCGGCTCTGCTCTGCTCGATTCATTGGGGCAGAAGAGCAGCCCCACCACCCATCACCCACCACCCACTACACTGCCTCCCCCCACCGCACCGCACGCTTAACCCACTTGTAGAATTGCACTTGCACTTGATATACAATTAGATTCTTTGTAGCCGCAAAAGGCAAAAACAACTTCACTTCGCCGCTTATGCAGCTTTTCTCGCCTTTTTGCAGCTTTTCTCAGCCACCCAACGCTTTGCGCTCTAATGAATTTTTAATTGTTGGCATCTTGGCAAACTGCTTACATAATTGAACTATCGCGGTCCGCCTGGTTAATTGTTTAATTAAGCCATTAAAACGCCATAAAAATAATAAGGAGGCCTAAGTGCAACTGAGACCGCTTGAATTACCTCAGTTGGCCAGCGCAATTTCAAGTGGCCTTTGACATGCGACACTTGCAACCCCGAAGATTGTATTATGTCTTGTAATTAAAGCCAGTCGGTTTTATAACGCTAGTTAGTCACAAGTAAAAACAGAAAACCCGAGGAGTCTGTAGTTAAATGTAGAAACTGAGATGAGATGCAAAGCAAATATTAAAGCTATGCAAATCAATAATTAACTTTCTTTGCCAGCACTAATATTACGCAATTATTTACAAAGCCTGCACAACACTTTGCTTAATCCTTCAGAATTTCGCCCAAAGGCCTCAATTAACCTTTGTCAACTTTGGCATCATTCCCAGCACCTTTGTGATGGAACAAAGTCCATTAGATCGCCGTGCATAGGTGGATATTGGCCCATATTCCGAGTGCTCTGCCACATCTTTCATTCGCGTGACTTGTCAAATTTCTGACAGACAATGGCTGTGGCAAATAACTGGCATTGATGCGACAAGGCAGCTCAGTACCCCGCACCCACCCACCCAGCCATCAGATTGCCCGGAGAAAATGCTATCAGTGGAGGTGGCAGTGGTGGCTGAAGGAAATAGAGCCCTGGAAAGGGGAAGGGAAATGGAAATGGCAACAATTGCTGTCACCATGACGATAAACGATAACAAATTCATTAATTAAAATTTAAGTGCACAACAACAAAGGGAAGATTGCCATGCAAATGGCTTTATCGCAACTCTGCGCATTCCGAAATTGATTTGCATTGCCAAACAACACAACAAAAAAAAAACAGAAAAAGGACAAAAAAACCGTGGACTTTAATATGCACAAAAAGAAACAATAATATGTCATGTAAATGACTCACTCATGTTCATCAATAAAATCGCATAGCGCTGAAGGGTTAAAAATACCCGTGTCAAGAGATGACTAAAGCACTTGAAAGTTATCCACCAATTATGGCGAATGGTAAATTTTAATAAATTTTCAATTTGTTTTACCGGTAATTTTATGTTGTTTCATTTTTTTCGCGAACCCCCACTTTTTTACATCAAGCAGTTTATCATAATCACTTTATGGGCCGACTTTGTTTTCACTTTAATTAAATTTTATTAACATCAGCAATTTATGACACGTTTTTCTGTTTCAGCAAAGGTAACCACAAAAACGCCCAACCATAAATTGATTACATTCAAAAAATTATTTAGGCAATTTAAGGCAAAAGGAGAACGGAATTTTTACCACAGTCTTTGTGGTTAACTGACATAAGCTGGCTTTAATTTCTTTGTTTGGTGTCCTTAGGCTAAATAAAAATAATTTCTGGAGAAATTATTAAGAGAATTATAAAGCTATTTCTGTTTGCGTAAGCCGTTTACCCGGACTCTTATCTCAACTATGGAATTTACTTTAAGACCTTAAGTTAAGCACTTTGCTGTGAGTATTTTTATATTTACATTTTTATTATAAACAGCTGCTGCGAGAACAAAAGTGGAATTATTTTCATATTTTCATATATGTATATATGCATATAACTGAGTGAATTTCCAGTGAATTTCCTACCGTTTAGCCAACTGAAATAACCCTTTATTGCTTAACTAAACACATAACATGGCAATTATGGCGTTTACCTGTGTAATGGCTCTCTGTCTCTAACCTCTATTAAAAATTCATTTGCATATCACCCATACGCCCTGTGTGACAATTTCATGCGACTTACGGCCAGAACTGACAAAATAAAGCAGACAAAGAACACCATTTGTGCACCCAATCCCATGGGCGTAAAATTGGAATAAAAAATGTGAACAATAACAACGGATAAACCAATTTAAAAAATACAATCTGCAAACCAAATCTGCACACACAGACGACATGTCATTTTGGAAAGAGAAACAGACATACTGAAATACATACGTACATACTCAGATGGCTACATTTTAAGCACATTCATGCCACATAGTTTTTGTGCATTTTTTGCTCACCAGCGAAATGGCAATGTGTGCCATGGGCACAGATCAGGAACAGGACCCTCCCACTTCGCCCCTACAATCCTATTTTAATTGTTTAAGTGTCAGCAAAGCCAAAAATAAAAATGGACAAAAACGGGGGAGGGGAAACAGAAAGAATTAAATAAAAATCAAGTGGAAAGTGTGCAATGCTTTTAATGAATTCAATAAAACTCAGATTGAACTTGCACCAGTTGGCACCCGTGCTTTGTTGTATTTCTTTTTCCTTTTTTTTTGGTAGGTGGCATGCCACAAAGCCAAATAAATGTTAATGAGTGGGACGAAAAAGAATCTGGTTACATTCGATTCTATTGGGCGCGAAAAAGGGCAATAAAAAGCGGAGAAAATTCAAATAACCGCGGAGGACAAAAAACCCCTAAGTGAGACCAAATAGATTTACTTCTACGACGCGTCGGTCTTTTATTCTTTTTGCCGCTTTCTTTGCTGTGTTTGCTGAAAACTTTCGCTCTGTGCACAGACTAATTGAACTTTCGTTCAAACGCAAGTCATTAGAAAGCAAAAGCAGAACTGATTTTCCGTGGGGCCGATAAAAGGAAATTGAAACAAATAGTTGGCCAACAAATGGCAGGCTTATTCAAAACTCGACAAGCCCGCGAATGGAATGCAATTTAATTAAACGCTCTCATTGTATCGCCTTTTGTTCAGCTAATTGGGTTAAGTGCACTTCGCTTATCGACTTTAAACTTCCTGCGACTAATCAATCAGCGAAATATCTACACACTATTTTACCCTCGCTCAATGCAATTGTGTGTGAATTCCCCCATGGAACTAGATACTATATACTCAGACATTGCACTGCAATTAAATTTGATAGCGAGTGGCAGGAAAGGAAGGGAGTCTGCAGACTGTCTAGAAATTGAAATCGACGCTCCAATTCAATTGACAACATGATGGCAATTTTATTTTTGGCATAAGCTAAACGAAAATAGCACAGCCCACGTAGAACAAGCTATGGAACATATAATACCTCGTTATAGGTGAGTCGGAAAATTCTGTTTTATAATGGTCGCAACAGTTGGTTGTTCTAAACTGTGAAAGAAATAACATTTAAGATATAAAGATATTGCGATAGTTACAAGATAAACATGAAACCAATATACCCTTACTGGTTCTGTTGTACCCATGCCCTAAGTAGTTCAATCGACATGAAGCTCCCTATTAATAGCTGCTAAATGAAAACGAAGAGCAGGGAGAGTGGCAGAGAAACCCCGAAAAATGTCACCTTGCATAGCGCAAATATTTGTGTGTATCTCTTCCTATCGCCCCTACTCGCAGCTCAGTACCACCAATCGCACTAGCCAACTCCCCCGCCCTTAGTGCCCGGACCCCCCGCCAGGTGGCCGGCCCGGTAGTCTTGTCGAAGGTGTGAAGAGCGAGCAAGAGCGACCGCAAAGGCAAACACAACGCAATCGCTGGCCGGGCGCTGATGTTGTGTGTATATTTAATGTAGCTCAACTAAACCGAAATTCAAAGGCAAAAACAAAAATGCAGGAAAAAGAGCAGAGTAACGGCAGAGAAACAAAGGCAAAACACAGGCAAAGGTCAATATTGAAAATTGATAAACAGCAGAAGCGCCAGCAAAATCACCAGTGGCAACGGCAACGACAACGACAGCGGCAACGGCAACAGCAAACAAAACAGAAATAAGTAACCTGAGCTCTATCAGCTCCGTTCGGTTCAGTCCTTGGTGGCGGTTTCATAATTAAAAGCAAACAATTGCGTTTTTTATTCTATTCCATCTCCTTCTCCCGCTTCCACTTCATCTACACATTTCCATTGACCACAAAACCGAAAATTCAATTTTGAATTGAATTAATTTGTTTTGCAGCAACTTTGTGGCAGTAACAAATACCAACAAAAAAAGATTCGTCAGTGGCAAAACAATGGGGCAGCCTTATAAATAGGGCGGCTATTTTAAAATTGGAACAGACCCAAAACAAAATCATCTCTAATTCGGTTATTTTTAATAATTTTACCAAGAAGGCTGGGCACGCAGATAATCAGCATAATGAACAGTCAGTCAACTCGACTTGGTTTCATGTTAATTAATGTAGTTTCGGGCCCAGTCCCAAAAACATGTTCTACAAACATTCAATTACTTCTGGATGCCCTACGATACTCAAAACGAATTGGTGTGGAAAGGGTTTCGCATTGCCATCCAAAGCACTTCCCCAAAAACTCAATCACTCAATGAACTTTTCGAGCTTCTTCGCCTGAAATGAAATCAACTATAAACTATAATGTTCACTTGGTCATGATTCGAGGCCGTGCGTAAAATTAATTTTACGGCCTGTTTTGGGCCAACACATGTGGATTGGCCAAGAGGCCAGATCCGAATCCGAATACGAATACGAAATGAAAAACAACTCAACTCAACTCGAGTCGATTCGATTGGATACGATTCGATTCCAGTCGACAAAAGTTTGCAGCTCGCCTTTTGAGTGCTGTTCATGTGTTCAGTTGGTTTGGAGTACCAGTTAAGTGCATTTATTTCACTTTATTTTCAACATTTATCGGCATTCTGCACTTTTGTTCATTTTGTGCAAGCCAAATCCGCAACGGAAGTTGCAGGCAATCAGCATTTTTGTTGCTACTGAAATTGCAATGAAATATGTTTTATAAGAAAATTTCTACAGCTTTCGATGGAATTGCAGTAATGCATTTTCCAAATTTAATTTTAAGCTCGGTCGCGTCATGCTCCAGCAAAGCCAAACAAAAACACAATGCAAAACAATCATCTTTTTGCGTAAATACATTTCTTTTTTTTCTCTGCTCGACATATCATGCGATATACTATACTGTCCAGTACATTTCCAATAACATATAGCAATATGTGTACAGCAAATGCCATATCTGTATGTCAGTGTTGCTAGCCGGACGCATTTTTAGCTACTAGCTGCCATTCTATCTCTCAATAAAATTTTATTGCATCATAGTTTTTTGTTGTGTCGGATGCATCGTTCGAATTTGAACAGATCAACATTGAATTGCATTTGTATGTGGCAGAATTTCTGTTCTTGCCTTTGCCCAAGAAATGTTTGTAAATAAAGATTTAATGGCCACCGCAGAAATAATTACATCAACGCAAGGCAGAAGAGCTTTGAGCAGCTAAACAAATTATTAGCCAAGTGCATTTCTAACTGAAAATTCAAACGGCAAACGTTCAGATAGCATAGCAAAAAAATCTAATTTAATTAAATTATATTTCATGTTTAAGCATGTATTGTAATGTATTTAAAAATATCTCTATTGTATGCCAAGAAGACTTGAATAAAATGGGGTCATTGCATATTTTTGACTTTTATTTAGCATATATTTTTTTCTCTGTGCACCGAATGAAATGCATTCATTCAATAGGGAAAGGTAATTCGAATCGTATTTTGACTTTGAAATTCAATGCTCTTAATGGGCCAATAAATTTGCTTACCTAAAGGCCTTCAAAAACGAATGTCAGTTCGAAAATGCATCTATTAGCCACACCTGGATGCAAATGCAAAGTGAAAAGCTAAATAACTATGCACAAATCAGCGAGAAGTGCTTGAAGCTAGACTAAAGTCTAGGTATTTATGAGACAAACGTAACTATTTTTAGCTTGCGAGACTTTCATTTTAATTATATCCCATATGTGGATCACGCGATCCATCTGCTGCTGTTCATCTTCATTTGATCAATTTAGGTTTAATTAAATAGCGTATCCGCTTATAAAAATAACCAAAAGTAAAACATTTTGGAACCTCGCAAATTCATTACATTTCAATCAGGTTTTGGGTTAACTGTCAAAGTCAATTAAGTTTCCTGAAAAAACGAGTTTTAGGCTTTAAATACCCTGAACCTGAAGAAAATTGTAAATGGTAATACATGTGGAGTGTAACTAACAAATACAAAAAGAAAAAACGGAGAATGGTGATAAATATGTTTATTGTAATGTCCCCTGAGGTTGACATTTTAACATGAACATGAATTAGGTGAAGTACAACACACAACTCATAAGTAAAAGCTAGTTATTTGTGAGCAAATGCCTAAGCTAAAAATAATACCAATTCACTGTCATATATCAAATTTGACATTTGAGCTAGGAACTTGTTACCCTAGCTAAGGGGAACTGTATGAAGCAAAATGATTTTTTAAGCAGAGAGAGATTGTTCATGATTTTTGTTAAGACATCACATTGTTAGCATTTCGAGTTGATCACTTCGTTTTCACTTAGGGTTACACAAGTTAGGGTATGCAGAAAGACAACTTTAAGCATTACTCATTAGGCGAAGCCGAGTGGAATTGGCTCTAACCGAAAGTGGCACCCCAAGGTGGCCCCCTGTCTGCCCTTTGTTGCCACACACTCCGAATAAAACTAGAGGAGAGGGGTAGGGGTAGGGGTCGGGGTCAGATGTGGGCGGACGGATGGCAGGGGTCAAAGCTCTAGGCACGCCCACTTAGGGCTGAGCTGCAGCTGCGCTTGTTAAGTGGATATTTTAAGGCTGGGCTTTGGCTGTTGCCTTTTTAAGCACGGCGATTTCAGAACCGAAAAAATAGCAGGGAAGCAAAACCCAAAAAAAAAGCGAGTTATAGTAAAGAGACTGTAGGAGCAACTCAAGCATGGCCAAAACGATGTTGCTGCAATCGGACAGAAAACGCACGTTGGGAGAAAGGTGTAGAGCCACAAAAGTGCTGGCTTATTTCCACCATCTAGCATCCATCCACCTAGACATTCTATAAGATTTAATTACAACCTGCAAAATGGGCGAGAGGAAAAAAAAAAGAGAATACAGTAGAACACAAGAAAGAAGCTAAAGAATCTGGCTGCACAGTTACGCTTTTGTGTTTGCAACCTTTTGACTGCCTAAATGCTGCCCCGTTTCTTGGCCCCCATTTTCGCTGGCATTGTTCTGTTTCTGTTTCAGATTCTGGCAGTTTTGCTTCTGCTGCTGCTTTAGCTTGTGCTCGACTTCTGCACTTCTACTACAAAAAGGTTTGACACAGTTTCTGGGGCCATTTCGCTCTGCTCTTTAAATGCCATTTAAGCCGTGTATTTTTTCAGCGACCGCTGGCAGATGCCTTTATTCATCAGTTAAGAAAGCAACTGCTACTTCTACTTCTACTTCTACACAAGAACGAAAGCTGTGCCGAAAATTCCGAGTCATGTTCTGGAAAGCGTAACAAAAGCCGCAAGAAAGTATCTAGCATAAAGACAAACCGTGTGTGTGTAACTACACTACATACCTACATACATATGTATCTCTGGAGTATCTGTAGCGGTAGTCTACTAAAGCCAAATTATATCTGACACACGAAAATAACACACTGCAAGCGAAGCCAAACACAACAAAGTCGACCCACAGACACATAAAGGCATTTTAATAATGCGTATCGTTTACACTAAGCAAAGTAAGTGCCATAAGTTTTATAACTCATTAACCTTTCCGAGCGGACCAGAACCGAACTTTCCACCCCAGATGTTCTTGTGTTTGTTCGAGTGTTCCAGTGTTCGAGTGTTTGTATCTGTGTATCTGTGTTTGCCCCATCGTGCGGCGTTCTATGTCACCGGCTCAAAGAACACAGACGACATGCTGACAAGACGACCAACAATGGCAGCAGCCCAATTCTGGCCAAGTATCTTCAAGATACATATGTATATATGTATATACAAACAAACACACCCAGACATTCTGGATTTCTGTCTTCCCGAGCTTCGTTTAATGCGCTTCATTAGCTTAAGTTGCAAACATATCGAACAATGATTTTCACTTTTCCATCAAGCCATCAGGCAGGCATCAGGCCTGTTAGAACGATATTTCTGATTAATCATGCACTTAAATGATGCGATACTACGGGCATGTGTACTTTGTATGGCCAGTTGATGAAAGAATCCGGGCAATATGAACTGAAATTCCAACGCCCCGTTAACGGTCAATGCAGTTTACAATGAGGCGAGAAACGAAATCAGGCCAATGACCGATTAGAAAACTCCCAGTGATATGGCACTTTTAAGCCCGGTCAGTTTTTGGTCACTACTCAAATTCGTGGGAAATATTTTATAATTAAAACGAGCAAATGGAAAGTGGCTTATATCAAGAGTATCACTCACTCTATATCAACTTGGAGAACAACATAAGTGTATCTTTCTTGTATATAAGTAAATAGCTTACATCATCACGTTTTTCATAATGTTTATTTGTTTTTTAGCAGTGTACTCATAGCTGGCGGCAATCAAAACAAACATAATTTCCCGCTGGAAGTACTCTCTCTCTCTCTTAGCCATATATGATACAACAGCTTTAGCCTGACAACAGGCCATCCATACCAAATAGCACCTCCAGATCTGGAAACCGAGTGGCATGTGCCGGTCGTGAACGCTTCCTGGTAGTCGAGAACCCAGACCAAGCCCGAATCCACAACGCCGGCCGATGCTCCGCATACTAATGCCTAGAACCGGGGAGCTATTCGAAATATTTAACACCGTTTTCGGAAGAATTCACTTTTCGGGGTGTGTGTGCTCTAAGCTCAATCAGATGAGCGCCAAAGTCAAAGTCACAGGGACAAGGCGACGAGTTTAACTTGTTTCCAGTTGAATATTTCAGCATAATTAGTGAGGCGAACGAACAAACTAATTATTGAAAAGATACTCACAGCTCGTCCAACTAAATGGGCCTCGGGGCGATGGATCGTATGGAACCAAGATGCGAAACGAGTTCGTGAATCATTCGGAACTCAACGTTTGAGAAGGCTAGTCAACTCCGGTCTAAGGTTTATGAACAACAATTGCAATTTACCCCACGAAAATTTCATTGACACAGTTTTTATTTTGTAGTAGCTCTTTACTTATTTTATCTTGAACTCCAAACTGGCACGTAAAGTGTTGGAAAATAATTGTATTTTCAGTTTTATCCATATTAATAAAGAAACTGGTTTGATGTCAATACCTTAGGGGAAGTCCAACTTCAAGTTCAATAAATAACCCAACGATCAATTTAATCACTAAAGTCAGTTAAAGAAAACAATATGTCGCATATTTGCAGCATTTCCCATTCCATTCTAGCAATTAACTCATTTAAATTCAACGCAAATCTTCGATCGCACGTTTCTATGTGGTTTACATATTATTTGCATTCTTTCATGTTTATTAAAGCTTTTTGTTTTATACGCTTGCATTCGATACTTTCATTGTTTTTATACCTCGGACATTTATTTTGATTGCGCTTATGTACGCAGCGGGTTTTTTTAAATTTCAAAATTTAATTTCCGCCTGCCGGTAAAGTCATTTCAAAGTCGATTTTTTACGACGAGTAATTGTCATTTGCCTTTGTATTCCGTATTCTGTATACTTTATTTTGATTTCGTTGTTTGGCGAACGGCTGTTCCAATTTATTATTAATACCGCCCAAATACACATTTCGTTTAAGCAAAAAGCAGCAGGTGAAACAAAACTATATTAAGCGAATGTTACATAAAACGTGACATTTGGGAAAATCACAATTTTATTCCAAACCATTTGGTTATTTTTCATTTTTGGTTACTGCGTGATTTCTGTGCTCGTGATTGTATTTTCTATTATTGTTGTTATGTGTGATTGTTGGTGCGGTGCACGTTTTGTCCCACGCGACGTATTTTCCATACCACTTTAGCACGATAAAAATAAGATTGCTTTGAAGCTGTGATTATAATATCAAATTTATACTTCACATTCCTCACAAACATACTTTGTATTTTTAAAATACTAACGTCAGATTTTAATAAAGAATTTGTTGTATTACCTAGGCTATAACGTTCAACAAGTCACTCAATGAAAATAGTTTCTAAGTCATATTCTTATGACTCCTTACCAAAAATATTTTAGCAATAAGTTATCTTCATTCACTACTAGCAAACAAAGCTCCAAGTTTGCTAGAACTTGTAATTTAATGAATAATTAGCTTAATTTGTTTATATCATAAATGAAAATGAAATGAACCAGAGCAACAAGTGAGCTTTTCCAAGGATTTTATCTTCTAAACAAAGCTCCTTGAACACACTGGCGCCATCTGGGCAAAGCTCCTGGAAGGAAAATGGAACATAAGCAACTTTCTATACCACTTATAGAAAGTTCGGATGCCATAAAAATCCCATTAAGCACACACGAGTAAATATAATAAATATTTTTTCATTTTTTTGAGATTACTCACGAACAAATATAAGCTGGGGTCTTATAAAAAAAAAAAAATTACAAACTCTTTACGGCTTCCGCACAAGTTTCGCTCACTCCCCTAAATTGAAATATTTCATTTTATTTACCTCTTTATTGTATAATCACCTGGTAGTAAATATTGCAATAAAAAAATAACAACTAGTCAAACAGAACAGAACTGAAAAAAGGGGGAAATCGAAATGTGGCCGAAAAAATATGGTAATAAACCGGTCTACGGGTGGGTCAAACTAACTGTAAATCGGTCTTCAAACGACGACGTTTAATAAATATTAAATAATTGGCGTGATGCATGCGTCAATATCAGCATGTGAATGAGTCTGTGTTTTTTACAAATATTATATGGCGTGCCGTTAACAATGCCGTAGCTTCCCCCTTTTTTTATTTACAAAATTTCCAGCCATTACATAAATCGCGGCCAACAACTCATCAAATTGAATGCAATTAAATGCTGGCCAAAAGCATTAACTATGATTGATCAAATGATATATACATATATATCTTTTGATGGATGTGTGACAGATGCCCACCGATGGTACGATAAAAACCTTTCGTGATTCAGTGTTATTTATGAACTTCAAATAGATAATGAGTTGGCAAAACGGTTACAGAGGATATCCCGTTTGAATGTTTACTGTATCCTACAGATATATAATTATACCAGGCAGGAAGTGGAAAAGTGCAGCACGAACTATTTAAATATGACTTTTATTGGAGATGTGTAATGCAATTCTCTATTTGGCACTGCATTTTATGAATGGCTTGCCATTATTCAAGGCTCATTACCATATGGGTTTTACAGATTTTCAAATTAAATTTGTAAGTTCCGCAAGCACATATACGAGTATTTCATTTTTCTGTGCTGACTTTTGTGACCTTATATCACAAGTCGAATCAAAAGGCGTGACATGCCCAGATTTCCCACACGACCACGGCCCCTGCACTCACTAAATATAGAAAATGATAATTTTCTGCCCTTTTTTATATGTTGGTGGCATATTAAAAAGCCATTAGGCGAGAAAACAACAGCAAGCCGGAATGGCAAACAAAAAGTACAAGCATTGCGAACTCTCAACGGGTCGAATTGAAATCGAAATCTGAAATCGAAAACAATGCGGCAGTTTCACGCGATGTTTATACATATATGTATGTATTTATGGGCAAACTGTCTTCTTGTGTGAGTACGAGTTTTGAGTACTTCGACGACGACTGTTTGTGTTTGCTATCGGACTTTTGGTCTCCAGACTGCCTCCGGCATTGGGCATTATTGGACTGGAGTTTTGGAGCCAGTGTGTGTAAACAAAAACCTACGAACGGTTTGAAATCGTGCTGATTAATGTTCCTCCGTTGGCGGCGTCGGCGGTGGCGGAGAAAATTGCAAAACAGCAAATGGCATAGGTCAGTTACACTAATTGAAATAGAATGTTGTCGGTCAGTGGTTCGTGGTTTTTCGTGGGCGCTGCTCTGCTCTATATAGTACCAGATCTAACGATCCACCGATTCACCAGCGTGGGCAATCATGAATGGCCAGTGCTTGGGCATAAGTGATAATCATTTAGAAAGCATCTCAGTCTCAACACACTTCCTTTCACCTTAGAACATCGAGCAGCAGCAGCTTACAATGAGCGAAGTGAAAGCATGGGGAAAAGTGCAATCTTAAAGAAAGGAAAATCCACTCACAGGAGAAGAAAAGCAGTTGTCATCTTCCTAGCTTCAAATCATGAAAGGTAATAAAGAATATTTGTTCTGTTTTCCTTAACTTCAAATTAAGCGTTGATTTATCGATTCAATGGGTAAATGGCAAAACCACGACCTGGATTTTTTTTCCCACTGTTGCAAATGATTTGTTTGGCCCCAGAATGATAGAATGCTCACCTCATGAGAAGATCTTTTTCGTGGTTTCTTCATGGTTTCGGTCCTATCAATCTGCGATCTTTTTATAGCAACAAGCTAGCATCAACAATTTGCATAAATTCTTACCGCAAAAGTTACTTTCTAAAGAAGTGAAGAACCTCGTCAGAATATGACATCAACAGGTGGTCACAGACATGAGGGGAAATGTATCTGACGGATGAACCTACGAGCTTTAGGATGTGGAAAAGCTAAGGATTGGAGCTTTATGCCTTTGGCGCCTGCGGGAGTTTAACGAAAGTCAAAGTACAGCTGATGACAGCTGAGCGGAATCACGTGGTGGAGCTTTTTGGGGAGAGCAATTTGCGGGAGAGCCAGCAAAGGAGAGCTGCTGCACAAGAGAGCGCCCCAAAGGATACGCATGTCCTGGAAACGTCAAAACAAGCAGAAGCTGATTATAATACGGCTTGGGTGTGGGTTTGTTATTGAGGCCCGATTCCTTCACTTTTGGCCTGATTAGAAGACGACTGTCTGCCACTCCCCATTTTGGCCCCTTTTTCACCCCGCCCACTTCCCATTGCACTCTTCGGAGACTTCAAGTTTGATTGACACAATGAAGTAGCAAATGCATCACTTCAGACAATCAGCGGTCTGCGGATCTGGGCGACGGCACATCCCATGCCCGAGACTCTGGCAAACAATCGACAATCGGCGACCGGGAGTCAAACTAATGAGGCGCCAGGAAGCCAGGCCAGCGAAAACAAAAACACCAACAAACCGCTCGAGCGGAGAAAGCAGCGTTTCCCACCAAGGATACAGTGAGGCCTCGGAGCAATGTACTTGTTAGAACTAGTCGATTTTGTGTTATTTTATAAGCTTCAACTTTTTTACGTTGTAAACCTTGTATCTTTTAGATACACATAATTAAAAGTGTAATTATACTAATGAAACAAAGCTAAAATAAGCCGAAGCTAAATAAGAAAAGCAATGTATTGTATCACTCCTAAGAGGCCAAGATTGTAAATGATGTACTAGTTTCATAAAACATGTCTAAAATACCGGAAGTTGTAACAACTTGGATCATTCAACACCAAGTCTTCAATGGGAGGCTTTTGAGGCGAGTTTCCCAGCTTTTGTTCTACGCTAGGTGTGTTCACTGTGTGCGAAGGCGTGCCAAGGTTAAGCGTTTGCTCAATCAAGGTGCGGAGGGCGGTGGGTGGTGGGCGGGGTTCGGGTCTGCTGCGGGGGGGAGTGGCACTGGTCACAGGGGGGGGCGGTGGGTGCAGCTTGTGCAATCAGCTGTTGCTAATGAAAAACGTCGGCGAGTTTAGCCAGGGATAAGCAAGAGTCAAAGCTTATTGATTTTCAACTGCGTAAGTTGGCCAGCAAAAAATTAGTGGTAAAAAAAGAGAGTGGAAATCGGAGAGGGGCAGTTGCGGAGGGGAGGGGGTCAACTCAATTTCATGGGAAATACATGAAGATAACAGACAACTTAATTAATTTGCTCAACTAAATGGAAACTTACCCTGGCCTTTGTATTGTATGTAAATTCAATAATTGCGTAGTTGGTTTTTACTTTTTAATAGCTTGATGTTTTCTCCTTGTTATGTGAAAATCTCTTTCTTTTTATGGCCGTAAATATTTCCGCTTTGAATTAAATGCAATCATAATAGATACAATTATAAAGATGGCAATTATGTATGCACTCGCGTTTTTCTTTTGCACATTTGATAGAGTCGTACACAAAGCAATTTTCGCATCGTTCACCGAGGGAATCTAATTTATATATGAGGTATATTCAAATTATAGCTGTGGCAAATTAAACGCGCAAAATGGAGGCAAAAAATTTGATTTGACGATGTCTAAGGTCGCCGGCAAAGACAGACACATTGTATGTACAAAAAAAACGAGAAAAATACGCTGACAAAGCGGTAAAAACAGAAATTTAGCGCTTGATTTCGACGCCCAGAAAGAGAGCGAAAAGTCGGGCCATATAGGGAGCGTATTAGATGGCTTATCAGTGCTTATCAACACGACCGCCGATGACGCCACGAGATACAGATACGAACACAGATGCAGATACTGATGGACACGCAGATTCAGATGGACGGGGCAAATTGAACAACATTGCAATTACCGTAAATACGGGGTCTTAGCTTCGGTTTATCTATTGTTCATATATGCGAGTATATATAGCAACAGCTTGTTCGACATTTGGATACACGCCGCGTATCTGTATCTCATAGTTTGCCGTGTTTGGCGCGCTGTAGAACATCTCTAGAGATTGATAACAGCTGAAGATTGATTTTTGCCCTACATTGGCAAGCAAATTTCTGACGATTTTTATACTTTGGTATTTCATTTGCTTTTTATTGCATTTTTGTAATATAACTTTTTTAACTACATTTTCTTTATTTGATAAGATTGATTTATAGCTTTAGTCTTGATTGATAGTTTAAGCTTGGGAAATTCCCAGTCTATCTATGAATTGCGCTGAAAGTTCTTCAAAAGATACGTCTTTCGTTTTACTTTAGTCAAAGGTACTGCGTTTCCATTTAATTTCTTTTAAGAATTTCCCTGGTCAATTTGTGTGTTTGTTGTTTATGTTATTGTTGTTGTTGCTGACAACCAAACAAACACCATGAACTTGAGCACACACACACACGCACACACAAAGCCACGGAAAGCTTCTTGATTGCACCACTGTATCTTTTTTGCTGCCGATTTCCTTGCTTGTTAGCGTATTGCACTGCACCGCGATGATTTCGCTGAACTTTTGCATTTTCCTTGATATTTTTCGCGAATCGCCAATTAACGATTTATTCTGATGGGAGAGTGCACGCGTGGGAGCCCCAAAAAAAGAGAGAGCGCCCGGAGAGAGCGGCTGCCTTTTTGGCAGCAAAGGCAGCAAACAGAAACAACAACCCACCAAGTCAGCGAGCGATAGAGCGACCGCGTCGGACGAACAAACTTGACAGCGCCAAGTTCCGATAGCGACTGAACGGAGAAAACGGAAAACTGAAAGCAGAAATCTCAAATCGCGGCAGAGCGCTGGCAGCGCAACGGTACACAGAAAAAGATTAATAGTAATACAAAAAATTAAAATGTGTTGAAAGAAGGCAACTAACTAACTCTCATGGGTCGCACTAACTTCTTAATGCTGACTTCGTTTTTAAGAAATAATAGTGCTTCAAATGCTTGAAATACATTTACCATTTTGAAGTTATGAATTAATTGAACATGTTGCTTGGTAGATCTCTTAAAAATGCAACAAATTAAAAGGCTGTGCTTAACACTTGAGATTAAGGTTTTTCATTTAACTAAGGAATTTTCTCTTTGTGTACGAAATACTCTCGTTCACAGTTAAAATACCTTCAGTTGTTGCTGTCGCTGCGCTGCTCTCTTGTTGTCGTTGTTGTTGTCAATCAATTGACAAAAAAGTATCGCCTTTACAGTTATATCCTCTCATCCGCTGCTCAGCCCACTCTCTATCTCTATCTCTCCTATCCGCTGCTTAGGCGCTCTCACTAAACCGAAAACAGCTGATTGCGCTACGAAAAGGTAAACAGACCCACAAAGCTTGCTCTCCCTCTTCTATCCTCTCACTTTTAGCTTTTGCTTTTGCGTTTGCTCTTTTGCAAAATAGCGGGGGTGTTCGCTTAATAAGCTTGCATTAAAATAGTAATTGACTAAGAAGCTGAAGAGCTAATAAGAAACAAAGCCAAGGTGGTCGGAAACGAGTTTCTAATAAGACCCTGTTGCACTTTGGCTGCAACGGGGTGGCAGTGGGCGGTGAAGGGCGGAAAATGCACGGTGTGTCGTTAACAGATTTGCCTGTCCGCGATTTCAGCCCATTTCGTCTGGCACTTTTAACATACCCTTGATCACAAAGGGTTATATTCAACATGGAAAAGGTTTGTGTAAACCCCGTTCGGGGATTAACAAATCAGAAGACAAATTTACATAGCTAATTCTAGTTATAAATAGAATTTCTGGAGAAGTACTATGCCATGTACCCTATTAATTATAATTTATTAGCTAAGGTCTGGGATTGAATGCGAAAAATTGCTCAGCTCAAGTTAATTGGTGTGAAAAATGACTGAAAACTAGTTTTTCAGCCAAAAAAGTGTTTTCTAATATTAGGTGTAGAAATTACTCGCAACCCATCATTAATCATCATTATCAACTAAATGTGCAAAGGTGTAATTATCATTACCTATAGAAAGTGGGTGTCTATAAGGTATTTTAATTTGAGTTTCATGAAAACTAAAGCCTGCACTCTCCAAATAGCTGATCACTCGATATTTAACTTTGAAGGTATAAAGTGCTTTCTATCCGTGAGATACAATTTTATTTACCCATTAATTTCGCTTACTTCCTGACATAAACAAACTATTTCCAGGCACTAACTTATAGTTCCCCGTCAAGAATCGAACATGCAACGATCGATCCACTAGAGCATTTGAATATCGCGTAGATAATTTTTCGAGAGGCCCCAGACAAATTGCAATTGGCTCTATAATAGAAGGCACGCCGAGCCCAAAAAAAAAGTACAAGTATATATAGAGGCGAATATATATATATTCTGGTACAGGCATATATAAGTACGACACAGAAACCGCAAAAGGCAACAGAAATAGATGGCAAAGAATTTCTAGTTGACTGAACACCGAATGTGGCCGCCGAGCCATCAGCCATCAGTCAGACAGTCCGACGACCTAGACCCAGATGTCGTTCATAAGATCTAAGACCTAAGACCTAAGATACAAGATACTAGATACTAGATACTAGATACTGGATACGAGATCGGTGCCAAAACTTAAGGCTAAAGCTATGCTTAGCGGAAGCTGAGCTGTTCGCTCGGAGGCGTCATAAATCTTGCGCAACGCCCCATTGCCATCGCCAGGGGTCTGGGAACCCCAACGCCACTATATACTCGTACTCGTATATTACGGCTACTATATATACCGCCGATCCCTGGGCCACGATTCCGGCCAAGACAATGGCCATTTGCATGGGTCGCACAATTATGTACCATCACTCTAATGGCAATTTGTTGGCCACTGTGTTAATGTGATTAGAGAACGATGTGCTGCTGCGCTGCCGATCCGCTGGATGTGGAGTTCTGTTTTGGATGTGGACCAGTTCTGGCCACTTGTTGCTCAACTCGACGCCTCTCGAGAGCCCAGTAGGAAGTTTCGAGAGCCGTAAATTACTCGCTTTCTGTTTCCGCTTCTTGTTATCAGATGTGTGGGAACAAATAGAAATCTAAGAACTGCACTCGAAAAAATGCATCTATTTATAAGATAGATTTAAATACTATTAACAAAATCATAAATATTGTACCTTCTTCAGCTGGTTTCCTTGTGCGATAGCCTTAAATTCTAGTTTCTGTCACATTGCTTGCCAAATATTTAAGATGCTTTCAAATTTATTGAGCAATAAGTTAACATAGCTCTTTATGAATAGTATGACATTTACTTTTTGGCAATACTGGTTTCCAGACTTAGTTCATCGAAACACTCATTTTAATCAGGAGACTTTGTAGTGAGAAGGTGATCTCAATAAAAGTTGACAAGAGTGGGGAAAAACAATTTATAATTATTTATGCCAAAGTAGGTTAAGGGGGGAACTCCCTTTAGACATTTCAAAAAATCGATTTTTTTTTTACTGTCTTAATCGATAGGTATATGCTTCGAGAATATAATTCCGAAGTTTCAAAATTCTATTTTCAAAATTGTGGAAGTTATGCGACTTTAAAGCGGCGCGCTCGACCGGTGCGTGAGCCTCGACCGCTAACTTTGAACGTCGTTTTCTCAGAACCATGTTTTTTAAATTTGCGTGGGTGATTACAAAAAAACTAGTGAACCGATTTTGTTCATCCTTGATTTATTTTGAAGATCATAAAAAACTGCATCTGTGGTACTAGATTTATGAAAAAAAAAATTTTTTTTAACTATTTTTTAAATAAAAAAAATCGAAAATTTTTGCTTCAAAAACGGAAAATTTTTTGAATGCTCAATTTTTATAGTTAATGTTCATAAATACCGTATATTTTAGTACCACGGACAGAAAAAACCTTCTCGAGTAAAAAAATGTTTGATTTTATGATTTCAGATAAGAATTGCGGTCAGGATCGCCCACGCAGATTTCCATGTCAGCGGCGAGGCGATTGCCATTGCCTAACTGGAAAGGGTTTACGTCAGTACTTAACTGCAAGTGTGTTCCATGTTTTCTATTTGCTGTTTGCTATTTGCTTTTCCATTTCCACTGCTATCCACATTTGTATCTGTATCTGGTAGAACGCCTGCTCACCGCTCAATCCAATTAAAAGCCAAAACCATCTGTCGTTGGTGCCCCAAAAAAAAAAAAAAGAAAATAGGTTTGCTGCGAAGTACCTCCCAGTAGAAGTGTCCCCGATTTGAGTCAAGTGTTATTTTGGGCGCTTTGTGTGCGCCACAATTATACGACAATTATAAATAAGTAGCTAATACCTTTATCTAGCGGCGACGTAAGTCAGCCGAGTTTAGATGGTGTCGTGGTGCCGCTAGCGGATATCTTTTTCAGCGGCCACATGTATCCGTATCTGGACAGCGGCCAAGATTTACGAGTTACACTCGTCGGATTCCGAAGGGGTGCGCGTCATGCTGCCGGGTTATTGGCATCGGAACTAACTGTTTTCGGAGCGATCATTGCCACTCACCTTTCGGCCGGCTATTGCACTCAATTACCAGGTGGCACAAAGAGTGGAAATGAAAATGGAACTTTACCGCACACACCACACACGTGAGAACCCGTTTCTACCTCCCAGCTAGCCCTCGACTCATCTGCCGGCACTTGGTCTAGATACATGCGAAAAAAGCGCTAAAAGATACAAGATAATCTGCTCTCTTTCGGCCAAAAACAGATATAAGTTGAACTGGATTTGTACAACAAAAAAGAAAAATAAGTATAAAGGCAAATTGTGACGTTCTTTTTTTTTGTTATGAATACCCAATTCTGTCTGTCGGGCAATTGGGAATGTCAAAGTTGACAACTGCATGGTAAGTGGAAAACTATGAGATTTATTTGCCTGCAGCGGCATGTGAAAATGCATTTTCGGTATTCGCGGTATTGTGGCGTCATTTTTAAGGTCCATGCTTGGTTGCATGTGCGGCAGAGCTTTGTTGACGATACCCTATAAATAGCCGGCAGGTATTTCGATTATGCTGCACTTAGCCGGCACAAAATCATAGCCAGAATAACTTAGGGGTAAATTGATTAAGGGGCTAATGACCTGCCATCACGTGAAGGAAGACTTTCAGTCAGCCAGTTAATTGAAAGGGTAAACGGTATGAACTGGTTGGTTGACCAGAGCTCGTTGAACCACTTATTAAGCCGATTACTCAAGTCAAAGAGTTGGATGGTCAGGTTGAAAGTTGAACCGGACATATGAACAGGAATGTCGAACAGGAAGATTTACAAAAATGTTGCAATTTTTACAAATTAACAGGGGATTATCAGGAAAGTACAAGCTTGGAAAATCCGCTGTTTCAAAAGCAAGTAAGTTAGCCTTGTTTTTCATATATAATATTAACAAAAGATATATAATCAAAATGCACAGTGATCTACTTAAAGACTATTGGGAGTTTACCTGAAGGCTAAGGTGTTCCGAAACAAGTCAACACCTTTTATGAGGCGTTTTAACAAAACGGCGTACATGGAGCAATTTCAAGTGCCTCGAAACCATTGAAATTGGGTTCAACTGGCAGTTTGAATCAACTTAGAGGGGTAATCTCATGGTAACCATCTAGCAGCGATTCCCATCGCAGACCGCAGAGCATCTGGCATTCGATTGCCAACTAGACAGCCAGCCAGCCAGCCATCCGCACTCTTTATAGAGCATTTGCACGCGAGCCAAGACGCTGATGAATACCATCATCATGTAATACCCGAGAAATGTGTAATGTGTAACGATGAGGCAATGCCAGCCGGAGTGCGATTATGATAGGCCAGATTTGGATGCGCCGACTCTCCGGAGCAATGGAGCTCTGCAGCTCTGCAGCTCTGGAGGGAGCTAAAATCTACTATGCTAATGGGGCGGCGGAAATCGGGTATTAGCCCAGCGTAAGCGTAATTTGCATAGGAAATCGGCTGGGATTCGGGATGCACAATTAGATGCTCAGACACGTTCTCCAGACGTGGTTGTCCAGTACTCCACGCAGCTTAAGCGGCAGTAGGTAGAAGAACCATTGGCAGGGAGGAGCCAATGGAACCACTTGGAATGCAACCGATTCGCAGTTGCATGTCGCCAGTTGCACGGAGAGAAAGGCTGCGGCAGCGGCAGCGGAAAGAAAAAGAGAAAACAAATGATATGTAACCAAATTTCTTCCTGGCGGCCGGTCTGGTAAAAGAAAAAAACTGCAAAACTGGTCCACCGTGACCCACTAAAGCCTCTCTTTACTTTTTACTCGAAAATCAGCCACCAATTGCTGACTTTAACACCAACATGGGTCGAAAGGTGCAAACGGACCCGCTCCATTTTATTAACTTTGCTTAAGGTGAGACATCCGTGAGTCACGTTTACTTTTAACTTCGGTTAATTGATTTTAAAATACATCGACAACTCATCACTTTTATTTTTAGCAACATTTGCCCGCAACTTTCACTTTGCTGCATAAAAAAATCAATCGAAGCAGGAAGATAAGATTGTAATTAACTGGGGAATTCTTTTAACTTGTTTAATGTCAGCGTTTTTAGACTCTAGGTAAGCACTTATTAATAGTAGTTGACGAAAAGTGTTGACCAAAGTGGAATCAGCACAAGGGTTAAGTTTGCGGCTCAGTGCGTTTTCGGCAACTAACAAGATCAACAAAAAAGACTCAATAAAATACGACTGGCACGGCTTCATTGGTTTTGCGGTTAAAATGTTGCAACAAGAACTGGCAATGCCACAAAAATTGGACAACTGAAAACGCAGTAAAAGGAATGAGTCGCAGCTTCAAATACACTTGGTATTTATTGAAAATTGTAGGTATGACAATTAAACCTAGACATTAATGGAAAAGGGCTATAAAAAAACTTTTATTTCATAGAATATACAACTTTATAATTCATTTAAAATTTGCATAACTGAGCTATGAAATCTGATGCTTCAATTTCGTAACATTCGCCCAGAGGAACCTTTAAAAAACCCATAACCATTGGACTACCCACCTTTGTCTAGACTATTAATACCCCTTGCATAGCAGCATCAAAACCGCGAAGTAGCGGCAGAAAACTGGCGAATCTATAAAAATGCAAATTAGAAGAAGCGAAAAAATAACACAATAAACGACTCCAGAAACTGGAACGAACCGAGGCTGCGATTCACACTAAAGACTGCAGCTCCAACTCCGATTTGGATTCAGATCGAGGGGCCGCCGATAAACGTTACTCGTGCTATTGCCTCTGGGCCGCAAAAGCGTTGGTGATCTATGGACTGGCTAGCCCAATTGGTCAAGAAGCTATTTGGGTTAACTGCAGCTGCAACACGCCGACGATCGGAAAACTCGGGCCAATTAATTGTGCGGAAATCTGCGAGGCGCGTCATAAATACTGTCGCTTTTCTCATCTCTCTTTCAGCAGCGGCGGTCTTCGATGGGAAGTTGCTCCTCCTTCGTGATGGTCAGTGGTTACATTGGCACCTGCACAATAAACAATAGGAGGAGGATGCACAGAAACAAATAAATGGTTGTTTTAGTTTAGCAGTAGTATCTAAATATCTAGATATGGAGTGTAAATGAACCAACTTACATAGTTCAGAGATCATTGGATCATTTATTAGACATCCTAGTGCACATGTCAATACTTAAAACATTACTTTAATTTATAATAATAAAATGTAATAAGATGTATGTGTATAGCTACCTATCACTGGAGGATCTGTTACAAAATGGTTTGCCATAATGGAGCTGCAGATTTCACTGGATAATCTTGCACAAAATTGGTTGCAACACGGCTGGTAGAAAGGATACGCTGAATATTCATGTTAAAGCGGCTAAATGAATGGAAATTGCATATTCATGGGAAAATATGAAAATGTGAAAAGTGATGTAACTGCACATCTAGTTGGACCAGATCCCTTTCCATTTTTTCGCCGTGCAGTTGGCCGGAGGCATTCTTGCGTGCAAACCTTGACCATGAAACACGCTGCGCGATGCAATGCGATGCAATGCGATGCGATGCGATGACGTGCCCATAAAAGCGCTGGCCAACAATCCCAAACATTTTCCTGGCCAATTAAGAGCCAAGGAAAATTAGTAAGAAACTGAAATTGCTCAACGGCGGCCACGTTTGCGATCACGTTTACGTCGCTGAACGGACGATGGTCAATGGCATTCGGCTGGTGCGACTTGTGCGACAGTTACATCTATATATGCGCCACAAACAACTGGTTTGCTGGCCAAATAAACAACACAGCACAGCAAAAAAAACAAAAAACAAACTATATAATAATATACAAAGCAAAAACACCGTTTTGGACCGGCCTCCAAGGGGCACGCTACCCAAATGGAGCCATTGCTGCTGTGTGTCTGCCAATTAGCAAGCGAGCGACATGGCGGTGCACTGAACTTGCTACGCTTAAATTGTTGATAAGCCCACTCACTCACTGTGTGATTGCCACGCTTATGATGACGACGACTGGCCACCGAAAATGTGGCAATCGCAGCGTTTTGGCCATTAACCCATTTTTCCGCACCGGTTCTAAAGATATCCCGCATGGCTTCATACAGGTTTTAATGTCTCTACATACTATGAGTTTTGTCTTTTTAATTGCTGCTAGCAAGTTTATTTTAGTTGCAGAGTCATGCCTTTGATAGAATTATCTGGCAATAATCAATTGTTAATTAATAGCTAAATTCAGCGCTAACGAGTCTAATTCAATTAGCTCAATGGCTGGCGTTATGCAATTAGTACCTCCATTTGATAATACGCTGCACTTGACTTTTCATGCAGCCAGTGATTAACGAGATGCCATTAAATCATTTTATTTCCGCTGCAAGCGATCTGTATTTTAACTGCTTGAAGAGAAAACAAAGCTCTTAAATTTTAAAACCTTTTTTATAAACATAACATGTTATAAGTAATATATGATTATAATCCTTATCTGAAGTCCAAGAGTTCAGTGGGTTAGGCCGCCTGCCAGGTCGCTGTGATAAGGGATTGGAGATTGGAGATATATGGCCAGCTTATGCTACGATATTTGCGCAGAGTAACTGCTCTTTCGCTGGGGTGAGCACTTTCAATGTGAGAGAAAGAATAAATATATATTGTATATATGTACATATGTACATATGCCATGAGTTCGTGTGGATGTCACAGATGTGCGTGATTGTTTTCGTTTCCATGGAGCGGCGCATGTGAAATGGGCAAATCGAAAAGAGCAGTTGTGTTTGGTTTGTGAGGCTGCCAAGAGCGAGAAACGAACGCGGACGATGAATAAAATATTTGGGTGGCTACTGTTTGCCCTGTGTCTGCTGCTCACTTGGCCAACGCCCGGAAATGGCCAATCCCCGGATGACTCCCAGCGACTCCTGGTGGCCATCCACTACGAGGCCCTGTGCCCGGACAGCATGAACTTCATCCGGCGCCGATTGTACGATGCTCTGCAGGACAACGACTGGTGGTCGGTCACCGATCTGGAGCTATATCCATTTGGCAAGGCGGGGGTGAGTCAGCTACGTTAAATATCATAGGGTATATACTATATATGATATATTTACTTTATAGTCATTCCTTTAGTACTCAGTTGGAATACATTATCAGTTTATTTCAAAACCATTTGTATTTACATAGACCTTGGTGCATAAACAAAGCAATAAACTGAAATACGTACGCACATAATTAGGTATTTTGCTTGAACAGCCCGCCTGAAGATCATTTAAAACTGCTGAATATTCTATATATATACTTTAAATGAAAGATAATTTTTTAAACTAAAGTTACTTGCTTTCAGTTCTACAATAACACCTCCACTGGCGAGAGACAAGTGTTTTGTCAGCATGGCGTGGATGAGTGCGAGCTGAATGCAGTCCATGCCTGCATCATTGAGACCCTGGACATCCGCAAGGCCTTCAACCTGATCTACTGCATGCTGCGCTCCTACTCCAACGAGCTGGACTCGTGCTCCCGCAGCATGGGTGTGGACGTGGCCAGGGCCAAGGAGTGCAAGAGATCGCGCTCCACGCCAGAAATATTGGCGCCCTATGGCAAGGAAACCCTCAAGCTGGGCATCTCCTTTGTGCCCACCATTGTGTTCGAGAATGTGAGTACACCCAACTGCATAACCCAATTACCAGAGTCAACTAACGATTACCTTTCCTTTTGGCAGGACTTTGATCCCTACGACCAGAGGAGCATTCGCAACAATTTTGAAAGACACTTTTGCCGCCAGTATTTGAAAAAGTTCAACATCAAACTGCCCACTTGCTAAGCCATTTTGCAAACTTTTATGTAATGTACTGAGTAATGTCACTGTTTCAATGTTCCAAGACCAATAAACTATAGTTACAACCAGCTGAGTAGTTTGCTTTCCTGCTGACTCACCTTGGGTCAATAAAAATGTACAGATGTATATAATATATCAGCTTATCAGGCACGTTTTTGTATACCGATCCTAATCAGGAAAACAGCTGTCCGGCGGTCTAGAAACACGATTAAAGACCCGCTGCTCAGTAAGTTTTCCGTAATCAGTTGAGGTTTACATGGCTCTTGTTTTTGGGCACACAGCATGGATGCCAGGGGGAAATGCTAGCTGCCACAGGGACGTCGACCAGGGGGGCTTAGCTATTCTATTCTATTCCTTCATTTATATTGATTTTCCCAATAAATGCTTGACTTATTACTAAAAAAAACTCTCAAACAGAGTGCCTATTTCAACACAAATCAATTGAGTTTAACAAATATAAGTTTGAAGCCCCCTTTGAGCATTTTCTGACTACACCACTGGCGCTGTGAATTTGACGAAACGCAGTGACAACCACGCGCATTTCAAGTCACGGCATTAATTCAGTGTCGAGCGTTCGCTGGCGTTGAGGGTCCGAATATTCCAAGATCAGCTCGGGATTTAACTGCATCCGAGATGAGGGCGGCTGTCTTTGTCTGTCTGCTGCTGGGATGGGTGGGCGTGGCTGCGCCAGGGGTAAGTGACCCAGTTGAGCGGTGAATCCGAATTGCGACGCTCGCTGATCGTGACATTGCAGCGTCTGCGTGGACCGCAAGCTGACCGACTGGCAATCACCCTGTACTACGAGGCATTGTGTCCCTACTGCAGGGATTTCGTGACCAGCCAACTCGAGCCTTCGATGGTCCGCCAGGATCGACTGCCGTTCACTGAACTCACGCTGATACCTTATGGAAATGCCAGGGTGCGTTTTAAAAGAAATCCATAGTTATTAATTTTTGATAGCCTAAACTAGTTAATAATTGGTTAAACTGTCTTATGGAACGACTGCAAAAAGCAGCTCAATTCGAAGTTTTACAGTGTCAATCAGCGTTAATCCGCACTTAAACTGCGCCTAATCTTCTCCAGACAGACGATGGCGGTAGTGTGCAGTGCCAGCACGGAGTGATGGAGTGCGAGCTGAACGCCTGGCACGCCTGCGTACTGGAGCACCATGACATTGCCGAGTCCCTCAAGCTGATCGCCTGCATGATGAGGGGCAAGAAGAACCGGCTGGAGACTTGCGCGGACCACTATCACATCGACGTGGGCGATGTCGAAAAGTGCAAAGCATCGCGACAGGTGAACGACATTCTGAGGAAGTACGGCGAGGAAACTGCCAAAGTCTCATTTACGGGTGTGCCAGCCATAGCTGTGGACCACGTGAGTTGCGATACAAAAAGTAATAATGAAATCTAACTCGTAATATTTGTGGTTTTTAGGTTTATAACCGTGATCTATCTGCTAACTTAACAGATCATTTTGATGCAATTTTTTGCGCCAAGTATAAGGAAAAGTTCAACAAGCAGCTAAACAATTGTCCATAAATATGGTTCTAATTTTGCAATAAAATTGTCCTTACAACACATACATATATATGTATACTGACTTTGCTTCGGAATTCAAACATAAAAAAACACGTACGAAAAGTGTTTAATTTTCCCGCCCAACAGTGGCGCCATCTATGACCAAATGGCGCTGCCAGACCTTTGCACTGTCGGTATTATTTTAGTATTTTTCTTAGCCGGTGGTATATTTCAACGGCGCAACGGTCCCACTTAACTATTTTCGCAACACGCGACGATACGAATTTTCCACATTTCTTTGTTGATTTCTGGAAAATCGCTGGATATAGACCGAATAGCCGACTGCCAACTGAGCACCAGGAAAACGCGCGAGATGAGCGAGACCATAAACACCGCGGCGCAGTTCCCGAGCTTCGAGAAGCCGACCGTGCAGTTCAATGAGAAGGGCTGGGGTCCCTGCGAGCTGCCCGATACGTTCAAGGATGTGCCTTACCAGCCGTTCAGCAAGAACGATCGCCTGGGCAAGATCTGCGACTGGACGAACACGTCCAACAACGACAAGAAGTACCAGAGTGAGTGCAATCCCACACAGAAACCCAGACCCACAAAAGTCTAGCCCGCCGAAAGTGAGGTTAGGTTGGTGTGTCGTGGCAAGATAGATTGTTGCTAACATATTGGTGTTTTCATTCCATTTGGCAGACAAGTACGCCTCCAGCTTTGGCACGGGCAACCAGTACTCGTACTACCATGAGGAGGACGAGACGACCTTCCACCTGGTGGACACGGCACGCGTCCAGAAGCCGCCGCACCAGCGCGGCAGGTTCCGCAACATGAGGAACTCGCGTTCCGGTCGCGGCAGGAATGCCCGCGGTGGCCTCAATACTCACGGCATGACAACGCTCAGCGGCAAGAATGTGAAGGCCCGGGATCCGCGTCATGGTCGCGGCATGGGCAAGAAGTTCGGACATCGCGGACCACCGCCAAAGATGCGCGAATCCTCGGTGGCTGTGCGCGCCGATTGGGCATCCATCGAGGAGATGGACTTCCCGCGACTCATCAAGCTGTCGCTGCCCAACATCAAGGAGGGCGTCGATATTGTCACTTGCGGCACTTTGGAGTACTATGACAAGACCTACGACCGCATCAATGTGAAGAACGAGAAGCCGCTGCAGAAGATCGATCGCATCGTGCACACGGTGACCACCACAGACGATCCCGTCATCCGGCGTTTGTCCAAGACCGTCGGCAACGTCTTCGCCACGGACGCCATCCTGGCCACCATCATGTGCTCCACGCGATCGAACTACTCCTGGGATATTGTCATCGAGAAAGTTGGTATGTTCAATGAAATACGAAATCAGCGGAATCGTTTTTAACACAAATCATTTTAACCTTATTTTAGGTGACAAGATCTTCATGGACAAGCGTGACCACACCGAGTTCGACCTGCTGACCGTGAACGAGAGCAGCGTGGAACCCCCGACCGACGACGACAGCTCGTGCAACTCCCCCCGCAACCTGGCCATCGAGGCCACTTTCATCAATCACAACTTCAGCCAGCAGGTGCTGAAGACTGGCGACCAGGAGTCCAAGTACAAGTTCGAGGAAAGCAACCCTTTCATCAGCGAGGACGAAGACATCCAAGTCGCCAGCGTTGGCTACCGCTACAAGAAGTGGGAGCTCGGTAGCGATATTGTAAGTGTTGCATAATCCAACTTTAAAGCCCAAGTGCCCCAAATCATAAATTATGTCTTTTACCTGTAGGTTCTAGTGGCGCGTTGCGAGCACGATGGCGTCCTGCAAACGCCCAGCGGTGATTCGCAGTTCATGACTATCAAGGCACTCAACGAATGGGACTCGAAGCTGGCCAATGGCGTGGAATGGCGTCAGAAGTTGGATACGCAGCGCGGTGCTGTGCTGGCCAACGAGCTGAGGAACAACGCATGCAAGCTGGCCAAGTGGACTGTGCAGGCCGTCCTGGCCGGGTCCGATCAGCTGAAGCTCGGCTACGTGTCGCGTATCAACCCGAGGGACCACTCGCGCCATGTCATCCTCGGCACGCAGCAGTTCAAGCCGCATGAGTTTGCCACTCAGATCAACCTGAGCATGGACAACGCCTGGGGAATCCTGCGGTGCATCATCGATCTGGTGATGAAGCAGAAGGACGGCAAATACCTAATCATGAAGGACCCCAACAAGCCGATCATTCGTCTGTACGACATCCCAGACAATACATTCGACTCCGATGACTCGGACGATGGCGAGGGCGATGACGAAGGTTTCCAGCAGGTCTACAACTACGCGCACAACAAGATTTAGACGCCACGCCCCCACACTTCAGCATCCCTTCCAGTCTTGGGCTTCAGCCACAACCCGCTAAAAATAACCACAACTGATGTCCTCGAAAGGAAAAGGCCATGTTATAGGCCCTAGCTTAAGCATTTGTATTCGATTTAAATTCAGCTATTTCCTAGTAAATCACAGAGGGCGAAACAAATCATTGACTTTCCTTGGTCAAGGTTAAATGCGTTTTATGCGTTTGTTTATCACTTTACCACTTATCACTGGAGCAGCAGAGCGGCGTACGCAAGTGCTTGAATCATTTGCTGATTGAGATAGTAAGCTGACTGTTTAAGTGTTGCAGTTTTTTAGTTTAGCTTCAAACATTGTTTGAGCTTTGACGGTTAAGGATGGACTTCCTCCGAGTGTATATATCCTTTCTGCTGCTGGTGCACTTGGCTGAATCTGGTAATTCATTTTGAGATAGAGTATTCTATTCACTGTATAAGTTATAGCATACAACGAAATTCTTTAACTAAATATAAATAACTTAAATACAGGCAATTATCAGCATAAATGTGACACGGGTCAAGTAATCACTATAAATTTAAATGTTTAAATATAAGAATATTTATGAAAATAACAAATTCTTACTTGCGTTAGCGTTTCTGCCTTGTCTACCGGATGAGATATGTACCCGACTATCCGAATGCTCTCCACTTTTGCCCTTTCTGAAGCCCCAACACATGACGTCAGCCGAAATGGAGATATTCAGCCCCAGACAGTGCGGCTATGACCCCAATAGCGTGGAATTAGTGTACAGAGTTTTCGTGTGCTGTCCGGCATGGGATTACGTTTTGCCAAATCGCCGGATATGCGGACAAACACCGGCCGCTGATCGAGTTACTAGTGGGAAAGAGGCGGGCCTCAACGAGATGCCTTGGATGGCCATGCTTCTATATGCGGAACTCTACATGCCGGCGTGGAGGGGAGGACTTGTGTCCATGTGCGCAGGATCCCTTATCACCAATCGCTACGTGCTGACCGCAGGCCATTGTCTGGAGAGATCGGGATACGAACTCAGGAGGGTGCGCCTTGGCGAACATGACACCACTAGCAATCCCGACTGCACCGAGGTGAATGGCAGAAGGAAGTGCGCTGCAGCGTATCTGGAGATGGACGTGCAGCTGGCTATCAGGCATAAGGACTACATGGTCATCGACCACAGGCCCTACAATGACATCGGCCTGCTGCGACTCAGATTCCCAGTGCGGTCAGTTACAATGGACCACTCATTCCATTTGTTTTATACACTATATACTTTTTATACAGATATACCGATGCAATCAAACCCATTTGCATTCAGCTTGGCAGCTATGAATTCTCGAATCCCTCCTTTGACAACTATACATTGCAAGTGGCCGGCTGGGGATTGACTCTCTGGGAGGGTTATAGCAATGTGCTACTACGGGCCCATGTCACTGGTAGGAAGCCGGATAAGTGCCCACCATCCTTGGGATTGAACGAGGACACCCAGATATGCGCCGGCGGCCTGGGAGGCAGGGACACCTGCAAGGGCGACTCCGGCAGCCCGCTGATGGCCGCCATGGGTCGAGCTGACGAGGAATTCGTATATCTAGCTGGAATCACATCTTATGGCTACAATGAGTGCGGATCCGGACCGGCAGCTTACACAAAGACATCCAAATTCCTGCAATGGATTCAATGGAACATGTGGAAACAGCATACGCTTATATATTAAATAAAACCTTTGCACTTAAAATCAGTGGAATTTCGTCATATCCGCGAATAAATCACTTTATGAGTAAAACCCCAAATTGAACAGATTATGTTGACAACCATAATGGTTCCTTTACATAAGAATATGAATACTTCTATTTAGTACCATTCTAGATTCGGAAGTCTACCATGTTGCTCGGATCGAAATTTTATATTTGGGTCCTTCTTCAAGCCTTTCTTTTTTCCAAGTTGGCTGAGACTGGTAAGCATGGTTTAAAGTGGCATCTGAAGGTGCTATTTTCTGCTTAATAATATCCTTGCAGAGGCAGTTTTACTTTAAGTCAGAAATGTGCAGTAAATTAGTGCTCTTTTGCCCCTTAAAAATAAAAATTCTTAATCAGCATTAATGAGTTATAAATACTGACTTTATAGAAGATACGAAGTCTTACGAATCGGGGCATTATAATTATTTGCAGCTCGGCTATCAAGTTGCCCACGAGATGAGCAATGCACCAGACTGGTCAGCTGCTCCCCGCTGATGCAGGTCCTGAAGCCCAGGGACATGACTCAGCCGGAGAAGGATGTGTTTGCCCACAGGCAGTGTGGCTTGGACCCCCCTGGACGCGAGTTGGTGTATAGGGTCTACGTTTGCTGTCCAGAGCTGGGTGACGTCCTGCCCGGCAACCAGACCTGCGGGCAAACGCCGCCAGTGTTCCGAACTCCGAGTGGCGGACATGCAGAGCTCAACGAGTACCCGTGGCTGGCACTCTTGGTGTATGGGAATCGGCTATCCTTGACGTCGGATCGACAAACGGGTTGTGTGGGCTCGCTGATCAACAGCCGCTATGTGCTGACCGCTGCCCACTGCGTGACCGGTGACTACTTGACCCACAATGACCTGGTGCTGAAGAGTGTGCGCCTGGGCGAGCACAATACGTCCACGAACCCCGACTGCATCACGTTGGATAGCGGATATCACCAGTGCGCTCCGCCACATCGGCAAGTAAATGTGGAGCAAGTTACAGTGCATCCGGGTTTCTTTTCGATTGGCACAGCCTTCATCAACGACATCGCGCTCCTCCGTCTGCAGTTTCCAGTTCGGTGAGTAGCAATGACTTCCACCATCATCTTATGGGTATCATCTTATGGCTCAACAAATCCTCCAGGTACACGAAACAGATCCGACCCATTTGTCTAGTGGATGCGGACACCCACTTACAGGGCTTGCGAATCGCTAGCTGGGGTGCAGGTGAAGCTGAAGGCAGTCAAACGGTGATCATGAGCACGATCAGGGAAAGGAATCCATATGATTGCCAGAATAGGTATCCCCTCTTCCAGGCCGCGTCCCAAATGTGCGCCGGTGGCCAGCGGGAAAGGGACACCTGTGCGGGCATCTCCGGCAGTCCGCTAATGGGCATCATGGGACGTGATTTGGACGAGTTCTTTTTTCTGGCGGGCATTTCCTCATATGGACAGCAGCATTGCTATTCTGCTGGTGTTCCAGGTGTCTACACAAAAACTGGCCACTTTTTGAAGTGGATTAAGGCTAATTTGGCGCCCTAATTTCATTTCAGATTCACTTTATCAGGTCAGCAACGCCTAAATAGTGAGGATGAATAATGGTGACAGGCCTGTAAATTCGCAAAATAAAATATCTTTACCCAAAAAACATTAAATCATTGCTTAATAAGCAAATTATTTATAAGAACAACAACAATTTATTGACATCTGAATAATAAATTGCCTTTATAAAACCATTACTTTATATTTCTTGATTGACTGAACAAATTTCATCTATGAAATTAATTGTTATGCTGTCTTAATTACTGCTAATTATGTTAACAGTCCATTAAAGCTAGAATAATGATTAAGCATCAAAGAAAAAAGCTTCTGGGAAGTCCACCTGCGGGTTTGCCCAGTTCAGCTGCCCTAATATGTATGTAAACAAGACTGGGAAAGACCAACCTCATTCAAATACATTGCTTTTGCCTGGCTTTAAAATTTAGATTGTAGATCTATGATAACCTCTACGAATGCACCGGGAGAGAAACTGCCGGACAACTCGATTAGTATCAGCTTGGTTAGTATCAGCTCGGAGCCCGTAGCGACGAGATGGCTTCCACGGATCGCAAGTTTCTGCTGCTGTCGCTGGTGGTCAGCGCATTCTCCGTGTTGGTCCAACGATCAGGTGGGTAAGCTGTCCTTATCACTGGTGTTTTCTTTCAAAAGTTTAAAGTAAATCATTCCTGAAGTAAGCTGGCATAGCTTTGATATAAGCTAGAAAAACTAAGAACTTAAAGTTTGTGAAACAATAACATTAAACAATAAACATCGAGGTGTAAATATAAAATATAAAATATATAAAAAATCAATAAACAGTTCGCCGTACTACGAATTTCAGTACAAAATATTAGTTTTGAAGTCCACCAGTAATGGATGGCTTCAGAACCGGTTAGACTGCATCGTAAACCGCGCTCTTCCCTTCCAGACGCGGCGCAGATCAGCTTCGGCAGCTGTACGCCCCAGCAGAGCGACGAGAGCGGCCAGTGCGTCCACATCACCAGCTGCCCCTACCTGGCCAACCTGCTGATGGCGGAGCCGAAGACTCCCGCCCAGCGGGTCCTGCTCACCAAGAGCCAGTGCGGCTTGGACAACCGGGTTGAGGGCCTGGTGAATCGCATCCTGGTCTGCTGTCCGCAGAGCAGGCGGGGCAATAGCGCTGACCTGGAGGCGACTCCTCCGCCGGGGGATGCACTGCAGCAGGGCGATGTGCTGCCTGGAAATGACGTCTGCGGCTTCCTCTTCGGTGATCGCATTTTCGGGGGCACCAACACGAGCATCTGGGAATTCCCATGGATGGTGTTGCTGCAGTACAAAAAACGTGAGTATATGGCGCATTCTAATCTTTTATAAGAAGGTTATTGCACAAGGTGAGCTGTAATCATTCCTTAATCACTTTTTCAAATCTATTTGACGATCAGTTTGTTAGTTTGATTTCCCAAGGATGGGATCATTAAAAAGATGATACTAGAAATATATATTAGCAAATCTCAATGAAATAGTTACAAAGGCAAGTCTTTTCATGAGGCGCTCAAACTCCTTTCAGTTTTTTCCGAAACCTATTCCTTTAACTGCGGCGGCGCGTTGCTCAACTCCCGCTACGTCCTGACCGCCGGACACTGCCTGGCCAGTCGAGTGCTGGACAAGTCCGGTGCCGTCCTGCACAGCGTTCGCCTGGGGGAGTGGGACACCCGCACCGATCCCGACTGCAGCACCCAGATGAACGGACAGCGCATCTGTGCGCCCAAACACATCGACATCGAGGTGGAGAAGG
Organism: Drosophila teissieri; assembly: GCF_016746235.2. NCBI lineage: Eukaryota > Metazoa > Arthropoda > Insecta > Diptera > Drosophilidae > Drosophila > Drosophila teissieri. The sequence goes on along the minus strand of NC_053032.1, from coordinate 24,455,866 downwards.
GCATCATCCACGAGCAGTTTGGCCCCTATTCCGTGGACCAGCGGAATGACATAGCGCTGGTGCGCCTCAAGAGGAGTGTCAGGTGAGTGGACCAGAGATCCCTCTAGTATTCCACTGGCATGGTTCTTGTTTGCCTCCCACAGCTACACGGACTACGTGCGTCCCATTTGCCTGCCCACAGATAGTTTGGTCCAGAACAACTTCGTGGACTACGGCATGGATGTGGCCGGCTGGGGACTCACCGAGAACATGCAGCCCAGTGCCATCAAGCTGAAGATCACCGTCAACGTTTGGAACCTGACCAGTTGCCAGGACAAGTACTCCACGTTCAAGGTGAAGCTGGACGAGACGCAGATGTGTGCCGGCGGGCAGATGGGCGTGGATACCTGCGGTGGCGATTCCGGCGGTCCCCTGATGGTGCCCATATCCACAGGTGGCCGGGATGTCTTCTACATCGCCGGCGTCACCTCCTACGGCACGAAGCCCTGCGGCCTCAAGGGTTGGCCCGGCGTCTATACCCGCACGGGGGCCTACATCGATTGGATCAAGCAGAAGTTGGAGCCGTAATAAATGTAGATACGTGCTAGCCATGTGAAAATCGCAATGTACATATATTGGGGGTTGATCAATTCACAACATATCGGCATGGTCAGGTTTGCGAGCACAACCGGTTGCAAGTGCACAGCTTTTCTCTCACTAGTGGATTACCCATGTGATTTCCGATATTCTAATGGAAAAGTAGAGGAAAATCCCTCCAACAATATGCGTCTCACTCAACCTGTTAAGTGATATATATCCAGATATAGCCTCATGTCAATCAAATCCACTGCGTAGGTAGAGCGTAGAGCCGGAGAGCTTGGTTAGTATCACCTAGGATTCTGGAGAGTCGAGATGGCTTCTACGGAATGGAAGTTTCTACTTTTGCCACTGCTGATCGGCGCATTTTCCGAATGGGTCCAACTTTCAGGTGGGTGAGCTGTCCTGGGCAACCAAGAAACGACTGAAGTATCATTTTTAAAATATTTTAACTGCCTTTAAAATGTTACATATAGTTTAAAGTGCAGCTTGAATCTAACTGCAATGAGGTAGATCAGTTCAGTTTTCCAGCAATAGTGTAGATAATATCTACTAGATACCTTTGAAAAATATCTTGACCTTTATGTATTGACTGAGAACCGGTGAGAATGCATCGCTTTCCACTTCCAGACGCGGCGCGGATAACCTTCGGCAGCTGTGCTCCCCAGGAGAGCGAGGAGCGTGGCCAGTGCATCCACATCACCAGCTGCCCCTATCTCGCCGAATTGCTGACGACGGAGCCAAAGACTCCCGCCCAGCGTCTCCTCCTCTCCAAGAGTCAATGTGGACTGGACAACCGAGCTGAGGGTCAGCTGAACAGCACCCTTGTCTGCTGCCCGCGTAGCAAACGGAGCGACAGCGAGGAGCCGGCGGAGTCATCGCATCTGCCAGGAGATGAAGAGCAGCCGGGCAATGTGCTGCCTGGAAACGACGTCTGCGGATTCCTCTTCGCTGATCGCATTTTTGGTGGAACCAACACGAGCATCTGGGAATTTCCGTGGATGGCATTGCTGCAGTATAAAAAAGGTCAGTTGGTATGAATACCGTTCCTTACTCATGGAATATTCTGTATAATTCAGCTGATGCCACATCTTCAAGTCCGTTTACTTTCAACTGCGGCGGCACTTTGCTCAACTCCCGCTACGTCCTGACCGCTGGCCACTGCCTGGCCAACCAAAAACTGGAGCAGTCCGGCGTCGTCCTGCACGGCGTTCGCCTGGGCGAGTGGGACACTCGTACCGATCCCGACTGCGCCACGCAGATGAACGGACAGCGCATCTGCGCACCGAATCACATCGACATCGAGGTGGAGAAGGGCATCGTGCATGACCAGTACGTGCCCAATTCCGTGGACCAGCAGAACGACATTGCTTTGGTGCGTCTGAAGAGTAGTGTCAGGTGTGTGAATGTGAGAGCAGAGTATTCCACAACGTATTCATCATTGTTATTCCATCACCAGCTACACCGACTATGTGCGCCCCATTTGCCTGCCCACAGGCGATCTCACCCAGAACCAGTTCGTGGACTACGGCATGGATGTGGCCGGCTGGGGCCTCACTGAGAGCAGGCAGCCCAGCCCGACCAAGCTAAAGGTGGGCGTGAACGTTTCGAACCGAACGACATGCCAGGAGAAGTACAGCTCCTTCAAGGTAAAACTATATGAGTCCCAATTGTGTGCCGGCGGCATGAAGGGTAAGGATACCTGCGAAGGCGATTCCGGCGGTCCTTTGATGGTGTCCATAGCGACTGGCGGCCGGGATGTATTCTACATCGCTGGCATCACCTCCTACGGCACTAAGCAGTGCGGGATCGGCGGATGGCCCGGCGTTTACACCCGCACGGGGGCGTTTATCGATTGGATACAGCAGAAATTGGAGGCATAATAAATAAAATTGCTAGTTTATTCACATTTCTTGCATTGGCTAGCTTACAATATTACGTACATGGTGCTGATTGGGGGGCGAGGGCGGGACTAACTAAGCTAAGTACTAGTGGAATGCCTACAAGGACTCGCGTAGGCCAGCGTTCACATTTGTCGGAACAAAACATTAATTACAATTTGTTAGCTGGCCTGACAACAACAAAAGTTAAAAATCACTGACATTACATGAGGCGGTTCCGTTTAACAATTTATGCTTAGTTGCGCGCTATATATAATTCAGCTTTACATTGTTTTTCTTTTGTTTTCTTTGTGTGAACTAATAACCAATAATCTTAACAAATTTTGTTTAACTAAAAGGCTGTTTGCCAGCAATATGAGCTGAGAGAAATTCGAGATTCAAGATAGGGGCTATAAAACGGTGACCCTTGCCGGGGGCCCAGATCAGACTCCCAAAACGCAAGCGGCAAAAGTCTTGTGGTTCTTCTGATAGGCACCATTTTCACAGGCATGCGCGTGGCACTCAGATCTCCTCCGGAGCAGCACGCGGCGCAGTGCCAATACCAGTCGCAATGCCATTGCGTTCATCCGTAACCAGATTAGCACCCAAGGCAGTCAGCTCGCTTTGTAGTTGGCTCAAAACGCCCTTGACCGCTATGCAAAAGCCTCGACTGCATGGCAGCAGCGGGAATTCGGGTAGCTCGCAGGGCGCCTTGTAATCCGCAGGCATGTCTAAGGAAATGGATGATGACTCATTGCGCAGTACTGAGTAACTGGCGGACTCACCCTTGATGCTGGTTACACGCCGTCGCTGTGCCTCAAGGGAATACTCGGACCAGGCCAGCATGCGGCCATACAGCTCGCTGCCAAACTCCTTGAAGTGCTCAATCAGTTCATTGCGAAAGATGAGCGGCGGATTTTTCAACTGCTTCACCGTGGAGTGGGCAATCTTTATGATGGCCATCTCGTTGTAGACACGAGAGTTCTCATTGCCCAGTTGGGTGCCTAAAAACAAATGGTAAGATTATTATAAATGCAGTCATTGGCATTGCATATAAACAGCAGGTTACCTCTTTGCTTTTCGTAGCCCGCCTCATTATAGTAGGGCTCATCGACCAGTATGAGTCCCTGTATGGAGACGAGCACCTGGAGCATGGTGCTGCTGGCCGACCACACTTCGCTGTCGCGACCCGACCATGTGCCCAGTAGCGACACACACACCTTGCCGCCCTCGTACAAGTTTGGATTCAGGCGCTCCGTGCAGTAGCTGATGTAGTGGCATACCGGCGGACTCTTCGGGTAGTCGCGACCAATTTGAAAGTCGAAGAAGAATAGGGCGTTCTGGTAGGGCGTGCGCTTTGGTCCCACCATCATCACTGACATTAGGTCCATGCGATCCTCGTAGGCACGTACCACAACGCCGTCAGGTAGCGAGCTCATAAGCATATGGTATTCCCGCTGCACAGCTCGCTGATACTGTGCCTTGTTAGCCGGAATCACCTGGTTGCTAATAAAATGATGTGCCGCTGGCGCATTGGGCAGCACTTGGAAACTACTCTCGTTATCGGAGGGCGTGTTGGGTATCATTGAACTGGATGGTGAGGAGCAGGCCATGGGACTGTCAATGGCCGGCAGCGACTCGGACAGCGCGTTAAGATTCAATGGCTGCTCCATGGCTTCATCCTCCGCCATTTGATCATTGGTAGCACCATCATTGAACGATTCCGCATCCACGTAGACCACCTCAGCGGCTTCCTCTACTTCGCCCACCACATCGTTCTCGGGCTTGGGATAGCTATTTGACGGGTTCAACGTCTCAGCGACCGCCTTGCGGCAGTTGGCCATTTGATCCTTGATCAAATAACAAAAGACTTCGCAGACGTCGGCATCACGATTTGCAACCAATTCAATTTCAAAGTCCTCCATTATATTTATTGTGGGTGGCTTTATGACCAACTTATTTTCGCTGTCTGGATTATTAGACTCATCCGAGGTGATTTCACCGCGCGAGTGGACGCCAGAATCATTCTGAATGAAAAGCAAAAGTTGTGTCACCAAGCAACCAATAGATTTAAAAAATTTGTAGTACTCTTACCTTTGTACGATTTTCAAACGCTTTTGCAATACTTTCACGGGCGTTGGCGAACATTTCGGTGTACTCGTTGCGATACTTCCTCACCAACGGGGGATCATCTGGCGCCTCTTCCTCCTCCTCCTCATGGTCGTCTTGCTCCTCCGTGATCTCATCAGTGCTCTTTTTGCATAGAACTTCATCCATCTCCGTAGATGATTTTCGCTTAGTAGGAGTGGATGATGACTGAACAGACGGTACCATCAAGACTGGGTCCACTTCTATCTGGAGCGTTGATGACACCTTGGGAACGGCGGCCGAGGGCTCTGGGGTTGGTTTCGCAAGTTCATTGGTGTCAGAACAAATGTCAGAGCTATTAGTCTTGCAACGCACAATGCCATGAAAGTGGAATTCGTCGAAGAAGTTAGTATTCAGCAAACGGTCTAGGGCCCGGCAATTTTTGTACACAGCCAGCAGATCGTTGAGCACTTCCGCTTTGCGATTGGGGTGTAAAACGCGGAAGAGCTTCTCAAGCGATTTCATTGCCCTCGTGGCGCCATCAATGCCCGTTATAATATCATCATCGTTGTCCATTGACGATATGCGGCTGTTTTCCGATTGCGTCTCCCACGAGTCTTCGGATCCATCTGAATCGTACGCATCTTGTACTTCATCGTTGTGGTTAATCTCGAACAGATCCTGAGGGTAGCACATTGTGATATGCCCCTTTGCCCACCAAACACGCACTCGACCATCGGGGTAGTTGTCGATCACCTGGCCAGCAGTTGAATTAACATCCTCACCCGTGAAATTGGACACTCGGATCACCATTGTGCCGGGTCGGTACTGGTAGTCGGAGTGATCCTTTAAGTCATAAACGCTCAGCTCCTCCAATTCTTTGAACAAGGGACTACAACGAGAAAATGAATTAGAATTCATATTGCTAAAGAGGTAAAATACACTCACATTGGATTATCCACATGGGTGTAGATGTTGAACCACATGACCTTGGCTATGCGTTCATCATGGTCCACGCACTGAATGACCCCGTAATCGGTGGCTCCCGTACTGTTCTCGTTAGCTTTGGTCACAAAGTCGCCGGGAAAGAATTCGTGGTTATCCAAATGATGGATGGGATAGAGTTGAGTGGAGTGAATGCCCGTCTCCACCGTGCCATCCTGCCAGACGACCGTCACCGAGCTGTAAACGACCAGCGTTTCCACCACGATTTCATCGCCATCCTTGGGAGTCGATTCCTTTTTGGTAAAAGGCGTAGAAATTAGTTTCTTCACAGATCGCATTTTTTTCTTTACGTGTCGCCTCTTCGCAGATCGCATCGTTATTCTGGGAGCCTGAACGCCGGCACCAGCTGCGCCACCGGCTGCAGCTGTGGTAGCAGCGGACGGAGACTGTGCATCCTCAACCACCTCCACTTCTTTTTCGGCAGTCATTGAATGCTCAAGTGGCTGTATGGATTCTTCGATATCATCCTCATCCTCCGATGTCAACATATCCTCTTTGCTGCGCTTAAACGACTTGCAAGCGTTGTGAGCGTGGTCGCTTGCCGGTCGAGGCAGGCGCATACCGCTGAACTTGTTGGCCAGGCGGCGGAACTTTGGTACACTGCGAGCGTTCCCACTACTGGAAGCAGATGCGTTCAGTTTGCTGGACTTGCGCTCCATCTTTTTCTGGGTGTGATAAATGGGGATGTACTTCTCCGCTGTAATACATGGAATGTATATATGTACGTTTATTGCTACCTCTTTAGCCATTTCCAGTTAATACCATACCTTGTTCCTCTTCCCAGTCGGCGTATTTAACTAATAGATCACATTTTGAATATTTGAGGTAGAATCGATCGTGAATTTGCAGCACGTAGGACTCATAGATGCTAAGGCGCTTGACATTGTTCAGTTCCTCACCCTTGATCGAGGTCTTCGGCTGCTTTAGAGGATCGCAGTCCAAGGCATTTTCGATCTTCGAGATTGCGCGGCAAGTCCAAGCCACATTGACTGCTGTAGTGCGTATAGATTCCACGGTGTACTGGAACAATAAGGTTTTATTCAATTAGCGCTGGTAGGCGGGTCTATCTTAAGTTAAATTACTAAATAAGCGATTGATTAATCTACCATGCAAAAGAAAATAAAAGCGCAAGTAGTATTACAAGCCATTTGAGACTACAAATCTATAAAGGATTCATATCTGCCTACCACAGCACGACCCTTGCGAGTTACGGGAAGAGTAATCTCAGGAGTCAGATTCTTCACACGATCCGGAGGCGGCATGCGACCGACCACAATGTTTCCCGGAAAGTAGACATTCGGATTGAAGACCTCTCGGGCGCATTGGGACACAGCATCCTTAAACTTGTGGAAATCGTTGGAGGTGATCTCCACACGGGCTCCATTGGCGGATCTTGAATAAAGAATAAATTGAAAATGATGTTTGCCAAGGATATAATGAAATTAAAAGCATACCTGAGCACGGCGCACTCGTCGACATTGACGGTGGTGCCTATCCAGGTGTCCAGGCAGACGGGCACATCCCTGGTCCATTCGGATATCGGTCGCAGTCGCTCGGCGGGCACATTTTTGATGACCATTTTGGAGCCCATTACCATGACATCGGCGCACACATTGACATCCCGCACGTAGCCCGCCTGGCCAACCAGATCCTTTTGTCCTGGCAGACGCCTCCGCACCACATCGCCGGGCATTAGGGTGCGATCCGCCAGACCAATCTGTGTATATGCCACATGGTTTGGGGTCGAATCGATGGAACAAATTGGAAAAGAAGCAAACAAACACGTGTCAGAAGAACGTGAAGAGCAAACCCAAAACAGTTGTGAAAACAGTTATTATTTTTTTGGAGAGAGGCCTTGAGCGTTACATAACCTCAATGGAGTTTACTCACCGACTGTTCCGTGTGCACCATCTCCTTGCCATCTGGATAGAAGGCCACACGCACCTCACCCTTGGACAGGCCGTCGTCATCGTCCTCGTCGTCGGAGGAATAGGATTCGGTCGTTTCGGTTACCAAGCCGAAATGGACGCGACCACGGCGATCGATGCGGAATACCTCGTCCTCGAAGAAGAACTGGCACTCGTTGTTGCCCTGGCTTTTGGATGGCACCTGGCCACCACCCGATCGACGGGAGTGGGAATTGGCGTTGTGGCGGCCCTCCTGGTTGGGGGTCCTGGCCTGCTCCTGCGAGGTCGGCGGATTCGGTAGCGTCGGTGTCCGTGGAGCACCCTCCTCGAAATCCTGCTGCGGTTGACCTGGTGCACCACCTGGAGCGGCCGCACCCGCCACATTGCTCAACATGTTACCAATCGTAAGCTGGGAACATGGAAGGCAAAAATTCAGTGGCCGAATTTTTGCGTGGCGAATGCTCAGCGAATTTTTCGTCTCCCTTTATTGGCCACTTAACTATTAACAAATTGCTATACTATATATTTGTATATATATGTATATTCTATGCCCGACGAGCCACTGACACACAAAACACACAACTAATTTACGGGCTGGAGCAATCTATCAATTTACTTGGCCAATTTCGCCAACTTCTTTCGAAAAACTATAAATAAAACAGACAAAATCTACAAACAAAACGAGAAACTCGGAGAAAAAGAATTTTGTGACTGAAAAATACCGGAGTTAGATAAAATCGATGGTTCTGAGTTCCAGTTACATTTAGCGAGCACTCGAACCATTATCTTGCTAACAGCGCTCTGTTAAGTGCGAGCAACAACAAACTGAGCAGTTTCCCGCGAAATTGAAAAGAACTAGTCAATATACAAAACTAAAAAAAAAATAGGCATTCTTCAAAAGCCTTAATAAAGTAGCACTTCCTCCTAGTCCCGTAAAATAGTAATGTGTGTTTCCATGCCAGCAAACTCACTGCTGGGTTGATACAAAAAAATGTAATTGTATATTTGTTGTTTAATACATCAAAAAAATTTGTTTTCAAATACTTATTTGACAGCAAGTTCAAGAACTGCTTGGATTTACGTCTTCTGCGATTACCTTATCCAAATTCACATTTTTCTCTTTTTTAGAGGCGTTCTACCTTACTGAAAAAAACCCACTTCAGTTTTAACCCCAAACAGCGTTATCCATAAACTATAAAACTTTGTATCAAAAGAATTGTTTATTCACAAAAATTTTGGAACATTTCTTCTAATATTGCACTGGATCTACATGTTGTCACATCTAACTATCATGGGCGGAGCGAACTGGTGGTGGCGCACACCGAAGGAGTAGCCCGGTCCACTCTTGCCAGGACGATAGTACATCAGGTCGTAGTAGTTGGGTCCGGGTCCGACATTCTCGCCCGGAATAGTGGTGCGCGGCTGCATCGAGTATATCGGAGCACGGGTGAGCTTGACATTGATATCACCACCACCATATGCAGCCGGACCCGGCGAATTCGTCTTGTTCAAAATCTTCGTCTGCAGTCCCCTGAGATACAAACAAATATGAGCAACTTAGCAATGGAATAACTATTGTAAGATGGAGATACTCACATGCTATAGCTGGGAACTCCAGGACGAACCGCATTGACCTCGTACTTGTAGGCATTGGGACCAGGACCATCCTTCTTGAAGTTGAAGTCCGTTCGCAGACCCATCGAATAGGACGGAGCATTTACACCCTTGAAGAATGGCCTATTGTGGACATCGTGAGCTCCGGGACCAGGACTGCTTCGCTTGTCTACGATGATGCAGTTTAATCAAAAAGAGTCGCGTATTTGGTATTAGTGAAGTACTCACCGATGACGTTGGTCCTGGGCGCCATTGAGAACTCCAACCCCTTGCTCGTGCCATAGCGCGTCAACTTGTCGACCTTGTAGGCCCCGGGACCAGGACCCAGATCCTCACCAGGCGCACGGGTGCGCATGCCAAAGGAGTACTGTGGCATCCGCTGCTTGCGGTTATCGTGCTTATCATAGCCCACAGTGGGGGGCAGCATATAGACGCCGGGTCCGGGGCCTTCGAAGAAAATGGGAATATTATTCTCCCATTCTATAGTTCAATGAATTTCCACTCACCAAAAGGTCGCACCGCCATTTTGAAGTTATTTAGTTTTGTGCAATATTAGAAAGAAAAAATGTTTTTAAATTTAGTCCCCAATTTGAGGTGTTTGCCGAAAGGATTTCAAGAGTAGAATGAGGCATTCATGGAGCTCGACCTCTCAGCTCCAGGCGAAGTCGGATCCATGGCACACTTGTTATTGAAAAGGTTTTTTAACCAAAATTCATTAAAAACCCATTGAAATAATTATTGCGTAATACTTTTTAATCGGACAATTTGATCATAAGAACTTAAGTTACTTCAAGACATGGTAAAGTGATATTAGTTACAGGAGATTCAAATTTGATCGGGAATTAAATGGTTTACAAAAATCAGCTCCATACACATATATTGCTTTATTGAGCCAAAGGAACGCCTAGTTTGGACACTCAAGGTTGTCTGATATTCCTGGATATTCCGGACAACTGGGCAGTACAGCTTATTCCACATCCATGGAGTTGTAAAGTTGTTTATACCTAGATCCTCGCCCGCTGCTCTGGAGCAGCATATCGTTATGCCGTTCCCTCAGGGCCTGTAACATAAAAACATATAAATAGTTCAAAGAGTCATTGGAAAATATTAAGACTTGTTTACCTTTGGATCGTATTTCTGGTGCAAGTAGACCAGAATGGGCCCATAAATCATATTGAAAATGCCGACAATGCGCATCAGCCAAGCAAAGCCAAAGGTCTGGGCCAACTCACCGCCAATCAGGGGAGCTATAAACACGATATATATATACACTTTTATTTGGAAAAAGATATTATGAACTCACCTAAGCAATAGGCCAGGCTGACGGAGGTCTGCTGGATGGCATAGACGGTGCCGTAGCTGGACATGGAACTGCTGCCCTCGCCCTGCTCCTCCTGGGAGAGTGTTGCATCCACGAAGGTGGCCAAAAGTGGTACCAGTGCCGCATCGATTACCCCAATGCCCAGGCCCAAGGCGAAATGGGGCATCAAGAGTTGGGCAACTGTTGTAGCACTCGGTATCTGTAAAATTCAGTGTTACAATTGGAGCATAATCCCAATTATATTTTATAAATAAATGTTCTCACCAAAACAGAGGCTACTCCCACCAGCAGCAAACTGACACAGGACACCTTAACCTGGCCATACTTGTAGGCAATGCTGCCGAAGAAGTTCGTGCCCACAAAGTAGCCCACGGAGTCGGGAATGAAAACGGTGCCCAGCTGCCACTTGTTGGGCTTCAGATACTGGATGAGCCAGATGGGCAGACACGGCTCCAGCATGGCCATTGTAGATGTGGAAAACCAAATGGCCAACACAATCGCCAGGATCATTTTGCACTCGAGCAGCGTTCGCCACTTGGGACTATCCTCCACCACAACCTCCGGCTGCACAGTCAGATCCATGGTCAGCAGCTGGAGACCCAAACTCAGGAACATCAGAGTGGACAGAATGATAAACGGCGCCGATTTGCCCATCAGATCGTACAGAATACCGCCAAAGGGATAGCCCAGCAGCACTCCCAATGCGATGCTTCCCAGTATGATGCCCATCACCTTGGAGCGACGGGCCTCCTCCGGATAATGCTGGGCCACCAGGCTCATGCCGCAGATGTTGATGCAAGCGGATCCCACGCCCTGCACCGCCCGCGCCACCAGGAGTGCCCAGTAGGATTCGCCAACCGTGAAAACTGAAAGGTAGATAGGTATATAAGTAGTTGGATCGAGGTTACGCATTAAATGCTAAATAATGTTGAAAAATATAGTGCAAGTTAGTATTCCATTTCCATGAAATCCGCCTGATGAGGTGCCTGCCAATTGAAAAACCAATCAATGGCCCCCAAATAGACCACTTACCCAGCGAGGAGAGGAGCAGGAAGAAGGTGCCGACGACAATGGGAAGGCGGTAGCCAAACTTGCTGGACGCGTTGCCGACAATCGGATTGAAAATTAATTGGACCAGGGCCTTCATGGCCAGCAGCAGGCCGATGGAGCCATTCTCCTGCGTCAAGGTCAACTCCTTGTTGTTGTTGCTGCTGCTGCTGCTGTCGTGGGTGGGCGGATTGCCGGTGGCCAGCTTCCTGTTCCTGCTCTTGTGCCCATGCCCATGCCCAATTCCAGTGACATTAGTGCCGCCCGACTGACCATCCGTCAGCTTTGGAGGCGGCTGCATGGACGTGGCATTGTGCGTGGATGTGGTCGTTGTGGTGCTGCTGGTGGTCGTGGGGGTTGTGGCATCTGTGGCCAGCTGGAACAGGGTGAAGTTAACCATTGATTTGCCCGGTATCGGATGCTTGGAGATGTACAGATGCGGATGTGGGCCGCCGCTCGATTCTCCAGCCCGATGGCCGAGTTTCGCGAACGGCGATGTGTCCTCCAGACTGAGCACCACTGCCGACGACGTATCCGCCTCCAGGCTGGCCAGATAATCCGGCAGGATGGGCACTGCAAATGGGAAATGCGAAAAAAACACATCGTTTATTACCGCGCTTATCTGTAATTGATTTGGCCATTACCAATTACGGTCAGCAGCATGTTATCTAGCAGCAGGGCCAGGTACACAATCACGGCAATCAGGCAGCGATTGGAGGAGCCATTGGCTCCGGTTGGCGTGGAGCTGCGTCTGCCGGAGGCATTCAGTTGGACAGCCGCCTGAGCCTGCGACTCTGATCGGGAGTGTGAGTGTGTTTGAGAGCGTTTCGATTTCTCCGACATGGCTAATTGGATGGCACACAGATAGCGCCAAATTAGGCTGCCATATGGCCTCTCGATTCGCGCCACAAAGTATGCTCCCGAGTGTGGTATCTATGGTATCCGGGTAACACGGAGTGCGCCAACAGGTGGTGGTGCTGCCACAACGACGTATGTGCGAATATTGAAAGGCGGCGACAAGTTGCCGTTCCATTTTATTGACACCCCAGACGAACCGAGCCGAACCGAGAGTGAGCAGCCGAGTGAGCAGCCAGTTAGCCAGTTACCAAGTTACCACCCATCAACCCATCAACCAGATGGATCCCACTCCAGGCCATCCTATGCTGTTTGTGTTCAACATGGCCACGATGGTGACCTCCGGGAGGGTATGTGGCTTTTTCCAAAACATTTCCACTAAACTGAAGCAGCCAAGCTCTATAGATTCTATATGTGCTATGTGCGAAGTGGTTTAAAGATTTCTTAGTTATAAAAAAAGAAAGAGCATTTATGGGTTGCACATAACAAATTTCGTATTGAACTGGTAATAGTTTTTTTGTTAACACGGCACACACTTGGCTTTAAAGCTTTTGCCATGACATGGGATTCTTTATTATTAGCACTCCCCTTGGTGATGGAAAGTGTGGTGAGATGGAGATTGAAGCTGCCGGTTTAAAGAGCCGGCAAAACGAGTGTTTCGCCTCGGCCCCGATAAGCAGGCTATGGACTTTTAGCCTTTAGTCACATTTTCCACTTCATTGCATCTCCTTTTTTCCGTTTAAATTTGGCCCCAACCAATTCGTGATGAATTCCTCGCTCTTTATGCTGGAAATTGATTTTGTAAATGGGGGGGGAGTGTGGCAGCCAACCGTTGATATTGACCTATTTATAGGCTACGTGTGGCACAAATAACCGAGTAATTGCTCACCAAATAAAATCTGCTAATCCGTGACCAAATAGACGATAGCTGAAGGTAATAATTGACCCACAAACTTGATAAGCACACAACACACCTGTTCTGCAAATTTCCCATTATCAGGCGCTAATCTACGCCCCCTTGGCCTTAGTACAACGATTAAGCTAATCGGGTAAATATTTCCATTTATTCGATTAGATAACCGAACCAGTCTTGACCACAGCCAGTTGATAAGAAAAAGAATTTAAATACTTTTATCTAAGCCATCTATATATTAAACATATTCCTACACCCACTAACGACGACGATAAACGGTGTACTCCTCGGCTGCAGGACGTCCAAATCGCGTAGTCTTGCCCAGGTGATAGGCTGCTGGGCCAGGTCCTGTTTCCACTTTCCTGGAACTGTTGCACGCCCTCGAGGATCTGCCGAACGAGAACTGTGGACTGCGCTGCATGCGATTGTCGCAGTTCTTGAAGCCAAAGGTGCTGGGCAGATTGTAGGCTCCAGGTCCAGGTCCTACTCAAAATGTAATGATAAACTACAAAAGTGGTTTAAGCTCGATGATTTCATACCAAAAGATCTGTTACACGACATGTTTGATGGCTTTTTTGGGCAAGTATTTTGGGAATTTGGAAAATTTTGAAACTCTAGAAAGAGTTGTTTGCCGAACGAGATTCTACTAGGGAATGAACCAAACTTCCCCAACTCCCCGAAACTAGAGCGAAAAGTTAAAATCAAGGGCTGGGTGATGATCATGATGATACGACAGATACAAAAAACCCAGATTATGGCCCTATTAGCCAGAAACATAATCGCCAAATGCTCTTATCAGGCAAACTTCCTGCTCCAATGTCTTTAAGTGAGCCTCAAGTGGTGAGATTACCAGCAAATACCTCCAGTCGTGTTTTCCAAACTCGCAGGTGTCAGTCAGGTGGCAGCGTTCCAAGTGAACGGTCAACGGGAAAAATGTTCGCCAGCAGAGGAATCCTGGTGCTGGCAGTGCTGCTGGTATCGGCAATTGGTAAGTGGCCATAAATCGAGCTCATAAACCGAAGGTATTAATAAAACTGGACCTGCAGGTGGCCAATCTGAAACGATCCCCTGCAAACTGAAGGACGAACAACATGGCAAAGTGTGCGTCTGCACGGCGGACTACTGTGACTATCTGGAGACTCCCGTCCTGACGGACGACAATGATTGGTTCCTGATCTCCAGTTCCAAGCAGGGACTGCGCTTCGCCACAACCAGTGACAAGTTCGGCAAGCAGGAGAAGATTACCGTGCAGGACTATGTGGAACCCACGCAGGACTCTGCGAATGCAACTATCCTGTCGCGTCTGCTCGATAAGCTGGTGGCCGATGCTTTCACCTTGGAGTCCCGGGAGAGCTCCATAACGCGCACGGTGAGCCTGCGATTGGACAGAAGTAAGACCCACCAGAAGATGGTTGGTTTCGGCGGCAGCTACACCGGCGCTGTGGAGTACCTGGTGGACAACTTCAAGCGTTCGGAACTGGCTGACCATCTGTACAAGTCCTATTACGGCGAGGATGGACTGGGCTTCAATCTCATGCGCGTGTCCATTGGTGGCTGTGACTTTGACCTGGAACCCTGGTCCTATGCCGAGGAGGAGGGCGACACCTTGCTATCCGATATGGATGAGCTGAATGCGCACGATGTGAAGCGAGTGGCGCAGATCAAGCGACTCATCGAGGTGTCCGGCGTGAAGAATCTGCTGGTCAAAGGAGCCGCCTGGAGCTCCCCGCCCTGGATGAAGACCAACAACCGCTGGACAGGATTTGGACGTCTCAAGCGTGCCTACTACCAGACCTGGGCCGATTACCACCTGCGTTGGCTGAGACTTATGGAGGCCAATGGCATTCCCATTTGGGCCATTTCCACGGGCAATGAGCCCTTGAATGGCATCTTCTTCATGTACTTCGTTAAGTTCATGAGCTTGGGATGGACGCCATGGACGCAGGCCATTTGGCTGAACGATCATCTGGGTCCCACGATCCGTAACTCCGAGTTCAAGGACATCATTCTGTTTGGCAACGACGACCAACGCTATTCCTTTCCCCATTGGTTCAAAATGGTAAGTAGTTGCATGAACAAATTAGCAGCACTTAAACTACAAAGTTCACATTACTTATCGCGCATTTTTGCCCCAGATGAACCGCACTCGACCAAACTCGATTGATTATCTGAACGGATTATCGCTGCACTGGTATTGGGATGAGATATTTGGCAACAGCTTTATCGAACAGACCACGGAATATGCCCCCGACAAGATTCTGATTGTGTCCGAGTCCTGCATCGGGGACAAGCCCTGGCAGGCAGCTGCTCCACTGCTGGGCAGCTGGGAGCGGGCCGAGAAGTATGCCCGGGATTACCTGTCCAACATCAAGCTGGGCTTCCACGGCTGGATCGACTGGAACATTTGTCTGGACGAGATGGGCGGTCCCAACTACGTGGACAACACGGTGGACGCACCAGTGATTGTCAACACTACAAGTGGGCTATATTAACAGCACAGTTTATTCAGTTTTGATTAATGATCTGATTTTCCTTCAGCCTTCGAGGAGTTCTACAAGCAGCCCATGTTCTATGCCATTGGCCACTTCTCCAAGTTGGTTCCGGAGGGATCGGTGCGCATAGATGCCGTGCCAAGTAATGTTAATCTGGACTCCGTGGCATTCCTGCGACCGGACAACAAAATCGCCGCCGTTCTCTTCAATAGTGGACGCGCCGATCTGGACATCACTTTGGTGGACAGTATTCGGGGTCAGTTCGTGGTTAATGTGCCGGCCAAGTCCATTCACACTTTGCTGTACAGTTGAAAGTATTATTTTTGAAAAGAAAAACCAATGAAATATATAAATGCCCACCTTTTTGTTTAATATTAGTAAGATAACTAGCTTAAGTGAAAATTGCAATTTACACGCATTTGATTTGCTTTTGCAACCGAATCAAATCACACCTAAATATCTGATCCATCAGTAGCAGTTAACCACTGGCGGAACGTGTATCTTTCTATGATGACTCCAAACTCCACTCCACTGCTCTTGTGCATCCTGATCTTTTCCGCCGCACTCTCCGAGCTACTTTTCAATCCGGATGACAATGTGCAGCTGCTGGATGTTGCATCATTTGAATCCGCGCTAAGTGAACCAACGTCTGGGAAACTGGTGCACTTCTTCAACGGATTCTGTGAGGATAGTCAGCGCTTTATACCAGCATTTAGGAATGTATCTCGTAAACTTTACAAGTGGCGCCGAGTGCTGAAGGTCCATGTACTGGATTGTGGAAAGGATGAGAACGACAAGATTTGTGGCAGCTTCAGCATTCGCAAAACGCCAACACTACGCTATTTTCCACCAAGTTACAAGCGAGTGCCAGAAGATCTGGGCATCGAGATCACTAATCGAAATCCCAAGGAAATAGAGTCGAAGCTGGCACTAAATCTTCAAAATTTGAGTTACTTCAAAATGTTCAAGCCGCAGGACAATGTGACGCATATATTCGAAAACCACAAGCACGTTGAGTACGTTGTATTTGTGTATCAAATGTGCCTAAATCACTTTCTTCCGCATCTGGAAACGGGCAATTCGATGGAGGAGAAGTACGCCTCCCAGGACGATTGCAATGCGGATAATCCAGTAGTTTCGGTGATCGGAAGGAACACCCTTCTGGAGTTGCTGCCCTACAAGGAGGTCGTTGTGCGCATATTCGATGATCATGATATTTACAACAAATTCGGCATTTCGCCAGTTCCCAATTTGCTGGTTGTGGTAAATAGAGCTCGCAAGCTGCTATTTCTTACACCCGAAATGGATAACAGCAAGGCGTATGTGGCGGCCATTAAGCAATTCTTGATCTTCGTCGACCGAAAGCCGCAGAAACCATTGCCCAAGACCGCAGTGGCCAACATAAGTGAAGTGCTAAGGTACCAGATATTCGAGCAACACGCGCAACATCCAACTCGCATCTATCGAGCCGATCTGGAACGGGCTATCAATCAAATCCTGAACGTGGAGCTCTCCAGAACTTCGCACTTTGTCGGTACAAAACTAGTTGTTTTGCGGAATTTCGTGAGGCTGATATACAACTCAAGTCCCTTGAAAACCGAGGCACAGGAAAAGCTGGCAGGACTTTATTATTCGCTGCGAGCGAAAAAGCAACTGTCTGGCGTTGGATTCAAGGACTTGCTGCTGAAATCAGTGAAGGATTACGAGTTTGATGGCAAGCAATTCGTTGGTTGCATTGCATCTCGTCCTCTTTTGCGCGGCTTCAACTGCTCCCTGTGGCTGCTGTTCCATTATCTGAGTGTGGAGTCGGAAAAGCTAAAGCCCCGATCCGTGTTGTTGGTGTTTCTCGGATATGTGCGATTCTTCATGAGCTGCAGGGAGTGTGATATGAAGTTGGGTGAGTTCAAGAAGCTCCGACCAATTGGCAATGTGAGCAATAATGATGAGCAGATATTGTGGCTCTGGGAAGCCCATAACTATGTCAACAAACTGTTGGCCGGCGATTCTACAGAGGATCCGAAATTCCCAAAGATTCAGTTTCCAAGCGAATCAGATTGCCCCAACTGCCGGAACAACCAGTCTGAATGGCGCAACGACGAAGTACTGAAGTATCTCAAAGCCATGTATGCCCTAAAAAATCTTAGTTGGTTCGGAATGTCATCCGCAAAATCAGACAGCGAAATACAGCGATATGCAACCACAAGTACACTTTAGATTTACCTTACATACTTCAACTGAAACTACGAAGTTACATTGTAATTTATAAGATTAAAGCGAATTAAAAATGTATAAGTTTAAAATGCTGAATACATGGTGATATCTGGTTTTATTACTTTTTGTTGGGCTTGCATAACTTTTACTTTCGATTGCGTGAGCGGATTTCCAAGTGGGATCCCCTTACTGGCGACTATACTATAGCTACTACGAGTATTTGCCGGTCCGGCGGCTTTATCAAATCAACAGCTGAGCGCCGGGTCAAGTGGATTTGGAAAATAAATAAACATCAAATTGAGTGAAATTCGGTTGCTTGATCATTCGAAGGCGGGCATTCCACTCTCGTTCCACAGCTCAGTTGTGGACGCGCCTTCGAGCTGGTCGCATTGTCTCCGCTCCGAGTTGCAGATATGAAGACACCTTCGCTTGGCTTTCTTTTGGCACTGATCGCAATCTCAGCAGGTGAGTGAGTAAGTGAGTGAGTGAGTATACAGTGGATTCATGCCCACCTGGGCGGCTTAAATGCAATGCATTGCAGGTGCCAACGGCGACTGGCAGTTGCCCTGCGATCTGCGCGAAACGAGCCATGGCAGCGTGTGTGTGTGCAACAGCACCTACTGCGACTATCTGGAGCAGCCGCAGCTCACGGACACCTCGCAGATTGTGGTGATTAGCTCCAGCAAGGTGAGTGAGTCAGCAGGATTGCCTGCAGTCGCGGCCACAACAATAGCTACAGTCCGAGGTCAATTATACAGATTAAATTTAATTCAGTGTCGGTTTGGAATAGTTTGCTTATCTGCTGTGGCTTTATTGATTAGGGAAACGAATTTAAATTCGATTAGTTCTAAAATGAGCAATAAAGAGTGTGAGCATCGAAATTAAATATTAATTTTTAATAAATTATATGCAAATATTTGTATTAATTTGCAGGATGGCCTACGCTTCAAGAAGACAACAGGGGATCTTTCGAAGGGAAAACCCATATCAATAGATGACAAACAGTTCACCGATGAGAACTTCAAGGCAGATGCGATTGTGGTGGATCAGGAGCGAGCCTGGTTGCAGTTGGCCAATATTCCCCAAAGCCTGTGTAACTAAAACACTCCATAAAATCCTCCATAAAAACTAAATGCTCAAGGAACTTTTATACAATTCCAGTTATTAATGCCAGCATTAGGACATATCGCATATCGGTGAAACGAGAGCAGCGTTTTCAGAACGTCTCCATTTTTGGCGGTGCCTTCACGGGAACAGTATCGTACTTACTCAACGAACTGCCCGCAGAACTACAGGATCATGTCTATAGGTGAGTTGGCTCTTATGCAAAAAAAAACATAAATAATCAACTATTCCCTTTGCAGGTCCTATTTCCATCCGGTTGGAATTGGATACAACACCATTCGCATGTCCATTGGAGGTTCCGACTTTGATATGGAACCCTGGGCATATAATGAATCGCCTCGTAATGATCTGAAATTGAGTAACTTCACCGAACTGGATCCGCGGGATCTGCAGAAGGTGGAGCAGCTGAAGCGCCTGAAGACAATTGCCAAAATTGATGAGCTGAAGATCATGGGCGCCGCGTGGAGTGCACCCACCTGGATGAAGAGCAATGGACGCTGGACGGGATTCGGGCAGCTGAAATCGGAGTATTATCAAACGTGGGCCCTCTACCACCTCAAGTGAGACGACTACACCGGCCATTTCATTTCTTTTAGCATTTATGAGGAATGTGCTGTTTCTGCAGATTTCTCGAACTGATGCGGGCTAAAAATATGCCGATTTGGGCCATATCCACTGGCAATGAGCCGTTAAACGGCGTCATTGGCTTCTTTTTTGTACACTTCATGAGCATGGGCTGGACGCCCTGGCAGCAGGTATGAGCCATTTAAAATTGGCCACTGGCCATCGATCACGTTTCTGGCTATTAAGCATGTCGACATTTTCTCGACCAGGCTATCTGGCTGAACGACAATCTGGGCCCGACCATCAGGAGCTCGGCGGAGAGCAAGGTGCTCATCTTCGGCAACGACGACCAGCGGTACACCTACCCAGTGTGGTTCCGTAAGGTATGCGGAAAGCAGAAAAATCTATGAAATATTAATACTATTTATGCAATCCTGCAGATGCGCTCCTCCCGCAGCAATTCGCTGTCCTACTTGGATGGCCTAGCTGTGCACTGGTACTGGGATGAGCTGATCGGTCCACAGCTCATTGACCAGGCGCACACGGATATGCCCAACAAGCTGCTACTGAATACGGAGTCCTGCATCGGGGATAAGCCCTGGCAGACCCATGGTCCCGAGCTGGGCAGTTGGCAGCGCGGCGAGAGCTACATGAGGGCCTATACCCAGGACCTGACGCACCACTTCAATGGCTGGCTGGATTGGAATCTCGTGCTGGACGAACAGGGTGGCCCGAACTACGTCAAGAACTACGTGGACGCACCGATCATTGTGAATGCCACGAGTCGGGCTGAGATGTACAAACAGCCGATCTTCTATGCCATTGGCCACTTCTCCAAGTTCCTGCCGCCGGATTCGGTGCGCATCGAGACGCGGATCGAGAACCAGCTCAATCCCTTCACCCAGCTGAGTGCTGTGGGCTTCCAGCGACCAGACGGCAGTGTGGCGTTGATTATCTACAATGGGTAAGTGCACTCGAGGAAGGGGTCTAAATTTTGAGTTTTTTATTCCAATTTCCGTTTGAAAGTTGGACAAAACCTTGAAAATAATGCTCGAAATGTGGTGTGTCATATCTTGTTAGGCTCAGAATTACATTTCCAATCAATTGGCATATAAAATGGAAAAAAACATATTTTTGAAAGTTTTTTTAAAATTTTGTGATGTTACCCCTTACAAAAAATGCGAAAATTGAGTCAAAAAACTATTTTTTCAAACTTCGCAAAAAACTTCATTCAAAATAAAAAAAAAATTTTCGAAAATTTTTTGCAAAATTTTGTGGTGTTATCCCTTATAAAAAATGCGAAAATTGAGTCAAAACATTTTTTTTTCTAACTTCATGAAAAAGTAATGCGAATTGTTGGCATTGGTTATTAGCTGTAAAAACCAGTTATTATTTTGGTTATATGACTATTTTTAGCCAAGTTGTGATGAAAAAACGCTTCATAGATATTGATTTTATGCCAGAGTCGTATTCCTGGTTTTCCGTTCATAAGTAATACGCTTTTTATCCAAAATATACATTTTACTGATCCAAATATATATTGTCATACCTTGTTGAACTCGCAATAATATTCCTAATCGAATCCAAATCGAGTTCCTTTGGAATTTAGATCTGTTTTCTTTTGAAAATAGTTTAAACTATAGAAAAGTAACATACTCAACTTCCAAATAATTTCCAAGTGCTTCGCGCACTTCTATTTCGAGTTGCATCTGCGACGGTGCCGCTTAAGTGCGTCAACTTAATTGCCGCCAACGTTGCGATTCACTTATGTGAATGCCTCTAATGGAGGCCCTGCGACTCCGCGACTTTTATCACACATATTCTAAGATCCGAATCCGTAATCTTGCAGCCAGAACCTGCCGGTGGACGTGGCCCTCGATGATAGCCAGCGTGGAGCGATCCAACTCCGGCTGCCGCCGCGCTCCTGGCACACGGTGCTCTACAAATGAGGTTCCCTTCCCGGAACCCAGCTATATAGCATATAGTAATTTAAACTAGGCCAGGGGAGTGGGGGAGCGGGTCCAGCTGCCGCTGCCGCTGCCCAGAGGACCAATTGAGGCTCAAGTGACAGCGGCGCAACGGAAGCCAATAAATTGCGCGCAACAGGATGAGCAGGATAATAAAAGCGAGGAGATGGGGAGATGGGCATCTGAGTGCCAGGATGTAATGCCCGATCTGCGGAGACAGCGGAAATTTGTTTAAGCTGCTCAATTTGCCGGAACGCGTCTGTTTACAATGAAATTTCATTGGCCGTTTAATTTTCCTTTCTTTTTTTTTCGGTGCATGGGGAACGGCAAAGTACAAACGCCGTGCATGTTGTTCCATGCATATAGAGTATAGTATATAGAAACATATCTCGGATCAAGTTGAGTGACAACTGGCAGTCGAGCGGGAACTTATACGGCCAACCGAATATTATCTTTAGGCTAGCGCTGCGGTGTCTGGTCTATTTGTTCAATATGCTCTATAAATATGTTTGTCAATTGAGCGCCAAGCAAATGCATTTTCCCATTTTCCCCGCCTTTTCCACTTTCTCTCCCTCGCTCGCACTTGGCGCACAAAATGGGGCGTTTTATGTAAGTCTATAAATTAAAACATGAAACGCTTATAAACCCATATGACTGTTGCAATGCACTTTCGTTTTGTTTGGATTATATATATGAAACGATTATTCACATTTTATTAACTATTTTTGTCAATAGTAAGTAGTAACCACACAGAAATGCTTATGATTAAGAATATGTTTTTGTATATTAAAAATGGGCTATAATTAAAAATACATTTTTGAATGTACGTATTTAAGGACAGCTCGTGAGTACAAAGGTCCTTTTGCAGACTGATTGAGCCGTCAGTAAGGCGATCTCTTGGTTATTAATACCCTACCCTTTTGTGGCAAGACTCTCAGCGATTTCTTGAGGCATCCATCACTTGCGTCAAGTGCAGCATATGCCTTCCAAGGGTTTGGTATTTAAAGTGCTTACAACAAAATACACTTATCAGCAATGAGGCTGTCAATTACATGCCCCCTCCCCACAACCTCAACCTCACCCTTTTTCCCCCAGGAAAGTAGTGGCTACATTGGGCAATGTGTCGAGTGCCATGATGCAGTGCAGCGAGCTGTTAATGAGGCTCATTATTAATATGGCAACGATATGTTTGCGTCATGAGCAATGAGCTGGCTGCAAAGGGAATTTACACGCGCTGCCCTGTCATCAGCAAGATCAAAGCACAGCCTCCACTGGAAGTATACTCACTCCAAAGCCTCTCGAGTCCCGAGTCCCAGTCCCAAGTCCCGAGTCCCATAGCCATAATGTGTTATGAGTTATTGGCGGAGTGGGAAGATGATCCGCTTCCTGGGAGCCCAGATCGCCAGTTGCACGATATTCACAGATCTACAGATACCCAGATCCCCAGATCTTCAGTTCTCCGGCTTGTCAGCAGCTGACAGCGCCATGTCACAGCAATTTGCCCGGCCGTAGGTGTTCCATGTCAACTCCAACAGCACATCGCCACCTACCCGGGATGTCTGGATGTCGGGATGTCGGGATGTCGGTGTGTAATGCCCTCTGACAGGCACTCAAATTGAATGCTCAAATTGAATGCTCACAGCACGGACGACCAGCGAACTGGATACCATTTAGCGTTAGATTTATTTCGGGCATTAAACGCAGATCGCATTTCAAAAGTGAGTACTCCTACACTGGCCAAAACGGGGAGAAACTCAAGTCTTTAAAGGCTGAAGTGGAAAGATCCATGCTATAATAGGATTTATTTGGATTTTTATTAACAGAACATAGTAAATTTTTGAAATATTAGATTACATATTGCATGGTTATCAGTTATTATTTTAAGGCCTTCTTTTTTCTCCTTCCTTCTCCTGATAACATTTATTCCCAGTGCATCTGCATGCATTTCCCAAATGTGCACGAGAAGGGCACTTAAGAGATCTCCGCAGTCAGACGCCGGATGTGCGCTATTTTTCCCATCCACAGTACATGTCACTCTCTCCCAAACATACATAGTACGTACTACATATCCCAATCCCACTTTTCGGAGCTGGAAAAAAGTGCAAGTTACAAAAGATAAGCAGAGCCCATGCAGCAATCGTATATTTCCAATCCGATTCGCCGCCGCGATAAGATTAGATTAGGGGCCACCCACCACCAGATGGGGGAGCATGGCATGGATAGGCAAATGAGATGGGCCAAGTGGGCGATCAAACAGCGCATAGCCGTTACCAAAATGCGACGTCCGCTCTCGCCGACACTGGCCAAGTTGGCCGAGCAGGAGGTGAACGAGACGCCCGACCGGATCCAGCAGGACATCATCATCCTGCGCGTGTGGATACGCCAGCAGCCGCATCTGCGTGCCCGCACGGATGTGGACTTCCTGATCGCCTTCCTGAGACGCTGCCGTTACAGCTTGGAGGAGACCAAGCGGCGGATCGATCGCTACTTCACCCACTACAATCTATTTCCGGAGATCATGAATAACCGCTGTGTGACACAAAGACTGCTGGACATCAACCGCATGGGGTGAGCTCATCTCATAGCATCATTTGCAGTTTGTCATGTAACCCAAGTCACTGGTTTTCCATTCAGCATTTGCCTCTATCCGGATATGCCGAAGGGCGATAGTCGCACTGCCATGTTCATAGCCCGTTTTGGCCACTTCGATCCCAATCTGTACATGCTGCGGGAGATCTATCACTTCTCCTCGATGGCCATGGAGGTGATTGCGCTGGAGAACGACTACGCCTCCCTGGCGGGCATCTGCGAGATCATCGACCTCGAGGGCGTCAACTCGGATAAGATGCGCCGATTCGATAGGGTTCTGTTTCGCAAATGGTGGAACTGGCTCTACAATTGCAGTCCCCTGAAAGTGAAGGAGATGTACATCATAAACATGCCCAAGGATATTCAGGGTACCGTCATGTTTCTGTACAATGTGCTGAGCATGCAAGTCAACTATCCGGTGGGTACTAGCAACTCTATCAGCAAGTCATCTAAGAACATTACCAATCAAAGCTAGATATGTTTATCCCATTGCAGATTCGCGTTCTGAAGAACAGCGAGGAGCTGATCGAGCACATTGGCAAGGAGTCGCTGCCGGAGGAGTATGGCGGCACCAATGGGCACATGGGCGAATGTGTGGCCTACATGGAGGACCTGTTGAACAGCTACCGTGGTTACTTCGAGCAGGACTGCAACTACGGCACCATTGAGGAGCTGCGGCACGGCGAAATAGCCACGTATGAGGCGGAATTCGGAGCCAGTGGCTCATTCCGTCGCCTCAACTGGGATTGATACTAGTCCCGGAAGCAGGAAACCTGGCAACCGCCCTCAATCGCGTTTATCCATTCCAAACATTCCACACGCCGCTGTAGTCGATCAATTAAAGATAGCACCCACTTATCACCTATCTATGCACTCGTGTATCTATATCTAACTGACTGCCGCCGACGGGTTTCGGGTCTCGGGTTGCCGTTCCAGCTAGTTTACAAGGTGTTGCCCCGATTAGATAGCGCCGCTGCCTCTGCCTCTGCCGCAAATGCCAATACCACCACGAACCATGGCAGCGCGCCAGTGGTTTTGGCATTCAGTTACCAGTGAGCCGAGCGCCAGAATGGCGACCACCACCCTGAGAACCCTCGACCCCAAGCTGGCCGCTCTGGCCAAGAGCGAGTGCAACGAGGAGCAGGCCCAGCGATCGGAGATTATAGCCTCCATTCAGACATGGATTACCAAGTCGCCGCACCTCAAGGCACCCACCGATGAGCAGCTCATCCTGGCCTTCCTGCGGCGCTGCCGTTTCAGCCAGGAGGAGACCAAACGGCGATTCGACAACTACTACTCCCTGCGCAGTGTGTTCCCGGAGGTTCTGGGATCTCGACAGGTGGACGAGGCGCTGCTCACCCAGCTGCAAAGAGGGTTAGTCAAGTGTTTTCCTATTTTAATATAAAGGTAGTTCGATTTGGAATACCCTGTACCTTTCTAATCAGTGGTGTCAAACGTAACAAACGGCATGAACTTTATCAAAAATAATTTATTCACTATCTGCGGACATTACGCACTGAACATTATTTGCGTGTTATGAAATGGGACTACTTCGAAGTAATGCGTTCGACATTACTTAATCGTTTGCAAGCACTAATTTTAGAAAACAAAGATACATGAGCTCATTTGTTTTTCCAATCAACAGCATCCATGTGATTCCCTTGCGACCTGTGAGTTCCGAGGGCCCAAGGGTTATCATTTCGCAGTTTCGAAACATCGATCCAAAGAAGTCGAGTCCCCGCGAGGCCTTCAAACTGGTCTTCATCATGCTGGAACTACTGGCGCTGGAGTGCGACAATGCCTCGATTGCCGGCCTCGTTTGGGTGGTGGATGCCAGAGATGTGACCATGGAGCAGATGGTGCAGTACGATCCCTTCCTGCTGAAGAAGGCTTTCGCGCTGGTGGACCAGTGCATACCACTGCGTTTCGTGGAGATTCACATGATCAATATGCGCAAGGAGGGCCAAACCATTTTCAATTTCGTGACCAAGTTTTTACCCTCCAAGCTGCCCTTCAAGGTGAGTCAAAATGTTTAAAAAGCTTAAAGACTGTGCATTAACCTCCCTGATGTTCCACCCAGTTTGTGGTCCACAAAAAGTCGGAGGATCTGTACCAGCATCTGCCCAGAGATGCGATGACCATCGAGTATGGCGGCACCAACGGCTACCATGCGGAGGCAGTCGATCATTGGCGCCAGAAGCTGCTGGACAGCAAGGATTACCTGGCCAAGGATGCCCAGTACGGCACCAATGAGAAGCTGCGCGTCGGTTTGGCCAGTGCCTGGGCCAATGGCGAGCTGGACGGGATGAGCGGTTCCTTTCGCAAACTGGAGCTGGATTAAGTGACACAAGACTCTAGTCGTTTTTAATTACCATTACCATTTAATTAAGTGCTAATGCTATACATAATAATTTAAGGCCTATTCCGGGTCACTGGGTATCTCGTGTATCCTCTTAAAAGTAGCTTTACAATTGCCTAGGGTGTTGATACTTAATGCTAAGTGCTGCATTTCCGCTTGAAGTTCACGTGCAGCGAAGTGGGTGCACTTGCTCCGGATGTGGGCGGCGACTGGGAATCTGCAGCGGAGGGCGTGGCCTTGTGTTGAATGGGACTCGTGGTGCTCTTGTTGATGCTCTGAACAATCAGATTTAGGCAGTCCAAACTGGAGCCATTGGCATTGCCATCAAAGTCTAAACAAATATATTTTATATAAATATTTTAAATATTAAATTACTTGTTTTTTTACCTGTAAACTGACCATATTTCTCCATGTGTTTGTTGTAGAAACTGAGTTTATCTTCTAGGTAAGCGCCAGCATAAGAGCTCTGCAAAGAGACAAACATAAAGAAATTCAAAATGGAAAATCTTTTAGTTGGCCTCAGGCGAAATTGGGAAAACAATAAATTACAGAAAAGTGTCGTCGGCGAAATGACAACGTCAAGTTTGCTCCGGTCCTGTCAACTTGGCCAACAAGTGCCATACAGAATGCCGTCTAATGACGAGATTAAGCCAAAATTTATGCCAGTAAAGAGATTCCACAGGCCAATTAAAATGCATTGAACCACTGCCAGTGCCACACGTCCACTGCCCCATTGTCTGCCCCACCAGCACCACCGCCATTGTGGGGCATTGTGTGCACCACACTTAGGGGCAATTAAATTAATTTTCGCATACGCAGACGACAAGGCATCCGGAGATTCGGTCGGGATTTCATTAGAAAAACTACGCGCTATAACGCCGATGCTAAGCAAATTATAATTGCCACTTCTGGGTGGGTTCCTTGCCTGCAGCCTGCCCCCCAATCCACCCCAAATCCGCATCTGGTGCATCCAAAGTGCCGTCACTTCGTCTGCAAGGATCGCCAAATACAGGGCATCCCATACCCGTATTCCCATGTTTATATTTAGCAACAAAGACGGACAAAAAACTACGGAGTAGCAGAACAACAGAGCAGAACTCAGGCCGAGTGAAGTGAACTAAACTGAACGGGAGCAGATGAACTCACACTGCACTTTTATAAAGCGATTTATCATTTTCCAAGCGTTTACTGACAGCCTGCGCTCGATATGCCACAGTCAGCAAGCGAATGCACTGGGAGAAATTACACAGAAATAGCACATCTAGGTTAGCAGCAACGAAGGCTTTGCAATGACAAGATAATACTACATATTGAACACAAATTCTCAATTTAAGAAGCATTTTGAAAGAAAGTATTTTTAGACAAGACCAACTTTTCTCTGTGTACTTGTTTGCATGTCTGCATGGCATTTCGGTGTATTTTATTTTTTGAGCATATATCATGCGTTGTATCTGAATGAAATGCCACTTATCACTTGGGCATTCCGATTCTCGGATTGCGTAAAGATTTTAAGCCGCTTTTTGGCGCGCTCCCCTCAGAAGTTCTCCACCGATCTGTGTGCATGTAACGGATATGCGGCATTATGCGATTTGTTAGCCACAAGCTGCCGCATGAGTTTGTGGCATGAAATATGCTCTTAATATAGTAAACAGACTTTGGAAAAATTGCCACTTCTGTATGCGTTCTGCGGTCAGTCGTAAAAGCTCATAATCCATTTGGGTGACATCATCGAAATAAATGTTGATGGTGGCTACTTCTTGATAGCAATAAGATTCAAATCATCTATGATGACATAAACATCTAAGATGACATAGTGTTGATGAGTAATAAAAATTGTTTAAATTATGTGTGAAATTAATTCATTCCAAGAAATGGCTATAAACACTTCTCTCAACAAAATTGCTTCTTATCAGTAATTTACAAATCATTTCAAACTGCTTTCAATTCGCAGAAAATATTTGCCTATCTCATAGTGGAGCTATAAAGCTATAAATTTGAAAATAACAAGAGTGGTCAGTAGCATATCTACAGCTGATAATAGTCGTTAACCGAGCCGAATGGTAGGGAATCCGATCAATCCTGACTCACTGTCAGCAAACATTTATCAATAAATAGTTTGCACCCAAGTTACCCAAATCTCTCCGTGAGTCACTTGCACCCAAAAGCTATATCTGAGCACTTCAGCGATTGTGGCTATCAATATTACGTAGAAACTTGACTGATAGACGGCCTGGCACTTCGCCGTGTATATCGCAAGTACCATACACTTTATTGGCGGCGATAAGGAAATTTATGGGGAAACTCAGCGTGCACATTTGCTGGCGTTGTTGGTAGCAGTTCAAAAGGAAATCTGCTACTTAAATCGCCGGGGTTTATAAATACACAGGCTCCAAATGAATGGATATGGATGGGATGGATGGATTGCCAGGGTCTGAGATGCATTTGAATGTCTGCACGTTTGGCGCAATGCCAGTTTTTAATCAAACTATGGCCGCACATTAATATCTGCCAATGGGGATGGGGGCGCAGTCAACATACAAATACGCAAAGTTTTATGGTAAATTAACAAATTTGTACATTAAAAATGTGCAAAACTTAAGCAAACTGCATGGAAATTACTCAACGCAGGCCAACCCGAAAGGCAAATGAAAAAAATGAACGAAAAAAACACAAAATAAAAGGAGGGCGTTGAAGATGATGGCAAAAATTTTTGCATAATTGTTGACAATTTGTTGCCCTGTCATTTGGGAGTACGTATGCATGTACAACCCGCTCCCGTTGCCCCACTTTTCGGGCGTCCCCCCTCCCCCACCATCTAGACCCCATATCTTGCAACACCTTTCGAAGAAGAACACCCCGAGATCTTGTCATGTTTTTCCTGTGCAATTTGTCAACTGCCACATCGGTTTTTGTTCCACGTCGCAGGGAAAACTATTATGAAAGAGAAAAGCGATCGTCGCCATCCACCAAACATGGGGTTGAATATTCCGATTCCTGCTCCAATGAATTTGTTGTAATTAATTTACAACACGATTTCCGATTTCGGGCTTATAAAAAGAAAATTTATTTATTGCCTTTCACTAAACGCAGACAACGACCCTTTTTTCCCTGCCACCGTAAATTCTCCGGCTATTTGTCCTCTATTTTTTTTTCGTTTCATGTTTTTGTCATTGGAGTTTGGAGCTGTTTGCTGCTCCCCCCAAGAAGTGGGCAAACTTTCCCGATCATAACTCATAATGTGAATGTGATTCACAGATGAGGATATTATTAAATAGCACGTCAGCGAGCGCATAAATTCCGGTCAGCAAATACAACAGATATGGGATCGAATGGGATTTGTTGGGTTGGGTTGGGATGAGTTGGGATGGGTTGGGATGGGTTGGGACTGACTCTTTCGGGGATCCGAATAAGTATACGTATGTATATTCTATTTTCATGTTCGCCATTGCGACGGAGCAGACCCTGAGATTTTGATGAATGTGCGCGTCGCCAAAGAAAAATGTACGAAAGCGCTGCTCATGCATGAGAATTTTACGAGAAAATAATTGCGGAACGGAACGATATACCAACCCGATATACTACTGGGCTTAATATTAATTGGCGTTCAGCGGAAAACTTACCAGATAATCGGACTGGCAGCTTTTGCCACTCAAACTGGGCGCCAGGTTGTCGCCATCGCGTGTGGGATTGGATTCCTATAATTCCGATAAAATAAGAATCTATTCTATTTCGTAATTGATGTGATTCTTACCTGTAGCAGATCCTCCAGGCTCTCGATATACTCGATGGCATTGCGCAATATCTCGACCTTCGGCAGGCGCTGGTTGGGATTGGATGATGTGCGTCGCTTGAGGATCTCAAAGGCCTCGTTAACCTAGAATGTGAACAGAATGATAATAATCAATTAATGGCCATCGTTGAAATCATGGAAATCCATTAGGCGAGCGCCATAAAGATACATACGCACAACACCACCAGGCGTGTTCCCCTTTAAGTGGCTCTTTAATAAAACATATTTTAAATTAAATAGAGCATTAAATTTTCAACAATTAAACCGTTCGCCCGTCGTCTGTCTCTTTATGACAGCCAGCCCCTCCTGCCCATCCCATTTCCCCCCCATTTCACTAATGTCTCTATGTGGAGCTATAAATACGTGTGGTTCATCCAAAACTTTTACGACCGTCGAACTCATAAATGCCGCTGTTTAACTCTTGGTCTTGGCAAATGTTTATGTTTCACGCATGTTGGGTGGTTTCCCTTTCTGCGTTTTATGTCAATGGATCCTCCCTGGTGGCGATGTGTTAATTTGCGGGCTGCCCGCCAACCTAATGACATTACTACAAAGTTGCAGTCCTCAAGCGCTGGGGAATTGCAAATCGTGCTGTGATCTATTTTAAGATCTACTGAGGATTAACAGCAAGTATGTGACAAGCTTGCTGATGACAAGAAGGATGAAAAAAGATACACACTTGCTGATGATAAAAGGATACATGATCTCTGTTCATAGAGGTATCTTAATATGAAAGCCCCCACATTACAACTTTCCATCCTGAGCAGTTTTATGTTCCTCATTTACATGCATTCAGTTTTTAAGAATGCATTGCATGTCTACTTATTTTTTACACAGATAAAATGTGTTTTGTAAAAGAATATTGTTCGTTTGAAATAAAAATATTCCCTACAACCTTTGATTGGACATAAGAATCTTCCTTTAATTGGTTTGTAGCACTCGAAGTAGTACTTGTACTTTGGTTACTACAGTACGCTTTTGACATTTGAAGGAAATACCTCAGAATGATATATCTAAAATATTGGATATTGGAGTAGGATCCCTACCTTCCGCAGTCGCCGGCGCTCCCTCATGGTGGCCGCTTTCCGACGGTCCACGGTGACGCTCTTCTTCTTGCACGCCTTGCACGCCCACGTGAGGCACGGCCTGGAGGATTGGGCGGAGGAGCAGACGAGCGGCGCCAGGACGTGCTCCTCGGAGCTGAGACTGCTGTTCTCGTCATCGTAGTCGGTGGTGTAGATGGGCGATGGGGTCATATTCATGCCCAGTGGCTTGTCCAGCTCCGCCGGATGATGATTTGCGTGACTGTAGTTGCAGGATGAACCCGATCCGTTGGCGGAGATAGAAGTTGCTCCACCAGCTCCCGCAGTCGCATCCCCGACGGCATTGAAGCGACTGAAGAAATGCTGCAGAGTCTGGTGTGGATTCTGGCCGGAATGGGATATCTGATTCTGCTGGCTATAGGCACTGAATCCGTATCCAGAATGTGGCTGCTGACCATAGCCATTGTTGTACTCCTGCTTGATGGAGTGAGCCGCTGGCATTTCACTACTGCCACTATTGTACTTGGTCATTGCTGGGTCACTTCACTTGGATTTTATTATGTTTTTCACAAGAATTGAGCTCGTTCAACAAGTTGCAGATTTTACTTGGTTATATTTCGATTTTTCAGTTATTTTTCCGTCATTGGTTGATTACAATATTTTAACGTTGCTGAAGCTCTTTTTTAGGTACATTAACTAGCTCTAACTGCACTTTGTAATACACTAGTAGCTTCACTTGAAGGATGTTATAATAACTAAACCAAGCACCGCACTCGAAAGTCTGACTGCTTTTTAAATAGAGCCTTGTTTAAAATTTCGTGTTGCGTATTTTTCACACACGAAGCATTACGCTTTGTTGATGATTTTTGAAGAACCTCCGAATTTTTGAAAAAATATTTAAACCGATTGGCGAGAGTACCGCCTTCCGTGGCAATCGCAGCACATTTGGTGACAATATCCAAGAAGATAATATCGTGGGCCCCCAGATGTGCTCGCGATCCTCTCGGAGTGCGGATGCTGCTGCGTTTTGAGTGGCTGAGTGGCTAAGTGGCCGAGGGGCTCTCGAGTGGTTCCTATTTTTAGAGGCGCCACGCCATTAGACGACATTGGCGGTTCTCTAAGGCAGAAGGACGCTGCCGCAGGCCACGCCCCCCTTTGGATTTTGGTGAGTTTTCTAACGCGATTTTCCGCTCAATATGTGAAGAAGAGTGTTTGTGAAAGGCTTAGTTCGCATGGGGCGGGGAGGAAAATCAAATAAATTCTATTTTACCTGGCCAGCGATTAGGGGAGGGGGCATAAATTAGCTTTCGTCGAGCTGAACAATTCGTTAATGTGACACTTTTAGTGGAAAATCCGTCCCCCGTCCACAGATCTCTTCAATGGCAGCCACTTTTCTATTGAGTTATAGTTGCAACGGCCGAGAAAAAAACCGAGAAATTGAGCAAAAAAAAAAGAAAAAGCTAGGAAAATAGAAGAGGCCGAAATAAAAATAGTCAAAGAATTGTGTTTATTTATCGCTGCTCAGGCACAATATATATCTTTGGAAATCACCTTTAAATCTTCCCCAGCGATATTGTAAATCTTTTGTCTTAGGACCGTGGTTTGCTCGAGCACTTCCCATCTTAATTTTTCCACTTTTCCCTGCCCATTTTTCCATTTTGTATTTTCCTCCTCGCTTTTTCCATTCTCGCCGTACTTTGATGAATGCTTTGTTTTGATTCGGTCTGATGGTATTTTGGTGGCAAAGCCTATTTGTTGTGCCACACGATAATCCCAATTGTAAATTTAATCATTATCGCCTCTGTTTCTCCGATTATCTATCAATGCATTAGAGAACTCAGTGCACTGTCAACTTCACAAAAACTTGGTAACTTCCTTACGCGACAAACCATTCAAAATCAGTAAGTAGATTATATTTATTGTTTTGGTTCAGAATGAAAATAAAACATAATGGTTATATCTGCGTGCATACTTGGCTATCGTGCCTCATTCTTTGAATTTTTAATAATTATCTTATATATGTAAATAAAATACACATAATAAACAAAACCTTGTTTGTTATGTGGTCCCATATAATAAACTAAGGCTTCAAGTTTGTTTCTATCCAATTGAAAAACGCTCCAGTCTTTGTGTAGGCACCTGAAGATCTCCCTCCTCCACAAGGCCCATATCCATATGAAATGATACCGGCCAGATATACGAATTCCCCGTTGCCATGTCCAAGGGTTACCATCAAAGGACCTCCGGAATCGCCCATACAGGCATCTTTTCCGCTGGGACTACCAGCGCAGATTTGTGATTTCGTGAGGAACTCCGACATCATTCCTTGGCAGTAGTACAAGCTTTCCCAAATTGTGTTGTGCAACAACACCGGACTAGGTAGTTCGTTTTTCATTTTGCCCCAACCGGCGATTTCCAATGGTTTATCTATTAAGGGGATAGGGGCTTTTGGCACACAAATCGGTTGAACTTCTCTGGTATACCTAAAGGAATATAAAGCTTACTTCATAATGGGCAGATGAATCCTTAATAAAGGAATACCCACCGAACTGGCACTTTAAGGCGAATCAAGGCGATATCGCTATCAAACCTCGAGGTGTTAAAGTAGGCTTCATGGACATTGAAAGACCCCACGTCGATCTCCACAAACGGAGCAGCGCAGTGTCGTCCATCAAATTTGCAATCTGGATTGGTTGTGGTGTCATGCTCGCCCAGCCGCACTCTCCTGAGCACCAAGTCGTAGTCCACACTCTTACCCTTGACCACACAGTGGGCAGCGGTCACCACGTAGCGTGAGTTGATCAGCGAGCCCCCACAGATGGACTTGCTGTTTGGATATGGAAGTTTCCGGTTCTCGTAGATAAGCATGGCCATCCAAGGATATTGGTTTTGCTGAGCCACTCTGCCATATGCCATTCGGTCGGCTAGAGGGGCTTGTCCACAGGAAGATGGCAGAACGTTACCTGGTTCAGGGCAGCACGTGTAGAAGCGCTTCCCGAAATCTTTCTTTCTGGTATCGATAGCACACAATCTGTCACGAACCGAATTGGGCCCATGTCGCTTTGAAATATTATTGATCTCATGGCACTTGTTCAAACGGATGCATTTTTCATTGGGGTGACACTCTGGATATACTGTTAATGGTTTGGATTAGAAAGCGGTAAAGTGAAAAGCTTTTGTAGTTCTTACCCTGCTTTGGGCAGCAGTAAGTATTTCTGCCACATCGCCTTTCCTTTTTTATTTCAATGGCCTTTTCAGAATTATGGGATCGCAGAATGCGCGACAAAGTGCCGCAGCTTTCGATGCTTTGACACATCTCATCGGATTTGCAAGGACTGTACTGTGGACCTTGTCCTTGACAGTATACGTAGATTCTTTTGAGCAAGTCTTTCTGTGACAGATTTATATCACATATGCGGTTTATAAATGATTCCACAACAGCCATCGTCCCTGTTTGGCCATTCAACTGAAGGCACTCATCAAGCATGATGCATTGCTCATTGGGTCGATAGCCTGATAAAGTTTGAAATTAGAAACGAAGACTTAAGGCTTTCATTTGGCACTTTACCTTTTTTTGGGCAGCAGTATTTATTATAACCACATTGTCTATTCCGTAATATTTGTTCTCGGGAATAGCTGAGTTCCACCGATTGCAGAAAGATATTCAAGGTTGGGCATTCTTTCAGCTTTGCACAGTTCTCATTGACGCCACAGCTTGAAAATCTTTTGAATATTTCTACAATTTAAAAAAAAATATTAAAATAATGTTTGCAATTTGTGTGGTTATTATTTCTTTCAACGCACTTTGCAAGCCCTAACATCCGAAAACTGATTAAGATTAAAGATAAGATTAAAACTGATAAAGATTAACTAACAACAGCAAACTTTTTTATTACCATATCCAAATGACAGTGACAGTAGAAATCCATATATGAGGAAACCAAAACATACTTTTTGCATGTTTAGTGTTACGATCACTTTTCGACTGCTTTTGAGATGAATGTAAGACCATTGGCTAAAATGTACAGTAATATATATTAATTATAAGCTACAGGATGGGTATCAGCCATAACTGCAGTGGATCTTATATATTTACTCATACTTTGATAAACATTTAATAATTTGGACAGTGAGTATTACAGACTTTTATTATGAGAGTTCCAATTGTACCTTGAATTTATGGAAAGACCTAGCAACTTTTTTTTTGTATTTATTATTTCGTATACGCAATTTATTTTCCCACATATGTTTAAGTGATTACACTTTCTAATTCTGAGACAGCTGTTGCTTATCTTTAGGGTCCAAGTTCGACCTTCTTTGTTTACTTTTATTTTTTCTTATTTTATGTTATAAATAGGTATATTACTGTCTAATGATTTTGTTTTGCGAGCTAAACATATATATATGTATATAGTAATGGGGAAGTGCTCCCTATCTGTAATTTGTCGCTGGCTTATACGTCACAGTGGATGATGAAGCTTTTTTTTCAAAAATAAGATTTATGTACATAGCAATTTCATTTGTTTTATCGAAATTTAGCATGGATGTACATATGTGCCCATGCTAAGGTTACGCAAACAAAGATGAGGTTTTGCTAATTCGGTATAAACTTAATGGCTTTCTTGGAGAGAGATGATTTTAGGGTTAGTTGTGTTATAAGAAAATAAGAACGCTTAATAAAGTGTTAAAGATTACTTTGGCTGATTGAATTGTTACTTACTTGGGAGGTCACAAGAAAGGCAGAACCGTCCGCGATGACTATCGAAGCTGAACTGTCGTCTGTAGCATAGAAGATGAACTGCGAAATAGCGGTGTATGTTCCGCCAGACTTTAGTTTTTTTTTTTCTTTCGCAAAAGGGTATAAAAGGGTATACTAGATTCGTTGAAAAGTATGTAACAGGCAGAAGAAAGCGGTTCCGACCATATAAAGCACATATACATATATATTCTTGATCAGGATCAGGATCAGGATATTTTTGTATTAGTGTTGTTAATGTATATAGAGTTTCAGAAAAACTGTTTTCCACACCCACTCTAATGCCCACAAACCGCCCAAAGCCCACACTTTTGAAAAATGTTTTGATATTTTTTCCTTTTTTTTAAATTAGTTTTGTACATTTCTATCGATTTGCCAAAAATGTTTTTGCCACGCCCACTCTAACGCCCACAAACCGCCAAAAACGGTCAGTGTTGAAATTTCTTCTTCGCATTTCCTCTTGCTGAGTAAAAGGTATCAGATAGTCAGTGAACTCGACTATAGCGTTCTCTCGTGTTCTAAATTAGATGATTTCTTATCTTGCAAGTCAACTAATATAATCCTATTCAGATCTTATAGACGGCTTTTAGAAATGAGATCATACTTGAGACTGTTTTCGAATTTACCGCCTCGGTGTTATCAAACGAAAGAAAGCGATTTCGATCCGGAACACGGCCGCGGGGGCACTACTGAACCTCAAACGAAAGGAAATCTCGTCGCACGAGATAGGCTCTAACGCAAAACGTACGGTATTCCACAGACCACAACATATTGGTGTGGAATGGGTCTGGCATCACTGTTCAGCCGAACACACCACAAGTCAGTTGTGAAGAGGAAATGAGATTCACGGAGAGGTGAAAAGCGAGGAGTTGAAAACGAGAGACGACGCTGAGAAGACGCAGAAAACTACGACGAAAAAACGACGACGAAAATATATTAAGCGGTGTTAAATTGTGTTCATATTTGCATTATATCCCAAAACTACCTTATCCGAGCTATACCTAGCACTATTTTTCAGTAATCAAACTATTAAACATCAAATAAACCAAAAATCATTAAAAACATCAAACATCATTAAAAACCAAAAACAATCCCCCATTGGAAACTGAAGGAGCGTGTTGTAAAGTAAAATAAAAATTGGCCAAGGCTGTAATAATTACACTCAGATAAATGTCTTTCCTGTGGTGATCCTATTTGTATGTGTAGATATTTTCGTCTTTTTATAAGCCGCATTCCCAAAACGCAGAAAGAACAGGAAAGATTGATTCTAAAAGCGAGCTTTCTAAAATCCCAATTATATTAAATCTCATAATACCGATTAATAGCCACTACTTTTTAAAGCCAAATGTTAATCATGCTTTTACTTATTTTAAAAGCAAACAAAATAGTAAATCGGGAAAACATTATTTTATAATTGTTGAGCTAATACGAATTTCTATTAGCCTTTTTTTTGCAAATGAAAGACGATTTTACTAGTAGCGAACTCAAACGATTTTAATTTTTTTCTTCGAGAAATTTTGCAGCAATACTTATCGACTTAATTGTAGAACGAATATTAGAAAGGTGTAGGTGCGAAAGAAATAAAAAAGAGAGTGAGCGCGAAAGGGAAGAACTTAGATGCTAACGCCACTGATCTGCATAGATAACAATGAGAATGCTGTTGAACTGTGTCTCCAAAGTTGGCAGGTTTACAAATAATACATTTCTGAATTTTTGGCAGCTGCGAGACCCGTCACTTGGTAACTTTCTTATGAGATCAACCATTCAAAGTCAGTCAGTTAATTATTTTTTTTTTGTTTGCTTTAGAACAAAATTAAAACCTAGTGGTTATATCTGTGTGCATACTTGGTTATCGTGCCTAATTTTTTGAATTTTTCATAACTATCTTATATAAATAAAATACATTCACATAAATACAATTCATGCAAAGCTA
The DNA here is from genome assembly GCF_016746235.2 of Drosophila teissieri. Classification (NCBI taxonomy): domain Eukaryota; kingdom Metazoa; phylum Arthropoda; class Insecta; order Diptera; family Drosophilidae; genus Drosophila; species Drosophila teissieri. The sequence goes on along the minus strand of NC_053032.1, from coordinate 24,417,831 downwards.
AAAACATTATAATAATTAAGAAAACCTTGTTTGTTATGAGGTTCCATATCATAAACTAAGGCTTCAAGTTTGCTTTTATCCAATTGAAAAACGCTCCAGTCTTTGTGTAGGCACCTGAAGATCTCCCTCCTCCACAATCCCCATATCCATATGAAATGATACCGGCCAGATATACGAATTCCTCGTTGCCATGTCTAAGAGTTACCATCAAGGGACCTCCGGAATCGCCCTCACAGGCGTCATTTCCGCTGGGACTACCAGCGCAGATTTGTGATTTCGTGAGGAACTCCGACATCATTCCTTGGCAGTAGTACAAGCTTTCCCAAATTGTGTTGTGCAACAACACCTGACTAGGTTGTCTGTTTTCCGTTGTGCCCCAACCGGCGATTTCCAATGGTTTATCTATTAAGGGGATGGGGTCTCTCGGCAGACAAATCGGTTGAACTTCTCTGGTATACCTAAAGGAATATAAAGCTTACTTCATAATGGGCAGATGAATCCTTAATAAAGGAATACCCACCGAACTGGCACTTTAAGGCGAATCAAGGCGATATCGCTATCAAACCTCGAGGTGTTAAAGTAGGCTTTATTGACATGGAAAGACCCCACGTCGATCTCCACAAACGGAGCAGCGCAGTGTCGTCCATCAAATTTGCAATCTGGATTGGTTGTGGTGTCATGCTCGCCCAGCCGCACTCTCCTGAGCACCAAGTCGTAGTCCACACTCTTACCCTTGACCACACAGTGGGCAGCGGTCACCACGTAGCGTGAGTTGATCAGCGAGCCCCCACAGATGGACTTGCTGTTTGGATATGGAAGTTTCCGGTTCTCGTAGATAAGCATGGCCATCCAAGGATATTGGTTTTGCTGAGCCACTCTGCCATATGCCATTCGGTCGGCTAGAGGGGCTTGTCCACAGGAAGATGGCAGAACGTTACCTGGTTGTACAGCTGATTCTACACCTGGGCAGCAGGTGTAGAAGCGCTTTCCCAAATCTTTCTTTCTGGTATCGATAGCACACAATCTGTCACGAACCGAATTGGGCCCATGTCGCTTTGAAATATTATTGATCTCATGGCACTTGTTCAATCGGATGCATTTTTCATTGGGGTGACACTCTGGATATACTGTTAATGGTTTGGATTAGAAAGCGGTAAAGTGAAAAGCTTTTGTAGTTCTTACCCTGCGTTGGGCAGCAGTAAGTATTTCTGCCACATCGCCTTTCCTTTTGTATTTCAATGGCCTTTTTAGAATTATGGGATCGCAGAATGCGCGACAAAGTGTCGCAGCTTTCGATGCTTTGACACATCTCATCGGATTTGCAAGGACTGTACTGTTGAGCGGATACTATTGGAATATTATTACCTTGTCCTTGACAGTATACGTAGATTCTTTTGAGCAAGTCTTTCTCTCTCAGATTTATATAACATATGCGGTTTATAAATGATTCCAAAACAGCCATCGTCTTTTTGCCCTTCAAGTGGCACTTATCAAGCATGATGCATTGCTCATTGGGTCGATAGCCTGATATAGTTTGAAATTAGAAACGAAGACTTAAGGCTTTCATTTGGTACTTTACCTCCTTTTGGGCAGCAGTATTTGTTATTACCACATTGTCTATTCCGTAATATTTGTTTTCTGGAGTAGCTGAGTTCCACCGATTGCAGAAAGTAATTCAAGGTTGGGCATTCTTTCAGCTCTGCACAGTTCCCATCGACGCCACAGCTTGGAAATGTTTTAGATATTCCTACAATTATTCCTACAAAAAAAAATATAAAAAAGTTAATTTTTTAGCAAACCTTAAATGGGCTTTAGGGATTGACCAAGAAACAAACTATTTTATACAAACACAATAATTCATTACCATATCCAAACAGTAGAAATCCATAGATGAGGAAACCAGAAAATACTTTGTGCATTTTTAGATGTGTACGATCAATTTTCGACTGCTCTTGGGATGAAAGAAAGTGTATTTGTTGGACCGTTCACTAAAATATGTGTCAGCGGTTATTTTTAAATAATTTTTGTCATGAAAAAATGTAGAGCTTGAGCGATCTTATCTGCCTATGTACGTAGTCCGCGACCGTTCGGGACCACTGGCTTCGTTCAACTAAGTCGGATTTCGCAGACTATCCGCATTAAAGCTTAGTACTCGCTAAAAATACTAAAGAATTTGAGAGCATATGAATAAAAACTTAGGATTATTCTTAACCGAACGGGGTCCGGCTTTGGATGCCCGAGAATGTGGTACCATCTTCGCGATTGTAGATTTTATACCACTTGGTCACATTTTGGTCACAAAGCCAGTGTTAAAAGGCTTCTGACACATAAGAAATTTAAAACTGATAAAAAAAAAACCAACTATTTCATACAAACACAATAATTCATTACCATATCCAAACAGTAGAAATCCATATATGAGGACACCAGAAAATCCTGTTTGCATTTTTAGATGTGTACGATCAATTTTTGACTGCTATCCCAGAAAAAGAGTTGAGGTAAAAATTTTCCGCAAGTACTGAAGGCGAAATTGTAGAAGGAAGCACCACGGAAGCTAAATTTTTAATTTAAATAAAACTTATATATAGTTCGTCTGACCCCACCCCAGAAATATGACAAACAAAATGTTTCAGCAGGCTATGTTTTCGATTTGGCAAGGGGTCGATAAGTAAGTTATCGCGAAGGTTGCCATACTGTTGGTGAAACGAAACAGGCTGGTAATAATTTATAATATAAAAGAATTCATTAGTTCATTTAAAGGAGGGCCAAACGTGTTGTTTGTAAATAATGCCATTTAATTTAATTATTTAAAAGGTCAAGGTGCAGTAAAAAAGTAATTGCGCACATCTGCATTAAAACTGTGAGAAAGGTGGCAGCTCTTCTATTACTTATTGGAAATGCAATTTTCTTACGCGGCGGATGAGTAATATGTACATATTATATAACGTTGATGTTTTGAAAGAGGGCGGATGTTATCTAGCTAATGCATAGTTCGCAGTTGGTAGCTAAGCTCTCCGGCGATAACAATAATTATTTTAAATAAATTCGAGTACAAATCTAAAAAATATAATTTGAGAGTGGTGATATTAACTACTCTTATTAAAATACCAAGTTATAATACAAGAAATGTCGTTTCGAGAAAAGAGAGTCGAATAATAATACAAGCGTGTGCATAAACTCGTTATTTAAACCGTAGAATCATATATTTATTACGAGGAATTTAAAAAATAAACCAACGAATAACTCTGTCGGCTGCGATTCACACGTCGAAAGATCTTTCGCGACGAGTTGCAAGTGTTTTGCGTTTTAGTTTCTTCTTTTCGCACAAGCCCTGTACTATTTATTTAGATTAGACTGAAAACTGATCTTCTGCATATAATGATTTTAAGTCACAACCGAACTTTAAATATAATTAACGTAGAAAATAATAATACTAGTTTCAAGGTTCGATTTAAAAATCCAATTTAGAGATAAGAGCTTCATTTTGTATATAGTAAACAAAGCATTTTTACATCTTTAAAATTTTCCTTTATTATTATGCAGAGAACTTGTTAGTTAGTAATTCACAAAAGAATATATTAGTGTGCACTATTTGTTTGTTCGGAAACATACACTGTCAATATTAGAACTTTTTAGGACTTTAACATATTTCTGATTAATAATCAGGTCTTTAAATTTAAAATGAAGATTATCAAGAACTTTAGGGCTTTAAATTGGCTTTTATCCATTTGAAAAACACTCCAGTCTTTGTGTAGACACCCTTAGAGTCTCCACCACAAGGCCCATATCCATATGAAATGATCCCAGCCAGATATACGAATTCCTCGTTGCCATGTCCAAGGGTTACCATCAAGGGACCTCCGGAATCGCCCTTACAAGCGTCTTCTCCACTGAAGCCCCCAGCGCAGATTTGTGTATCGCCACGGAAGATCGATATCTGTTTTTGGCAGTAGTACCTGTTTTCGAAAATGGTGTTGCGCAACAAATCCTGACTACGACTTCCGTTTTCGGTTTTGCCCCAACCGGCGATTTCCAATGGTTTATTATATAAGGGGATGGGGTCTTTCGGCAGACAAATCGGTTGAACTTCTGTGGAATACCTAAAGGAATATAGACCTTAGTTTATAATGAGCAGATAAGGATGCATAATAAAGGAATACCCACCGAACTGGCACTTTAAGGCGAATCAAGGCGATATCGCTCTCAAACATCGAGGTGTTAGAGTAGGCTTCATGGACATTGAAGGACTCCACGTCAATCTCCACAAAGGGGGCAGAGCATTTTCCTGTGAGGTCGCAATCTGGATTGGCCTTGGTGTCATGCTCGCCCAGCCGCACTCTCCTGAGCACCAGGTCCTTATTCACACTCTTACCCTTGACCACACAGTGGGCAGCGGTCACCACGTAGCGTGAGTTGATCAGCGAGCCCGCACAGGCGGACATGCTGTTTGGATATGGAAGTGTGGTATTCTCGTAGATAAGCATGGTCATCCAAGGATATTGGTTGGGTGTCGCCTCTGTGCCATATGCCACTCGGTAGGCTAGAGGGGCTTGTCCACAGGAAGATGGCAGAACGTTACCTGGTTCTGGGCAGCAGGTGTAGAAGCGCTTTCCCATATCTTTCTTTCTGGTATCGATGGCACACCATCTGTCATCATCTGAACGGAGCCCATGTCGCTTCGAAATATTATTGATCTCATGGCACTTGTTCAATCGGATGCATCTTTCATTGGGGTGACAATCTGGAAATACTGTTAAATATTTGGATTAGTAAGCGGTGCAGTGAATTTGGAAGTTCTTACCCTTCTTTGGACAGCAGTAAGTATTTCTGCCACATTGCCTTCTTATTAATATATCGAGGGCCATTTCAGATTGATGGGATCGCAGAATGCGCTCCAAAGTGCCGCAGCTTTCGATGCTTTGACAAATCTCATCGGATTTGCAGGGAGGAAATTCTGTTGGGGATTATAATTAGTGAACGGTAGATCGAATACTATCCGAAAATCATTACCTTGTCCTTGACAGTATACGTAGATTCTATTGAGCAAGTATTTCTGTGACAGATTTATATAACATATGCGGTTTATAAATGATTTCAAAACAGCCATCGTCCCTGTTTGGCCATTCAACTGAAGGCACTTATCTAGCATGATGCATTGCTCATTGGGTGCTCGATAGCCTGATAAAGTTTGAAATTAGAAACGAAGACTTAAGGCTTTCATTTGGCACTTTACCTTTTTTTGGGCAGCAGTATTTATTATTACCACATTGTCTTTCCCATAATATTATTTTTTTTGAATAGCTGATTTCCAGCGATTCCAGAAAGTACTTCAAGGGTTGGCATCCATTAAGGTTTGTACAGTACTCATCGACGCCACACTTTGAAAATGTTTTGGCAATTCCTACAATTTGAAAAAAATATAAAAAAGTTGGCAATTTGGGTGGTTTAATATTTCTTTCAACGAACTTTGCAAACCTTAAAAGGGCTTTAAAACTGATAAGGATTGACTAACAAACAAACTATTTCATTACCATATTCAAATGACAGTGACAGTAGAAATCCATATTTAAAGAAAGCAAAAAATACTTTTTGCATGTTTAGTGTTACGATCAATTTTCGACTGCTTTTGAGATGAATGTAAGACCATTAGCTGAAATGTACAGTATTATATATTAGTAATCAGCTACAGGATGGGTATCAGCCATAACTGCAGTAGCTTTCGGCTGGATCTAAATTGATATACGTTTATACTTATTCTATCGGCACTCACTGCACTTACCCAATGTCTGAGCCCATAATCTACTAAATGAAAGAATTACCACCGTGCGTACGCTACGAGTTTTTATTATCAACTGTTGTTAATGAAATGAGAAACAAAAACGGTATGCAAGTTATCTTCTGCTGTATTCGCTATTTTATACTTTTAATTGCGTGCATCGTTCGTAGAGAATACAAATCAGAATAAACATACCCGTTACTCTAAGAGTAAGAGGGTATACTAGGTTCGTTGAAACTTATGTAACAGGCAGAAGGAATCGTTTACGACCATATAGAGTATATACATATATTCATGATCAGGATCAATAGCCGAGTCGAGCTGGCCATGTCCGGCTGTTCGTCCGTCTGTCCGTATGAACGCCTCGATCTCAGGAACTTTAAATGATAAGATTGGGCATGTAGATTTTAGAAACAAAGACGCAACGCAAGTTGGTTTCCAAATATTGTCACGCCCACTGTAACGCCCACAAACCGCCAAAAGCTGTTACTCCTACACTTTTGAAAAATGAGTTGGTATTTTTGCATTTTGTCATATGTCTTGTAAAATTCTATCGATTTGCGAAAAAACTTTTTGCGACGCAAATAAACCACTGCAAACTGTTGCTTTTGTAAAAATTAATATTTTCTTTTTATTATTTTTTCCAATTTCTACCAATATTAAAAAAAATTATGGAATTCCTCGTTAGCGCTTCCACTAGCTGAGTAACTGGTATCTAATAGTCGGGTAACTTGACTATAGCATTATCGCTTGATCTTTTCAACAAACTGGTTATTAACAAAATTTTGGTTCGATCATGTTAACCATCTGGATCGGGGGACTGGCTTTAATTATCGGATCGCTATTACTCACCGATGTGTTAAGCGGAAAACGTAGCCTGATTCTGATTCATTTTATGAATGAACGAGTAAATCCCCGCCAACGGATGGAAAAAATGGAATCCATTTCTTATGTGGCCTAAACTAGGGTTTTTATATCTTTATTTTTGCTATTTATTTAAATGTTAATCATTAATTCGTCAAGTTGTTGGATAGTTTTGAATATCTGAATTTCTTAGCTTTTTAAAGAGCTTGTTAAAGTCGAGTTTTAACCAGATTTTTTAAAAATACTTAACTATAATTAATAAAAACTTTAATTTCTTACCGGTACAGGAGTCTCCACTTTTGAAGTGCCCCTTTTTTGACGTAATGCATATATACCATTCTTTAAAGGTGTCTTCTGACCAAATACATATCTATACAGTCCCACTTTTGTATGCTCTTTAATTTTTGTTGTGCAGTCTTTTCTGGTATATTGAATATACTGTACAGCAGTACAGTTTTAAGAACACTGCACTAGTGTACAGTTCTGTGAAGCTAGAAATGAGTACTTTCATGCAGAAGTCTAGCTTGTAAGCAATTGGCCCCGTTTTGATCACGAAGCGTTAATCTACCCATGAAGTAATTATATATCATGCTATTTCTATGTATTTATTTGGCAATTTGTTTACAATTTGTATTTAAGATCCCACACATAGAGGGCGTGTTTCCAGTCGTATAGATGGCACAGCCAACAGATGGCGCTTTATCTTTATTTCGATAGCCGGCAACCTCACAATTATTTTTAAAATATCTGGCGGTTGAAATAAAATTTTATTACTTAAGGCTCT